>NW_026606075.1:5000-1205000 GCF_029834395.1 Sorex fumeus | reverse complement strand
CGCCGGCGCCGGGGAGGGCGGGCTGACCGCGCGCACGCCTCCCGCAGCGCCTTTGTGGCTTCAGCCGCGCGCCGGGGCGCCCGCACGCTCCGACCCGCGGCCGCCCCGCACCCGCCGCGCCCCACGGGGACCCGCGCCGTTACCCGACGAGTTGCGTCTCGCGGTGCTCCTCGGTCCTGGCGATCTCTTTTGTCTTGTAGAAGATGAGCAGCAGACTTATGGTGCAGATGGTCCAGCGCTTCCTGATGGAGCGCATCCTGGGCGCCCGGGAAGGTGCCGCCGGCCCCGGCGCGCTCTCCCCGGCCGCACGCGGAGACTCCGTTTTCGGAGACGGAGACGCGGGGCGCGCCGGGCGGGGAACCGCTGGCGATCGGGAGCCCCGCGCCAGCCGGGATCGCCGGTGCCGATCGCGGGGGCTCCCCGGGGGGCTCCAGCCCCGAGTCTGCGGGCGCTCTTCGCCGCGCTCGCCCTGGCGCCTGGCGACCCGGCTCGGGGCGCCGCCTCCCCGGAGCTCGTGCGGGTCCGCGCCGAGGCACCGAGCGCACAGGAGGTGGCGGCTGCTTCTGCCGCCGGGCTCGGGGGCGTCGCTGGCCCTTCCCTTTTCTTCGCAGGGAAATGATGAGCAGAAGCAGCCAATCGCCGGAGCCAGGGGGCGGAGGCTGCTGCTGCCGTGCTAGGCTGGCGGCGGCTCCGAGAGGAACGTCGCTGGCGCCGTGCGCCCCGGCGCGGGGGACGCTCGCGGGCTCCCAGTGGCATCCACGCACTCGCCGGCGCGCGCCAGCGACGCACACCCTCGCCAGACGCGGCATCCCCGGCCCGATCACTCTGCGGTCGCGGGACGCTAGGACGAAGTCGGGGCGGCCCCCCGGGACACTGATTTCAGTTTTCCAGCAGAGGGAGCGGGGCCGGGAGAGGGTCCGCGTCACAGTGGAAAGGGGACCGCAGTAGGTACCGAGTAGAGAGAGACCCGTCCTGCAAAAGGGTTTGTGGTCCGCAAGCGCCTTGGTGAAACAAATATAATCGCGCACAGGCCCTCGCCCGTGGAGTGTGTCTCGGGAAGGAGGGGGCAAGAGTGGGACTCTTTTTTTAGACTCCCTGCTCAGCTCAGTTTGGAAAGTCCAATTGCACACTTGATCCAATCAGCTGATCCACCGCCTCTGGATGGGTGGTAGATGGTGATGTAGCTGGGTCCTGCACGGAGAGCGAGGGAGGACTGGTGTCAGTGGGAGCCTGAAGGTTGTTTCTGTGAGTCTTCTGCTTTGCTGTCCTGAAACATCTCCTGCAGAAGTAAAGGAACTTCCATCGCACTTAAACTTCATTAAAGAGAAATAGGAGTTCGACAAATAACCGCCAAAGGCATCCTTTGTAAATATAGGAAGGCTAGAGGGAGCGAGGGAGGGAGGGAGAAGGAAGAATGGGAGTCTAAGTGATGTGTTTTTTAGTTTCAAATTTTTCTCTCACCTCCTAGGGTCCCAGCTTCCGTTTTCTTTCTCCCGCTGTACTAAGGAGGAAGGACCCTTCAGAACCCTGCTTTCCTGTCTTCATTCTGAGATCCTCATCACTGTCTTTTGATCTCTGCCCTTACAAGAGCCAGCTGAGTGCTCTAGTGGCACCAAGCTCTGGTTTGGCTCTTTATTGCCTGGCTGCTTGGAATGGGTGCACAGACTTCTCTAACTTAAGCACTGTATTAAGAATAAAAACAAAACACTGTCCTCCAGTTGCTGGTCGATTTTCTCCACTGGGCCCAGTAACGTCTCCACTGTGAGACTTCTTGTCACTGTGTAAGGCATACTGAATACTCTAGGTAGCTTGCCAGGCTCTCCGAGAGGGGAGGAGAAATCCGCACTGTATTAAAGGGACGGTTTTCCCGCCTACACGGCGGGTTCCAAACTCATAGTTCCTTGTCTCTGCCCCTCTGCTCCCACCAATATACACGCTCCAGGCTCTCAACTGAAACCCTTTATCCTTTGGGTTGATCTGTGGATCCAGTTCTTGGTCTCTGGGGTCTACATTATCCCAGGCTAGGGAAGGGTGAGGCCCATTTTCAACACTAAGCCAAAGAGAGAAAGAAAGAAGGAAATTTGAAGTAAATTAACCCACTGACAGTTTAACCCATCCATAAGGACGTTTATTTAAGAAACTAAGTTGCCCACCAGTGTTTGCTGTGCTTCCCCTCAGCTTTAGGAAATGAAGAAGCTGCCAGGTTTAGAGCTTGATAGTCACAGCAGAGCAAACTAAAGGATCGGGTCTTAAATGCTCAAAGGAGCAAGTAATTATGGAGCTGTTATTGACACTACAAGTGGCCCACGGGGAGCCTTTTGAGTTTATTGATGTCTAGGCAAATCCTACTTGCATTAATGCTTCTCTATCAGCCTCACTTCTCAGCTAGAAGAATCTTATAAAATAGCTTCTTATAAGTTAAAGGGAAGTGAGTGAAATGGAGTGGATGTGGGCAATGCATTGTGAGGATGCAACAGTTTCCAGGTAAGTAAAGTTTAGATTGTTAAAGAGTAAACAAATACATTTTGAATTTTAAATAAAACATCACTCCCTGACAGTAATGGACTAATATGCATCACTTAAATTCATCTTGAGCAATTATTATGGGTCAGGCAATGTTTGACCACACAGAGATGAAAAAGATGCAGCATCTAGGTTACCACAAAGCCCACTCAATGGCAACAGGGCAGATTGTAAATAGAGGAATTTTGTTGTAGCCTCACAACCCACGATCAACAGCATCTGCCATCTATCCCTGGCATCTGAGTAGACTTCTAGATAGAATCTGATGCATGTGTGATTCTGGGAACATAGAGGTAAGTTCCCTGGGGAACGGTGACTATAAGGAGTAAGCCAGACAGGAAACTAGAACTTTCAAGCAGAGGAAAGACAAAGAGTCATTCCAGCAAGGAATAAAATGCTGAGAGTTTGAGAACTTGGGGGCGGTTTAGTACTATTAGAACCGGAAACAGAAAATGTCGTGGGGCAAGTTTTTGTTGTGGGACCAGAGAGATAGTACGAGACTAAGAAGTTTGTCTCAAGCACAGTCAAAGCCAGTTCAACACCAGCACTTTATCTGGTACCTAGAGCAGCACCAGGAGTGATCCTTGAGCTCAAGGTCCAGAGTAAGGCCTGTGAACCACTGGACATGTCCGCAACCCCGTGTCTTCAAACCCTCTCAAAAGAAATAAATGAAAAAAGTAAAGGTGATTTTTAAAATTTTTCATGTGAACATGAGACAGTCGAGTTAATGTGAATGTGGTATACTACTGATCTAAAAGAGGAAATGTAGGCCTGTCATGGTAAAATATTCCATGTGAAGACACTGAGAACTTAATAGCTTCAGCATTCTGTTATTTCCTCATGCAGACACCATTGTGTTTATTCAAGAATTACTGGCTACTGTACCCTTGTCCATTACCATATTAATATCTCAGCCTGCTTGCTTTGATCCGTTCACAACCATAGCAATGCTGGGAAACTGAATATGATTTTGCCAACAGAGTTGACACATTGTGAGTGCTTTACAGTTAATGTGTTGTAAGTGTTAGTTAGTGTGCTGTAGGTGCTAACACCTCAACAAGTGAGAACTATGAAGTCCAGAATGCATTGGGGAATAATTTTGTTTGAAATCAAGGAAAACAAGGTAGAGGACAAAATAAACTCACAATATTGTTCTTCTAATACAGTGCTCTATATTAGCTATACCACCTGCAGCGTACGACACCAAGACAGTTTGAAAATGCTTGGTGACCACAGAAAGTGATATAATTGGATTGGAAAGTACTCATTGGGTCTAGAGTACAGTGGGTAGGGTGCTTTTATTACCTGTGGCCAATCCAGGTTCAATCCCAGCATGCTTATACGATTCCCTGAGAACCACCAGAAGTAATACCTGAGTACAGAGTAAAGAATAACCCCTGGCCATCACTGGGACTGAGAGTTTGAAATCTGCCTTAAAGATGGGAAACACACACACACACACACACACACACACACACACACAAGGTGTGTTTAGCACATCAACTCCAGGAAATCACCATTTCAAACTCATTCCTGTTTTCTAAAATATCCTAAGTATATTGTAATTATCAATTTGCTCCAGCTCTAGGCCTATGTCAAATAGGGATTTGTGTAGAAATGTCTGTATTCCAAGTATGCCTTCAATCATGATCCACCTAGAAAGCCTAGCCCATGAGCTAAGTGAGTTATTTATCCTCCTAGTAACTTCAGGTCTAGTAATCTGATTCCACTTCAACTCAATAGTCTTGCTATCTCTCGACCTATTAACAGCTTAATCATAGACCAGTGACAGTGAGCCATAGTTCGTGAATGCAAATTCCAAGACACTATACACCAATTTTACAGTGTTTTTTCTCCCCCTGTGATTATGAGCTTTTTATAATCTGCAGTTTTATATCTGCATCCTAAAATCTAAGGCATTTCTGTCACTGTCATTGCCATCCAATTGTTTGTCGATTTACTCAAGCAGGCGCCAGTAACATCTCTATTCCTCCCAGCCTTGAGATTTTAGCAGCATCTCCTTACTCACCATTCCCAAGGATTGGAAGCTCTTTCAGGGTCAGGGGAATGAGACCTGTTGAAGTTACTAGTTTTGGCATATCGAATACACCATGGGGAGCTTGCCAGGCTCTGCCCCCGTGCAGGCAGGATACTCTCTCTCCTATATAACATATATATATATATATATATATATATATATATATAAATTTCTCTCTATGATTTGTTGCCTACAGTCTGAACTCCATCAAACATGGTGTGGCAATTATGGAAAATGGGTAGGAAGTGTTTTATGATGTGTCACACCGCTGCTTTGTGGCCACGTGGTCCTGAAAATGGCCTGGAGCATGGCAGTGGTTGGGTAGTAGAGGTTGGCTGCCAGGGCTGGGTCCCTTCAGGCAGGGAAGGCTCCCACACAACCCCCTCTGGGGCGTCCCATGTGAAAACATCCTGGAGCAGAGACAGTTGTCATGGTTATTGGGGCCTCATTTTATAGTCCCTATGAAGGTATTGCTATTCCTGAATAAAACTTTTTCGATATTTTATTTGTCTGACTGGGTTTGAACTTTTCCTGTGCGAGTCAAAGAAATCTGGTTCCCAGATCACAGCCTAATGCATTTTAACCTGACCATGTGCTTCCTGCAACAAATACAATCTTCCATAGATTCTACAATGGGAAACAATATTTTCTAAGCTGTACATTTGCTATAAATATCTTTGAACTTAAAAAGTGAGTTTTTATCACATACTAAGTTTTCATCACATACTAAGCGGTAAGTTAAATGAGGGGAAACTGTTTATTCAGAACAAATGCACCAACAGCAAAATGAAAATACTAATTATGGAAACTTGTTCAAGAAACACAAAAGACAAAAACATATAGGAGTAAAAGTAAACTCTCCAATTATTAAATGTCAATACGTAATTTTGAAGTTTGCTAATCATTACACCATTTTCAGGAGAATGTTTCTCTAAAGACTGAAAAGTTTTAATGAGATTTATATGATTCTCCTTCCCATGGTGAACCATTTTGTTTCTGGAGTATATCTTAGTGTCACTTATTTAAGATAATTAAACTCATGACAGATTCACTCCAACAAGCTGCTAAGAAGAAATAAACAGCTAGGCCAAACTGAGAAGAGTCTGGTCTTCTCTACATAGAGTGAGGTACAGGAACCATGCCCGTTGGGTAAAGAAGTCTTGTTCATGACCCGCATCCATTAGAGTGTCCATTTTTATTAATGCTGAGAAATGATTAAGTGTCCTTAAATTTTCCTTCTGTCTTTGGACTTTCAGTTCTTTAATACAGAGAATGCATTTATCTTTATTCAGCACAATTCTGCAATTACACAGTACCCTATGAATAAATAATGCAAGTAATGGCAGCTTGTTCTAAAATGCTACTTTATCCCTTAACTTAATGCGAATCGTATTTTAATTGTTGGCTGAGCTATTTTAGCTGGAAAGAAATGGGTAGACATTTGTGTGCTGAGAGTGAGGTTTTTGATGTCCCCTAAGAATTTTAATAGAGTATATTTTTGTTTTAGGTTTATAGTGACTTAGAGCAAAAAGGGGCTGGAGCCTTTGCCTTGCATGCGGCCAACTCAGCTGACCTGGGTTTGATTCCCCCGCCTCTCTTGGAGAGCCTGGCAAGCTACAGAGTACCTCACCCGCACGGCAAAGCCTGGCAGCTCCCCGTGACGTATTCAGTATGCCAAATACAGTAACAACAAGTCTCACAAAGACGTCACTGGGCCTGCTCGAGCAAATGGATGAACGGGAGGACAGTGCAGTGCTCCAGATTATATGGCAGCGCTATAGTCAAATACCTACTAAAGACAATTTTTGTTACTTCCAGTGTTAAGATTCTTGCCAATTAATGATGCTTAGCATTCAAATGCAGGTTTCGTATGGAAATAAAGCTTCAACTCACTTGAGCAAGTGCTGCAAGGAGAAAATTACCAGAGGGCTTTTATTAAGACTAAGTTTTTGTGTTTTTTTAAATGAAAACCTCAACTCTATTGCAACTGATTTCATCTGGAAATCCTATTATATCTACAAATATGAGTTTGTGTTACTAACCACCTCACAGGCAAGTGATGCTTTCTGACCAAATCAATATGTGAGTAGTGGAAACATTATTGGTTTTGCTTGGATTTCTTTGATTATATATGATTTACAACACATATAGTGGGCACAGATGCAGCTGAGATGGAAGACTATACGTTTTATGACTTCCAAATTTTAGGCTTATTTATCTATTTTGAATAAAGTTTTCTGAAGAATGTAAGGAATATGTTTTTTTTTATGTGCATATCTTGTTATTTCAGCATCTTTTCAAAACGACTGCCATTATTATACTGTGTTTCTCTTTTGTCAAAGATCAAGATCAATTAAAATCACTTTATCTCTATTTCTACCATTTTATGTATTTCTTTGATGCATTTGTCTGTTTTTCACAAATTTAATGATGTCTTCATTATAATGACTTTATAGTAATTCGAGTTTTTTCATTAAACCACTGTGACATACACATTTACAAAACTGTTCTTGATTTAGTGTCAGTCATACGATGTTTGATCACCTGTCCCTTCACCATCGTACATTTCTCACCACCACCAATGTCCTCAGGTTGTTTCCTACAGGCTCTTTCCCCAATCTCTCTCCCTCTCCCTCCCCCCCTCTTTTTGTGCATTATGGTTTGCAACACAGGTACTGAAAGGTTATCATGTATATTCCATTACCTCTTTTCAGCACTCAGTTGTTGTCCAGAGTGATCATTTTCAACTATCTTTGTCATACTGGTCCCTTCTCTGTCCTCACCACATTCCCCCCATTACCACTTGTGACTAGCTTCTAAATGTGGACCATACCTCCTGGCCCTTGTTTCTAATGTCCTTGGGTATTAGTCTCATACTACGTATCTTTTGGGCTGGAGTGATAGCACAGTGAGTAGGGAGTAGATATTTTGTCTAGAAAAAATATCTACTTGCCTTGCACGCGGCCGACCCGGGTTTGATTCCACTCTGGGAGGCTGGCAAGCTATCGAAAGTATCCCGTCTGCAGGGCAGAACCTGGCAAGCTCCCTGGGGCATATTCGATATGCCAAAAATAGTAACAAAAAGTCTCACAATGGAGTCGGTACTGGTGCCAGCTCTGGCAAATCTATAAACAAAGGGATGACAGTGCTACAGTGCTACTCTGTTTCTTTTATATTCCACAAACGAGCCCAATTATTTTTATGTCTGTCCTTCTCCTTTTTTTCCCTCAGTATAATACCAATGTTGATCAATACCCCCAAGTCTATATATATGTGAATTTCATGACTTCATAATTTTAATATCTGCAGTATTAGTACTTTGATATTGTTCTTCTCCTTTGCTTTTGTATTAGTTGCTTTAGGTATTTTCATCATATCTAGATATTAGGTTAAAACCAAAAGATTGTTCAAATAAATTTAAGGCCAATGTGGTAATACATGCACACAGACATACACACACACACACACACACACACACACACACACACACTTGCTGGAGTTAGATCGGCATTGTTTTTTTCTTTATTATTTGGGGAGATGGTATTGTTTGGAATCTGTTGATAAGAAGGGAAGAACTGAAATCCAAAAAGCTACCTAAGTATTTTACTTTTTGAAACTTATCATGAATGGTGCTGTTCTTTATTTTCATTTCTTATTATCCATTGCAAATTATCATAACATTTAATAATTGAAATGTTGCTGTATTAACCTAAAATCTACAAAAATCAGAAACAAAATGATATGTATAGATAGAAAGATTTCAAATAGAACACATGACTGTAGAAAATGAAAGATCCCAATGCCTTAGGAAAAACTTGTAGATGGAAATCTTGGACGAGGGAAGAACTGAAACTTGGCAGGTAAAAATCTCAGGATATAGAGAGGAGAGCATCCGCCCTGAGTAACCTCAGCATGATTTTCTGGATCTTTTAGTTTATTGGATGAGGTCCACATACATTATGGAAGACTAGCTCTTTACTCACTATAATTGTTTTTTTTTTATTTATTTATTTATTTATTTTGCTTTTTGGGTCACTCCTGGCGATGCTCAAGGGCTACTCCTGGCTCTGCACTCAGGAATTACTCCTGGTGGTGGTGCTTAGGGGACCATGTGGGATGCTGGGATTCGAACCCAGGTCAGCCATGTGCAAGGTAAATGCCCTACCCGCTGTGCTATCACTCCAGCCCCGCTGTTAATTGTTTTAAATATTACTCTTATCTAAAAATAAAACAACTTACCCAACATCATCTGTGCTTGATACAATATTTAGATGCCATGGCCTAATCAAGTAGGAACATAAAATAACCCATCACATATAGACTGGGTGAGAATCATATAAAATAGAGAACATTATTCATGCAAAGCCTTTTACTTATGAATTAATGATAAGGTTTATAAATTATTACAAATAATATTAATATTAAAGTATAGTGATTAACACAAGAAAACCTTGTCATATTTTTCTCTAGACAAAATATCTACTCCTTAAACAACATATCTACTTCTTAAAAATGAATTAGTCTAAATTAATTTATTTGGTCATAGAAGTATCCATAAAGTTTAATATACTTTCTGTATATTTTATTACTATTATTGCTTTTTTATGCATCAGAAACAAATCTAAAAGCAGAAAGTCCACATGGAATTGAGAAATAAGTACAAATTTAATTCGTGTAAGATGAATATAATTAAAAGAAAAACAAAAAATGTCCCTTCATACTCATTCTAAAATAATTCCCATTATTTAACTCAAGCTAGTTCTATTATTCTTTTCATTTGGTACTTGATCTCTATTTAAATATGCATGTCCTCAGAAGAGACAAATGTTAATTACTATTAAATAGTCATTAATTTAGAATTTTCTTTTAGAATATTCTTTTTTTTTCTGGTTTTTGGGTTACATGCAGTGATGCTAAGAGGTTACTCTGGCTCTGCACTCAGGAATTACTACTGGCAGTGCTTGGGGGACCTATTGAATGCCAGGGATCGAACCCAGGTTGGCGGTGTGTAAGGCAAATGCCCTACCCGCTGTACTATCACTCAGGCCTTGAGAATATTCTTTAAAGTTGCTTTTATCTACTTCTAAATACACATGCACTTGTATATATAAATATATGTACATTTGGAAAAGGTATTTCAGTAGTTCACAGTGTACATTTTAATGTGTATCCATCTTAGCTTTTTAATTTTAATTCTATAACCCTAGATCTTTCTGCTTTTTTTCCTACTGAAATGGTAAAATAAATAAATGCACCCTACCACATACGTTTTGGGATTGCTTAGCTATTTTACATTGCTACCTTATGACTTTTTGTTTTGTATTTTCCTGTGTTCCTGTGCCAGTTAGAAATGGGATAAACTGTGAAAGAAGAGAATAGCCATGAAGCGAAGTGTGATTACAATCCAGAAAATTATCAGAGGTCAATTATTAGACTATTTTCTGGGTCACTAGGAAGTTTATTGTGTAGAATTTAAATTCTTTGTAAACACTGCATTGTAAAGTGGTTGATTTAGTCCATTTCTTTTTCCTATGTTAATGCATTTCACATGACCCAATATATGGCATGTAATGCCTTATTTAATGAAGTGGATTTTGCTTTTTACATTATTTTTAATTCATTATTCATACTCATGAATTGAAAGAATTAACATTGCAAAATTATCTTCCTATGGGTCAGAGCTGAGCTGGAGCAATAGCACAGCAGTAGGGTGTTCACTTTGCATGCAGTCAACATGGCCAACCCAAGTTCGATTCCTCCGCCCCTCTCAGAGAGCCCAGCAAGCTACCGACAGTATCTCGCCCGCAGGGCAAAGCCTGGCAAGTTCCCCGTGACGTATTTGATATGCCAAACACAGTAACAAGTGTCTCAATGAAGACAACATTACTGGGTCCGCTTGAGCAAATCATGAACAACGGGAGGACCGTGACTGTGACCGGGTCAGAGCTATAGTCCAGTGTGTATGGTGCTTACCCTGCAGATGACTGACGTGGGTTTGACATCCAGTTCATGTATTGTCTTCTAAATCTAGCCAGGCAGGAGTAATCTCTGAAAGCAGAAGTAGGAGAAAGCTCTGGGACATCTGGTGTTACCCTTCCCCCAAATTATAAACATCCTACTCAAGGTACTACGCATATTCAATTAAATTTCCATGAAAATTCTATTGACTTTTTTCAAAGATATGAGAAAAACTACTCAAATTTGTATGGAAACCATAAAAATTCCTAGTAGCCAAAGCTACCATAAGATTAAAAAAAAAGAAGGGAACATTGTACTTACCTACTTTGTTCTATGATATAAAGCTATAACGGTACAAACTGATGGTTCTAGAAGTACCTGCAGACCAATGGAATAGAATTGAGAGTCACGAGTTAAGCCCCAGATTTATGAGCAGCTAAACTACAAATGAGCTAAATATATAAAGTGAAACAAAGGAAATATTTTCATTAAATGGTATTAGGGAAACAAAATAACCATATTTTTTTAAAAAAACGGAAATTAGCCTTATATCATTAACAAAAGTAATCTCAAAGTGGATTAAAGATATCAAGATTATACTAAAATCAATAAAATTCATTGGATGGAACTCTCCAGGAAATTTGCTACAGCAGCAACATTAAAGAAATGTTCACAATGGTAAAAATAACAAAACCAAATAGGACTAGATCAAATTAAAAAGCTTCTGCTCCATGAAAGAAACTCAAACTTCCATAAAAGGATTGATATATGGGGCTGGAGCAATAGCACAGCGGGTAGGGTGTTTGCCTTGCACTAGGCCAACCCAGGTTCGATTCCCAGCATCCCTTATGGTCCCCTGAGCACTGCCAGGGGTAATTCCTGAGTGCAGAGCCAGGAGTAACCCCTGTGCATTGCCAGGTGTGACCCAAAAATTTAAAAAAAAAGGGATTGCTATACAAAATCTATAAAGCACTCACAACAAAACTCAACAACAAATATCCAGTGACCTCATTCATATAAGACAAGAGGAGATGAACAGACAATTTCCCAGAGAAGATATATGAATGATAAAAAAGCATATGAAAAGATCTTAATAATTATTCATGATTAGGGAAATGGAGATAGAAACAACTGATATTTAACTTTAGGCCTGTGAAATGGCATTGGGCAAAGTCTAGAAACAATCATTGTGGGTAGGATTGTGTGGTGAGAAAAAAACCCTCATCCACCGTTGGTGGGAATGTCATCTGGTTCAGTCTCTATGGAAACAAATATCCATTTTTTAAAAAAAGGAATGGAACTATTATGCAACTCAGTGATACCATTTCTTGCCATCTATCTCCAAAACACAAAAAAAATTAATTACAAAGGATATGGCCACATCATTGTTCATCTCCGCACAGTAGTCAAGATAAGGAATTGATCTAAATGCCTATCTATCTAAAACTTGTGGTACATATGCATGACAAAATACTACGCATCTCTAAATAGGAACAAAATCACAGAATTTGAAGCAATGTGTATGGAACTAGTGAAGTTCTGCTGAGTGATCTTAGAAAGAAAGAGAAAGCTACAGAATGGCATGTCTCCTGTGTAGGATTTAGAAATACACACAAGGTTTGAACAAAGGATCAAAGAGAATATAATGGAAAAGCTGATCAACAGTTGAGTTGGTGTGGTTGGGTACTTTAAAGGGAAGAAATTTAGGGTCCTTTGGGGGGGATGAAAGTACGCTAGCTATAAGTGTGATATTGGAATTATGAGCATAAAAACATTATTAATAGTATTATAAATACTACTGTCCAGGTAGTATTTATAATGTCCAGCTGATTATCACAGAATCTCAATAAAATATTATTTAACATTCAAATTCATCAAAAGTTGAAGAAAGTAGCATAACATTGTCAAGAATATAACCTTTGTGTCATTTTTATAAGTGCATCTACACAGTTGATTTTATAATTATAGTAGTATAAGATAGTATCTGAAATAATCCATGTATCTATTACAATGTGAAAATTTCTCTTCAAATGAAACTTTGTGAAGCCAATATTCAGAATGGAGGTTTTATGATACCAATATCAAATCAGTGCTGAAAAGTGATCATAAATAAAGTACATAGTATTAGAATGTACTTAGACACACTAATCAATGGGAGAGAATTGACAACTGCCACATAAAACTACATATAGATGGACATTAGATGTATAACAAAGAAGTTGAGCTTTTCAATGGGACAGCTGAAGTCTTGTTAATAACCAGTATTAGGAAACCTGGACAGCTGTATGT
Organism: Sorex fumeus; assembly: GCF_029834395.1. Lineage (NCBI taxonomy): Eukaryota > Metazoa > Chordata > Mammalia > Eulipotyphla > Soricidae > Sorex > Sorex fumeus. Next base: position 1,192,192 of record NW_026606075.1, on the reverse strand, counting down.
CAAGTTTGTATGTCAGTTAAGCCTCCCTCTCAAAACATTTACAAAATTAATTCAGATTAGATTAAAGAATTGGAAACAGGAGCTGATATATTAAAATAGAGGGGAAACATATGCAATATGCTTATTGACAACAGCATTACAGACATGTTTGGGGACTTGATTCCAGTACAAAAGATACTAAAGCAAAAATAACAAATGTTGCTATATCAACCGAAGTGCCAGTGCAGTAAAATAAACTTTCTTTAAATGGTATCATCCCGAATAGAAGACTGTTGCACACTTATTTGTGATAAGCGTTTAATACCCAAACTATAAAACATTCTCATAAAATTTGTCAATTTAAAACCGTTTGAGCGAGAGACATTGCCACAGGGGTTGGGGTGCCTGCCTTGCTTATGGCCAATGGCAGTATTATCCTTGTACATCCTGGTTCCTTGAACATTGCCAGACCTAGTCCTGGAGGCTCCTAAATATTCTGGGAACTGCATAGGTAATCCCCGGTACTAAAGTTCCTGTCCTTTCATTGAATCAGTGACACAGTTTGTCAATAATAGAAGGGAAGGGTCCAGGGCTCTACTGAACACTATTTGAGATGCCCCACCCCAACAAAACAAATCTCAACAAACCAATCTAAAATTTAATATTTTATTTGAGTCCTCAGGTTTTTGAATAGATGCTTTCCCAAAGAAGTCAAACAGAGGGCAATAGATTAGCGTACAAGTGAGGTCCTTCGTCTTCTCTTACGAGAAAAGTGAAAATTAAAACCATGGGATATTACCTCAAGTCTATGAGTGTTATTCAAAAGATAGGAAACAAGAAGCTTCTGATAGGATATTCGAGAAAGTTAGTAGGAATGTAAATCAGTATAACCGTGACTAAAGGCAGTTTGGAGATTCCTACAAAGGTAAAATAAAATAATTAGAAAATCCTTGAGTTATTTTCCTATTTTTCTTTCTTTTTTCTAATTTTATTGAATCACCACGAGACAGTTACGAGCTTTCATGGTTGAGTTACAATCATCCAACACCCATCCCTTCACTAGTGCACATTCCTCACCACCAATATCCCTGGTATACCTCCCATTTCCCACATTCCCCCTGCCTCCATGGCAGAAAAATTTCCCCATACTCTCTACTTTTGGGCATTGTTTTGCTATATAGCTACTGAGAGGCCATCATGTTTGGTTCTTGATCTGCTTTCTGCACACATCTCCCATCTCGACCGATTCCTCCAGCCATCATTTTCTTAATGATCCCTTCTCCATTCCAGCTGCCTTCTCCCCTTTGCACATGAGGCAGTATTCCAGCTATGGAGCAATCTATCTGTCCCATCGGTTTAGTAAAGTGGCAGGCTACAAAATCAACACCCAAAAGTCCATGGCTTTCTTATATATAAATAATGAAAGAGAAGAAAGAGACATTAAAAAAAAAATCCCGTTCACAATGGCACCTCAGAAAATCAGGCACCTCAGAATCAGCTTAACCAAAGAGGTGAAGGACCTGTACAGTGAAAATTACAAAACACTACTTCAAGAAATAAAGGAGGACTTTAGGAAATGGAGACACATCCCCTGCTCTTGGATAGAGAGGATTAACATTGTCAAAATGGCAATACTGGCCACAGCACTATACAAATTCTTATTTTTTTTGTTCGAATCACCATGAGATAGAGTTACAAAGCTTTTATAATTGAATTTCAGTCATGCAATGATTGAATTTCCTTACCAGTGTACATTTTCCACCACCAATGTCCCCTGTATCCCTCCTGCCACCCCCATCCAACCACACTCCCTGCCTCTATGGCAGATACTTTCTTTCTTACTCCATCTCTACTTTGAGGCATTATTTTTTTTTTTCATGGCCACACCTTGACAATGCTCAGGGCTTTCTCCTGGATCTATGCTCAGGGATTAATCCTCATGGTGTTCAGGAGTGTTGGGAATCGAATCTGGGTAGGCTGTGTTCAAGACAAAATCCCTACCCACTATACTATTGCTCTGACCCAGTGTTCTATTTTCTTGAACTCATGGATCACTCCAATTGTCCCCCAGCATGTTGCCTGTCCAGGAGATGGTTCATATGCATTTACTAACTCCCCATCTTTAGGTTTTATTTCATTTCTGGTACCAACATACTGTGGTCCCTGTTCTCTTCCAGTTTCTGTTTTTCCTCTTCTTCCATCTTGGGAAAGTTTTCCAAAGCTCTGGACTTGTCTTCTGTTTCATGTTTCCCAGCTCTAAGTGTCCTTGACACTGTAGCTGTGCTCTCCAGTGGAACTTCTCAGTGACGTGTCTCACAGTATGCTGTGATAAATTCAGATTTCATGTTCATGTTACAGGAAAGGAAAATTCTCAGAACTAACCCTTTTTAGTCATCTTGAACCTGCCCACTCTCTCTTGTTACCTTTTTAAAACTTGCAGTCTATTTTATTTGCTTATTTGCTTTTTAAGAAAACTCTTTGTAGAATTGGTTTAAACCTTTTCATTTCATCCTTTGTCTTTGAAACTCTATGGGTCCCTTGAAAGAGTCTAAATTGTAGCTTTTTGTTTCCTAGTATAGCCAACTATTTTATGTTTTAAAATTTTTTGTTTTGTTTTGGGGTCATATCAAATGGTGCTTAGAGCTTATTCCTGGCTGTGCTCAGGGATCACTCCTGGTAGGTGCCAGGGACACTGGGATGTTGGGGGTGGAGTGTGAGTCATTGGAATGCAAGGCGATTACCCACTGTATTATATCTCTAGCCTGCCTTTTGATTTTTGAGATCTAGATGTTAAAGTTTAGGGACATTACTAATCTGTAAGTATGGTCATTTGTTAATAAAAGTATCATGACCACATATCAGTTGACACATTTGTCACTCATATAAAATGTATATCTTTTCATTTCTCATTATAAAAATGATAATTTTACTTATTAATACCAAGTTCAACATCTCTACTACTAATATTGGGTATATTTAAGTTATAGCTGTTAAATTTGCTTCTATAATTTTTATTGTTGCAAAATATTTTATAAATGCATAAAATATTTTATGCACGTATTTCACCTACTTGGTCTCTGCATATATTTGAGTTTGCAATCCTTAGAAATAATAGTACTTAAGGAAATCAACTTTAAGGTTAACTACTAAGTGGATTGATAATCTGATAATCTTGGCTTATATAAAGTGAATAATTTAGCAAATAATTAAAAGATCTTGTGAAATAAATTTTTTAGTACTGAGTACACTGATGCCTAATCGGTCAACAAAGTAATTTTGTCCTTGTGAATAAATTGCGAGCTATTTATTGAGGGGAATTTATGGGAACAAAAGAAAAATAATGTTAATTCATATATAACCTGTGATTCATTATATAACAACTCTGTCTTCTGTAATACTATGATTTCATAATAATAATTCTTTAAAATAATTTAGAAAGACTTACATAAATACCTATGGATAATGTAGGTTTTGCAACAGAACATTTACTATACATATGCAGAGCTCTTATGAGTTGTTAACCTATAATTAGAAGAGCAAAGAATAAAGCTTTTTAATTCTACTGAGAAATTCTAAAATATTTGCTAATTTTACATGTATGTGTGACATAAATGTAAAGTACTTTTACCTTTGGACCACATGCTTTGCATTTAAACATATAGAAAAGGTTGACTAGGTTTAGTCACATTTTGACACAGGAGTAAATTTGCAGAGAATTATTAGGAATGGAAGTATTATTCCAACATTTCTGATGTTCAGAATTAATGTGGAGATCAATTATAACCCATGATGATTTTAAATGTATTTCATCAGTTATGGATGTCAGTCTTACCTCTGTTGATGAGAAAAGGCATTTAGACAGCAGTTGGATAATTCTTGTCTGCAGATTTTTTTTATCCCCTTGAAGATATAATCACTTATAGGGGATATAAAATCAGCCTTAAATCCTCCTCCAATGACGGTCACGGTCCTCCCGGTGTTCATCGATTTGCTCGAGGGGGCCTAGTAACGTCTCCATCATGAGACTTGTTGTCACTAATGACAAGTAGCTTTTAATAACAAGTGGAAGAAACAAGGACAAAAAGACATTTCAGACTCTCAGATGTTTTAATCTACCACTTAATATAGTATATGGTTATTCACAACCTATCACCTAAGGATTTAAAAAGTGACTAGAATTCCATAGGAAACTTTGGAAATAAAGCTCCACATCTTTTTTTTTTTTTTTTGCTTTTTGGGTCACACCCGGCGTTGCTCAGGGGTTACTCCTGGCTCATGTACTCAGGAATTACTCCTGGCAGTGCTCGAGGGACCATATGGGATGCTGGGACTCGAACCTGGGTTGGCCATGTTGGCTGCGTGCAAGGCAAATGCCCTACCTGCTGTGCTATTACTCCAATCCCAAAGCTTTACATCTTTTATAATAATAGGTGATATAAAAATGACATAAAAAAGTAAGTAAAGGCCCTCCCGTTGATCATCGATTTGCTCGAGCGGGCCCAGTAACGTCTCCATTGGAGACTTTGTTGTTACTGTGTCTGGCATATCGAATACTCTCGGTAGCTTGCCGGGCTCTCCGAGAGGGGCGGAGGAATCGAACTCGGGTCGGCCATGTTGGCCGCTTGTAAGGCAGACGCCTTATAGCAATGATTTATAATATCATTCACCAACTAAAATAGCATAATCATTTTTAATATTCAAAAATATTTATTGAGTTCATATTTGTCAGACATATTTGTCAGACATACTTGTCAGATATACAGATATACTTATATATTTGTATTAATACATATTTTTCAGATATTACACTTGACACTTAAGATTCAGCACAGTACAAAACAGAACAATGTTTTCCTCTGATGAGCTTAATTTGTTGATGTAGAAAGACTAAAATGAGCAGTTATTACATATTGTGACTAGTGGTGTGAAGGAGTCAGAAGGACAATGTAACAGTGGGTGATAAAGAAGTTTCTTGAAAACATTGGTCAAGAAGGGCTTTCTGAGAAGGTGACATTTGAAATAAGACTGACAGAATAAGAGAGAGTCAACAATGCATAAACCTGGGCAGAGTATTAAAAGCCAGTGAATAGCAATTGCAAAGACCAGGTATTAGAACATAGATAGGCAGAAATGTCAGAAAATAAAGAACACACTGGAAGCCATTATGTTGAGCATAATAAATTAGGAAAAATCAAAAACTGTATAAGTAGGCATTCATTGAAAGCAAATCTATGAAATATTTATACCAATGAATAAGAAAGCAAGCTTATCTAGAACACAAAATATGTTTTTAGGCAATGTTGTTTGTCTGTTTGCAGCTTGAGCTCATGAGTTGAGGTACAAAATTGTCAGCCGGTATTGTTAGTGGACTGTTATCTGATTATTTTGAACACAGAATACATGTAGTTGGCTTCAGAAAAATTGATATTTTTCAGGAGGAAAAGAAAGCCAACTGTGAGAGATCTAAAAACTCATGAAAGCAACAATGGATCTCCAAATCTAAGAGATAGACACGCAAGCAGGCATATACGTATGAAGTTTACACTCAAATCATGTGATATCCTGGGGCTGGAGCGATAGTAGAGCAGGCAGGCTGCTTGCTCTGTATGCAGTCGACCTAGGTTCAGTCCCTGGGAATGATCTCTGAGTGCAGACACAGTTGTAAGCCAAGAGCACCAATTGATCCAAAAGCCAGCATGCAAGCAACCCAGCAGACAAACAAAACACACATATGGAATCTTAACACAAGTGAAGACACTTTATGGGGCTTTTATATAAAATAAGCTAAACAGATAAGAGTCAACTGTATTCAGAATGATATAGTTGACATGATTTTTAGGGGGAAACAGATTGATAGCAGAAGTTACAGGATTTCCTAGGAAAAAGAACATAAATAGAAGACTAAATTATGTCTGAAATTTTGAGAAAATAAGCAGAGAAATGTCATGGATTTGGATGTATCATCCATGTGATTATTTGAAGTCATACAGAAATGTTGATGAAATTCTGTATGGAGTACTTGAGTTTGTTTAATTGGGAATGAGTACATAGCATGAGTGTATAAAGGGTAGCAGACGGAGGTTAAGTTACAGGGATATGCTCGAGGGAGAGGGAGATAGTTTGTATATGTAATGGGGAACCAAAAAAGTATATATTTACTATTTCTGCCCATATATTATGATTCAAAGAAAAATAATTGTTATTATTGATGGCTTGTTGGAGAGCCTTTTATCCTCAAATGCTCAAAAGTGGTTATAAAATACTAATTACTTAAACTTTAATTATTTAAGCAAAAGGAAAAGCCTTTTCATATCATAAAATAAAGCTTCACATCCTACATAACTTTGCTTTCCTATGGAGGCTGGAGAAATAAGAGCCTAGTGGGTAAGGTGCTTGCCTAGCAAGGGAAGGACCAGTTTGATCCTGGTACCCCTAATAGTCCCTGAGCCCAACCAGGGGAAGAGCCAGGTGTAAGCCCTAAACACCCCTCAGGGTTGGCCCAATAACCTTTCCTCCCCCCCAAAAAAATGTTTGATTTCTTGGATTTTGGTATAAATATTTCAAAAAATTTGCTTTCAACAAATACCATTTTCTATGGCCTTCAATTGTATTTTAGTCTATTGAACACAATGTGATTATTTTCTCTTATTCTTTAGTTTCCATTCCTCAAAATGTGTTTTGTAAGTTGATTATAGATTTCTTTCTAACATTTTTAAAAATGTTAAATCTTTTAATGTGAATTTACCGAAATTTAATCTTCTCACCTTTATCATTTGGGAAGTAGTAAAACAAGTTATACAAAATAGAGCAGACCAAAAATTCATCCTGAATGTTCATTTTGGGGATAAATGCTCTTCTACTGATAACTCCCTGCAATCTGAGTTGCTTGCTGGTTCCCTCATAGGATCAGGGAGCATCTTAAAACCCATATTTTCCAAGAAAAGAGTGAAGCTTTTCTCAGCATACTATTCAGAGAGCATATCACCATTTCTGGGAGCATGCACCTCATCCATCAAGTGCAAAGAGTGCTTAGGGCAGCTGATGGCCATTCAGGCAAGTCAGAGATCTGAAGGTCTGATGTGAGTTGACCCGAGAGGAATTCTCCCCTGGACCTCCGTGTCTCAGTGCTGGAGAGCATTCTACCACCTCATGATCAGTGATACTGAAGACACAAAGTTTTATTTTTTTCTATTGAGGTTCCACCATATGCCTGCCTGATTTCCCTCTGTCACAGAGTGTTTTCACAGTTGAGGTGCATTATTTTCTTTCTAAACAGAGCGGCATCTTTAACTCCCGAGAAACCTCAACAAGCTTGGTTATCGTGTGGATATGGTTGATGGTGCTGAATCCTTTGCGGAAAACGGCTTGCTCGCATGGTTGTCCTTCATCTAGTGTTCTGCCAATCCTATTCAGGATGACTCGAGTGAACAACTTGTAGATGACAGACAATAGGCAGATCGGGCGATAGTTGCCAATGTCATGGATTTCTCCCTTCTTGAACAGTAGTACGGTCCTGCTGGTTTTCCATTGGGACGGAACCTTGCATTCAGACAGGTAGCGAGTGAAGAGCCGAGCCAGTGTATTGATGAGTACTGACAGCAGGTTCTTCAGGTGTTCAGGTCTGACCTTGTCTGGGCCGGGTGCTGTTCGTTTCTTTACCGACAAAATGGCGTGTCGGATTTCAGAAGGGAGAACGTTGGGAACGACATATCTATCCTGTGGAATTTGGTATGTCAGCAAGTGGACATGGCTATCGAAGTGATTTGAGTAGAAGTCATGGATAATCTTCTCCATTGCCGTTCTGGAGGATGTGATGGATCCATCAGGATGTCGGAGGGCAGTCATCTTGGTCTTGTAGTTGGCAAAGGACATGCGGTGTTACGAATACTTTTCCCGGCTTCTGCCACATCTACCAGCACTTCTGCACTTCTCTCTAGGAGGTCTTCCTTGATCGCATCTCTGCACTGCTTTGCGAGCTCAGATGTTAGCTTGCAGTTGCCTGAGGCATGTGCCAAACCACGATGGCGAATAAGCTCAAGAGTTTTCGAAGATAGGCGATTTTTTGTGGCTATCTCTCTCTTGGCATTCCTCGCACATTCATAGAGGTGCTGAACCAGTTGATCGTATTCCTTGTCAATGTTGTCAACAATGGCATCTTCCCATGTTGCCGCAATAGTGCCAAAGAGTTCCCAGTTGGTGGTCGTTCTGGGAGTTCTCTTTTTGAACTTTGCAGCCCTTACTCCCTGCTCTGTGAAGTAGAATTTTGCACGAAGGAGACGGTGGTCCGATCCCGTTTGGAATTTTGGGACAACAGTGATATCAGTCAGGCAAAACTGTCGATTGAATATGATGTGGTCTATTTCGTTGTGGAATCGTCCACCGGGAGACTCCCAAGTCCAACGTTTAGATTCTGCCTTCTGGAACTGTGAGTTACCATGAATGGTCTTGGTCGACATGATGAACTCAGTCTCTCACTCTGTTCATTCCATTCTACACCATGAGTCCCGATGTGAAGTTGTTCAGCTGATCTTCTCGGTCCTATCTTGGCATTAAAATCACCCACAATGATCTTGTAGAAGGTGTGGTCTTCTTTATAGAACTTCTCCAGCTCCATGTAGAACTTTTTGATTTCTCTTTCATTATAATGAGATGTTGGTGCGTAGACAACGAAGATAGAAACTGCGGGCACTGAGCCACATCTATTCAATCTCTTTGATTCCACTCTTCTTCCTGAATTAACATATGCCTCAGAGACCTGGGCCCTACATAAACAGGATGAGAATGCTATTCAGGTCTCCCAAAGAGGAATTGAAAGAGCTATGCTTGGAATATCACGTTTCACTCAAATGAGAGAAAGAATCCAGAGTTCTGACATCCGTCGATGATCAAGAATCAGGGACACTGTCTTGTTTGCCAAGGTGTCAATAATTAGATGGACTGGTCACGTAATGAGATTTAACGACGACCGCTGGACTAGAGCTGTTACTGACTGGATCCCACGGGATGTCAAAAGACCGCGTGGCCGCCCACCTACCAGATGGTCAGACTTCATCAAGATCATGAATGATTGGTTTGAGGCTCTTCAAGTTCCCAGAGTGAACAGATGCCATTGGGCTACACTGTCACGCGACAGGGACGAATGGAGATGTTACTGGCACCCACTCGAGCAAATCCCCGACTAAAGGGAAGTTAAGTGATTAAGTGATTAAGTGATTTTCTTTCTGGATTTTAGGAAAGAAGATGCTCAGGGCTTGCTTCTGGCTCTGTGCTTGGGGGACCACTGTGCTGCCAGGGATTAAACCAGGCTTGGCTGCGTGCAAAGGAGGCACCATCCCTCCAACTCGTCAGCCTATTCCCTCAGAATATTCTGTTAGTTTTCTCTGATGGATACACCAAAGTCACCTAGCAGATTTACTTCACTTTTGGGTTTCCACACCAACCCCAAATCTCGAGATAGTATACTTGTATGTGTGTTTGTGCAAGCACAGCAAAAAAATTCACCACAGGCATGGTTTTAACATTTATATGCTGCAATTGTAGTGCCCCATGTACTACAAGTGATGATGTTTTCCTAGTCAGTCAGTTTTAATAGCCCATATTAAAATGTATATACTTTGACAAACAGTGACAAATTACCTTCAATTAGAAAACAGATTCTGAGATGAAGACTTGTATGTGGGAAGTGTATTGAATAGTATTCCAAATATTAAAATTTTCTACGAATGAAAACACTAGAATTGTACATAGAGAAGACAAATTAAGTACTGTTAGAAGGATCAACTTTCAGAGTTTCATAGAAATACTAAATTAGGATAACCCTTTAGATCTGTCTTGTACTGAAACAAGAGAGTCATATATTTATATTCTGGTATTGACCCTGAGTAATATTCCTTGGAATAAATGTGACATGAGCACAGACATTATGATTAGCTAAAGGACTTTTCTAGAGAGAACCTCACCTGCTGACACTTCCAAATTTGGAGGGATTACTGCCTCAACCATACAAGACAGGATTCTGAACCTCATATCTTACTGCACTGTCACTGTCACCGATTTTCTGGAGTGGGCCCAGTAATGTCTTCATTATGAGACTTGTTGTTACTGTGTTTGGCATCTCGAATATGTCACGGTTAGCTGCCAGGTTTTGCTATGTTGTTGATATACTCACCGAATCTTGCCGGGGTCTCTGAGAGGAGCAGAGGAATTGAACTTGGGTTGGCCAAGTCGACTGCATGGAAGGCAAACACCCTACCCTCTGGGCTACTACAAAATGCAATCAAGAATGATATTGTATTGGTTGATCAGTCCTTGATTAAAAATTTAAAAGGATTTTATGATATAATTTCCCTATCTGTATATAAAATTCTGGAAGCATAGAACTTGGTTCAGGTTTCATTCAGTTCATTTTATATTGTCATTAATGTTGACATAAAATTTTAAGTGATATATGCTGGAGTTGACTACTATTTAATATTTCTACAAGAATTATCATATTTTTCTTTCTGAAAATCCACAGTTTTATAGTAAAAGTGTTTATTCTTAATACTTCTTAGAAAGGCTAAATTCAATAAGCTTAATATCTCTGAAGACTTTAGGAAAACATTTTAATTAATTTTTGGAGACTTAAAAGAAAATAAAATGAAGCCTAGGGAAAAATACACCAACAATGGTTGTAAGTGGATTTTTAAAAAATTCTTGCTATTTGTAGTAGCCCATATTTAATTTTGGAAATCCTTTGCAGCATTTTAATTTCAGATAATCTTTAGTACCACTGAGAGTTGCTGTCAAAATGAGATAGTGGAAATAAAAATGTCGTGTACGTGGCAAATGTTTCTGTCTATTTTCTCTTTGCAGTGGGATAATAAAACTCAGGTCCATTGATCCAGTCACCACTGCATAGGAACATCCCATGGCTCATAGTACTCAATCCTCAGATGATCTATTCAGCTCACACTGAAACAATTCTAAACGTCTCATTGTAAGGTACATATGACATTATGATTTTTGACTGTGGAGAGAGAGCACTTTCAAATATATTGGACGCGCAATGTGGCATTCCTTTAGATGAAAACCATGAAAGCATCACAAAAATACTCATGGTTGAACATAATTATCAACAATACCTAAATGTTTTAAAATACTCATAATATAAATTCATTAATATATGAGTTAGGAATAATTATTTGAAAATATAATCAGTAAAAATAGATCAGGCTAATATTATACTGGCTTCATGTACTCACTCAAAGTTCTATTTAGAACTTCATATTGTCTCAAAATTTGTATTGTATTTGTATTATTTCCTAAAAACAGTTTTCAAGCGGGAGTTTTGAAACTTGTGAAGATGGAGGCAAATTAATTACTCAATAAGAAGAAAAAACAGAACATAAATAAAATCAATGATGGTGATATGGCAGGCAGAATAGGAACTTCTTTACAAACTTTAATTATCTAAATATTGCTGTATTAAATATTACTTTCTCTTTAGAAATGTTTATACCAAAGACCATGGTTAACAAGTTCTTATTTCTTGTACAATTTAACTTGATAATTAAGTAACCCATTAATAAGAGTATTGTTTTCCTCAGTACTCCTTTTTCTCCACAGTTATCATTATATGCCACTGGCAGAGAAGGCCATTGGAACAACTAATGACAATCTAGGTATTCAATAATAAGTATACACAAAATAATTGACATGACACTTTTATCTCAACCTCCTGAGTGTTTCCATTATAATGCATATTTTTATACCCTCTATCTCTTCCTCCTTAGGACACTTCTCAATTACAATCTATAAAATAAGCATGTTTATTGTAAACTGTCAATCATGTTATTGAGAGCTAAAAGATGAATATTATTGTGGTGATTAATCATACATGCAACTTGGAGGGTGTTTTTGGATTAAACTGACATTTCAATTAATAAATGTTGCTAAGTCAGATTTATAATGAGTGTAGACCTCATAACATCAGCTAAAGACCTGAAAAGATTGATCAGTCTACCTGAAAGAAGGGATTTTCTTTAACAGGTTGCCTTTAGATTTCATCTGCACAATAGGCTCTGGTCTATAGTGTATACTAGACACTTGAGTTTCTATAATTAAAATCTTCCCTCTTTCTAATCTCTCTCTTTCTGGATTTCTCTGACGTTGAACAAATAAATAATATTAAGATAAGAAGCTAAGAGAAAAAACAAAAATAAAAATTTTAATGGATTGTAAGCTCTGATAGTCAAATGTGATGTTTTTAGAGAAAAAATGCTCATTGACCAATCTGAAACTGGATATTTCCCAAATTACATTCCTCAAATTATTAGGTGGAGCAGTAATCACTTCTTTGACTAGGATTAGGGCAAACATTTAGAGAGTAACAATCTCTTCTCTGATTAAGAAAGCACAAGTAATAAAGAAAAAATAGCTTTTAGCATCCAGGACTTTCATTACTTTCAATTCAAATCAATCTGCATTATTTAAGTGATGGTAACAATTTCTAGCAAATGCACAAGTCCTCCATTAGTTCTTTAAACCAAGATGGCATATTGGAAAATTGTCTACATGGCTCTTTTGGAGAAAACAAAATAGCATGATAATTTGTTATAGTGATTCTGTTTCTAAGAGTCTCAATAAGTATGTGATATAAAACTTTGATATTACATTAAGGCTTATTTCATAAGTGGAAGAATGATTTCATTGTTATTTTCATCCCATGGTCATATACTAGGTCCTTAAATTTCCTTGTTTTGTCTGTTTGTGTACATGCTTAATAGAGAAATTGTATTTATGTAAGGCAGTCGACTGGGGTTCTGTTTGTCAGGAAATTGCAGTGAGCCATAACTACAAAAGATGTTTGGAGGACAAGATATATTCTGTAAAGGATTCATCTTGCTGTCAGCTCAGGAAAAAGGCTAGCACTGTTCAGTAGAGTCACGCAGAACTAAAAGTCCTTCTATTTGACAGGCTCCTTGAAATGGTTCTTAAATTTGAGGCAGTGTAGGAAAATCGAGGCAACTTGGGAGAAGAGCACCATATAATCAGCTTCCTGAACCAGCACGGGGCACTCCGTTTTGGACTCACCCATATTCAAGCTGTATAATTTCTAATTTTCCAAGTGTTTCAGTTTGGGATTACTGCATGCCTTTCTTTAAAGAGGATGTGATTTTTTAACTATGCAGCTGTTAGGAAAAATGAAGTCATGAAATTTGCCTGTAAACGAATGGATATGGAGAGTAACATGCTAAGAGAAATGAGTCAGAAGGAGAGGGACATATATAGAATGGCTGCATTCACTTGTGGATGCAGCCGTTCTATATATATATATATTCAAAATATATATATTTTGAATCTACCACAAGTGTATGCGGGACAGTGGGTAGGTAAGATAGAGATGGGATCAGTATGACAATAATAGTTGGAAATGATCACCCTGGACAAGAACTGAGTATTAAGAGTAGGTAAGAGGGATATACACAATAACATTTCAGTATTTATATTGAAAACCACAATTCCCAAATGGAGAGAGAAAGAGAAGGAGAGAGAGATGCCTGCCATAGAGGGATGCTGTTATGGGGGGATTTGGGGAGATGGAAGGGAAACTGGGTACACTGGTGCTGGGAAAAGTACACAGGTGCAGGGATGGCTGTTGGAATCCTGGTGACTGAAATCTAATCATGAACAGCTTTGTAAGGGTCTGTCTCACAGTGATTCAATTAAAAAATACCTTTAAAAAAATCAGGATGTGAATTCCTTTACTCAAGTTTCTCTCATCTTGCTCCCTAGAGAAATTGGTATTTTTTCTTGAATCAATATTTTCCCTTAATAAAACTCTTTGCTTCACAGGAAATGTTTTTCTTCAATGGAAGATAAGAGAACCTGGACAATAGTAGAAGTTGAATCTGACTTTTCTACTTTCTCTGCATAGCATAATCTTATCTCAGCCTCAGAAAATACATCAATTGAAGATATAGGGGCCATATTGAATCTGTATAATGCTTTGGGGAGTATTGTCATTTTGACCATGTTAATCCTCCTGATCCATGAGCAGGAGATGTGTCTCCATTTCTTAGTGTCCTCTTTATTTCTTGGGCAAATTTTATTGGCCCATTCTTCTTCAGGCCTTCACATCACTGCCACCATTTTGGTGAGCCAGTTACAAACTGTGTGGCATGCTTCCCCCTGTGGCTACCTCCTGTTCTGTGGCAACCTTTACACTTCATTGACAACCATATGAGTAATTGTGTAGCAGGACAGCCCAAATCGACACACCAGCTATCTCTTCAAGAAATGATTGATAAAAGCTATTTCCTTCACATTTGAGATCCATCAATATTAACAAAACAATATTTAATAAGAAAGATAGATGTCCTTAGCTTCAATCTCATGGAGGGTTCTGCCTACATATTCCTCCATGTACCTTATGGACTCAGGTCTGATGTTGTGGTCTTTAATTCACTTTGATCTGACTTTTGTGCCTGGCATTAGAAGAGGTCAAAGTTCATTTCTTTGCATGTAGCTGTCCAGTTTCCCCAGCACCACTTGTTTTGCTTCACACTTCTTGCTCAAAGATTAATCAAAGACTAAGTGATCATATATTTGAGAGTCGGTGGCAGCATATTCAATTCTGTTCAACTGGTCTGTGGGTCTGTTTCTACTACAATATCACACTGTTTTAACCACTACAACTTTGTATTACAGTTTGGAGTTGGGGAAGCTGATGCCACAGCTTTTCCCCATGGATTACTTTAGCTATTTGGAGGGCTTTATTGTTTCATATGAATTTCAGGAGCGTTTAGGTGTATTTCTCTGAAAAATGTCATGGGTATACTTATAGGGGTCATATTGAATCTGTATAATGCTTTGAGGAGTATTGTCAGTATTGTCATTTTGACCATATTAATCAATTTTTTTTATATTTGGGTCACACCCGGGGATACACAGGAGTTAATCCTGGCTCATACACTCAGGAATTAATCCTGGCAGTGCTCAGGGACCACATGGGATACTGAAATCGAATCTGGGTCAACTGTGTGCAAGGCAAATGCCCTACCTGCTGTGCTATTGTGCTAGCCCCCTCGTCTCCATTTCTTAGTGTCCTCTTTTATTTCTTGAAGTAGTGTTTTGTAATTTTCTATGTATAAGTCCTTCATCTCTTTAGTTAAGCTGATTCCAAGGAATTTGATTTTCTAAGGCAATATTGTGAATGGGATTTTTAAAAAATATATCTAAGGATGAAACACCACTGACCAAGCAAGTTGAAACAAACATAAGCAAACAAGACTACATTAAACTAAGAAGCTTCTGCACCTCAAAAGAAACAGTGTTCAGGACTTACTCCTGGTTCCTTGTTCATGGATAACTCTGGCAGGGTTCAGGGGGTCATGTGTGGTTCTGAAGATATAGCAAGGTTTTCATCGTGCAAGGCAAGGTACCTTATCTCTATTCTCTCTCTCTCTCTCTCTCTCTCTCTCTATCTCTATCTCACCCTCTCTCTCATTAATATTTTTATCAGATAACTTGATTTTTGATTTAAAAAATCTTAATAAAACCTCCTTTAGAGGCTTAAATTTTCAGGAAAACCTCTTACCTCTATGAACAATCAGAAAATTCAATAAACATATTTTCAGATACTAGACTTAGCCATTAAGAAGAGGACTCCCAGAACAACCACCAACTGGGAACTCTTTGGCTCTGTTGCGGCAACATGGGAAGATGCCGTCATTGACAACATTGATGAGGAATACGATCGAATGATTCAGCACCTCCATGATTGTGCAAGGAATGCCAAGAGAGAGAGATAACCACAAAAAACCGTCTTTCTTCGAACACTCTTGAACTTATTCGCCAACGTGGCTTGGCACGTGCCTCAGGCAACCACAAGCAAACGTCCGAACTGGCAAAACAGTGCAGAGAAGCCATCAAGGATGACCTCAAAAACAGGAGAGCAGCAGTACTGGTAGAAGCAGCAGAAGCTGGGAAAAACATTCGTAATGCCCGCCTGTCCTTCACCAACTACAAAACCAAGATGACTGCTCTCCGACATCATGATGGATCTATCACATCTTCCAGAAGGGCAATGGAGAAGATTATTCATGACTTCTACTCAGATCTCTTTAATAGCCACATCCACTTGCCCACATACCACATACCACATGATGGATATGTCGTTCCCAATGTTCTCCCTTCCGAAATCCAACATGCCATCTCGTCGGTAAAGAAACAAAGAGCACCTGGCCCAGACAAGATCAGACCTGAACACCTGAAGAACTTACCATCAGTACTCATCAATACATTGGCTCGACTCTTCACACGCTACCTGTCTGAATGCAAGGTTCCATCCCAATGGAAAACCAGCAAGACTGTACTACTATACAAGAAAGGAGACATCCACGACATTGGCAACTATCGCCCAATCTGCCTATTGTCTGTCATCTACAAACTATTCACTCGAGTCATCCTGAATAGGATTAGCAGAACACTAGATGAAGGACAACCATGTGAACAAGCTGGATTCCGAAAAGGATTCAGTACCATCGACCATATCCACACAGTAACCAAGCTCATTGAGGTATCTCGGGAGTTCAAGATGCCACTCTGTCTAACGTTCATTGATTTAAAGAAGGCCTTTGATTCTGTTGAGACGGAAGCGGTCATAGAAGCCCTAGCCAATCAGGGCGTACAAACTCAATACATCAGGATCCTTCGTGAGCTCTATTGCGGATTCACTACCAAGATCTCACCATTCTACAAAGAAGTAATCATCCATATCAAGAGAGGGGTTCGGCAGGGTGATACCATTTCACCAAAACTCTTCAGTGCCACCCTCGAGAACATCATGCGACGACTGGAATGGGAAAGCGTGGGAGTGAAGATAGATGGTCGGCAACTACACCACCTCCGCTTTGCTGATGACATCGTTCTAATAACACCAAACATCAACCAAGCGGCACAAATGCTGAACGACTTTGACCGTGAATGTGGAAAGGTCGGACTACAGCTGAATCTTGCGAAGACAATGTTTATGAGAAACAGCCTTATTCCTGACGCTCCATTCGCTCTCAACGGAACCACCATCTCCGAATGCAACAGTTATATATACCTAGGTCGAGAAATCAACATGATGAATGACCTGGCACCTGAGTTGCGCAGGAGGAAGAGAGCGGCTTGGAATGCCTTCAAGAGCATTGAAGAAATAACTAAAAGGACAAAGAACCTCCAGCTACGAGCAAATCTCTTTGATTCCACTATTCTTCCTGCATTAACATATGCCTCAGAGACCTGGACCCTACGAAAACAGGATGAGAACACTATTCGGGTCTCTCAAAGAGGAATCGAAAGAACTATGCTTGGAATATCACGATTCACTCAAATGAGAGATAGAATCCGGAGTTCTGATCTTCGTCAACGCTCAAGAATCAGGGACGCTGTCTCATTTGCCAAGACATCAAAAATCAGATGGGCTGGACACGTAATGAGGTTTACAGACAACCGCTGGACTAGAGCCATTACTGATTGGATTCCACGAGACATCAAAAGATCACGTGGACGCCCACGTATAAGATGGTCAGACTTCTTCGTCAAGACCCTAAATGATCGGTTTGAGGCTCTACATGTTCCTAAAACGAACAGATACCATTGGGCTACGCTAGCACGCAACCGGGATGAATGGAGACGTTACTGGCACCCGCTCGAATAAATCGATGAATAACGGGGATTAAGTGATTAAGTGATTAAGACTTAGCCATTAGAGAACTGTGAAATAAGAAACAAACAAACAATAAAGATAAAAGTTAGCTAACCCCTGACTACTGTATCCATGACATTTTCTAAATCCATGGTCAAGGAGATTCATGCATGTTGGATATTTGATGCATGGAGTTTCTCTTTCTAATTTAAATATATTACTTTATTCATTAGAAATTCATAAATGGGCTATCATTCCATCTAACAAGAAAAAAAGGTTCTATACAGACTTGTATGGAATTAAAGGTTTTTGTAGTTAGACAAGAAGTTCGGACAAGAAAAGAAAAATTACTTTGAGTAAGAACTATTTCCCTCAGGGAATAAATATGAATCTTATTCAGATCACCTCCCAAACACACTGTTGAACAGGAAATTCCTCATTGTCTTAAAATTCTGCTTTTAGAAGAGGCTGAATCTGTGAAACTGTTGTTAGCTTAAGTATTAAGCCTTGAGGCTTAGCATAAAAGATTCTATTTTGTGGGACCTGTAGATTGAGTCCATTTCAGTGGTATCTACCACTCTGAGATCCAGCCCCCAAATCACACTTAAAGACATAGGGAATAAGAAATTTAATATTATTATTATTATTATTATTATACAGTGGGGCTGGAGCGATAGCACAGCGGGTAGGGTGTTCGCCTTACAAGCGGCCAACATGGCCGACCCGAGTTCAATTCCTCTGCCCCTCTCAGAGAGCCCGGCAAGCTACCGAGAGTATTTGATATGCCAGACACAGTAACAATAAAGTCTCCAATGGAGACGTTACTGGGCCCGCTCGAGCAAATCGACGATCAACGGGAGGGCCTTTACCTTTACCTTTAGTGAGATACACGGTTACAAAGTTGATCGTTATCAGTCAAATAATGTTCCAACACCTGTCCCTTCACCATTGTACTTTTTCTATCACCAATGTCCCCAGTTCTCTCTGATACCTCCCATGACATGCACTTTTCTTCTCTGTCTGTCTTTCTGTCTCTCTGTCTCTCTCTATGTCTCTCTCTGTCTCTATTTCTCTCTCTCTACCTCTCTCTATTTCCCTTTGGGCCTTATAGTTTACAATACAGATGCTGACAGGTTATAACTGCGCATCAGGTGCAGTGTTTAAAGTTTACCTTTTACTTTAAACACTCAATTCCTGTCCAAAATGATTATTTCCTATTATTATTTTTATACTGGTCCCTTATCTTCCCTAACCACCCTTGTCCCCCAGACACTCTTATGGCAAGCTTCCAACCTTTGACCAGTCCTCTTGGTCTCTGGGGAATGAGAAATTATTGCATCAGTATGTGAAGATTTGGATAGACTCTCATCATATGAAATCCCAAATCTCAGACGCCAGAAATAATATCCTTGCCAGAATATATCCTTGAGATAACAGAAAGCAGGAGTGGTTGCTAATTAACTATATTAACTTTGGAGCTATCTATGCAGGCTCTTTAATCTCAGCTATTCACTTTAAGGTTCAGTGGAGAAGCAGCAGTGGAGACCTATCATCTCAGTAATTCTTCTGAACTGTATCCTTGTGCACTTGGAATTCTTCTGTTGGAGAGCCTGGTTTCTAACTTATCAGTACATCTAGGGACGTCTGTAATCCTCCTTGGGGACTCTGGGTATCTATGATAGCCTTCCTTGCCATGAGACTAAGTAACTCATGATTAGTACCAGTCACCCTGACTCCTGGAAGGAGCTGGACATATTCCTTGCCCATTTTTCTGGTATTTTCAAAGGATGGGTATTTTCATTGCCTGGCCCTGATGTTCAGTAATTTTCCATATCACAGGAGAGATGCAAACGGAGGGGTTTGTCAGTCACTGTTTCCACGGGACTCAGTGGAGATGGAGGTTCGAAATATTTTTTTTAGTGAAACACCATGAGGTACAGTTGTAAACTTACAAATTTTTGTGCTTGGGTTGCGGTTATACAATGATCGAGTACCCATCCCTCCACTGGTGCCCATTCTCCACCACCACTGATCCCAATATCCCTCCCACTCCTCACCGCCCTATCCCACCCTGCCTCTGTGGCAAGGCATTCTCTTTTGTTCTCTCTCTCCTTTTGGGTGCTGTGGTTTGCAAAAGAAGCATTGAGTGGCAATCATGTTTGGTCTATAATCTACTTTCAGCATGCATATCAAATCCTGGTAGGATCCTACCAACACCCTTTATTTGGCCATTGTGAATAGTGCCGCAATGAACATAGAAGTGTAGATGTCATTTTGACTGTACTTTATTGCCTCTCCAGGATATATTCCCAGGAGTGATATAGCAGAGTCAAATGGAAGCTCAATTTCTAATTTTTTGAGAATCATACATACCAGCACCCTAACGGTGCTCCCCGAAATATGTTTCTTCTAGTCAGTCATGAAAGTGGGTAAATTGAAATATTTAAAAAACTGCTGGCCCAGAGTCAGGGTCCTAAGAGATATTTTGTTCATGTCTTGGTGTTGTTGCTGCTGATGTAGTGGGACTCTGTGCCAGACTTTTTTCACTCGGGGTACCCCAGATGGGTTGGGGGAGTCCTCCCCACCCCAAGGGATCCAGGCCCGGCAGCCGACCTCCACTACCCAACCACCGCCACGCTCCAGGCCGCTTTCTGGACATATAATAAGACACTTCCTACACATTTTCCATAATTACCACACATGTTTTATGGAGTTAAAAGAGTAGGCAACAATATATATATATATATATATATATATATATATATATATATATGCATCTCAGAGAGCCCTGCAAACGACAGAGAGTATCGCGCCTGCACGGGCAGAGTCTGGCAAGCTCCAAGTGGTGGTGGATTCAATATGCCAAAACCAGTAACGATAACAGGTCTCATTCCCCTGACCCTGAAAGAGGCTCCAATCATTGAGAAATATGAGTAAAGAGAGGCTGCTAAAATCTCAGAGCTGGTCACTTCCACAGCAAGTGCAGAGGCCTTCTCATAAGTGGGCGTGGCCTTCTACAGGCACAGTTATATTTCCCACTCCTACCACACCTCAACTACAACAATTATCCACTGCCCTACTCCAATTCTAACAAAAGACCAGTATGCAAGGAGCTGCACAAGCCCAATATTAAAAGAAGACCTCCTCCAAAGTTTCACTAGATACCCATCATCAGTAAAAGAACAATGCCTGAGAGGATGGTCAGACTCTAGAAAGGGAGAAGGGTGCCACAATCAACCGACCTTATCCAGAATCCTTTCCCATGATAAGAGGGAACAGTGCTAGTGAATTCCAGGGTTTTTCTACTAGATAACCAAAACCACATGAAGAAACAGTGCAAACCTCCACTACAAGGAGAGGACAAAGAAAAGAATCCCAAATCCTCAACCGGGGTTATCCACAAATATGCCCTCTCCGATAAAGAATTCTGAGATGAAATGTAGAGGATAGTCAAGGAACTACTCAAAGAATCAATGGAGGAGATATCCAGAAATCTAAAGGAAGAAATGAAAGAAACAATAGAATGGATAGTCAAGAAATTACAGGAAGAAATGAGAGCAGAAATAAAAAAGCTACAAAAAGAAGTTTCATAAATAAAGTTTTCAGTAGAGGAAATTAAAAACTCAGCGGGTTCCCTCATCAGTAGGATGAATACAGCAGAAGACAGGATCAGTGAGCTTGAAGATGAGCAACAAAAATCACATAGGGAACAACAAACTATGGGAAAAGACCACAAAATAGCTCTAAGGAGATTCAGAGACCTAGGCGATGATGCCAAGAGGAAAAAATTTAGAATAATTGGAGTGCTAGAAGAACAGGGGGGCAACCCCAGATCCAAGGAGCAGAAGGGTGCCAGCTCAAAGAGACCTAAATGAAAAAAAAAACTCCAAAGCATATCATAGTCAGAATGATGGATGCTGTGGACAGAGACACAACACTGCAAGCAGCAAGGTCAAAGAAGGAAATCACCTACAAAGGAGCATCCCGTAGATTTACAGCAGACCTATCAGAGGAAACCATCCAACCCCGAAGGTAATGGGGGATATAGTGAAAAAAGTCAATGAACTGAATGCCTCACCAAGAAAACTTTATCCAGCTAAACTCTCACTCAAACTCGATGGAACCCTACACCATTTTGTAGATAAACAACAGCTCAGGAACATCATAGACTCAAAACCAAATCTAAAACGAGGATTAAAGGGGCTACTGTAAGATAAGAAGGAAAGGACTTATAAACACAACCAACCCTACAGAAAGATGGCACAAAACCCTATAACATTAAGCTCTCTCTATGTCAATGTTCTAAATGCACCAATTAAGAGACACAGAGTGGCAAAAAGGATCCAGAAACTGGAACCAACATTCTGCTGTCTACAAGAAACACATCTGAACATTCAGAGCGAACACAAACTCAAAGTTAATGGATGGAAAACAATCCTGCAAGCAAACAGTTCCCTCAAAAAAGCTGGGTGGCCATACTAGTATCCAAAAACATAAATTTCAGGTTGAAAAAGATTAGAGGGGACAGAAAAGGTCATTTTCAATTTATCAAGGGGTATGCACAACAGGAAGAAATCACACTCTTAAACGTATATGCACTTAATGAGGGAACAGCTAAATACTTAAAACAACTGCTTACAGATTTTAAGGAGGACATTGCTAGCAACACAATAGTACTTGGAGACTTCAACATCACCTTATCACCTCTGGATAGATAAACAAGAACAAAACTCAACAAGGAAACATTGGGTTTGAAGGAAGAAATAGAAGAGAGAGGGCTAATAGACCTATACAGGGCTTTACACCCCAAAAAGAAAAAATACACGTTGTTCTCCAGTGAACACAGAACATTTTCCAAAATAGACCCTGTGCTAGGCCACAAAACATACCTCAATAGAATCAGAAAGATAGAAGTAGTATCAACAATCTTTTCAGACCACAATGTGCTAAAGATAGAAGCAAATCGCACAAAGACATCAATCACACAAAGACATCGGGAACCAAATAAAATACCTGGAAATTAAACAACTCAATGTTGAACAATGAGTGGAACATGAAGGACTTCAAAGATGAAATAAAAAGATAGCTGGAAACAAATGAGAATGAAGACACGAGCTACCAGAATCCATGGGATGCAGCTAAAGCAGTGCTAAGAGAAAAATTTATAGCATTGCAAGCATTCCAAAGGAAAGAAGAAAGGACCTATAGAGATAACCTAACCACACAGTTCAAGCTTAGAAAAAGACCAACAAAAGAAACCCAAAATTGGCCGAAGAAAAGAAATTATAAATCTTAGAGCAGAATTAACAACATGGAAACCAAAGCAAAACAAAACGAAACAAAAAAAAAAAATCCAAAAGGTCAGTGAAAGCAAGAGCTTGTTCTTTGAGAAAATTAAGATTGATAAAACATTAGCAAGACTCACAAAGAAAGAGAGAGAGAACCCTAATAAACCGAACCAGAAATGAAAAATAGGACATCACAACAGAAACCAATGAATTTCAAAAGATCAGAGACTATTTCGAGAGTTTTTATGCCACAAAACAAGAGAACCTAGAAGAAATGAATAAATTCCTGGATTCCGATAACCTCCTAAGATTGAACCAGGAAGATTTGGGATACCTGAATACTTATTCTCTGTCACTGTTACTGTCTTCCCATTGTTCATTGATTTGCTCGAGCGGGCCCAGTAACCTCTCCATTGTGACACTTGTTACTGTGTTTGGCATATCGAATACAACATGGGGAGCTTGCCAGGCTTTGCCGTGCAGGCGAGATACTCTCGATAGCTTGCCAGGCTCTCTGAGAGGGGGGGAGGAATCGAACTCGGGTAGGCCATGTTCGCTGTGTGCAGGGCAAATGCCCTACCCGCTTTGCTATGGCTCCAGCCCAGACCCATTCATATCAAGGAAATTGAAGCAGTAATTCAAAGTCTTCCTAAAAACAAAAGCCCAGGCCCAGATGAATTCACTAGTGAATTCTTCCAAACATTTAAAGATCTTTTACCAGTTCTCTTCAAGCTTTTCCAGGAAATTGAAAAAATAGGAAATCTCCCAAACAGCTTCGATGAGGCACATATCTCCCTAATACCAAAAGCAAACAAAGACACTGCCAACAAAGAAAACTATAGGCCAATATCTCTGATGAACACAGATGTGAAGATCCTCAACAAAATATTAGCAAATAGAATTTAATAACTCATCAAAAAGATCATACACCACAACCTAGCGGGATTCATCCTAGGGATGCAAGGATGGTTTAACATTTGGAAATCAATCAACATAATTTATCATATCATCAAAAGCAAAGATAAAAACCAAATGATCCTATCAATAGACACAGAGAAAGCTTTTGACAAGATACAGCACCCGTTTATGATGAAAACTCTCACCAAAATAAGTTTTGAAGGAACTTTCCTCAAGATAGTCAAAGCCATCTATGACAAACTCATGGCAAGCATTATCCTCAATGGGGAAATACTAAGGGCCTTTCCTCTAAGATCAGGAACAAGACAAGGATGGCCACTATCACCACTTCTTTTTAATATAGTGCTGGAAGTACTTGCAATTGCGATTAGGCAAGAAAAAGACATTAAATGCATCCAGATGGGAAAAGAAGAAATCAAGCTTCCACTATTCACAGATGATATGATACTATATCTCTAGAATCCTAAATCCTCTACCAAGAAACTTCTAGAAACAATAGAATTGTACAGTAAAGTCGCAGACTATAAAATTAATGCCCCAAAATTCATGGCCTTCCTATACGCAAATAATGAGAGAGAAGAAAGTGACATGAAAAAAATAATCCCGTTCACATTTGTGCCCCAGAAAATCAAATACCTCGGAATCAGCCTAACTAAAGAGGTAAAGGATCTCCATAATGAAAACTACAAAACTCTACTTTATGAAATAAAAGAGGACATGAGGAAATGGAAACATATCCCCTGGTCATGGATAGGAAGAATTAACATCGCCAAAATGGCAGTACTCCCAAAAGCATTATACAGATTGAACATGATCCCTATGAGGATACCCATGAAATTCTTCAAAGAAATAGATCAAGCTCTCCTGAAATTCATAACGAACAACAAATACCCATGAATAGCTAAAGCATTTCTTCCGAAAAAGACGTGGGGAGGCATCACCCTGCCCAACCTCAAACTCTACTACAAAGCGATAATTATTAAAACAGCATGGTACTGAAACAAAGGCAGGGCTGCAGACCAATGGAACAGGGGGCAATATTTGTACACACAACCCCAAATGTATGAACATCAAATCTTTGATAAGGGAGCAAGAAATGTGAAGTGGAGCAAGGAAACCCTCTTTATCTAATGGTGCTGGAATAACTGGACAACCACATGCAAAAAAATGGGCTTAGACCTCAACTTAACACCATGCACAAAAGTCAGATAAAAATGGATTAAAGATCTCAAAATCAGGCCAATATCCATGAGGTACATTGAGGACAAGGTCGTCAAAACCCTCCACAATATTGAGGCTAATGGTATCTTCAAAGACGACACTACACTGACCAACCAAGTGGAAACAGAGATAAACAAATGGGATTATCTTAAATTAAGAAGCTTCTGAACCTCAAAAGATACAGTGACCAGAATACAAAGACAATCTAGAGAATGGGAAATGATATTTACCCAATACCCATCTTAAAAGGGGTTGATATTAAGGATAAACAAAGAACTGGTTGAACTCTATAAGAAGAAAACATCTAACCCTATCAAAAATGTGGTGATAAATAAACAGAAACTTTTTCAAAGAAAAAAATCAGAATGGCTAAAAGGCACATGAGAAAATGCTCTACATCACTAATCATCAGAGAGATGCACATCAAAACAACAATGAGATATCACCTCACACCACAGAGACTGGCCCACATCCAAAAAAAAAAAGGCAACCTTTGTTGGTATGGATGTGGCGAGAGAGGGACTCCCCTTAACTGATGGTGGGAATGCTGACTGGTTCAGTCCTTTTGGAAAACAATATGTATGATTCTCAAAAAATTAGAAATTGAGCTCCCATTCGACCCAGCTATATCACTCCTGGGAATATATCCTGGAGAGGCAAAATAGTACAGTCAAAATGACATCTACACTTCTATGTTCATTGCTGCACTATTCACAATAGCCAAAATGTGGAAAAAACCCGAGTGCCCAAGAACTGATGACTCGTTAAAGAAACTTTGGTACACCTACACAATGGAGTACTGTGCAGCTGTTAGAAAAGATGAAGTCATGAAATTTACATACAAGTGGTACAATATGGAAAGTATCATGCTAAGTGAAATGAGTCAGAGAGGGAGATACATAGAAAGATTGAATTCATCTGGGGAATTTAAAGTAACAAAATGGGAGACGAACACCCAAGAATAGCAGGGATAAGTACCAGGAGGTTCACTCCATGGCTTGGAGGCCAGCCGCACATGCTAATGGAAAAGGCAGCTCAGATAGAGAAGGGAGCACCAAATAAAGGGTTTTGGAAGGAGCCTCCCAGGATGAGAGATGCATGCTGAAAGTAGACTATAGACCAAACATGATTGCCACTCAGTGCCTCTTTTGCAAACCACAGCACACAAAAGGAGAGATAAAACAAAAGGGAATACCCTGCCACAGGGGTGGGGTGGTATAGGAAGGTAGTGGGATGTTGGGAGGTATACTGGGAGCACTGTAGGTGGAGAACGGGCACTGTTGGAAGGACGGATACATGATCATTGTATAGCTGAAACCCAAGCACAAAAAATTGTAAGTTTACAACTGTACCTCATGCTGTTTCAGTAATAAAAATAAAAAAAATATCTCAGGGCTGGGAGGAATAGAGATGTTACTGGCGCCTGCACAAGTAAATCATCAAACAATGGGATGACAGTGATACAGGGACAGTGATACAGTTGCTGTTGTTAAAGATAAACCCAATGAACTGACCAATCTTGAGCTACTGACCAAGAGGGGAAAAGTAGAAAAGACTAAAATAAAATTATAAATAATAAACAAACAGTGAAACTGATCCAAAGATCAGCATTAGATGAAAGCGACATTTCTGACCCTCTACTTAAAGCCTAAAGTTAAAGGTTATCAGTCCTCACTTTAACCTTCTCCCTAAAGCTTGATTATTCAGACTTGTGATAAGACAGTGTGCCTCACAGGACCTACCAATGAAGAGATTTTGTTATTTATTGCAGGGCCCATACTCTGAAGTTTCCTATTTTTTCCAGATAAACTCTTTTAGGGACCATGTAAACAAGATTACTTTAGGAATTTAAGCTCCATGTCTTCCAATTTGCCAGTGTGGCGCAAATGAAGCTCTTCCTCCATCCACCAACTAATTTCTCATTTGACGGGCTCTTAAGCAGCAGTGGAACTGAAATAGTTAGCACTTGACAACTATTCCAACAAATATGCAGACTTGCAACCACCAGGGTTTAGTTCCACAGCTGCTCAAGAACCAGTTGACTGAGAGGCAGAGTGACAAGCACAGACAGAGCTTTCACTCAGCAGTAGGTCAGGATGTTGGAGGATGGCGGATCCAAGTGCTCAAAGCTCTGCCATCTTGTCTGAGTGATCATGAGAAGCTGTTCTTGTAGTGAAATTTTTGGGGTATTTTATGATATATATTATTATATATACAAAATATAATGTATATTATTGTTGTGTCATTGGTAAATATTAAGGGTATCTTATTTAATTTGGATCCATTTGATAAATTTTCTTCTTTTTTGGGGGGAGGAATCACAGTGAGATACACAGTTACAAAGCTGTTCATTTCAGGTTTCAGTAGTACAATGTTCCAACACCTTCTCTTCACCAGTGTACAGTTCCAACCACCAGTTCCCCTACCCTAATTTTACTCCAACCACTTTATCCCTCTCCCTTCCCCGTCCTGCCTCTATGGCAGCACTTTTCTTTTTTATGTCTCTCTAATTCTCTTTCTATAATTCTCTCTCTCTGTGTCTCTCCTCTTTCATGTATTATGATTTGCAATTCAGGCACTTAAAGGTTATTTAAAGGTCGTATCTATCCCTGTACCTACTTTCAGCCTATTATTTGTAGCTAGAACTTCCACAACATTGAACAATAGTGGTGAAAGTGGAAATTTTTCTTCCACTCAATCTAAAAGAAAAGGGTTCCATTAGTTTTACCATTGAGTATGCTGTTAAATATGTATTTAAAGCTTTCTCTTCAAGGTGGGAAGTTACCTCAAGTATATGTGTTCCATGCAGCAGACTCAGAGTCCTATCCCTGGATACCACTTGTCTCCTATAAGTACGTGAGTTGTGGCCTTTATTATTCTGTGAAGCACTGCATTGCTGGTGAGCATCAAAATCTCAGGCCCTGTGAGAACCACACACTTAAAAGGTTGAGGAAAGCACACCTCCACTCCCCCTCTAGTGCTATGTGGGGACCCTCTAAAATATTCCTCTTTGTTGGGGTCTGAGCGACAATACAGAAGGTAGGGCATTTTCCTTGCTTGCAGCTCACATGGGTTTGATTCCCAGCACTGCATATGGTCCTCTGGGCCCCAAAAGAAGTGATCTCTGAGCACAGAGCCAGGAGTAAGCACTAAGGAATGCTAGGTGCAACTCCTCAAAGAACAAAGCAAAATTCCCCTTGGTTGTTGTTCCATCGAATAACATTAATAAATGATTTACAAAAACACCAAATGACACTATATATAGACCGATTGATAAATAGATAGATATAGATAGATATAGATATAGATTCTATCTGTATGTGTGTAAATGTTTCGATTTGTAAAATACATGTGGAGTTTTTCTCTTCTCCTCTTTATCCTCTCTCCTCTTCTCCTCCTCAACCATCTCTCCTTTCTTTTTAAAATTCATTTTGATTTTATCTGTTTATTGGTGAGTCAGCATTCATTTTCTTTTCCCAAAAACATTTTTTTTCTTGATTATCTTTCATCCTTCCCTTTGGGACAAACTGACAGAATCATAACTCAAATTATTTTGACCACCCCTAAAAACATATAGTCATTATAGATTAATCTTAATATTCCATGATTTCAAATATCTAGTTGTACATATTTTTTTCACTGTACTAAAGAGCATCTGTATATTGAATGAATGAATCACAAAAAATTGTTAACTTTTTATCGTGCATTCTTGGCTTGGCAAAGTTTCTGATATTTCAGGCCGGAAAGTCATTGGTTATTCTGTCACCTTATATTATATACTGTTGATGTTTATATATATTTAATGTACAGCTCAGCAGTTTGTATGAATAAGCTTGTGAAAACATTATTCTTATGGAAATTCCAGTGCTGTGCAAGAAAATATTTGGAAAATGTGCTTTTATATTTCACTCAAGTGATATAAAATTGGCCAAAATATGTCAGGTGGTTGTGCCTAAATTTAAAAGATAAGACACTTATCTTTTAAGTTACACCCTGGGAGGTGAGAGGATTGGCAAAAATTAAATAAAAACAATAGTAAATACTGTCAAACAGAGATTCTTAAGTCAATAATATCATCTATTACACACTGAGAGACACAAAGACAATAAAATGTGTAAAATACGTATTTAAATGGACCATGAAATGAAATGTTAACAATATCTCTTTCTGGAAGACCAGAAAATTTTAGGTCATATATTTTGTAATTTATACATTTTGCATGTGACTTTTGAACTATCTTACATCTAAAAAGTACTCTTTGTTAGTTTCGCCCAAATTGACATTTATTTCTTGCTAATAAGAAGCTCTAGATGATTGAATGCAACTAAAGCAGCCAAACTTCAAGAGTGAATATATTGAGATGCTGAAAATCTCTGTGTGACTTTGACTTCAAAGAACAATATCTCTCACTTAAGCCTTTGACGCTTTATTGCTTTTCTTGTGTTGACTTGCAGAATCGTGGGAGCATTCATTTCTAAATCCAGCTTTGTAACTTAATCTTAACAATGGACAGAAATTTATCTCTAACATCTGTCTCCAGACAAAGATGCTGTAACTTCTCAGAAGTGGAAGACTTTGTGACCTTGTCATAGGGCTGTTTACTTTTCACTTCCTGGCTACTAATAGCTGGGCAATGGTCAGTGGTTATCAAAAAATAATTACACAGACAATGGAAAAGTGGTGCTAGTAGAGACATGTGCAGCTGGACGTGATGCTTAACTCTTTCAACTTAGGTTTTATTGTTAGTCCTTGCTTTACCACCATTACTTTTGCTTAATTGACTTTTTGTTTCTTTAGTGGCAATTTCTATAATATTATTAATTACAAATACAGAAACATCTTGCTGTAGTGTTATTATTGTTCATTTATAAGAAATATGTAATTACTGCCTTATATTTTTTTTTTTTGCTAACTGGAGAAAAGCTTAAAACTTTTAGAACTTTTTAGGTTCAATTTTTTGTTTTGGGGACAGACCTGTCTGTGTTCAGGACTTAATTTGTTCTGCGCTCAGGTATCACTCCCTGCAGTGCTTGTGGAACCAGAGTCAGTGACATGAAAGGCAAGCATCCTATCCATGACACTATTACTCAGGCCCTTAAAAGTGTTTCATTTGTTTAGACACAATATGAAGAGCAGTAACAGTGTCAGAGTTTGTTTTGCAGTAAGCTACTGCAGAGAGCTGGCACTGGAGCAGTGAAAGTGGCATTGCAAAGCTTGTGCTTATGTCATCTTTCCCCCTTCCACTACATGCTACTGTTATTTGGGGCTTCATTTCTTATCTGGTATGATTTGACAGGTGATAATAAGGAAGGGGGTTTTTGGAACACTCAAATATGTTTCATATAAGTCTATCGTAATTATAAGTCTTTGCTAAGTCTATGGTAAATATAAGTCTTTGCTTGTAGCCATTTTGACTTATAAATAGATTCATGTGAATGCATGGAATTTGGATGGAAGAAACAGATCGTTTTATTTTTGTCATAATGCATGGTAAAAACAAGTACTTTAAAACATAATGTTGAATAGCAACTCTGAGAATAGAGAAAGAGAAAGAGAGACTACAGATTGATTGCTAGTTACTATTTTGAAATAATTATAGTAAAGGGTAACAGTTATGATATGAGTAGTGGAGTTATTTTACTTTATATACTTTAAAAATAATTTTAAGATTTTCATTAGGAATGGGTTTAAGAATTAGGGGATATAATTAAAAATTATTTGTTCATGATACATAGAAAAGATTTTTAACTATCTAAAAGATACTACTGCTTCAACTGAAAATAAAAAGCTGCATTTTTTTAAGATCAACTAAAAGTACTAATCAATATATCTTATAGCTCTGATGATAAGATATCATATCTTATAAATATCACTTCTGGATCTATCAGCTCTATTTTATACCTATCATCTTACCAACTGGTACGAAATGTAGTTTTTTCTTGTATGTTTGACAAAAATTTTTTTTTTCAAAAAAAATAAAGACTTTTTTTCTTAAATCCATCAATGACTATGGTAGGGAATTAGTGGTGGGTGTTGGGTTTGCCCCCATGAGAAACTCGTTTGATAGAAGTCAAAAATGCTGACTACTGACGGCTGGTAGTTGAGTGCTTCACCTTGTCTGAAGGGAGATGAGCCACCCACCTGCTTGATGATCCCTTCTGGGATTCACCTTTGGTGGTGGCTCTTGTAAGATTGCCAATGATTAGTCCTTGTGCCTTGATTCAGTACTTCTATGAAGGTCCACTCCCATCTCTCCTCTCCGTGGGGTTGTTTGATGCCTTTATTCCTACCTAGCCAGTTCCCCCCACCTCTCCTCTCTTTCTGACTTCTGGCGTCTTTGCAATTAGAAGTCTCAAAGACTTCTGGCGTCTTTGAGAACATTGCCAAAGCTCTTCTCGCAAAAACTTTTCCCTCCATAGATCTGTTTTACAGAGTTTATAACAAACTGAATACATAAAATGGCTTCTAGGAAAACATTTCTTGGGATCACACAAGGAATGATGAAGTTCTATTTAAAGAAGGGAACCCATTTTTAGTTTACATCCCAAAGAGAAAAATCCTCATCTTTATGTTGCATGGTTTTCTAAACCCTGTTCTCTTTCAAGATAGAGAGAGCAACTTCACAAGCCCACAGACAGACACTATTCCTAAAGAAATCAAACAAAATTGTGAGTCAGAGTACTGGAGATCATCCACTATGGTAACAGTCTCTAAGGAAATCAATTGATGTCGAGTCTACTTAAAGTGAACTGTTTGTTTTTGCCCCAAAAGGCCTAGAATTTAGTGGCAATGTCTCATAAAGCTATTGTCAGGAGAAAAAAGATCCAAAGAGTCAGGATAATTTAATTTCATTCAATTGAAGAAATACTTATTAAGTTCTTACCATATTTTCCCTAGCACCATTCTAGATGCCTTGAAACAAAACAGAAAAACGAAAATTATGTATAAAAAATAACAAAATACTGTGTCATTAATAATAACTTTTTTTTGAGGCCAAAGCTTATGCGTGGTGGTAATTGAGATGAGCTCAGGTCAGCTTCATGCTAAGAAAGTGCCTTACATAGTGTACTATCTCTCTGGCTCCAATTATGATTTGTTTTAAGGAGAAAAATTAACCCAGAAAAAATAATGGTTAATGGTTGATGAAATTTGAAACTTTAATAGGATGAAGAAAGAAAAAAATGAGTGAACCCTCTAGTTAACTGGGGGAAAAATAAGTTGAGACTTAGAAGAGATTGTAGTGAGACTGACTTTATGTGGAGTAACATGTATTAATATTTCCTTATGTTCTTAGTGAAAAAGAAGTGGAAAGCTCATTCTGTTCCTTATTGCTGTCAGATTCACCCACTTGCTTATTTTGCATTGTATGTAGCCCTCTGCCAGTCTTGTCTCACATCTTTGATTTCTGAAGACTGTCAAAGAAAATCTTGCTAATTCTAACAACGTGGATAGACTTTGAAGGCATTACATTGAAGTATGAAATAAAAGTAAGTAAAGTAAAGCCCTCCCGTTGATCATCGATTTGCTCGAGCGGGCCCAGTAACGTCTCCATTGGAGACTTTGTTGTTACTGTGTCTGGCATATCGAATACTCTCGGTAGCTTGCCGGGCTCTCCGAGAAGCTCTTCCATCGAAAGGGAAGTATGAAATACTCCATACAAATACAAATATCCTATGCTATGACATCGATGTGAACTTTAAGAATGGCAAACTTTGAGAAATAGAGTAGAATTATGACTGTCAGACACTGTGAGTGAAGCAGTTCACCACATGATACATCTTTTGCTTAAAATACAGGTACTGGAGATCTAGCATAACGTGGTAATTTTAGTTAATGCTGTTTTGTATACAGAAATGTGCTAAGATAAGAAATGTGACTACACACACATACACACAATATATACACAATAATTCAAAGAATAAAAGTGTCATTGCCAGTTCTGTTATCTTTACCATTGATGAATTAATGCCAACTCATCTTTAGATACTGGCCTAAATGTCACTTGCATTGAGAGATGTTCTCTGGGCAAATAACGGATATTCTTTACTGGTATTGGTTTAAGAACATTCAAGGTTCTCTAAAATTCTTTTTTAAACTGTTTTGTGTTACTAATCAAATCCCTCAGATCACTCAGGGATCACAATCACACAAATCATCCTGTTAATCGTCGATTTCCTCGAGCAGGCCCCAGTAACGTCTCCTTCATCCTAGCCCTGAGATTATATTCAAGGCTCTTTAGGAGAATGAGACCCATCATTGTTACTGGTATTTGGCATATTGGGTACGACACAGGGAGTTTGCCAGACTCTGCCGTGTGGGCAGGCTACGTTCGGTAGCCTACCAGTTTGCCTGCCACTCTGAGATCACTTAATCACTTAACTTCCCATTAGCAGTCGATTTGCTCGAGCGGGCGCAAGTAATGTCTCCATTTGTCCCTATCGCGTGCTAGTGTAGCCCAATGGCATCTGTTCGCTCTGGGATCATGAAGAGCCTCAAACTGATCGTTCATGATCTTCACGAAGAAGTCTGACCATCTGGTAGGTGAGTGGCCACGTGGTCTTTTGACATCCCGTGGAATCCAGTCAGTAACAGCTCTAGTCCAGTGGTCATCTTTAAATCTCATTATGTGACCAGCCCATCTGATTTTTGAAACCTTGGCAAATGAGACAGCATCCCTGATCCTTGATCGTCGACGGATGTCGGAACTCTGGATTCTTTCTCTCATTTGAGTGAAACGTGATATTCCAAGCATAGCTCTTTCAATTCCACTTTGGGAGACCCGAATAGCATTCTCATCCTGTTTGCGTAGGGCCCAGGTCTCTGAGGCATATGTTAATGCAGGAAGAACAGTGGAATCAAAGAGATGTGCCCGGAGCCAGAGGTTCTTCGTCCTCTTAGCTTTTTTTTCAACGTTCTTGAAGGTGTTCCAAGCCACTCTCTTCCTCCTGCGCAGCTCGGGTGCCAGGTCATTTGTCATGTTGACTTCTCGACCTAGGTACATATAGCCTTTGCATTCGGAGATGGTCGTTCCGTTGAGAGCGAATGGGGCATCAGGAACGAGGCTGTTTCTCATAAACATTGTCTTCATAAGATTCAGCTGTAGTCCTACCTTTCTAAACTCACGGTCAAAGTCGGCCAGCATTTGTGCCACTTGGCTGATGTTTGGTGTTATTAAAACAATGTCATCAGCAAAGCAGAGGTGGTGTAATTACCGACCATCTATCTTCACTCCCATTCCTTCCCATTCCAGTCGTCGCATGATGTTCTCAAGGGTGGCACTGAAGAGTTTCGGTGAAATGGTATCACCCTGCCAAACCCCTCTCCTGACATCAATGACCACTTCTTTGTAGAATGGTGAGATCCTGGTAGTGAATTCGCAATACAGCTCACGGAGGATCTTGATGTATTGGGCTTGAATGCCCTGATTGGCTAGGGCTTCAATGACCGCTTCCATCTCAACAGAATCAAAGGCCTTCTTTAAATCAATGAACGTTAAACAGAGCGGCATCTTGAACTCCCGAGAAACCTCAATGAGCTTGGTTATCGTGTGGATATGGTCGCTGGTGCTGAATTCTTTGTGGAACCCGGCTTGCTCGCCTGGTTATCCTTCATCTAGTGTTCTGTCAATCCTATTTAGGATGACTCGAGTGAACAACTTGTAGATGACAGACAATAGGCAGATCGGGCGATAGTTGCCAATGTCATGGATGTCTCCCTTCTTGAACAGTAGCACGGTCCTGCTGGTTTTCCACTGGGATGGAACCTTGCATTCAGACAGGTAGCGAGTGAAGATCCGAACCAGTGTATTGATGAGTACTGACGGCAGGTTCTTCAGGTGTTCAGGTCTGACCTTGTCTGGGCCGGGTGCTGTTTGTTTCTTTACCGACGAAATGGCGTGTCGGATTTCGGAAGGGAGAACATTGGGAACGACATATCCATCCTGTGGAATTTGGTATGTTGGCAAGTGGACATGGCTCTCGAAGAGATTTGAGTAGAAGTCATGGATAATCTTCTCCATTGCCATTCTGGAGGATGTGATGGATCCATCAGGACGTCGGAGGGCAGTCATCTTGGTCTTGTAGTTGGCGAAGGACAGGCGGGCGTAACGAATACTTTTCCCAGCTTCTGCCGCATCTACTAGTACTTCTGCTCTTCTCTCTTTGAGAGAAGACACTACTTCCACTACCCAGCCTTCGCCACACTCCAGGACGCTTTCCGGACACATCATAAGACACTAAATACCCATCTTCAGGAATTGTCGTACCATATTTGATAGGGTTCAAATATGGTAACACCTACATGGGTGATTAGAGGTCGCCCCAAAAGCCTCTATCCCTCTCGGAAAGACTGGCATGTTACCGAGAGTATTCTGCCCGCACTGAAGAGCCTGGCAAGCTATCCGTTGTGTATGCCAAAACCAGTAACTACAACTGGTCTCATTCAGCTGCCCCTGAAGGCTTCACTGACATGGCAGCACTGAGAAGGATGAGAAAGGAGAGGCCGACAAAATCTCAAGGCCGAACTAGGCTGCCACAATGAAGGAAGACAAAAATGATCATCTGTACTTTCAATGCATGTACGCTAGCATCAGATGCATCCATCGAGGACCTGATGGTACAAGCGCGAATGATCAAGTATGACATCATTGGTCTGACCGAGACAAGAAGGCACGAATCTCACCATGCCGTTTTCGACACTGGAGAAAAATTGTTCCTCGGAACATGCGATAAAAGAGGTGTTGGAGGCGTCGGTGTCCTTGTCACCACAAACTTGGCCAAGAGCATTGATTCATTCAAATGCCTAACAACCGGAATTGGGCGTTTACATTTGAATAGATGTGACTCACTACCTGCAGTTTCTATCTTCTTTGTCTATGCACCAACATCACATTATGATGAAAGAGAAATCGAGAAGTTCTACATGGACCTGTAGAAGTTCTATAAAGAAGACCACACCTTCTACAAGATCATTGTGGGTGATTTTAATGCCAAGATAGGACCGAGAAGATCAGCTGAAGAACTTCACATCGGGACCCATGGCGTAGAATGGAATGAACAGGGTGAGAGACTGTCTGAGTTGATCATGTCGACCAAGACAATTCATGGTAACTCACAGTTCCAGAAGGCAGAATCTAAACGTTGGACTTGGGAGTCTCCCGGTGGATGATTCCACAACAAAATAGACCACATCATATTCAATCGACGGTTTTACCTGACCGATGTCGCTGTTGTCCCAAAATTCCAAACGGAATCAGACCACAGTCTCCTTCGTGCAAAATTCTACTTCACAGAGCGGGGAGAAAGGGCTGCAAAGTTCAAAAAGAGAACTCCCAGAACGACCACCAACTGGGAACTCTTTGGCACTATTGTGGCAACATGGGAAGATGCCATTGTTGACAACATTGACGAGGTATACGATCGACTGGTTCAGCACCTCTATGAATGTGCGAGGAACGCCAAGAGAGAGATAGCCACAAAAAAATGCCTGTCTTCGAAAACTCTTGAGCTAATTCGCCAGCGTGGTTTGGCGCATGCCTCAGGCAACCGCAAGCTAACGTCCGAGCTTGCAAAGCAGTGCCACTCAGAGATAATTTTTAAGAAGTCTATGTGACATAGTTTAATAGAATTTTTGGAATTTCTGAAAAATAATAAGCCTATTAAAATAGTTACAGCTTTTGGAATTTGAATATTGAAAGGAAATCATGGTTCTAGGGTACCTTAAATCCACTATCACCACATAAGATCTGAAAAATGAATGGGATGATCCTATGAATCTATGGCCTCATGTGAAACCATGTGAAGAGTGATGATAAAATCACAGCATTAGGAGATGTATCTGCTGTCAGAAGAGGCCGGGAATAGAGAAAGAACAAATGATGATCTCATTTCTCCCTCCCCGCTTTTATCCACTTAGCTCACAGTTGCAGATATTATGGCCTCTGATGAGAAAGATGGGGAGATGATGTCCGTGAACATCAGTACCCCTCCAATTCAGAGTGGAAAAGGAAATTGATAGACTGACAGGCACTAGGAAGTTAGAAGATAAAGGCTATTTTTCCTTCTCTTATTTATTATCTGAATATGACTTTGTTGCTAGTTCATAGTTGGTGATCCCAAATAATTTATTTAGAGGATCAATGATGTCAGTATCCCATAGACGTATTCATAAATCGTTACATACATGGAAAGGTGCACTGAAATTTCCTTCCATAATGAAGTTTTTTTTAGCGTTTTTATCATTTCACTATGTTTAAGAAGTTCCTCTAGACCATTATACAGTTTGCTGTGCTACGGCATACTTGGTTATTGACATTCGAAATTCATATTTCAGAAAAATATGAAAGCAATTAAGTACAAATCCTTATATATGTCATTTTGATTCAGAGTCTTTCTGTCAGAGTGTCATACATTTCCATTATTAATTTCCTTTATGACTGTGCTCTTCACTATCTTATCCTTCATTTTTTCTGCTTTATTTTCAGTGATTTTTTTTGTTTCCTTAGTGAGTGCTATCATTGATACTTTCTTTCATATTACTTGCATTGGCTTCTGTCCCAGGAGAGAGTAAGATATACTGGGTTTTCTAATATACTTTAAAAGCTCCGAACTGCATTTTGACATAAAAGACTCTTAAGGTGATAGAATGACAGCCTTATATTGTACTTTGAGAAGTCATCTAGTTTAATTCCTTTCCCTCTATAAGGTTAACAACTGTAGTCTAGGTAGTGATTCCCATATATATTTTCTTCTTTTACTGAAACAACCATGAATAGAATTTCCATCATTTTGTACATTATCCTATTTCAATATTTAAATACTAACAGAATACTCTCTTTTTTTCCTCCTATCAAGCCTTTTTTTTTCTTAGCACTTCATTTTGTCCAAACCTTCTGAATTTATGAGGAATATATTTGGTCCTACAAACATAGAGAGTTATTAACCTTATACTATGAAATAGTCATTATTAGTTTGAGATGTAATTATATAAAATTCTTAAACTATAAACACAGATTTCCAAGGTGAAATATTATTTTTATAAGTATATTTAGATATGAATTGGATGAGAAAATAGATGCCAAATTGAAGTAAAAATAATTCTTGCTCTCTATCTTCCTCTTTATTCAAGCGATTAATCACTAAATTATGCATTTTTCTTTCTTTGAATATATTTCTCTTTGGCTCTGAGAAGTGATTAAGACATGCAGGTACTTAACTGACAGCAGTTCAATTCTCCTCACCTGGCACAATCTAGTGAAATAGTAATATTCAGGAATATTTGATGCTGCTTCAGATTCAAGAAAAATGAAAGGAGGGCTGTGAAGAAGGAAATTTATTTTTTGTTTTTGCTCTATTGTGTTTACTCTATTGTTTTGCTGTGATGTTTTACACAAACTATCAGGCATAGTTTTATTAGTCTTCCATAATCCTTAGACATCCTGTTAATTTATCTCCTGACACTCATTTCCCTTAGAGCCCTAGGAGATGAAAGAGGACACATTTTTTTCTTTTTCTGTACTCATCTACTTAGGTCTTTTGACTCACAAATTATCTTTTCTTTGGGATTGAAGGGAATTTATATTATATCACCAAAAATTCTTCTTTAGCCTTTGTTTTATAGTGGAGAGTTTTGTGCTGAGTCACCAGACTAAAAGTTGTCTGAATACAGGCTCTGGGTCTGTTCTCAAGGATTCCACTTGTCCCCACTCACTCTGGTACAGAAGGTCAAGTCATCCTAAAAGCCTGCTGTGTGATTATGGCTTATGCTTCCATATCCGGGCTCTGTCCTCAAAGTGCTATCTTTTCTAGTTTGTCTGGTCACCAAATTTACAATATGAAATGGATCTTCTAGAAACATTCTTTTTTCTTTACTGACATTGTGTTTCTTTATCAGACACTCATTTTATCAGACTTTGATATAGAAGCTGCAAGTCACAAGATTAAAAATAATTTATGTCTATGAATGTTTTGTAAAAATATGTTTTGTTTGGTAATCATGCCATGTTTTACATAATAAATTTTTGAAATATACTGTATTCACTTTTCATGTTATAATTTCTACTTATACTTAATTACAGTATCACAATTTTGGGGATGCAAAAATGTAGCTGATTTTATTATATATATATATAACAAAAATCAAGTATATATATATATATATATATATATATATATATATTGTACAGCGGGTAGGGCATTTGCCATGCATGCAGCTGACCCGGCCGACCCGATTTCAATTCCTCTGCCCCTCTTGGAGAGCCTGGTAAGCTACCGAGAGAATCTCGCCCGCATGGCAAATCCTGGCAAGCTACCTATGATGTATTCAATATGACAAACACAGTAACAAGTCTCACAATGTTACTGGGCCCTCTCAAGCAAATTGATGAGCAACGGGAGGACAGTGACAGTGACAGTGATTTCTGTATAACTGAAATAATAGTGATGAAATTACCAAGCTTATATTTTTCTTAGAAAGAGAATACTCAATCTACTTATTACCAAAATCTTGGAAACAACTTAAAAATTTTTTTCACACTAAAAACTAACTTTTTATTATATACCACATGTTTATTTGACAAGAATAATATACACTTCATAATACTATACTAAGTGTTATGATATAAAATATATGTCTGTCTCAGTCTCTCTCCCCAGTGTGTCAATGACTGTGTCTGAGTTAGAATTAAGAAACTGCAATCAGTCTAGTATTGTGGAGTGGAACAGAGGACAGTCTTGTAGTGTAAAATTGATTTTTAAAACCTACATACTTAGCTTAGTGTTCTCTAAAATGCCCAGGGGAGAAAGCATTGTTTATATAAACCCCAGTGCCCATTGTTTTCACTTCAAACCTGTTTTTTTCTCACATTTTAAAACTCTTTTTTATCCCCACAAAGAAATAAACTTAGCACCTCTCTGCCTTTGGGCATCAAACTGAAGGGGTCAAGTTCTTTAGTCTGTACTCATAGTTGAACTGTTGAAAATATTTTAATACATATATGTGCAATGAAATCCAAATCATTGATTTTTAAAAATGTTATTTTGTTTGATTTGGGGGCCACACCTAGTGGTGCTCCAGAGCTACTCCCAGGTTTGTGCTTAGGGGTCTCTCCCAGCAGTGCTCAGAGAGGAACATTTAGTGTCCAGAATCTAATCCAGGCCTCCTAAATGCAAAGCATTCTAAGCCATTATACCATCTCTCCCATCCTAAGCTAATATTTTTTCAAGTGAAGTATGTCCAACCAATAAAATGCATTTCCTTGTCTGACACACAAGGTTAGTTTCTAAAATTTCAAGTTGTAAATCTAGCTTTCAGGGTAAAAAATTACTTTTTAAACAAAGTGGAACATTTTTATAAGAAAATTAGTGAAAAAAGATAATAATTGATAATGTGGTTCAAATATTTCTCACAAAACAGTTCCTATTGGTTCTATTCCTTTCTGAAGTGTAAAGTATAGGTATGCTCTATAGTGATACATCATGTTGATGAAATGATTTTGGTGATGTAGGTTGTTCTGAAAGTGATGACTGAGATATGTGGAGAGTGAAAAAGGCAATAGCCTCAATAGAGAATTTGTCCTCCTGTTTGATCCACGTTGGTCCCCTAATGAATTGGCTGGTAGCAATTGAGACTCATAACCTTACATGATCATGTGGATGGCAGGGATATGCACATTTCATTAGTCCCACAAGGCAACCATCAAGCTGCACCTGAGGCCCACATATCTGTAGGACACAAGACTTTATACACCTGCTTGCGTTCTTAGCAGTCATGGTTTTAGGCTTGAGGGAGGATTTTTTTTCTTTTTTTCAGCAAGAGGGA
The DNA here is from genome assembly GCF_029834395.1 of Sorex fumeus. Classification (NCBI taxonomy): domain Eukaryota; kingdom Metazoa; phylum Chordata; class Mammalia; order Eulipotyphla; family Soricidae; genus Sorex; species Sorex fumeus. The sequence goes on along the minus strand of NW_026606075.1, from coordinate 1,151,293 downwards.
GTTATACAGTTCAAGTTGAGATACAATGTGCACTACAATAGAAATGTGTACCACTTTGCATTAATAGTTGATAATATAGGATTTTCCCCCCAAATTGAGTTCACTTGGGGATTTTAATGTAGCTAAGAACTTGCTTCTAGTGTGTTGTCAAAGTGCAATACATTTGAGTTGTGGGTTCTTATTTCAATATCTTATCAAAGGCTTTTGTGCCAACTAAGCTTTACTTCTTCTGAAGGGGTCCAAGTTTGCCTAGCAAGAGCAAAGTTAGTTTCTTATCAGAGTCTTATCAGACCTCAGCTTCTGTCTCTGAAGGAAGATGCCTTCATGTTTTGGGGTTACTTTAGGGCCATTGATATCATAACTTCTCTATATCACATCATAGCTTTATTATTTCTGGAGAAACCTATTGCTAGTGGACCCTGTCTACCTATCTGCTTCAATAACTGATGATAGTTTGAATTAGAATATGAAGTTTTCACAACACATTTTTTCCCAGTAGAATCAGAATAGAAAAAGAAACGTCATGTCAAATTAAATATATTTTTCCTAGATTATTTGAGATTTCTGTTTAGTTGGTATCAGCAATTTTTCTGTAATGCAGCAAGACTCAGTAAAGATATTCTCTGTTTCATTTGTACAGAAAAACAGACATCTTCTTTTAGGAACAGTGCTCTAAAGAGGTGCCTGTTTGCCAACCCCCAAACAATTCAGTTGGTATTAATAATGTTTTGTGTTATTTTCATCACTAATAGATAATGTATGGATCTATTCATAATTTCTGTCTTCTTTCAGATATATTAGTTAGATAAAACATTTTATACTTTTTATTCTCACTTTTATTGATAGAATCAGAAAGGTTATATTGATGGTATGGACTTGTCTATTATAAATTACATTTATAATTTAGTTTAATAATAGGCATTATTCAAAAACATTTCTGGGTATATCCTGATTCTCTTGGCCCATCTTAAAAATATATTAATATATTTTATTATCATTTAGTTTATACACTTGTTTTAAAATGTGTCCCAAGTTTAGAACTTTTGTTGTATCCCACACAATCACATTCCACTCATTCTTACCTAGCTCCTCTGCTAGATCTATTTATATAGAGGCAGGTGGTCATTTGGCGATGAATTTTAGGAAACGAGGAAAACCAAGATGTGATCTGAAATAGAGTTAGTATTCTCTGCACTAGTCCTTGACTCAAAACCAAAAACAATGGAGACAAATTTAAAGCTCCACCCAGAAAGAAATTCATCACGAAGAAAAGATCCTGGCATTATTCTGAATGAAGAATACGTTCAGATTTCAAAGTCTTGGCAATGTCCCAGCAATGCACTTTTATCTGCTTGAGAGACCAGGCTAAGATAACTTACAAAGGACAATGTGACCAACTTGCAGAGGTACCTTAGCATACTCCTTTCTGGAATTCTACACATCACTAGATACTCCTCCTTTTTTTTCTTTAATGGCTGTCTATCTTCTTCCCCTACCTTCTCATACTTGCCAAATAAAACTAGTTTATTTTAAGAACTCTCATGTGAAATTCTATTTTCCAAGAGAGACAATGAGTCTAGGAAAACAAAGTAGAAGTCCCAACTAGCGTTTACTTTTCTAACAAAGAACATAACCTTGTCTCAAATTGAGAAATAGGTTCTCCTGAAATTTAGGGTGATTCAGGTCAATTCCCATGACTTGAAGGTAAAGTGGATCTAACATGCATTTATCAGTTTACTTAGTGAGGCTAACCTGATGTAACAATCAAACTGTTGCTGGCAAGATTACAGGAGATTCACAGGCAGTGCTGGAGGGATAGTACAATCGGCTTGGCTCTGGTCTTGCTTGTAGTTGACTAAAGTTCTGTCCTGACACTACATTAGTCTCCATAGCCCTGCTAGGAGAAGTCCCTGAGCATTGAGCCAGGAGTATGCCCTAGAACATCCAAGTGTGGACCAAAAACTAAAATAATAATAATAATAATAATAATAATAATAATACATTTAAATAGGGAGTATAAGAATAAGTCAAATAGGAGTAACTGAGTTAAAGAATGGGGTAGTTGACCTAAAAATATTACAGAGGAAATCTATAATGACAGAACTTGAAGACTAAATCAACAAACGAGAATAAAGTAAAAGGAAGCACTAAAATGAATGAGTTAAAAAAAAACACACAATTCAAAAGATGAAGAAAGCAATTGGATTTGCAGAACCTCACCTACAACTACATTGAATTCCTAGGGGAACTGAGAAGGAAGGAAGAGAAAAAAAAGTCTGAGCTGAAGTAATAACACATGGGTGCTTCCCTAATTAAATGAAGGAGATGTATACCCTGATTTAGAAAATTTGAGATGTCACAATTATAATAAACTCAAAGTAATAAACAACAAGACACAATATAATTAAAATCTCAAAAGTCAAAACAGAGAAAAATACCAAAAGAAAGAAGAGAAAATACAAAACTTACATAGGAAGTCCCCCATAAGACTCAAAGCAGCTCTATCGATATATCTATAGGTCAAGAAAGAAAGATGTGATATATACAATATGCAAATTTAAAAATTGAGACAAGAAATTATCCAAATAACAGTTAGAATGATCCATTACCATCAAGGCAACTCTGTAACATAAACTTAAAACCCTTCAATAAAAGAAAAAAAAAAGTAGTTAGATACTTAAAGACATATATACTTGGGGGAGAGAAATAAAAGCAATAATATGGTATCATAGTATTAACTCTACTTACTCTCTTTAAATTTAAAATAGGATATATGCTAAAGTCTTTAGAAGTAAATTTCATACCCTGTATGTAGCTGATCTTGGTTTCATCCCTGGTACTGCATATGGTTCCTTGAACACTGTCAGTGTTAATCCCTGAGTACAATGCCACAAGTAAACCCTGAGCACTGCAAGGTGTGACTTACTGCTAATAATTTTTTAAAAAATAAAGCACAATTAAATGCAATGTAATAAAGATATTATGGAAGTCAAAATATGATTTTTGGAAGAATAAAAATAATACAAACCCTTTGCTACTCTAAAAAATTTAACCAAAAGAAACCACTGATAGGATCAGAAATTAAAGATGAAATTTTACAGATAAAGAAATACAACAGTCTATCAGGAAATACTGTGGAAACTTTATGTCATTATAGAAGAAATGAAACAATATTAGGATTATACAATTTACCAAGATTGAACCAGGAAGAGAAAGAAAACTTGAAAGGGTTATGATCACAGATCACAGATCATCCTGTTATTCGTCGATTGCCTCGAGCAGGCCCCAGTACCGTCTCCTTCATCCTAGCCCTGAGATTATATTCAAGGCTCTTTAGGAGAATGAGACCCATCATTGTTACTGGTATTTGGCATATTGGGTACGCCACGGGGGGTTTGCCAGACTCTGCCGTGTGGGCAGGCTACATTCGGTAGCCTGCCAGTTTGTCAAAGAAGAAATGAGATATCATAATAAGATGTCGCGCGGTTCCGGGAACTAGTTTTTATAGTCTCAGAGTCTTGGCCGCTGATGGGATTACACGGCGCCAGGGGGCCAGTTGGTGGGTGTGACCCCCGCCTACTGGAATTTGGAGGATCTGGGTGGAGGATGCTCCACTCCAATCCGAGTAGGCTTGGAGATCTCGGCCCCGGAACCCACGTGGCTTTGTCCCTCTGCCGGTACCTTCAGGTGTGCAGAGAGTGGTCTCAGCATGGTGGTGGCTGGTCCTAGAGGTCTTCAGCTGCTGGAGCCCTGGCCAGGGCGGGGAGGGTTATGAAGGCAAGGAAATTGAAACAGCAATTAAAATATTCCCCAAAGCCCAGATCCAGTTGTTTATTTTTCTATTTAATTCTGTAAGATCTTTCAATATCAAAAATTGCTTTCATTTTCAAGCTCTGCAGAAAATTCTTTTCTAAGTAAGACTACTTCCAGAATTCTATTAGGTCAATATTATGCTTACTTCAAAAGCAGGAACATCATTGAAAATAAAAAGTTAGAGAGTAATATTCCTGACAAGCATAGAAGCAAAATCATCAACAAAATATACTAAACCAAATTTAACCAACATCTAAATGATTCTACATTATGTTCAAGAGGTTTATTCCAGGCCTCCCATGAGCGGCTCTCTGGCAAGGCCATGGCCTCAGATGCACATGGACCTAATTCAGAACCCAGCAGCTTTTGGCAGAAATGTAAATGGACTATGCTTTAAGCTACCGTGCAGTGCCCCCCCCCGCCAGGAAGGAAAGGGTATCTGTCTCTTTCACCTATTTCCCCACTGGTGGCACGGTGGCCACCACCTCAGAGCTTATTGGACAGCCAGGTATGAGCCTGTGGTGATGGGGCGACTGAGGCCTCATGGGATGGGAGGGAGCAGAACTGGCACGTCCTTCCCGCCCCATCAAGACAACAGGTTGCCCCCAAAAATGGCTCTCCGGCATGACCATGGCCCCAGAGGCATACAAACCAATCTCGGAACTATGCGGGTTTTTGGCAGAAACCCCCCAAACTTAATCAGTAAAATACCAAAAATCCAAAGTCATATGGTCTTTATAACCAGCAATAGAAAACAAATTATTTCACGTTGGCTTTTCACCAGGTCTAATTGTTGGGGGAGAGAAATCAGTCAGAGATGAACAGGCATAGAAAGATTGCATTCATCTGGGGAACATAAAGTAACAAAACAGGTGACTAACACCCAAGAATAGCCGAGATAAGTACCCGGAGATTTACTCCATGACTTGGAGGCCAGCCACACATGCTAGGGGGGAAAGGCAGCTCAGATAGAGAAGGGAGCACCAAATAGAGGGTGTTAGGAGGATCCTCCCAGGATGGGAGAAGCATGCTGAAAGTAGACTATAGACCGAACATGATTGCCACTCGATGCCTCTTTTGCAAACCACAATACCCAAAAGGAGAGAGAGAACCAAAGGCAATGCCCTGTCACAGTGGCAGGGTAGGATGGGAGGGATGGGTTGTGGGTGGGATATGTGGTGGTGGACAATGGGCACTGGTGGAGGGATGGTGTTGGAGTACAAAGAGCTTAGGTTTATCAGGTTGCACCCATCACAGTTCCCCCAAGTCACTCCCATTACTTTGTTTATCTGTAACCACTTCTGTGCTCTCTTCCCCAACGAATTTGTAAGGTCTCATCCTTCTAGGACACTGAGCTTGTACTGTAAGTTAATATTGCCTTTCTCCTCTCCTTGTGTCCCTTGAATAGTTTATGCCATACCCTTTTTGTATAGATACAGAAAGACAATTAATTAACATTATGCTTTGTAACTTAGGAGTTGATTGGCCTTGAATATTAGTCACTCCTGGGCATCTGCTTTCTCAACTTAAGCCTCAATTGTCCTCACTTCCTAACACCTCAAAAGCAGGGTCCCGGCGTGGGACTGGATGGAACCTGGGCAAGTCGGTAAGTTATGTGCTACCCTGGCATCCTGATGGGCCAGGCCAAGCTGCCACGATTCTTAACTATAGGTTAAGAGTTTGATCATAGGCAAATGCTGTCATGATCCAAAAGTAACGACGAGACTAGGACCCTGCTGCTAAGAATAGGAAAGGTGTCTGGCCTGAGCACTGCAGTCTGAGATCGAGATGGCCCTAGGTGAGCAATTCTATAAGCTTAAGGTATTTCTTACTGTATCCATACAAAATGACTTATATATGCTTATATGTTGATCAGACAAAGAGAAGAGAAACACATCCAGGGAATTCTGTTCTAGTGTGAGTTGATCTGTTATATGAGAATCTGTCCCAGAAGCAGCCTTCCCATGTGTCCTGACTAGCTTGGATGGGACTGAACATTTCTCCCCTTCATCTGCCTTCAGTGAGAAGAGGCAGCTTCCCTTATCTCACAGAGATCCTACTGTGGAGAGGCAGCTTCCCTTATCTCACAGAAACCTTACTGTAAGAGGCAGGCTAGTCATTGAGATGTAGATTCCAAGCTCTAGCAGGCTGGTCTCTGATATGCTATCCAAATGCTTGCAGCTTGTGTAAGGTGAGGCCAAGATTACTGGCCTGCAGATGTATAGAAACAATGTATGTTCTGCCATCTCATTGTTCTTTCTGTAATTCTTTTTGATGACATCATTTCATTGCGCCCTTTGAGGTACCATAATCTATATAAGGGAGATTTCAGGGCTCTCTGGAGGACAGGTGCGGACACGTGGCTTAGAGAACCTGGGAACACGTGCCTCAGAGAACCAGAGAACACGTCCTTGAGAGCACGTGCCTGAGAGATCCTGGGGCCTCTATGACATACACTTCTTCCATGTAATAAACTGCTGCTAGACCAACCGGCCTGGCCTTCATGTCCTTCCTTCACTGGACCATGACCATCGACCTCCCTGAAGTGGGGAAACAGCCTGAGATGACCGAACGCAGGCGGCGGGAGAGATAGGCTGCTGCCATTCCCTTTGCCCGTCCTTTTGTGTGTGTTTACACAGGATGGGTACTTGATCATTGTATAACTGAAACCCAAGCACAAAAATTTGTAAGTCAACAACTGTACCTCATGGTGTTTGACTAATAAAAATTTAAAAAGAGAAATAACTTACACATACACATTTTTACATGACATATTTATATATTTATATAAATTCATTTGTGTATGTTATGTGAATTTGTGCATTCATGTTAAATTGTTTAGAATTTGAAAAAAAAGAAAATTCCAAATACTAATGATGCATCTTATTTTTTTCTTTTTGGGTCATACCTGGCGATGCACAGGGGTTACTCCTGGCTCATGTACTCAGGAGTTACTCCTGGCGGTGCTCGGGGGACCATATGAGATGCTGGGAATCTAACGTGGGTCGGCCGCTTGCAAGGCAAACGCCCTACCCGCTGTGCTATCTCTCTATCCCCAATGGCACGTCTTTTGTCAAAATAATGAATGCAATCAAAGTAGAGAGAGAGTTAAGCAGAAATCATCTGCCTCACAGGCATGGAGAGGGGTGAGATGGGGGTATATTGGCGTCCTTAGCAGTGGAAAATATGCACTGGTAAAGGGATGGGTGTTTGATCATTTTATGAGAGAGACTTAAACCTCAGAGCTTTGTAACTGTTCTCATGATGATTTAATAAATAAATTAAAATAAATAAATAAATAAATTTGAATAAAAAGAGGTTTATTCCAAAGATGCAAGGATGGCTCAACATATAAAAAAATTATACAACATATACAAAAAATTAGTATGACGTTGCATATCAGCTAAAAAAAGCATTGGCATCCTTTGATCACATAAATATATGAATACAGGATTCAACATTATTTATGTAAAATTTTTGAATAAAATAAAGATGTATTATTCACCTCAAAATAGCAAAGGCTGCATAAACCAAATCCATAGTGAACATAACAATCAACAGCAAAATATGAAAGCTTTCCTCTCAGATCTGGCACAAACAGAATGTTCACACACAACTGCTATTCAAAATAGTATTGGGATTCTCATCCACAGTAATTTGGCAAGAAAAATAAGTGAAAGGGATTTAAACTTGGAAAGAAATAAGTTAAACTATTACTATTGGCAAATGTCATAATGATACACATATAAAACACTACAAGCATCACCAAAAATTGTTAGAAAAAATAAACTACAGCAAAAATTGGTTGGCTTAAAAATCAATATTAAAAATATGTTGGAAGTGATAACTCAGAAGAAAAAGAAATTTTTAGAATCAATTTTAATTACATCAACAAATTAAGTATTTGAAAATCAACAAAGATATAGCAGTTTTTACAAAAAGAAATAGAAAATGCAAGGAAACTGGAAAAACAATTTATGCTGACAGACTGGAAGAACTGATATTCTCAAAATGATCACCCTACAATACACTCTAAAGATTCAATGCAATGCTCATCAAAATCCTAATGTTGTTCTTCAAGGATTTTAATGGAACCAATAATATTCCAAATAGCCAAAGAAAATCGGGGTGTTTCCACACTTTATACAATGAAACAGTGGTAATTAAAACTACCCAGTACTGGAATAAAAGCAGATGCAGAGACCAATGTGATAGAATTGAAAGAAATATACCTTCAGCTAGATGAACATTCATATATGATAGGGAGCCAAGAGTTTTCAATGTAGCAAGGAAAGCTGCTTCAATAAATGTTGTTGGAAAACAGGTTAGTTCATTGCGAAAGAATGTACCTGGTCCACTATCTTATACCAGGATCAAAATATACCTAAAGTTGACTAACTTTAGCTTAGAAGTTAGATCCAAATGCATAAAGAACACTGCAGAAAACATAGGCAAAATGCTCCATGGTACTAGAGTCAGAGGTTCATTCATTGATTATATTGCATTGCCAAGCAGAGCAAAATTTAAAAATATAAGAACAGACATTAGAACAAACTGAAATGCTTAGACACTAGTTAAGAAAGTGTTCCAAAAACAAAAACTCCATAGATTAGTGGATTACATGGACACTAAAATATTTGGACACTATAATGTTTGTATAACATATGTCTCCACACGGCAGAGACTGGGGAACTCCCCGTGGCGTATTCAATATGCCAAAACCCAGTAACAATGATGGGTCTCATTCTCCTGACCCTGAAAGAGCCTCAAATGTGGCACTTCTTAAAATCTCAGGGCTAGGATGAAGGAGATGTTACTGGGGCTTGCTGGAGGCAATCGATGAACAACAGGATGACAGTGATATAGTGATACAGTGATCTCTCATATATGTATGTATATAGTACACGGTATACAGTACAGAGACTATTAATATATACTATACATTTGATAAATATGTGTGAGAAGAACAAGATTTTTTCATTGGGCAATAGGTACACAAAAAGTGCTCATCACCATTGATTTTAGGGTAAATGTAAAGTTAAAAAATATGTCACTAGAGACCTGAAGAGATAGCTCAATGTACCAGGAGGCATGTTATGCCTGCTTAGGGCCTGTGTTTGATTCCTAGAATCTTATAGTTCACTGAGCACTCCCACAACTCACCTCTGAGCACCGAGTTAGGAGTTGCCCCAAACACTGCCATTGTAGGCCAAAAACCAATATATATTTTCAGATTCGCTTTATAAGTGAGAATAATCTGTATTATAATGTTTTGAAACATTAGTGCTGTTAGCGATTTGGAGAAACTGGAGCCATAACTCACTGCTGGTAGGAACGTAAGTTAGTTCAGACTCTGGGAATAGACATCTTATTAAAGAAAAACTAGCATGTGATCTAGGAATTTTACACAAATTTTACACAAAGGCACAAACCAGGTAAGATATATGCACAACTTGTACAGTAGTACAGTCCTGCTGGTTTTCCATTGGGACGGAACCTTGCATTCAGACAGGTAGCGAGTGAAGAGCCGAGCCAGTGTATTGATAAGTACTGATGGCAGGTTCTTCAGGTGGTCAGGTCTGACCTTGTCTGGGCCAGGTGCTGTTCATTTCTTTACCAACGAAATGGCATGTCGGATTTTGGAAGGGAGAACTTTGGGAATGGCATAGCCATCTTGTGGAATTTGGTATGTGGGCAAATGGACGTGGCTATCTAAGAGATCTGAGTAGAAGTCATGGATAATCTTCTCCATTGGCCTTCTGAAAGATGTGATAGAACCATCAGGACGTCGGAGGGCAGTCATCTTGGTCTTGTACTTGGCAAAGGACAAGGGCGTTAGGAATGCTTTTCCTAGCTTCTGCCACATCTACCAGCACTTCTGCTCTTCTCTTTCATGTCTTCCTTTATCGCATCTCTAAACTGCTTTGCAAGCTCGATGTTTGCTTGCGGTTGCCGGAGGCATGCACCAAACCACGTTGACGAATAAACTCAAGAGTTTTCAAAGACAGGCTTTTTGTTTTGTGGCTATCTCTCTCTTGGCGTTCCTCGCACAATCATTGAGGTGCTGAACCAGTCCATCAAATTCCTTGTCAATATTATCAATGACGGCATTGTCGCATGTTGCAGCAATAGTGCCAAAGAGCTCCCAGTTGGTGGTTGTTCTGGGAGTTCTCTTCTTAAACTTTGCAGCCCTTTCTCTTCACTCTGTGAAGTAGAATTCTGCATTAAGGAGATGGTGGTCCGATCCCATTTGAAATTCTGGGACAACAGTGACATTGGTCAGGCAAAACTGTCGATTAAATATAATGTGGGCAATTTCATTGTGGAACCATCCACCAGGATACTCCCATGTCCAATGTTTAGATACGGCCTTCTGGAACTGTAATTTACCATGGATGGTCTTGGTCTACATGATGAACTCAGGCAGTCTCTCACCCTGTCCGTTCCATTCTAGGCCATGGGTCCTGATATGGAGTTCTTTGGCTGTTCTTCTCAGTCCTATCTTGGCATTAAAATCACCAACAATGATCTTGTAGAAGGTGTGGTCTTCTTTATAGAACTTCTCTAACTCTATGTAGAACTTCTCAATTTCTCCTTCATCATAATTGGATGTTGGTGAGTAGACAACAAAGATAGAAACTGCTGGCAGTGAGCCACATCTATTCAAGTGTAATTGTCCTATTCTGGTTGTTAGGCTTTTGAATGAATCAATGCTCATGGCCAAGTTTGTGTTGAAAGGACACCAACGCCTCTGACGTCTCTTTTGTCGCATGTTCCCAGGAAGAGTTCTTCTCGAGTGTCAAAAACGGTGTGATATGATTGATGCCTTCTTGTCTCAGTCACACCAATGATGTCGTACTTGATCTTTTGCACTTGTACCACTAGGTCAGCAATGGATGCATCTGATGCCAGTGTACATGCATTGAAAGTACAGAAAATCATTTTTGTCTTTCTTTATTTTGGCAGCCTAGTTCAGCCTAGAGATTTTATCAGCCTCTCCTTTCTCATCCTTCTCAACGCTGCCATATTGGTGACTCTTTCAGGGTCAGGGGAATGAGACACATTGTAATTACTGGTTTTGGTATATCAAATACACAACGGATAGCTTGCCAGGCTCTGCTGTGTGGGCGGAATACTCTCAGTAGTTTGCCGGGTTCATTGAGAGTGATAGAGGCTTTTGGGGCGGCCTCTAATCACCCTTGTAGGTGTTCCCATGGTTCAAACCATATTTGAACCCTATCAAATATGGTGCAGCAATCCTGGAAGATGGGTATTAAGTGTGTTATAATGTGTTTGGTCCTAAAAGCATCATGGAACGTGGCAGTGGCTGGATAGTGGAGGTACAAGAAGGGAGACATCCATGACATTGGCAACTATCACCCGATCTGCCTATTGTCTATCATCTACAAGCTGTTCAGTTAAGTCATCCTGAATAGGATTGGCAGAACACTAGATGAAGGACAACCATGTGAGCAAACCAGGTTCCAAAAAGGATTCAGCATGATTGACCATATCCACACAATTACCAATCTCAGAGAGTTCTCAGGAGTTCAAGATGACACTCTGTCTAACGTTCATTGATTTAAAGAAGGCCTTTGATTCTGCTGATATGGAAGTGTTCATTGAAGCCCTAGCCAATCAGGGCATTCAAACTCAATACATCAGGATCCTCCTGAGCTGTATAAGGGATTCACTACCAGTATCTCACCATTCTACAAAGGAGTTATCATCAATGTCAAGAGAGCGGTTCGGCAGGGTGATACCATTTCACTGAAATTCTTCAGTGCCACCCTCGAGAACATCAATTGACAACTTCAATGGGAAGGAATGGGAGTGAAGATAGATGGTCAGCAACTACACCACATATGCTTTGCTGATGACACCATTCTAATAACACCAAACATTGGCCAAGTGGCACAAATGCTGGCCAACTTTGACTGTGAATATGGAAAGGTTGGACTACAGCTGAATCTCATGAAGACAATGTTTATGAGAAACAGTCTCATTCCTGATGCTCCATTCACTCTCAATGGAACGACAATCTCCGAATTCAACAGTTATGTGTACCTCGGTGGAGAAGTCAACATGATGAATGACCTGCCACCTGAGTTGTGCAGGATGAAGAGAGCGGCTTGGAACACCTTCAAGAGCATCAAAGGAATAGCTAAGAGGACGAAGAACCTGCAGCTCTGGGCATATCTCTTTGATTCCACTGTTCTTCCTGCATTGACATACGCCTCAGAGACCTGGGCCCTACGAAAACAGGATGAGAATGCTATTCGGGTCTCCCAAAGAGGAATTGAAAGAGCTATGCTTGGAGTATCACGCTTCACTCAAATGAGAGAAAGAATCCGGAGTTCCAACCTCCGTCGAATGTCAAGAATCAGGGACACTTTATGGTTTGCCAAAACATCAAAAATCAGATGGGCTGGACATGTAATGAAATTTGGAGATGACCTCTGGGCTAGAGCCGTTACCGACTGGATTCCACAGACGTCAAAAGACCACGTGGCCGCCCACCTACAAGATGATCAGACTTCTTTGTCAAGACCCTGAACAATCGGTTTGAGGCTCTTTGTGTTCCTAGAATGAACAGATGCCATTGGGCTATACTAGCACGTTACTGGGACAAATGGAGATGTTAATGGTGCCTGCTCGAGCAAATTGATGATTAATGGGAAGTCAAGGATCAAGTGATCCTGTGATATGCACAACTACTTTCTTTGCAGTACCATTTACAACAGTAAAAATCTGGAAAAAAAAAAGTGCCCACAGAACATGCCTTGATAAGAAGCTATGGAAGCAAAGGTCAAATTTTGCATTACCCACAATATTAGCAGGATTTTCAGGGTGTCAATCAAGTAAAATAACTCACCCTAAAAAGGGATGAACTCACTCATATGTGTCATATAAAGAAACAAATCAAAAGATTGAAAAAAATCTGTTGAAAACAACCAGTATACACTGGACGTAGAACAGAGAAAACCCAGGACAAAAGTGGACAGCGACATGCTGTGAACTATGGCCCAGTAATGTTGACACTTTGGTAGTTGTATGTCAAGATTAAGCTTTCACCCTAAAGTTTGTGCTAGTGTAAACCAATTTTTTTTTTGGCTTTTTGAACCACATCTGTTGAAACTCAGGGGTTACTCCTGGCTTTGAACTTGGGAATTAGAATGCTGGGATGGAACTTGAGTTGTCTGCATGCAAGGCAAACACCCTATCTGCTATACTATTGCTCTGGCCTATAACATAAACTATTTTTACCTTAAAAATTTTAATTTCAAATGTCGTGTTCATTTAATGAATTATAGTAAAAGGAATTATTATATAGCTTTTAAAAAGTTTATAAAATTTATGTATATCAATTTAGGAAAAGCTAATGCCTGGGAGGTTTGACACGTGAGTTATAGTATGTACACATTTAGAATAAATTTACTGCAGCTGTAGATTTAAATTCTTACAAATAAATGGTCAATATGCTTTAACAATACATTGTTTTTTCTTTTTTTTCAAATATTTCAGAAACTTTAAGAAGCAAACCAATTCAACATATCAAAGGATTTAATAGAAGTTCAAGATTTATGTGACAAATGACCAAGATTTTGTTGACTTCAACTTTTGCCTTCTCCCCCATGTGTCTCATTTTGTTTTATCTAGAACAATTCCCCATAGATTCCTCCCCCTCTCCCTGTGTGCATGTACACATACATACATACACACACATTTTCTAATCTATGATTACACGAACAGATCCCACAGTGATTTAAGAAACTTATTTCTACATAAGCTACATAAGTCTCCTGCCTTCGCGCCTTGCTGTCCTTGCCGGGGCCCCTTGCAGAGGAGCAGGTTGAGTTTTCCTCCCCACCTCGAGCAGAGCTCCAGCAGCTGAAGACCTCCGGAACCAGCCACAACTATGCTGAGACCACTCTTCACATGCATGAAGGTACCGGCAGAGGAACAATGGCATGTGGGTCCCCGGGCTGAGATCTCCAAGCCTGCTTGGATTAGGGCTGAGCATCCTCCACTCAGATCCTCCATCTTCCAGTAGGCAGGGGTCACACCCACTAACTGACCCCCAGCGCCGTGTAATCCCATCAATGGCCAAGGTGCAGAGAGTATAAAACCCAGCTCCCGGAAGAGAACAGCACAGATTCTCCTTCCCCCGTGCCTTGCTGTCCTCGCTGGGGCCCCTTGGAGGGGGGCGGATTGAGTTTCCCTCTCCACCTTGAGCAGAGCTCCAGCAGCCAAAGACCTCCAGAACCAGCCACCACCATGCTGAGACCACTCTCCATACGCATGAAGGTACCGGCAGAGGAACAAAGGCATGCGGGTCCCGGGGCTGAGATTTCCAAGCCTGCTTGGATCGGGGCTGAGCATCCTTCACCCAGATCCTCCATATTCCAGTTGGCAGGGATCACACCCATCAACTGGCCCCCAGAACCGTGTAATCCCATCAATGGCCCAGACCCAGAGACTATAAAACCTAGCTCCCAGAAAGCGCGACATCTTATTATCCCATTCTTACTTTGGATAACCTGGCAGGCTACCGAATATAATCTGCCCACATGGCAGAGTCTGGCAAACTCCTCGTGGCATACCCAATATGCCAAATACCAGTAACAATGATTGGTCTCATTCTTCTAACCCTGAAAGAGCCTTGAATATGGTACTTTTTCAAATCTCAGGGCTAGGACGAAGGAGACATTACTGGTGCCTGCTCAAGGCAATCGATGAACAACAGAATGATTGTGATCTTGAAGCAACATGGTTACCACCAATTTTTAGTAAACCATTTATCTTGACCAACATCTGCTTAATATATAACCCTTGCCCCATCCTTAAGCATGCTTTTAAATTGCCCATCACCCTAGAGAGGTATAGCATTTTATTTTCTGGTTTCCCTTTTTTTGCTTAGGCATGGAAGGGAAACAAATTTAAGTGTTTAGAGTTACTCTCGATTGCTAAAATATGTTATCCAGTAATCCTTTTAAAGAGGGTATGCAAAAAATAAAGTCTTTGAATTCTTTAATATCAAAAAAGATCTTCGTTTTGCCTTCAAAATTAAATGCGAGTTTGGCGGGTTAGAGAATTCTAGGCTTAAAGCCTTCTTCCTGCAGAACTCATATGATGTTGGCCCATTTGCTCCTGGCATCCAGCGTGCCCAGTGATAAGTTGGCTGTCAGCCGGATTCTCCTTACCCTATAGCTTATCTCTTATCTCTCTCTGAAAATATATTTCTCTTTGTCATGAGAATTCCAGAATTTTACTGAGATATGTCTAGGAGTGAGTCTATTTTCATCAAGCTTACTGGGGACTCATAAACACTGACAATCTCAAGACTGGAATCTCTTTTGACTAATTCCTTGATTATGTCCTCTGCTCCATTTTCTTTATTATAATTTTCAGGAATCCCAGTAACACGGATATTGGCATTCCTGGATGTATCCTCGATATCTCTAAGACTTTCTTTGTTGATGATGTGCTTGGCCATTTGTATTGGGTCCACGGAGTTCCTGGATCCTTCTATCAATTTGACCTTCTAGATTGTTCATTCACACATCAAAAACATCTATTCTCCTATTGAGGGATTGACTGAGCTCTTTGTTTGCAAGACTTCTGGATGGTGATGTTTAATATTCCCAATTCCTTCTTGTAGCTCTTTGAAGATACTAATAACCCTTCCAGTCTTTTGTTTCTTGCGTTGACTCAGCACCTTTGGTCATGAGCTCTGTAGTGTGGGAAGTTTTGTCCTTCTCGTCTTCCTCAGTGTTGTTTAAGAGACGAATAATTCCAGATGCAGTATTCTCATCAGTCCATGAGTGATGCTTCTGCTTATCAGAACTCATCTTTACTGATGCGAAGCAAGAGGTGAAAGCAGAGGGTGGACAGAGTGCTACACTTCTGTCAGTGCTGGGCACAGCTGTCACCTCCAGGCCAACCACGGCTATATCCTCAACGCCAGGCTCTGAAACCACCATGGTGTGATGGTGATAGCTTGAGTCAAATGCCCACTCTTCTTCCTCTTCCTCCAAACCAAAGGCCTCTTCATCCCCCTTGTCTTCATCTCCCTCTTCCACCTCCTTCCTTTCCTCTTCTTCCTCCTTTAGCCTTGAGGTTTCTTCTTCTGCCTCCAGAACAGAGGTCTCGTCTCCTTCTCCCTCAAATTCAGTGGCCCTTTCTGCCCACTCCAGGTGGGGATCCTCTTCTCCCTCTTCCTCTAGCTCTGAGGACTCTGTCTACTCTGGATCTTCTTTTACCTTCCAGACTGAAGACTCCTCCTCCTGTGTCCAAAGTCCCTGTTCTCTCCTGACTTAGGAACCTTCACCTCTTTAATGAATAGAAAGATCAAGCTTTTATGGGGAGATTCCCCAGATCCACACTTGGATTCGAGTATAGTTTGATCTGATTTTTCTCAAAACCTGTATTTTCTCCATCCTCACTTTGTTTTCTTCCTTTCTGGGAGCGCTTTCAGGAATTCTCTCATAAGAGGCTTTTGGCTTGCATATTTGCTGAGGATTTGCAGTTCAGAGAAGGTCCTCATATCACCATCACAGTTGAGCGCCATTTTCACTTGGCAGAGAAACTCTGGTTCAAAACCATTTTCACTTACAAGGTTGAAGACGTGACTCCATTGCTTACTAACATCTAGTGTTGCTCATAAGAAGTCAGCTGCCAGTCAGAAAACTGCCCCTCATCTGTCAATTCATTTTCTTCTCTGGAACTTTGAGAATGTTCCTTTATTTGTTAAGTGATGTGGGTTTTCCCTCCGCCTCATTTCTTTGACCAGTCTATCTTCTTTAATTTCTGTGCTCTCTCCTATAACTTCCCAGGTGTTGCAATTTCCATATTGGTCATCTTTCTCGCTCATAGCTTCTTGCATATTTTCCATGGCCTTGCCATTTTATGATGTATTCTGGAACAATTACTTGCCTTTGCAAATACTATTTTCTCAAAATTTCTCTAATCTCTTATTCACCTGACTGATGACTTTACTTTTAGAGTTGCCAATTTTCTCTACCAGCCCTGGATTCTATGAGACTGAATGTTTTCTTCATTGTCATTCTTTTCATGTACTGGCATTCTTGGAATTTTTCATTTCAGACATTGCACATATTCCTAAAATTTTCTTTATATAATTCAAAAGAGATTCCTTCAACTTGTCAACCATTACATCTAGATCTTCCATCAATTCTTTGTACCTGTCTGTAATAATAGCTCACAAGTCTCTGAATTCAAAATCCATTATATGGGTCATTTACTGATCATTTTCTAGCAATGTAATGTTTCCATATGCTTGGCCTCCTCCTGGCTGGACTCCTCCTGCTTCTTTGCAAGTCTAGGAATTTTGGATTGCACAAAAGACAATGCAAATATTGTTAAAATAGGAATTCTGTTTCCTGAACAGTAATGTTTGCTTTTGTAGGACTTCTAGCCTTATCAAACTCAATTTTTAAAATTATTAACGCTGGGGCTCGCCTGGGACAAGTAGGGGTTCTCTGCAGGGTAGAACTTGGTCTCCCAGCCAGCTCTGTCGCAGGGTGCAGATGGAAAATCTGACGTCTGGGTGGATGGGCCCCAACCAGAGGGGTGAAAAGCTGCACCCACACTGGTTCTTCTTATCTCTATCTGATTCATGTTTTCTATTTCATTTTAGGTTTTGGTTATGAAGCAGAATATTTTGTGGGGAGGCGGCATGGGTGGTGGGAACTGGAGTGAAGTGCAGGGACTAGGGGCTCTCAGGAATGCTGTACCTCCCGTTAGTCCAGAGTCCAGGGATTTGGAATATTTTGGCCACACAGCCATCTGGGATGCACTGCTTTTCAGTTTCCATGTCTTCAAGTTTATCTGCATTAAACTTATTAAAGTCTCACTTGGAGAGATAGGTTTTCTGGCCACCAAAGAACTTGAATTTGGCCCAGGATAGAGATTCAGTCACATGATCCTTGATCTGTTTGGAGCCTGAGCTTGGGGCATGCATGACAAATGTTCACCATAGATAATGGTCTCCACAATCTCTTAGAACAGCCCATACAAACCACAGTTTGAGGACAAAATCAAGGGTGTTCCTTGAGGTCTCACAGGCAGAGTACATGGCTGCCTCAATTGGCTCCATTTACCCATGTTTTTATTTCTAAATTATTTGAACATTTTTAGTTATTATTACATTAATCATAACAAAGAGTCAGAGTTTTTGATGTACTCACAGAAATAGTAACAGAGTAATAAATATTTTGGTGAGCTTCAAAATGCATGAGAAAATCTCATCTATGGCCACATTCCAGGAACTCATTGTTCTTCTCTCCCAGAAAACAGTATAAAACGACATGCCATAGACATGCTGCCGGACCCCGCACCAGGCTGTTTCACTAGAGGTGCCGGGAGGAGAGTGGGTGAGAGCACTTCCTGCCCCAAGAAACCCAGTCACAGCAGTATAAAACCTCCAGAACTCAAGTGCTGCTATCCTCACGACTGCTCCCCCCATGCTCAGTTGGGCCTCACCCATGAGTGGACTTTCTCCTGGATTGCGTGATAGTGAATGCCATACCTAATCACTAATATTATTCCAAGAGTCGCACACCATAATTGGTGGAGTTTAAAGTAGAAGGAAACCAATCTTAGAGGGAAATGCATTTTTACAGATGTCTCTCTCTATATAAATATATATATATATATATATGCATACATATGTGCATACATATAGGCATACATATTTCTCTATCTAACTATATAGATATATCTATATAGAGGCATATAAATCTATCTATCTATCTATCTATCTATCTATCTATCTATCTATCTATCTATAATCACACAAGACTTAATCTTCAACAACATGTTAGTAATCTCTTACAAAATGACTTAATGGCCCCTGGGTGAAATGCAACCATCTTCACAAACTTTCCTCTAAGAAAACTTTTTTGGATCATTTTCCACGGTTTATTTATAACAAACAATACAAAATGAACTATTTTAATTCAGCTTTGGTGCAGGTGTTGGGGTTCGGGATGGAAATAACCCAAATATGGTGGTGGGAAGGTGCTATGGTGGTGGGATTTGTGTTTGGATATTAAATATAATAAAATGGATTGTGAACTATTTTAAAAAATAAAATAAAATAAATGTGTATATTCACTTATGTCATTTGGAGATCTTGGTATTGCGATGTGTATCTGCTGATACAAAAATTTCATTTAATTCATAAATGCCATACAAATCGAAATAACTGGTGAATTTGTATCGGGAAGTTAATTGCAAGGTAAGAGTGGAAATAGAAAAAATGATGATAATGTGATTTGGGAGGGATGGGGTCACATCTAGCTGTGCTCAGGGCTTTCTCCTGACTCTGAACTTAGGGGTCTCTTCTTGCAGGCTCAGGAGAACATATAGGGTGCCAGAGATCAACTCAGATCAAGTGCATGGAAGGCAAACACCTTCCCTGCTATCCTATCTCTTCTGCTCTAATGGTGTGAGTTTAGTGGTTATTTATATTGAGCCCTGAAGGTTAAATGATCCCCTATGACTGAATGAATAGATGTTCCTTATAATCGTGAATACTTCAAGTAATGAAGTTTTCTACAGTATTTGAAGCAGTATTTCTACAAGATGACCATGAAGACAAGCTTTCATATTTCTCTTAGATTTAAATACACATTTTTCATATTTTCCATTCAAACTACAGAATTTTCAGACCTAGGAGGTCATGATATATAGTGACGTGGGTATGGTGCTTGCCTGACTATGACTGGTCCTTGGCATTCAATCTGGTTCCCTGAGCATCACAAAGAGTGATCTTTTAATGAGGAATCAGCCCTGTCTCCTGTTTGAAAAGGGCCCAGTGATATCTGCAGGAGGCAAGCCTCACATGGAATGCTAGACCAACAAGCAGAAGGTACACTTTTCTTTATTTTTAATTTACATGTAAAGGTAAAGGTAAAGGCCCTCCCGTTGATCGTCGATTTTGCTCGAGCGGGCCCAGTAACGTCTCCATTGGAGACTTTGTTGTTACTGTGTCTGGCATATCGAATACTCTCGGTAGCTTGCCGGGCTCTCCGAGAGGGGCAGAGGAATCGAACTCGGGTCGGCCATGTCGGCCGCTTGTAAGGCGAACGCCCTACCTGCTGTGCTATGTATTTTTTATTATATCATCCTGGGTGCATTGCATGGGTGAATGGTAGTTTAAAATAATTTACAGCATATTCATAAATTTAGTAGATTTCTTTTCTTGAAAACATTTTACGTAGACTGAATCAATGTTAAAAGTTGTATTTGTTAGTGCATATGCTGCCTGAGCCCATATGCTGCTTGCGCCCACGTGGTTGAGCACATGTGGTGCCCTAGCACCTATAGCCCGCCTCTCCCCTCTTGAGATGTGAACTTTCATGCTTTCGTATCTAATGTTAGGATGTGTGTAGGGGCTCTTTCTGCCCTCAGAGAAGCCCGTGTTCTCGCTCAAGTGTGTTTCTCTCTCTCTCTCTTTCTCTCTCTCCTCTCTCTCTCTCACCCTCCACACCTAAAAAAACCTCCAAATAAAGTCTATTTAATTTTTAAAAAGTTGTATTTGTTTTATTCTGTTCTTAGAGATTTTTTGTTAATAGAAATATGATATTGCAGTATTAAAAACATTTACATTTTCACATTTATATAATTATTTTTCTCCTTCCTCAGTAATGTTATCTTCAGTTACTTAAACAGTCTTACTAATTGTAAGTAGTATAGGCCTTTGCAAATATTTCTAATGTGAATAAATGCAAATCTGTATTCACTCTAGAAATGTTATCCACTGCCTTCTATTCATGGTTTTAGGTGTAGGGAAAAATAGCAGTGAAAATAGCTTCCAAAGCTAGAGTGCTCAACATTACAATAAAATATGTTTTTAAATTATAAAATTATGCCATGAAAATTTTATTTCCAATAATATTTTTCTAGTTTTCTAATTTTAAAACTATTTAGGCATGAAAATGTCCTTACTGTTTTATTGTTGCTTTGTAGATAGTTTGAAGCCAGAGTGCATGCTGACTTCATTTTCCTTTGTTCGCTCAGAGTTGCTTGGTATGGAACCCTAGAAACCCTATCTTACATTTTTGGCGGTTCTATTTTTTAAAAATTTTATTGAATCACCATGAGATAGTTATAAGCTTTCATGTATGGGATACAATCACACAATGATCAAACACCCATCCCTCCACCAGTGGACATTCCCCACCACCAATATCCCCCGGTATAACCCCCCTTTCCTACCCTCCCTCTGCCTCCATGGCAGGCATGATTCCTCATAATCTCTCTCTACTTTGGGGCATTATGGTTTGCAAAACAGACACTGAGAAGTTATCATGTTTGGTCCTTTATCTACTTTCTGCACACATCTCCCGTCCCGACCGATTCCTCCAGCTATCTTTTTCTTAGTGATCCCTTCTCTATTTCAGTTGCCATCTCCCCTTTGCTCATAAGGCAGGCTTCCAGCTATGGAGCAATCTACTGTTCCGTGTATCTACTGTCCTAAGGTGTCAGCCTCATGTTATGTTGTTTTATACTCCACAAATGAGTGCAGTCCTTCTATGTCTGTTCCTCTCTTTCTGACTCATTTCACTTAGCATGATACTCTCCATGTCTATCCATTTATAAGCAAAGTTCATGACTTCATCTCTCCTGATAGCTGCATAGTATTCTATTGTGTAGATGTACCAAAGTTTCTTTGACTAGTCATCTATTCTAGGGCACTTGTGTTGTTTCCAGATTTTGGCTATTGTGAGCAGTGCTGCAATGGATATATAGGTACAGATGTCTTTTCTACTGTGCTTTTTTTTGCATCTTCGGGATATAATTCCAGAAGAGGTATCACGGGGTCATGTGGAAGCTCAATTTCTAGTTTTTGAAGGACTTTCCATATTGTTTTCCAGAAAGGCTGGACTAGTGGATGTTCCCACCAACAGTGAAAGAGTGTCCCTTTTTCCCTACATCCATGCCAGCACTGGTTGCATTTGTTCTTTTGAATGTGTGCCAGTCTCTGTGGTGTGAGATGATTCCTCATTGTTGTTCTGATTTGCATCTCCCTGATAGCTAGTGATGTGGAGCATTTTTTAATATGTCTTTTGTCCATTTGTGTTTCTTTTTTGAGAAAAATTCTGTTCATTTATTTTACCCATTTTTTGATGGGGTTGGAGGTTTTTTTCTTGTACATTTCTACTACGTCTTGTATATCCTGGCTATTATCCCCTGTCAGATGGGTAGTGGGTAAATATTACCTACCATTCCTCAGGCTCTTTCTGTATTTTGGTCACTGTTTTTTTTTGAAGTGCAGAAGCTTCTTAGTTTGATGTAGTTCCATTTGTTTATGTTTGCTTTTACTTGTATGGTCAGTGTTGTTTCCTGTTCGGGTTGTGCTCCTTTTGTTGGTCCTTCTCCAAGCTCTTAAGCTGTGAGGTTAGGTTACTTATGTAGGCTCGCTCCCCCTTCCTGAGGAATGCTTGTAGAGCTATACACTTTCCTCTTAACACAGCTCTTGCTGTGTCCCATAAGGTTTGGTAACTCATATCCTCATTTTTGTTCGTTCCCAGGAATCTTTTGATCTTCTCTTTGATTTCCTTTCTAAGCCACTCATTGTTTAATAGCAAGATGTTTAATTTCCATGTGTTTGATTTAGTTTTCTGTTTGTGTGTGTGATTTACTTCTAGTTTCAGTGCATTGCGGTCTGAGAAGATTGTTATACAATCTCTTTTTAATTTTATGGAGTTATGTTTTGTGGCTCAGCATGTGGTCTATCTTGGAGAATGTTCCATGCACACTTGAGAAGATTGTGCATTCAGCTTTTTGAGGATGAAGTGTCCTGTATATATCTACTAAGTCTCTTTCTTTCATTTTTCCCTCAGATGAAGTATGTCTTTGCTAAGCTTGAGTCTGGTTGATCTATTAAGATGTGATAAGCGGTGTTGAAGTCTACCACCAGTATTGTGTTGCTGTTGATGTCTTTATCAAAGTCTATGAGTAGTTGTTTTAAGTACTTTGCTGGTCCCTCATTAGGTGCATATACATTTAGTATTGTAAGTTCTTCCTGTTGTACAGATCCCTTGATCAATAAGAAATGGCCTTCACTCTCTTGTGAACTTCTTCACTCTGAAATCAATGTGGTCTGATATTAGGATGGCTACCCCAGCTTTTTATGGGAGTTGTTTGCCTGTAGGATTGTTTTCCAGCCTTTGACTCTGAGCCTGTGTTTGCTTTGACTATTGAGATGTGTTTCTTGCAGGCAGCAGAATGTTGGGTCAACTTTCTAATGCATCCTGCCACTTTGTGTCTTTTAATTGGTGTGTTTAGCCCATTAACGTTGAGAGAGATTATTGTTATGGAGTTTTGTCCCATTTTTCTGTTGAAATTTGGTGTATTTGAGAGGCTTGTCATGTCTTAAAGTAGCCCATTTAGTTGTTCTTGTAACCATGGTTTTCAGTCTATAAAGTTCCTGAACTATTGTTTGTCTGTGAAATTGTGTGTTGTTCCTTCTGTTATGAATGAGAGTCTCACTGGGTAAAGTATTTTTGGTGAGGCATTTATTTCATTGAGTTTTTTCACTATATCTCACCATTGTTTTCGGGTCATAAGGGTTTCATTAGACAAATCAGCTGTGAATCTTAAGGATGCTCCTTTATAGAAAATTTCTTTCTTTGATCTTTCTGCTTTCAGAATTTTGTCTCTATTTAAGGTTTTGGTCATTTTGCTTAGGATGTGCCTTGGGGTACTTTTATTCGGATTTCTTCTAGCTGGTATGCTTTGGGCCTCCTGAATATGGTCTCATATTTTCTTCAGCTCTGGAAATGTCTTAGCAATGATGTCTTTGACAGTTTCTTCTTCATCAGGGTTTTCTTTCTGTCCTTCTGGGACTCAAATAATTCTTATGTTACTCCTCTTGGCTTCATCATCATCTTCTCTTGCAATCTGTTCCCAAATTGTGAGTCTCTTTTCCATTTTATGCTCTATATTTATAAAAAAATGCAATGGATTTTTGATAGTAATTACATTGGATTTTATAAATTATTATTTAAAATGATCACTTTGGCATTTTTAAAATTCTTATCTGTGAATACAGGTTACTTTTTCTTTTTTTAAAGTTTTTATTTTTTAATTTATTTTTACCTTTTGGATTACACCCGTCAGTGCTCAGGGGTTACTTCTGGCTCTGCAAACAGGAATTACTCCTGGTGGTGCACAGGTGAACCATATAGTATACTGGAAATCAAACTCAGGTTGGCTGCGTGCAAGGAAAACGCCCTCCCCTTTGTGCTATCACTCTGGCTCTACTTTTTCATTCTATTTTATCTTCTATTCCTTTGAACATGTCGAGGGTTTTGGTGCACACATGCTCCACTCCATTAGATTTATTCTCAGGTATTTTGTATTTACTGCTGACCCTATAGTTTTTTTAATTGTCCCTTTCTCTGACTCACTGGTTGCTTATGAAGAGGGCTAGAGCCAAGGAACTTACCTTGCATGTGGTTGATCCTGCTTTGATTCCCAACATATGATCCCATGATCCTTTCCAGTCATGACCCCTGAGCACAGATCAAGGAGGAGGTCCTGAGTTGAGAAGAGTGTCCCTTCTTGTCAAATAAAAGCAAAACCAAAGAAATATAATTTGTTTTTTTATACTGAATCTGTATCTTGGAATTTCACTGAACTAATTCATTTCTAGTAGTTTATTATAAATTTTTAGGTTTCTCTAATTATATTATCAAGAAATATGCTAAATAGCAATAGTTCTACTTTCTCTGGATGGAAAAATTTATTTTACTGACATCTATTCTGCCATTTATTTAAAAGTGTTATTATTAATTTTTCAAAACATCTTAGTTATTTACTGGTCTTTATTTTCTACATGCACTTTTATATAATAGTCCAATGTCTCAAATTTTAGTAGACTTTTTATCAAATAGCTAAGATTGGGAAAATATATACAAGCAAGTAAGTCATTCATAAGCAATGTGAATATTTCTTTTCGTTTTCCTTTTAGTGGTCATCAGTGGCAAAAAGGGAGTTGTAAAAGTGACACCTAGAGCTGGCTTCATGCTCAGATGGGAACCCCTGACTCCTCTTCTTGATTTTGGTTGCATATCAGATCAGAGAAAGTTTTCTAGTAGTGAGCTATAGAAAGGATACCTGAGAGTTTAGTGTTAACATTTCGTTTCTTATACATTTATTTACTTTTTATTTTGGCCACACCACAAAGCTCAAAGTTTACTCCTGGCTCTGTGCACAGTGAACACTCCTGTTTGAACTCAGAGGACACATGCAGTGCCATGGATAAAATACAATTTATTAACTAGCAAGACAAATGTCCTACTCAATAGAATATCTCTTCAGTCCCTTTAAAAGTTTTTGATGGTGCAATTCTCAGTTGTGCTTGAGAGGCCATATGTACCTCAAATCTTGCAAATGCAAAGCATGTTCTTTATGATTTGAGTTACATCCCTGGCACTGAATCTTCCTTTATTTCTTTGTACTTTTATTTGGTAAAATTTAAAATTTGTATGTATTTGTATAAGCTGCCAACCCTCCTGTTTCACGGACTCTACACCTTTCTCTGAGCTTTCCTTAACTTGCAAGTGTGGTCATGATAGAGGAATTTTCAATGATGCAGAAAAATTGACTAATATCTCAATCACATTTTGTTTGAAACAATCTATTACTATTAGCCAGAAACGGACTTGATGCATTATAGTAAAATAAGTACCATTAGACTTTATCCCTTGTTCACTTGACTTCCTGTTAATTGTCGATTTGCTCGAGCGGGCGCCAGTAATGTCTCCATTTGTCCCTGTTGCATGCTAGTGTAGACCAATGGCGTCTGTTCGCTCCAGGAATACGAAGAGCCTCAAACCGATCGTTCATGATCTTGATGAAGAAGTCTGACCACCATCTGGAAGGTGGGTGGCCACACGGTCTTTTGACATCCCATGGAATCCAGTCGGTAACAGCTCTAGTCCAGCAGTCGTCTCTAAATCTCATTACGTGACCAGCCCATCTGATTTTTGACACATTGGCAAACGAGACAGCGTCTCTGATTCTTGATCGCCAATGGAGGTCGGAACTCTAGATTCTTTCTCTCATTTGAGTGAAACATGATATTCCAAGCATAGCTCTTTCAATTCCTCTTTGGGAGACCCGAATAGCGTTCTCATCCTGTTTGCGTAGGGTCCAGGTCTCTGAGGCCTGTGTTAATGCAGGAAGAACAGTGGAATCAAAGAGATGTGCCCCGAGCCGGAGGTTCTTCACCCTCTTAGCTATTTCTTCGATGCTCTTGAAGGCGTTC
Source organism: Sorex fumeus (assembly GCF_029834395.1). Lineage (NCBI taxonomy): Eukaryota > Metazoa > Chordata > Mammalia > Eulipotyphla > Soricidae > Sorex > Sorex fumeus. The sequence goes on along the minus strand of NW_026606075.1, from coordinate 1,125,177 downwards.
CAAGTCGCTCTCTTCCTCCTGCGCAGCTCGGGTGCCAGGTCATTTGTCATGTTGACTTCTCGACCTAGGTACACATAGCTGTTGCATTCGGACATGGTCGTTCCATTGAAAGCGAATGGGGCGTCAGAAATGAGGCTGTTTCTCGTAAACATTGTCTTCATAAGATTCAGCTGTAGTCTGACCTTTCCACACTCACGGTCGAAGTCAGCCAGCATTTGTGCCACTTGGCTGATGTTTGGTGTTATTAAAACAATGTCATTAGCAAAGCGGAGGTGGTGTTGTTGCCGACCATCTATCTTCACTCCCATTCCTTCCCATTCCAGCCGTCACATGATGTTCTCGAGTGTGGCACTGAAGAGTTTCGGTGAAATGGTATCACCCTGTTGAATCCCTCTCTTGACATCCATTATTACTTCTTTGTAGAATGGTGAGATCCTGGTAGTGAATCCGTAATACAGCTCACCGAAGATCCTGATGTATTGTGTTTGAATGCCCTGATTGGCTAGGGCTTCAATGACCGCTTCCATCTCAACAGAATCAAAGGCCTTCTTTAAATCAATGAACTTTAGACAGAACAGCATCTTGAACTCCTGAGAAACCTCAATGAGCTTGGTTATTGAGTGGATATGGTCGATGATGCTTAATCCTTTGCAGAACCTGCTTGCTCACCTGGTTGTCCATCATCTAGTGTTCTGCCAATCCTATACAGAATAACTCAAGTGAACATCTTGTAGATGACAGACAATAGGCAGATCAGGCAATAGTTGCCAATGTCATGGATGTCTCCCTTCTTGTACCGTAGTACAGTCCTGCTGGTTTTCCACTGGGATGGAAACTTGCATTCAGACAGGTAGCGTGTGAAGAGCTGAGCCAGCATATTGATGAGTACTGACGGCAGGTTCTTCAGGTGTTCAGGTCTGACCTTGTCTGGGTCGGGTGCTGTTCGTTTCTTTACCGACGAAATGGCGTGTCGGATTTCGGAAGGGAGAACATTCGGAACGACATATCCATCCTGTGGAATTTGGTATGTCGGCAGGTGGACATAGCTATTGAAGAGATTTGAGTAGAAGTCATGGATAATCTTCTCCATTGTCATTCTAGAAGATGTGATAGATCCATCAGGACGTCGGAGGGCAGTCATCTTGGTCTTCTAGTTGGCAAAGGACAGGCGGGCATTACGAATACTTTCCCCAGCTTCTGCTGCATCTACCAGCACTTCTGCTCTTCTCTCTTTGAGGTCTTCTTTGATCGCATCTCTGCACTGCTTTGTGAGCTTGACATTTGCTTGCAGTTGCTTGAGGCATGCGCCAAACCACGTTGGCGAATAAGCTCAAGAGTTTTTGAAGACAGGCATTTTTTTGTGGCTATCTCTCTCTTGGCGTTCCTCGCACAATCATGGAGGTGGTGAACCAGTCGATCGTATTTTTCGTCACTGTTGTCAAAAATGGCATCTTCCCATGTTGCCGCAATAGTGCCAAAGACTCACAGTTGTTGGTCGTTCTGGGAGTTCTCTTTTTGAACTTTGCAGCCCTTTCTCCCCGCTCTGTGAAGTAGAATTTTGCACGTAAGAGACGGTGATCCAATCCTGTTTGGAATTTTGGGACAACAGCTACATCAGTCAGGCAAAACCGTCAATTGAATATGATGTGGTCTATTTCATTGTGGAATCGTCCACCAGGAGACTTCATGCCCAACGTTTAGATTCTACCTTCTGGAACTGTGAGTTACCATGGATGGTCTTGGTCGACGTGATGAACTCATACAGTCTCTCACATTGTTTGTTCCATTCTAGGCCATGGGTCCCAATGTGAAGTTCTTCGGCTGATCTTCTCGGTCCTATCTTAGCATTAGAATCACCCACAATGATCTTGTAGAAGGTGTGGTCTTTTTATAGAACTTCTCCAGCTCCATGTAGAACTTCTCAATTTCTCCTTCATCATAATTGGATGTTGGTGCATAGACAAAAAAGATAGAAACTGCTGGCAGTGAGCCACATCTATTCAAATGTAAACGTCTGATCCAGGTTGTTAGGCATTCGAATGAATCATTGCTCATGGCCAAGTTTGTGTTGACAAGGACACCGACACCTCTTATACCTCTTTTATAGCATGTTCCGAGGAACAATTCTTCTCCAGTGTTGAAAACAGCGTGATGAGATTGGTGCCTTCTTGTCTCGGTCAGACCAATGATGTCATAATTGATCTTTTGCGCTTGTACCATCAGGTACTCAATGGATGCATCTGATGCTAGTGTATGTGCATTGAAAGTACAGATGATCATTTTTGTCTTCCTTCGTTGTGGCAGCCTACTTCGGCCTTGAGATTTTATTGGCCTCTCTTTTCTCATCCTTCTCAATGCTGCCATATTGGTGATGCGTTCAGGGTCAGGGGGATGAGACCCATTGTAATTACTGGTTTTGGCATATTGAATACACAACGGATAGCTTGCGAGGCTCTGCCTTGCGGGCAGAATACTCTCGGTAGCTTGCCAGGCTTTCTGAGAGGGATAGAGGCTTTTGGGGCGATCTCTAATCGCCCTTGTAGGTGTTACCGTATTTGAATCCTTTGAAATATGGTATGGCAATTCTGAAAAATGGGTATTTAGTGTCTTAAAATGGGTCCGAAAAGCATCCTGGAGTGTGGCGGCGGCTGGGTAGTGGAGGTAGTGGAGGTAGTTGAGGTCTGCCAGTGAGGTATTTATCTGATCCCTGTAGGGGTTGGGTGGGTCTTCTGTGCGCAATCCAATCCCTGGGTCTCTGGTGGTCGGTAGAAGCAGACAGGTCAGGGTAGGGTGGGGCTCCTGATCTTAATCCCTTTGTCACCTGTGGTTGGTGGGAGCAAGCAGAGAATCTCTGTCCCTGGATCTGTTGAGCCTGGAGTCCAAAGTTTCAGAGTTCCGCTTACCTTGTTCTGTGGGGCTTCAGTTGTGCGTGAGTCTTGGCCAGAGCAGCCTCGCGGGTCCGGAAAGCATCCTGGAGTGTGGCAGTGGCTGGATAGTGGAGGTAGTGGAGGTACCATTGGACAATTACATAACTTATATATATTTTCTAGGTAATGGCTTATTTTGTCAGTTTAACTGTGAATACTTTGCAGTATATAGCTAATTTTATTATACTTATCTGTTCTATTGTAACTTCCTCAAAATAAAGAGTCCACGAAAATTTATAAACTTATGTTTTTTAATATCCTAATAAAGATTTTTGTAGTTAGAATTTTCTAGAAAATATATCCTCCATGAATATGCTATGATTTTTGATATATAACTAAAAGCAAATATTAAGCTTTTTGAATTATATAAATCAAGTTCACTGATAAAATTTTCATAAGCATACCAGAAATTGTACATTTGAGAACATGATCCCGAATGCTTCTTAAGATATTTTTCATTGTCTTTTGGGTTGTTTGTTTTTAACATTTGGACCACACCTAATGGTGCTCCTGACTTACTCTAAGCTCTGTTTTCAGGGATCAGTCCTGGGGGTGTTTGAGGGACCATGTGTAGTGCCAGTGATTGAATCTGGGATGGTTTTATGCAAAGTAATTGCCTTAAGACCTGTACTGTATTTCCAGCATCTATACTTTAAATTCTTGTTAAAAAGTAGTTGAAGAAAGATTACTTGATAGCATTTATGTCATTATGTAGAGTACATTGTGAAAACGTTTTTTAAAAGCAAATGCAAATTATTTTTTTACTTGCATGCAGCTGACCCTGGTTCGATTCTTCCACCCCTCTCGGAGAGCACGGCAAGCTACCTACAGTATTTTGCCCACACGGCAAAGCCTGGCAAGCTACCCATGATATATTCAATATGCCAAAAACAGTAACAACAAGTCTCAAAATTTGTTGTGAGATCTTACTGATGTCTGCTCAAGGTAGTCGTTGAACAATGGGAGGACAGTTCTACAGTGCTATTTGAAGATGGGTAAATGACTAGGAGATAAAGTTAGGCATTGAAGATAGAAGAAAGTGATGATGCATCTATGTAATAATTAAAATGTGATTGTTTATAAATTGAAACAAAGGATACAATTTTTATAGTAATTTTTGAGTAATTAGATTTAGGACATATATTACAAATTATATAAATAGTTTGTGTGAATCCCATTTCCAATAGAGCTTTATAAATTTAAAACTTTATCTTTGGAATGTATAAAATCTATTTGGTTAAATCTATAACCATATGTTTTCTCATGAATTTTTTTTATTAGTGAAACACCATGAGGTACAGTTATAGACTTAAAAATTTTTGTGCTTGGGTTTCAGTTATACAATGATTAAGTACCCATCCCTCCACCAGTGCCCATCCTCCACTACTCTCATGAATTTTTAAAACTATCAGTGTACTTAATTTCCAAAACTCCTTTCTATTGGGTAAGTGATATAAATATAAGTTTCCTCTAGTTAGGCAAAATTTGGTAAGTAGTGGACTTAATAAAAGGTAAAACTAGTAAACCAGAATATACAATCTTGATAATCCAAATAATATTAAAATTCTTTCTGATTGCATTTATCAATCTCTTTTAATGATATATGTTTACTTTGCAAGCGGTGTCAGTGAAAAGTGGAGAATCAATGGAAGAAGTTAGCTACAGGCTCTCCAATTAGATCTTGTCTGTCTGAGGCATGCTGCAAACTCTGTTCAATATCAGCAGACTGTGCAGTATTGCTTATTAAGCATCCCATGATTCAGACGGATGTGAGCTTATAGATTATTCATTACTAAGAAGAGATATTCAGCCTTATCCTACTTATCTAAGCCTTTTGTGGCATAATTTCTCAGCTTATTACTTATATAGATGGGAGATAATTCGTCTTGGCCTTTATTAAGCAGCAAAGCAATTTCTGAATTGCAAGGACAGAGATAAAAGGAAAGAAAAAAAAAGATAGTCCAGAGTTCCTGTGAATTGTGAGTGCAGTTATTTGACCCTTTCTCAGGGCGATCTGCTATTTGTACCATTTAGTACAGAATGCTTGCTATAAGAATTTGAATAAAATTCTGAGAAAATCATGAAGGAAAGGTAGTTCAGATATTCTCAGTGTTCAGAAACATCTGGCAGAGCAGCAAAACAGGCTCTCTGAGGGAAAATGTATACAAATAAATCATAATTAACTTGAACATTTTATCCAATTTCAGCTGTTTGGCAATTAGTTATAACTTGTATACAACTATGAACATCAGTTTCAGATAATGTGATTCTTTTACAAAACACTTGTTCTTTATAAACTTTTTAAAATGACAGATAATTCATCTGCAGACTTAGTGACTTAAAATTTAGTTACTAAGTTACTTTTAGTAAATAATACAATTTTGTGACTAAATGATCACCTGAGGTCTATAAGTCTCAAAATAAATACTCTACAGGGTCACTTACATTAGTGTCATGATTAAGTCAGTTATATTTTCACTGGGCTGGAGCGATCGCACAGCGATAGGGTATTTACCTTGTATGTGGCCAACCCGCCTGACCCAGGTTCGATTCCTCTGCTGCTCTTGGAGAAACAGGCAAGCTACCAAGAGTATCTCGCCCAATGGCAAAGCCTAGCAAGCTACCTGTGAAGTGTTTGATATGCGAAACAGAGTAACAACAAGTCTCACAATGGTGATGTTAATGGGTAGGACCACTCGAGCAAATGGGTAAAAATTGGGAGGACGGTGACAGTGATTTTTTCACTAACTAATTAGAGGACATATCACACAAAAAAACATTTTAAAACCCCAAAAGTTCCATGTGAAAAAAATGAAAATTATTTCAAACGTAATTGTGAAAGTTACAATGGAAACAAAAGTGTCCTCTTAATTGAAACTTAGGATTTCAAAGTCAAGACCTTCATATTGTTGGTTCTAGAAAACAAATTCTATATTTTTATTGAAGGTAAGAAATACTCAGTAACATAAATCAAAGATCTTTACTATTTTCTTCGCTCAAACAAATTTTAATACACTTAGCTTTATAGATAAGCTACTTAATTTTTTAGATAAATACAATATAAACAGATACTTGATCACTTGACATCCTATTACTCATTGATTTGCTTGAGCGGGTGCCAGTAATGTCTCTATTTGTCCTTGTAACATGCTAGTGTAGCCCAATGGTGTCTGCTCATTCTAGGAACACAAAGAGCCTCAAACCAATTGTTCAAGTTCTTGATGTAGAAGGATGAATATCTCAAAGGGAGTGCCCATTCGATCTTTGGACGCCCAATGGAATCCATCAGTAACTGCTGTAGTCTAGTGGTCATCTCCAAATCTCATTACATGTCCAGCCCATCTGATTTTCGACGCCTTGGCAAATGAGACAGTGTCCCTGATTTTCGATTGTCGATGGAGGTCGGAACTCTTTCTCTCATTTAAGTGAAGCGTGAAACTCCAAGCATAGCTCTTTCAATTCCTCTTTGGGAGAACAGAATAGCATTCTCAATCTGTTTTTGTAGGGCCCAGGTCTCTGAGGCATATGTTAATGCAGGAAGAACAGTTGAATTGAAGAGACGTGCCCGGAGCTGGAGGTTCTTCTTCCTCTTAGCTATATCTACGATGCTTTTAAAGGCATTCTAAGCCACTCTTTTCCTCTTGCACAACTCAGGTGGCAGGTCATTCGTCGTGTTGACTTCTTGACCTAGGTACACATAACTGTTGCATTCAGAGATGGTCGTTCCATTGAGAGTGAATGGAACATCAGGAATGACACTGTTTCTCATAAATATTGTCTTCATGAGATTCAGCTGTAGTCCAACCTTTCCATATTCACGGTCAAAGTCAGCCAGCATTTGTGCCACTTAGCTAATGTTTGGTGTTATTAGAACGATGTCAACAGCAAAGTGGAGGTTGTGTAGTTGCCAAATGTCTATCTTCACTCCCATTCCTTCCTATTCTAGTCATCGCATATCATTCTTGAGGTTGGCACTGAAGAGTTTTGGTGAAATGGTATCACCCTCTATGACGTCTATAATCACTTCTTTGTAGAATGGTGAGATTCTGGTAGTGAATCCGTAATACAGCTCACAGAGGATCCTGATGTATTGAGTTTGAACACCCTCTTTGGCTAGGGCTTCGATGAATGCTTCTGTCTCAACAGAATCAAAGGCCTTCGTTAAATCAATAAACGTTTGACAGAGTGGCATCTTGAGCTCCCAAGAAACCTCAATGAGCTTGGTTATCCTGTGGATATGGTCGATCATGCTGAATCGTTTGCAGAACACAGCTTGCTAGCATGGTTGTCTTTCATCTACTGTTCTGCCAATCCTATTCAGGATGACTCAAGTGAACAGCTTGAAGATGACAGACAACAGGCAGATTGAGCAGTAGTTGCCAATGCCATGGATGTCTTCCTTCTTATACAGTAGTACAGTCCTTCTGGTTTTCCACTGGCCTGGAACCTTGCATTCAGACAGGTAGCATGTGAAAAGCCAAGCCAGTGTATTGATGAATATTGACGGTCATATCTTCAGGTGTTTGGGTCTGACCTTGTCTGGACCTGATGCTGTTCGCTTTTTTACTGACGAAATGGCGTGTCATATTTCAGAAGGGAGAATGTTGAGAATGACATATTCATCCTGCAGAATTTGGTATGTGGGCAGGTGGCCATGGTTATCAAAGAAATCTGAGTAGAAATCGTGGATAATCCTCATTGCCCTTCTGGAAGATATGATAGATCCATCAGTTCGTTGGAGGGCAGTCATCATGGTCATCTTGGTCTTGTAGTTGGCGAAGGACAGGTGGGCATTGTGAATGCTTTTCCCGGCTTCTGCCGCATACGCCAGCACTGGTGCTTTTCTCTCTCAGTAATTACAATGGGTCTCATCCCCCTGACCCTGAATGAGCCACCAACAAGGCAGCGTTAAGAAAGATGAGAAAGGAGAGGCTAATAAAATCTCAGGGCAGAACTAGGCTGCCAAAACAAAGAAAGACAAAAATGACTGTCTTTACTTTCAATGCAGGTATGCTGGCATCAGATGCATCCATTGAGGACCTGATGGTACAAGTGCGAACGATCAAGTACAACATCATTGGTCTGACTGAGACAAGAAGGCATCAATCACATCATGCCATTTTCAACACTGGAGAAGAACTGTTCCTTGGAACATGTGACAAAAGAGGCATTGGTGGTGTCAATGTCCTTGTCAACAGGAACTTGGCCATAAGCATTGATTTATTTAAATGCCTAACAACCCAAATTGGACAATTACACTTGAATAGTTGTGGCTTACTGCCGGCAGTTTCTATCTTCATTGTCTACGCATAAACATCCAATTATGTTGAAGGATAAATTGAGAAGTTCTACATGGAAATGGAGAAGTTCTATAAAGAAGACCACACCTTCTACAAGATCATTGTTGGTAATTTTAATGCCAAGATAGGACTGAGAAGATCACCCGAAGAACTCCACATTGGGACCCATGGCCTAGAATGGATCAAACAGGGTGAGAGACTGTCTGAGTTCATCATGTTGACCAAGACCACGCATGGTAACTCACAGTTCCAGAAGGCTGAATCTAAACACTGGACACGGGAGTCTCCCGGTGAACGTTTCCACAATGAAATTGACCACATTGTATTTAATCGACTGTTTTTCCTGAGAGAAGTTGCTGTTGTCCCAAAATTCCAAACAGGATCCGACCACCGTCTCCTTTGTGCAAAATTCTCTTTTGTGCAGCTTTACCAAGTGGGGAGAAAGGGCTGCAAAGTTAAAGAAGAGAACTCCCAGAACAACCGCCAACTGGGAGCTCTTTGACCCTATTGTGGCAATATGAGAAGATGCCGTCATTGACAACATTGTCAAGGAATATGATTGAGTGATTCAGCACCTGTATGATTCTGTGAAGAACGCTGAGAGATATTCACAAAAAGACGCCTGTCTTCAGAAACTCTCAAGCTCATTGTACAACGTGGCTTGGCGCAAGCCTCAGGCAACAGCAAGAGAATGTCCAAGCTCACAAAACAGTGCAGAGAAGCAATAAACGAAGACCTCAAAGAGAGAAGAGCAACAGTGCTGTCAGATGCAGCAGAAACTGGGAAAAGTATTCACAACGCCTGCCTGTCTGTCCTTTGCCAACTATAAGAGCAAGACGACTGTGCCAGGCGTCCTGATGGATCTATCACATCTTCCACAGAAGGGCAATGGAGAAGATTATCCATGACTTCAACTCAGATCTCTTTGATAGCCATGTCCACCTGCCCACATACCAAATTCCACAGGATGAATATGCCCTTCCCAACATTCTCCCTTCTGAAATCCGACACACCATTTCTTCGGTAAAGAAGAAATGGTCTGGACCAGACAAGGTCAGACCTGAACACCTGAAAAACCTGCCACCAGGATTCATCAATACACTGGGTCAGTTGTACACACACTAAAATAATAAATAATAAAGGCCCTCCCGTTGATCGTCGATTTGCTCGAGCGGGCCCAGTAACGTCTCCATTGGAGACTTTGTTGTTACTGTGTCTGGCATATCGAATACTCTCAGTAGCTTGCCGGGCTCTCCGAGAGGGGCGGAGGAATCGAACTCGGGTCGGCCATGTTGGCCGCTTGTAAGGCGAACGCCCTACCCGCTGTGCTATCGCTCCAGCCCTCCTGTCCGAAAGCAAGGTTTTGTGCCAATGGAAAACCAGCAAGACTGTACTACTGTACAAGAAGGGAGACATCCATGACATTGGCAACTATCACCTGATCTGCCTGTTGTCTGTTGTCTACAAGCTGTTCACTTGAGTCATTCTGAATATGATTGGCAGAACACTAGATGAAGGACAACCATGCAAGCAAGACAGGTTCCGAAAAGGATTCAGCATGATAGACCATATCCACATGATAACCAAGGTCATTGAGGTTTCTCGGAGTTCAAGATGTTTTTATGTCTAATGTTCATTGATTTAAAGAAAGCCTTTGATTCTGTTTAGACTGAAGTGGTCATCGAGGCCTTAGCCAAACATGGTGTTCAAACTCACGACATCAGGTCCTCCATGAGCTGTATTATGCATTCACCACCAGGATCTCACCATTCTACAAGGAGGTGATCATCCATGTGAAGAGAGGAGTTCGGCAGGGTAATATCATTTCACCAAAACTCTTCAGTGCCACCCTCGAGCACGTCATGCGATGACTGGAATGGGAAGGAATGGGAGTGAGGATAGATAGTCAGCAACTGCAACACTTCTGTTTCACTGATTTCATCATTCTAATAACACCAAACATTAGCCAAGTGGCACAAATGCTGGCTGACTTTGAAAGTGAATGTGGAAAAGTTGGACTACAGGTGAATCTCATGAAGACAATGTTTATGAGAAACGAACTCGTTCCTGACGCTCCTTTTACTCTCAATGGAACGAACATCTCCGGAGGCAATAGTTATGTGTACCTGGGTTGAGAAATGTACATGATGAATAACCTTGCACCTAAGTTGCACAGGAGGAAGAGAGTGGCTTTGAATGCCTTCGAGAGCACTGAAGAAATAGCTAAGAGGACAAAGAACCTTCGGTTCTGGGCATATCTCTTCTATTCCACTGTTCTTCTTGCATTAACATACACTTTGGATACCTCGGTCCTACAGAAACAGGATGAGAACACTATCTGGGTCTTCCAAAGAGGAATCGAAAGAGCTATGCTTGGAGTATCATGCTTCAATCATATCAGAGAAAGAATCCAGAGTTCCTACCTCCTTCGACGGTCAAGAATCGGGATTTTTGATAGCTGTCGGTAGCCAAACTTTATGGAAACATTAAAGTTCCAAAACCAAAGAAGAAATTCTAGGAGAGCTAAGTTCTTTTCCCTATCTGAACAATTACAATGTAGACCAAAAAGCAAAAATTAAAATGTAAGAAATTATACTTGAACATCTATTTGCTTGAGCGGGCCCAGTAACATTTCCATCGTGAGACTTATTTTTACTGTGTTTGGCATATTGAATACATCATGGGGAGCTTGCCAGGCTTTGCTGTGCAGGCAAGATACTCTCAGTAGCTTGCTGGGCTCTCCAAGAGGGGTGGAGGAATCAAACCCAGCTCGGCCTGGCTGGCTGCGTGCAAGGCTAACGTCCTACCACTATGTAAGTATTTGCATTGACAAAGACACAGAGAAAGTTATTTATTTAAGTGTTGATTTTGTGGTTTGGGTATTTGGCTTTATCATTCCTTAACACGTTGAAACTATCCCTGACCTAGCTCTCATTTCATCTCATCTGTCTTTTCTCCTCCTGCCATCCACTCTATTTTTCCTTCTTCTCCTTATTCTCTGGGTCCACAGTTTATCTAGGCATCTACTCTTTAAAACCTTGCATTCACTCATCCAGTAATTCTAAATACGATATATGTCACATTATCCTGTGTTTATTCTTCTGGTTTACACATTTAACATATCCTCCAGTTCCATCCATGTTGCAGAAAATTGCATGCTCACATTACGCCTTACAATTGTGTTGTATTACATTGTGTATGTATACCAAATCTTCATGATCTGCTCATCTCTTTTCAGACATCTTGGTTGATTCTTAATCTTATCTATTATCTCGAGTGCAGAAATGAATAGTGCTGTCCCTATATTCTTTGAATGAATGTCCTTATTTATGCTTTCTTTGCATTGATTAATATCATCATATGATTTTTATGTTTTTGTTTACTGATGTGATAAAGTTGAAAAATATAGAATTAATAATTGTTTGCTTTCTCCCTCATATTTTATGTTCTTTTAAGTGTCATGCTACTTTCAAAGGAACACCCGCGCCTGGGTGTTCCTTCCCGGAGTCCCTTGGAGGGGAGCGGGTTGAGCTTTCCTCCCCGCCCCGACCAGGGCTACGGCAGCCGAAGACCTCCAGGACCAGCCACCACCATGCTGAGACCACTCTCCGCACACATGAAGGTACTGGCAGAGGGACAAAGCCACGCGGGTTCCGGGGCCGAGACCTCCAAGCCTACTGGAATTGGAGTCGAGCATCTTCCACCCAGATCCTCCAAATTCCAGTAGGCGGGGGTCACACCCACCACCTGGCCCCCTGGCGCCGTGTAATCCCATCAGCGGCCAAGACTCAGAGACTATAAAATCCAGATCCCGGAACCGCGCGGCCGCGAAACAGAACTTTTTTTTTATGACATCTTATTGTCTTATTCCTACTTTGGACAAACTTGCAGGCTATCGAATGTAGCCTGCCCACAGGGCGGAGTCTGGCAAACTCCCCGTGGCGTACCAAATATGCCAAATACCAGTAACACTGATGGGTCTCATTCTACTAAATAGCCTTGAATATAATCTCAGGGCTAGGATGAAAGAGACGTTACTGGGGCCTGCTCGAGGCAATCGACGATTAACAGGATGATGAAATGAAAAAATGAAATGAAAAGTGTCATGCTACTTTCAAATTCTTCCAAAGTCTATTCTTTTTAGAGAAGTCACCTAAGTATTTGTATTTGAGGACATGTCAAGTGAATTCCTTTAATTGTTGTTTATCAGAAAATGCAGTTTTTCCCACAAATTTAAGTGATAACTTGGTAGAATATTCTTGGTTGGAGCTCTTTGCCATTCAGCACTCTAATAGATCATCACTCTTTCATTAAGCTTGCAGAGTTCCATCTTATGTGGTTTCCCTTGTAAGAAATTATTTAATTTACTTTTGCTATTATTAGAATCTCTCTATATCTCTTATTTTTCACTATTTTAATTACAATGCCTTGGTTTGTGTCTACTTGGATAATTTATAATTCATTTCATTCATTCATTCATCATCCTGTTATTCGTCGATTGCCTAGAGCAGGCCCCAGTAACGTCTCTTTCATCCTAGCCCTGAGATTATATTCAAGGCTGTTTAGGAGAATGAGACCCATCATTGTTACCGGTATTTGGCATGTTTGGTACGCCACGGGGAGTTTGCCAGACTCTTCCCTGTGGGCAGGCTACATTCGATAGCCTGCAAGTTTGTCCAAAGTAGAATGAGATAATAAGATGTCATAAAAAGATGTCCTGATAAGATGTCATTTGCGGCTGCGCGGTTCCGGGAGCTGAATTTTATAGTCTCTGTGTCTTGGCCGCTGATGGGATTACACGGCGCCAGGGGGCCAGGTGGTGGGTGTGAACAATTATAATTGGAAATCTAATTTTCCTGGATCTTGTTGTCTATTTTCTAAGGTAGTGGAAGTTCTATAAAATTCTTCAAATGATAATTCTGCTCCCGGGTTGGAGAGATAGTTCAAGGGATCAAAGCACATACTTGGAATACCGGGGACCCAGGCTAGATATTTCACCCTGAATGAGCCCCCCCAAGCAATGTTGAGTGACCTCCAAGCCACAAGCAGAAAAAAATCCCATAAGCACTTCTGAATATGACCCCAATAGAAATAACAACAACCAAAAATAATATTTGATTGTTTTCATTCAATTCTCTTTTGGAATTCCTATGATAAAAAGATCGTTTCTCTTACTGCTGTCTCAGATAGCTCTTTGTTATTTTCATTTTTGTAAAACTTTTGTAACTACAAAGATTATTATCATTTTTTGTTTGAGAAGCTTCATGTGCTCTATATTCATTATTTTAAATTCTTCTTTATTTTTCTGATCAATTTGGATGGATTCCCCTACTTTATCTTTGAACACACCGATTTTACGTTGACTCCTTCCATGCAATTTGAGAGATCCTCTATTGTATTCTTTAGAACAGATTCTGTTCTGTTTAGCTTTATGACTTCTTATGAATTTTCTCACTTTCATTGTTAAATTTCTTAAAGTTCTAATACAGAGATATAATACGGTGGGTAAGTTACTTGCGTCGTATGAGACCAACCTTTGTTTGGCCCCTGGCATCCCTAGGAGTGATCATTGAATCCAGACACAGGAGTGAGTCCTGAGTACTGTTGGGCATGGCTCCAAATTTAAAAAATGAATTAGTGAATTAGTAATATTTATCAAAGTTCATTGATCTCATTTCAGTGAGCCTCATTAAAACAACTGCATTTAAGTCTTCATTTTCATTTAAAAAATATTGGGGACATATTCTGCTCTATTTAAGGTATTCCTGTATTCAGTGCTGGGGGTGGCTCTAACGGTGCCTTGAGTGCCTGTTAGAGGCCAAATATAGAACTTCATGCAAAATATCAACTGTAGTAACTTGATGTAGTTCAGTTCCTTTCTTTATGTACCTCACATTGCTCTGATGTACTGGCTGTTCCCAGGTGTTTTCCTAATCTACCAGTGTGTGTATGCTGGGGGAAAAGATTCTTCTACCTCTCACATATTCACGCTCTCATATTTGCAAATTATGAGTAAGTACTCATAAAATTTAATCAACATAAATCTCTGGTTTATCAATCACAACCCTGAACAGAAGATGAAGGTATTAGATGAAGTGTTCTTACCACACACTTGACCATTTTATCATCCTCAGAAGGATTTCCTTGAACAGTTTACCATATTGTATTATCATGTGCTTTGTAATTGATCTTAAGGTAGGCAGAAGATTTTATATTAAAAACTGGTCAATAATATGTCTATGAAATTCCAACTAGGAAAGTTTGGATAACAGATTGCCATCATAAATAATTTATTTAAGTGGACAAAATATTAATTAATAACACTAGGCACTGTAAACTTTGGCTTTGCTGTTTTATTATCTGTAATGACAAAGGCGAATGTTATGCCAGTACCAAAGTTACCAATCTGACAGAAATAAATAGAATGTCAGGTCAAAATTGTACCATTAACTTTGATGGCAATTTACTTGCCATTACAGGATATAGTATATACACGAACACTCACATGGGTTGACAAGAAATCATAAATAAACACCATACTAAAACTCATGTGAAAGGTTGTGACTTTCATGCTTTTGTGATAAGACCACTATTTTTTTCTGGAATCATCAACTCTGAAAATAAATTTTATTTCTAACCTGAAACCTTTATCTTTTGCATGATAAAGATAATTAATATGTTATAATTCATAGCTTTTGAAACTACTTAACTAATAGCTCAGTTTCTCTTACTAAGCTATAATCTAAAATCTATAGCCAACTACTCTGCATCATACTGCCATAGTATCTGATGCTAAGTGTTGTCTATAGTCTCTACTATCTATAAATACTACCATCTCCTCTCATAAAATCAAGTTTTCCTCTTCTGGATGCAAAATAACAGGATTGGAAGTAAAAACGTCTTCTATCTGAGTTCAGAGACATACAACCTACTGCTCCTCACGTGCTTCCTTAATCTATAGACATTTATTTTTCTATTTAAAAATTTTATTATTGAGGCAGCATGCTTTACAATTGTGTTAATATGTATGCTCTAGGCATACTGTGGTACTATACCAAAACCTCAACCAAGAATTAAATATTTATCCACCACATTTGTAGGCGTCTTTCATAAATCGCCTCTTCAATGATTTAAAATCTTTACATTGTGCAAAGTTCATAAAATAGACATGACTTTTCCTTTTACTTTTTTTCTGAATCACCATGACATATGGAGTTACAGAACTGCTTGCTGTCAGATTTCAGTCATACAGTATTCCAACACCCATCCCTCCAACAGTGTACATTTCCCATCCCAAGTTTTCTTCTGCCACCCTCCCCCAAGCCTGACTCAATGGCAGTCAATTTCATTCTCTCTCTCTCTCTCTCTGGCATTATGGTTTGCATTATATATACTTAGAGGTTATCATGTTTGTTCCTTTATCTATTTACAGCACACAGCTCTTATCCAGAGTGATCATTTCGAACTATCTTTGTCATAATGATCCTTTTTCTATCCCAACTATCTTCTCCCCCAACACTTGAGGCAAGCTTCCAACCATAGACCAATACTCCTGGCCCTTGTTTCTTTTAGGGCTGGAGCGATAGCACAGCGGGTAGGGCGTTCGCCTTACACGCGGCCAACATGGCCGACTCGAGTTCGATTCCTCTGCCCCTCTCGGAGAGCCTGGCAAGCTACTGAGAGTATTTGATATGCAAGACACAGTAACAACAAAGTCTCCAATGGAGACGTTACTGGGCCCGCTCGAGCAAATCGACGATCAACGGGAGGGCCTCATTTTTCCTAACAGCTGCATATTATTCCATTGTGTAAATGTACCATTGTTTCTTTAACAAGTCATCTGTTGTCAGCCATTTGGGTTTTTTCCAGATTCCGGATATTGTGATTAGTGCTGCAGTGAACATAGAAGTGCAGATGGCATTTCTGCTATGTGTTTTTGGGTCCCTGGGTTATATTCCAGAAGTGGTATCATGTAAACTAAATTTCTAGCTATTTGAGGAATGTTCATATAGTTTTTTAAAAATAACTGAACCAGTTGGAATTCCTACCAACAATGAAGAAGAGACCCTTTCTTCCCGCATCCATGCCAGCACTGGTTGTTCTTAAAAATCAAGGAATCTTTTTGTCAGGAAAAACTCACACTCTCAAATGTATACACTTCTAATGAGGGACCAGCAAGATACTTAAAATAATTGTTGAAACAACTGTTTTCTTGAAGAAAGACCTTTGATAGCAACACAATCGTAATTGGAGTGTTCAGCACAACTTTGTCACCTCTCATAGATCAACTAAACTAAAGCTCAGCAAGGAAATACTTTATTTGAGAAAAGAAATGAATGAGAGGGAGTTAGATATACATAGGGATTTTCATCCCCCAAAAGTTGAACACACATTCTTCTTCAGTGGACATGGACATTCCCCAATGTAGACTACATACTGCACCGCAAAACAAACCACCATAAAATAAAGAGGATAAAAACTATACCACTAACTTTTCAAATCATGTTGCAGCAAAAATAGAAGTGAATCAGACTCAGAAATGGAGAATCAAATAATACACTTGGAAATTAAACAGCTTACTTCTGAATAACCAGTATCTTAGAGAGGAAATCAGTGTGGAAATCAAGATTCCTGGCAACAAATGAGAATGAGGACATGAGCTAACAGATCTTGTGGGACACAAAAGACTGCAAAAGCAGTGTTAAGAGGAAAGTTTATAGCTCTGCAAACATACATTAGGAAGGAAAAAAGGGTCCACATAAAGAAATTAACTTATTTAAAGATAGGCAGAAGTCAAGCTCTAACTATTTGCAGATGATATGACACTATACGTAACAAATCCTAAGGACACTTTAAAAAGCTCCAAGAACAATACTCTTGTATAGTAAAGTGGTACATTAAAAAATAAATACCTGAACGGTCATGGCCTTCCTATTACAATAATGAAATAGAAGAAAGATTATTTCAAAAAAATAATCCTGTTCACAATTTTACCTCAGAAAATAAAGTACTTCGAATCAGCTTAACTAAAGAGGTGAAGAACCTATACAAAAAAACCCCTATCAAACAAAAAAAATTTTCAAACATTACTTCAAGAAAAAGAAGGGTAACACAGTAACAGGAAGTCTCACGATGGAGACATTACTGGGCCTGCTCCAGCAAATAAATGAACAATGGGAGGACAGTGACAGTGACAGTGATATTGGAATAATGACAGATCAGCAGATCAATAAAATATTAGTTGAATATCCAGACACAGACCCTCCAATATATGATCACCTTTGTCTTTGGTAAAGGAGCAAGAAATATAAAGTGGAGCAAGGAAAACCTCTTCACCAAGTGGTGCTCTAGAAACTGGCCAGCTACACACAAAAACAAAACAAAACAAAACCCTCAGACCTCTCTCTGTTATGCCAGGCACACAAGTCAGATCAAAATAAATTGTCACTGTCACTGTCTCTGTCATCCCGTTGTTCATCAATTTGCTGATGAATTAAATGAATTAGAGGCATCAATATCAGACCTGAATTCATAAGGTATATGGAGGAAAATGTGTAGAGAATCCTCCATGACAATGAAGCTAAAGGCATCATCAAATTGAAACACCAATGACAAAGCAAATGGAAGCAAAGATAAACAAATGGGACTACATTAAACTAAGAAGATTCTGCACCTCAAAAGAAGTGGTGACCGAGATACAAAGACAAGCCCAAGAATGGAAAAAGTTATTTACCCAATACCCGTAAGTATTGTGGGATAACATAGGTTTATCCTTTCTGCCTTGCTACAGGGAGCTTAGGTTTATTGGGTTACTCCCATCACAGTGCTCCCATTCCTCTGTGTTTACTCTTAAATTCTTTCTTTGTGCTATGTTGACTTGTAAATATTGTTTTTCTCTTCTCCTTAAGTCCTTGCCTAGTTAATTCAGAACAATACCCTGTTTCTATTGACACAAGAAGACAGTTAATTCTATGCTTTCATAACTTGGGAATTAATTGACTCTGAATGATATTTACCTCCTGGATATCTGTTCTCTTGACTTAAGCCTCATTTGCCCTTACTTCTTAGGATCCCCAAAGCAGGGTCCTGACAAGGGACTGGATGGACCCAGGGCAAGCTGTGAGTTATATGCTACCCTGGCATCAAAATGGGCCTGACCAAAGTGCCTTAATGCATAACTATAAGTTAAGAGCATGGTCATGGACAATTTCTGTCATGATCCAAATAGTAACAATTAGATTCGGACCCTGCTAGAGTTAGGGAAGATTAATCTGGTCTGGGTTGTGGCGAGATGTTCCCAGGGGACCCACCTTATAAGCACAATCTATCTCTTGCTGTGTCCACACAAAATAACTAATATTAAGAAGTAAAATTAAGATATTAATTAAGTTATTGGAGAAGAGGAACACCCCTAGGGGTTTTTTTTTTGCCCTTGAACCTGATGGGGCACCAGGAAGGGCTTTCTTAAGTTGATTTTTCTACCAACCGGGTGTAGCATCTACCCCCAATGCTGGGAAGTTGGGGAGAGACAAGGGAGTTGGAGAGAGATGAGAGAGAGAGAGAGAGAGAGAGAGAGAGCATGGCAGCAAGATGGAGCATGGAGAGACTATCAAGGGGGGCATAGGGAGACGAGTGTAGGGGAAGAATGCAGGAGCAGGAGCGTCAGAAACAAGAGACACAGCAGCAAGATGGAGCACAGAGAAATGAGTGGGAGAGACAGGAGACGGGAATGAGGGGCAGTGTGAGATGAGAATGGGGAGCTTCGTGAGACTGGAATAGGCCTGTGGGGAGAATGGAATAAATGGCACCTGATCATCAACTGGCTTGGCCCTCATTTCCTCCTCCATCTGCCCATGGCACGGACTGCCCCAGGTCGGGGGATCTGCCTGAGACCAATGAACCTGGGCAGTGAGGGGGAGAGCCTTCGGGGCCTTGCCTAGCCACCTGGAGCTTATACAAACATTTAAGATTTATTAGGAATTGGTAGAACTTTACAAGAAAAACTCATCTAGCCCCACCAAATAAACTGGAGAAGAAATGAACAGAAACTTCCACAAAGAAGAAAACAGATGGCCCAAAGGCACATGAAAAAAAAATGCCTTATATTTCTAAGCATTAGGGAGGTGCGAAGTAAAACAACAATTGGGTATCATCTCACACTCCAGAGACTGGCACACATCCAAAAGAACAAGAGGAACCAACGAACCATGGAAGCAGGGAGAAAGGGTTTCTTATTTATTGTTGCTGGGAATGCTGACTGGTCAAGTCTTTTTGGAAAACAGTAGGGCATTTCTCAAAAACCTAGAAGGTGACCTTACAGTTGACCTAGAAATTCTGCTTCTGGGAATACCCTAAGATAAAAAAAAAACATAGTAGAAATGACATCTGCACGTTTATGTTCATTGCAGCACTATTCACAATAGCCAGAATCTGCAAACAACCTGAGTGCCTGAGAACAGAAAACTGGTTAAAGAAACTGTGGTTTATCTTCAAATGGAATACAACACAATCACCTGAAAAAATAAAGTTCTGAAATTCACTTATAAATTAATGGACATGGAGAGTATCATGCTGAATTAAATGAGTCAGAAGGAGAGAGACAGATATAGAATGATTGGACTCGTTTTTGGGATATAAAAAATCCCAAAAAACATAGTATGAGACTAATACCAAAGGACACTAGGTTTAATTCATATTTGGGAACCTACTCCAAATGCTGTGGGAGATTAGTAAGGATAGAGAAGGGGCCACTATGGCAATTAGAGTTGGAAATCATTAATCTGAATAAGGACTTTCATGATGAAAGTAGGTAAAGGAAGAAACATGATAACCTCTCAGTACTTGCATGGCAAACAATAATGCCCAAAACTAGATAGAAAAAAAAAGAGATAAAGAACAGTGGGGGATTGGAGGTAGAGAATCTGGGAACATTGGTGGAAGGGAATGTACACTGGTGGAGATAGGTAGTGGAACATTATATGACAGAAACCAAACCATGAACACCTTTGTAACTGTGTACCTCATTATGGTTCAATAATACAAAAAAAATAATAAGAGGGGATATGAGAGAAACCATCTCCAGAGCATCTCCCCGGCAGACATACAAAGGCATTTGCTAGTGAAGTAGTACTGAATTTTTAAAAACAATTTCTGTGTATCTATTGTTACATATTATGTGTTTTGAATGAAGTATAATAAATAACAGCATGCTTTGTAGTGTGCATAGCAGGTTGTTATAAATTAGATGATGAATTTACATGAGTTCACTCTTTTAATATTGAAGAAACACCTGAAGAACAAATTAACAGTTAAGCAACAGCTGAACAAGTTGTGAACTTAAAAATACGTGTTTCAGACATATACAGGCTAATTATAAAAGAGGTCATGGTGAATTTTTTCTATTTTATAAATGAGAAAAATTTCATTTTTATTTATCGTATTCATCAGAGACATCATTCTTTGGAATAAGCATTTATAAACTCAACTATATTCCTTTGTATACAAAAAAGTCTCTGTGTAAGATATTGATAACTGAGTGACGCAGAGGCAATACTGTAATAAGAAAGAGCTTTTAAAATTTGAGCCTTATTTTTATCATAGTTAATTTTAATTATAGTTTTAATATTGTGATGTCAGTAATGATAACATTCACAGTCACTACATAAAAAAATTATTACACCCTGTAGTCCGAAATTTCCCAAGAAAGAAATATTTATACTGACTTTTCCAAACCAGTCCAGAGTTAAGTAATAGTTTAATATAGATTGATTCTATTTTTCTTCTTCTTTTGTGTGTTTGTAACAAGGTAGATTTTTGCTTTTGCTTTGTTTGTTTATTTGTTTTTGTTTTAGGACCCCATTCAGCTGTACTCCAGGCCAACTTCTGGCTCTGATCTGAGTAATCACTCCTGGTGGGGCCCAAGGGCCCTTGTGGGGTACCAGGAATCAAAGTAATTTGGCCACATGCAATGTAAATGCCCTACTTGCTGAGTTATCACTCCAGTCCCCAAGCAAGATAGATTTTATTGATCGAAACTTATTTAGAAGGGTGTGAGGGGAGAGAAAGAGAGGAAGTACACATACAAGAAAGAACGTGGGTTTTCCAAAGTGGAAAGTCAAGCAAACAAAGATACACAGACATAGCAGGGAATATATATATATATATATATATATATATATATATATATAACAATAAATATATATTTAACAATAAACCCCCAGGAATAGCTAAAACATTCCTTGGGAAAAAGAAGATGGGTGGCATCACCCTCCTCAACTTTAAACTGTACTACAAAGCAGTAGTAATTAAGACAGCATGGTACCAGGATAGAAACAGACCTGCAGACCAACGGAACAGAGTTGAATATTCTGTCATAGACCCCCAAATATATATGACCTCGTAATCTTTGACAAAGGAGCAAGAAATGTGAAGTGGAACAAGGAAAATCTCTTCAACAAGTGGTGCTGGGAAAACTGGATAGCTACCTGCAAAAAAAAAAAAATGAACCCTGACCTGTCTAATGCCAGGCACAAAAGACAGATCAAAGTGGATTAAAGACCTTAATCTCAGACATGAATCCATAAGATACATAGAGGAAAATGTAGGCAGAACTCTCCACGACCTTGAAGCTAAAAACATCTACTTTGTTTTTCGAATTTTTTTAAAAAAATTATTGAATCACCATGAGATAGTTACAAGCTTTCATGTTTGGGTTACAGTCCCACAATGATCAAACACCCATCCCTCCACCAGTGCACATTCCCCACCACCAATATCCCCAGTATACACCCCCTTTCCCACCCTCCCTCTGCTTCCAAGCAGACATGATTCCCCATAATCTTTCTACTTTTGGGCATTATGATTGGCAATACAGATATTGAGAGTTTATCATGTTTGGAACTTTGTCTACTTCCTGCACACATCTCCCATCCCGACCGACACTCCAGCCATCTTTTTCTTAGTGATCCCTTTTCTATTCCAGCTCCCTTCTTCCCTTTGCTCTTAATGCAGGCTTCCAGCTATGGAGCAATCTATCTGTCCTGTTTATCTACTGTCCTTAGGTGATAGCTTCATTTTATGTTGTTTTATACTCCACGAATGAATGCAGTCCTTTCCATGTCTCTCCCTCTTTCTGACTCATTTCTCTTAGCATGACACTCTCCATGTCTATCCATTTATAAGCAAAGTTCATGACTTCATCTCTCCTGACAGCTGCCTAGTATTCCATTGTGTAGATGGACCAAAGTTTCTTTAACCAGTCATCTATTCTAGGGCACTTGGGTTGTTTCCAGACTTAGGCTATTGTGAACAGTGCTGCAATGAACATATAGGTACAGATGTCATCTCTACTGTGCTTTTCTCATCCTCGGAATATATTCCAAGAAGTAGTATTTCAGGGTCATATGGAAGCTCAATCTCTAGTTTACAAGACACTAGTAAAATTGTACAAGGAAAAAAAACTCCAACCCCATCAAAAATGGTGAGAAGAAATGAGCAGAAGTTTCCTCAAAAAAGAAATACAAATGGCCAAAAGGTACATGAAAAAATGCTCCACATCATTAGCTATCAGGGAGATGCAAATCAAAACAACATTGAGATAACATATGACACCACAGAGACTGGCACACATTCAAAAGAACAAAAGCAACCAGTGATGGCGTGGATGTGGGGAAAAAGGGACACTCTTTCATTGCTGCTGGGAATGCCCACTAGTCCAACAGCTAAGGGTATTAGACATATGGAATAGATAGATTTATCCATAGCTATAAACCTGCCTCATGAGCAAAGGGGAGAAGTCAGCTTGAGTAGAGAAGGGATCACTAAGAAAAAGATGGCTGGAGGAATTGGTTGGGATGGGAGATGTGTGCAGAAAGCACATAAAGGACCAAACATGATAACCTCTCAGGGTCTGTGTTGCAAACCATATTGCCCCTAAAAAAAGAACAAATCTTGAAATACTACTCAGCATAAAAATATTGCCACCCGTAATAGTATGAAAAAATATTAAGGGGTTTTACTAAATAAATATTTACTTAGTAAAAACTTAAGAAATCCCTATTTATAAATAATTTATTTATTTATTTTTGCTTTTTGGGTCACATTCGGCAATGCACAGGGGTTATTCCTGGCTCTGCACTCAGGAATTACTCCTGTCGTTGCTCAGGGGACCATATGGAATGCAGGGAATTGAACTCAGGTCGACTGCATGCAAGGCAAACGCCCCACCTTCTGTGCTATCGCTCCAGCCCCCTAAATAATTTATTTTTAAGAGAGCCAAATGTCATATGCTTTGGCTCTTGTAAGATATAAAGAAACAAAGAAAGCAAACAAAAAAGAATAAGGGAAAACAAAATTTTAAACTCTGACAACAGAATGATTTTTTCCGTAAGAGAAAAGAGATGAGAGTAGTTAAAGTGTTTTATTAGTTAATTTCTTTGGGGGTGGTTGGAAACTTACATTTTAATGTAGATCATAATATTGTCTATACAAACATCAAGTTACATTACCAGACATATATCATCTATAGTTACATGTAAAGGAATGCTATTTAAAATACTCTATCTTGCATATATTCTGCTCCAAATAGGCTTAAAATGTATAACCACAACTAAGTATTTGTTAGAATCACTGCAGTTTTAAGAGTATTTTCATAGAAATTTGTTGTTGTTCGTATCTTTGTTTTCTGCATACAACCTATGGTGTCCAAGGCTTACACTTGCTTTGTACTCAGGCATCACTCCTTCTAAAAGGGAGCCAAGATGCACTAGAGCAATACATGGTGAAGGCAAGCACTTTAACCATTATACTATCTCTCTGGGTTCGAGTCTGGGTGGGTGACTTAAACCGAACAAAAAGGATGTCCTTTGATATATGAAGGAAAATGCACAGAATCAAAAGAGGAACAAGATGTCGAGTGAAGCTACTTCCATATGGCTCTGTGAAGCTTGAACTCTGATAAGTGGGTTCAGTCCTAACCCAGAGGACTGAACTAGCTCAAATATTTTAACATCTTTTCAAGATAGAAAATTCAAAAATGCATTTGGTTTATGTGTTTATTTGTTGGCCATGAAATATTTTGGGCTAAAGAGATAGTAAAGGGTAAGATGCTTTCCTTGCCTGCCCTTAACTGTGGTTCAATGCCCCACTTGTGTGTAGTCCCTGAGCACCCCCAGAAATAATCCCTAAGCACAGTGATATGTGATCCAAACAACTTTCATGTCAAAAAGGAGAGATTTTGCCAGTACCAACAAGACTGTATGTGTGAAATTTTGGTAATTTCTAATGGAAATATACGGTAGCTCTTTTTGGCATTGGATAGATAAGTCAGTATATTGTTAATTGGTAATTTTAATAGTAATAGATAATTCTACATTTATAAACTATGATTTTGTATGTTATACAATTATTTTATAAAATATTATATTATTGGTTGTTTAATTTCTAATGTAATTGTTATCAGACATTTAGATTTATCTACATATAATCTAAATTTTGGGCTGGAGCGATAGCACAGCAGTAGGGCCTTGTGTGCGGCCAGCCAGGCCGAGCCGGGTTCGATTCCTCCATCCCTCTCAAAGAGCCCAGCAAGCTACAGAGAGTATCTCACCCGCATGGCAAAGCCTCACAAGCTACCCGTAATGTATTTGATATGCCAAACACAGTAACAAGTCTCACAATGGAGAAGTTACTGGGCCCACTCCAGCAAATTGATTAAAACTGGAAGACAGTGCTACAATGCTAAACAAAATTTTATTAGCCAGTTTACTCCATTTATTATTATTATTTTCTTATTTGTTTTGTTTCCTTTTCTAACAAGATCTCTGGATCATTTAAACTTTGACTAATCTGGTATTTTCATGTATTTTTCTTTGACTGTGGGAGACAGTCTAAAAATTTTAAATCTGTTAAATTAATAGTTTGGCTGATAGTATAATACTTAGTTGCAGTCCAATTATTTTACTAATTTATTCCTGGTGTTATTTCTTTTGACATTTCTGTTGTTGCAAATGAGAAATCTGATATTGGGCTTTTTTTATTTATACATTGCATTTATTTTGGCTAAAGAATTTGTGAAATTTTCTTCGTGCAACTGACTTTCCTTTTATGTTATAGCAGTTCTTTAAATGGACACCACAATAATAAAAATATGCAGAATCTAGCTGTTAAAAGGCCCTCCCGTTGATCGTCGATTTGCTCGAGCAGGCCCAGTAACGTCTCCATTGGAGACTTTGTTGTTACTGTGTCTGGCATATCGAATACTCTCGGTAGCTTGCCGGGCTCTCCGAGAGGGGCGGAGGAATCGAACTCGGGTCGGCCATGTTGGCCGCTTGTAAGGCGAACGCCCTACCCGCTGTGCTATCTAGCTGTTAAAAGATGAAAAATCTTTTAAAGGAATAAAGAAATTATTGTTTCATTTCCAGGTGATAATTGTTGCATTTCAACATTATTTAAACATGTACCTTAAATAGCAAATTTAAGTAGAAGCTATTATATCTCTCATTTCAAGAGTATATTCATCTCTAAAATTCTCTTGTCACAGATTTATTTTATTATTTTTTAGTAGCACTTGGGCCACGAATTGCCATGCTCAGAGCTTACTCCTGGCTCTGGACTCAGTGTTGACTCCTGGTGTTCCTAAAGGGATGGCATGTGATACTAAAGGTGGCACCCAGGGCTGTTGTGTACAAGGCAAGTGCCCCTCCTGCTGTAGTACCCTTCCAGTTCCTATCAGTGTTTGGAGAAAAAAATGCCAAACACCAGTGTTTCTACTTCTTAACATCTAATCACATAACCTAAAACACTAATTACAAAAGATATTTGCAGATCTATTTTCTATGGATTGTTACATACAATAGTCAGAAAATGGAAACAATCAAAATGCCCAATGATAAAAGATATTTAAAGAAGTTGTGGTACATATACAATATTGGCTGCTATTGTACATCTTCAAGAAGAGATGAAGTGGAGGTCTTGGTAATGGTCAATGTGCTATAACTTTTTCCATCAAAAACATAATCATTTAAAACTATGTTAATCTTTCCTAAAGTGCAATAAAAAAGTTTAAATATTTCAATATGGGAGGTACACTGAAGTGTTGGATGATGACCTGTTTCTTAGATGCAATTTGCTAAATATTTTCTACCATGGAATGGAAATTTTAAAAATATTAACAACCACACAGAATTCACTATGCTGCACATATGCCAATCAAATTTTCCCTTTCATAGAGCCCTTGTGTACAGTATAATGACAGGATTAGCAAAGGACCTCAGGCAATGGAAGCTGTTGTTATATTTTTCCGTTTGCCCTTAAAAAGGAATAATAAATTTGGAGAGATCATAAATTTAAGAAACAAATTTTGACATCAGGGTTAGCATGATGTGGGGTTGGGTTTTGTATTAGGGATAGGGTTAGGATTACAGATTGTATAGGATTGAGGCATAATTATTGCTATGTTTTAAGTTAAATGACAAGTGCTGTATTGGGAAATTGTTAAATTTGGTCTAATTGGTATGTTTATACCTATGGTGAATCGGAGTTAATGCAATGACAAGATTCATATTAAGTTTTTTTTTAAATTATTGAATCGTCATGAGATAGTTACTAGCTTTCATATTTGGGTTACAATCACACAATAATCAAGCACCCATCCCTCCAACAGTGCACATTCCCCACCACCAATCACCCCAGTCCACCCCCCCTTCCTACCCTCCCCCGTCTCCATGCAGACAATATTCCCCATCTCTCTCTACATTTGGGCATTATGGTTTGCAATATAGACCCTGAGAGGCTCTCATGTTTGGTCCATTACCTACTTTTAGCACACATCTCCCATCCCGACCGATTGGCTTTATCCTAGAGATGGGCTAAATTATAGGGGCTTTTGGAGATTTTTTTTCTGTGTCCATACTCAAAATTGAATGTTTAGTATGTTGAGACCTTAAAATTAGAAAAATTAGTTGTTTTTAACCTCAGCAATGGTCAGGTTTAGCACAAGTTAGGATTGGGATAAAGATTTGTGTGTGGGTGAGATTTGGAATTGTCTAGGGTTGGATTTATATGTATTGCTATCTTCAAAGTGAAAATGGTAAGTTTAGTATTGGGTGATTGTTAAATATGGGTTAATTTATAGTTTTCTGCCAGTACTTCTATAATGACAGGTTTAGTGGTAGGATTAGCCAAAGGTGACATATAATGTTAAGTTTCAGTGTTTTGTTTGCTTTAGCCTCTTCTGTGTTTTCATTTAAGAATGAAAACATTAAATATGGAGTTATAAATTTATTTAAAAAATAGTTTTTTAATGTCAGGAAACAAAAGACAGTATGCTTTAAGGATAATTTTAGGATTAGGCTAGGGCTAGCATTAGAGTTTGTATAGGGTTGAAGTTGTAAGAATTTTTGTGATCAAAGTTAAAATGACAAATGAACCATTGGAAAATTGTTAAATTTGGACCAATAGGTAGGTTTATGCCCTCAATGAGTTAAGGTTAGTATAATGATTGTATAATATTAGGATTATATTTCAGGCTAGGGTTATGGTTAGGTTATAGGATTTAGCTTTTTCTCAGTTCATGTTTGAACATTTTAAGTTCGGTATGTAAGGACCTTGACATTTAGAAAAATTGATAATTTTTTTAAATTAAAGAACAGTGATTTACAATGTTATTGATAGTTGAGTTTTGGTCTAATAATATTTCAACATCAATACCCTGCAATTCTCACCTCACCTTCCCCTGTCAACTCGATGGGCACATTACACAATCTCAGTGGCTACATCTTATATCTCATGTTTTCAGTTTTGTTGCATTTGTGATTTGAATACATTGCTATAAACCTCCCTTACATACCTGGTGTAACTTAAGCCCAGCTGCTTGTTCACCCATTACTTGCCTTTATCTCCTCTGCACCTGATTTCTTTCCTTCTCTGTCCTTTTCAAACACTAAGGGAAAGTGCAATCTAGGTATTATCCTTCTAATATAATCCATTTTCTCATTAAGTATTCTATAAACCACAGATAATTGGGATCATTCTGTGTTTTACTTTTTTTCTGTCTTCACTCAACATGATAACTTCCAGTTCCAACCACGTTGCATACAGCAAATTGCATGATTTCTTCATTCTTTGCAGCTGCATAGTATTCCATTGTGTATGTATATTACATCTTTATAATTCTTCATGGGACTGGAGCAATAATACAGCGGGTAGGGCATCTCCCTTACACACGGCCGACTGAGGTTGGATTCCTCTGTCCTTCTCATAGAGCCTGTCAAGGTACTGAGAGTATCTTACCTGCACGTCAAAGCCTGGCAAGCTACCCATTCAAAATGCCAAAAACAGTAACAACAAGTCTCACAATTTGTTGTGAGACGTTACTGGTGCTGCTCGAGTGCTGCTCCCAGTGAACATCGGGAGGGCAGTGACAGTGACATAATCCTTCATATGTCTTTGGACACTTTGTTTGATTCCATATTTTAGCTGTACTGCTTGCAGCTATAAATACTGTTATGCATATGTCATTTTAAGAGTGTTTTTATATCTTGGAGGTAGATTTTTCCGAATGGAATTACTTAACATATGGCAAATATTTTCTAAGTTTATTGAGAACTCTCCATACTGTTTTCCACAGGGATTGTACCAGACAAAATTCCCACCAGCAGTGAACGAGAGTTCCTTTTCTACCACATTTTCACCAACACAGATTGTTCCTACTAGTTTTGGTATGTGCTTTTCTCCCTGGTGTGAGATTGTATCTCATTGTCATATTGATATGGATTTCTCTGATGATAAGTGATGCTGAGCAATTTTTCATGCTAACCATAATCTTGGCAGAGTCTCCTGCCCCCTCGCCTGGCTGTCCTCACGGGGGCCCCTTAGAGGGGGTGGGTTGAATTTCCCTCCCTGCTCTGAGCAGAGTCCTGGCAGCCAAAGACCTCCAGAACCAGTCACAGCCATGCTGAGACCACTCTCCACATGCATGAAGCTACCGGCAGAGGAACCCAGGCATGTGGGTCCTGGGGCTGAGATCTCCAAGCCTGCTCAGAGTGGGGTTGAGCGTCCTCCACCCAGATCCCCCATCTTCCAGTAGGTAGGCGTCACATCCACCAACTGCCCCTGGTGCCAGGTAAGTCCATCAATGGCCAAGACCCAGAGACTTGCATTCATGGCCACGCAACATCTTATTATTTCATTCTTACTTTGGATAACCGGCAGGCTACCGAATGTATCCTGCCCACATGGCAGAGTCTGGCAAACTCCCCATGGCGTACTCAATATGCCAAATACCAGTAACAATGATGGGTGTCATTCTCCTATCCCTGAAAGAGCCTTAAATTTGGCACTTTTTAAAATCTCAGGGCGAGGATAAAGGAGATGTTACTGGTGCCTGCTTGAGGCAATCGATGAACAACAGGATGATTGTGATCGTGATCGTGAACCATAATCTCGTCCTTATCTTAATCTTTTTTTTTATTGGTGAGACATCATGAGGTACAGTTGTAAACTTACAAATTTCTGTGCTTGGGTTTCAATTATACAATGATCAAATATCCATCCCTCCACCAGTGCCCATTTCCCACCACCACGGATCCCAGTATCCCTCCCACCCCCCATCCCCCAAACACACCCTATCTATGTGGCAGGGCATTCCCTTTTGTTCTCTCTCTCTTATTGGGTGTTGTGGTTTGCAAAAGAGGCAATGGGTAACAATCATGTTTCGTCCTAATCTTAAACTTAACCTCCATTAGGACTAAAATTAGTCAATGTCAAAAACTAATTTCTAGTGTAAATTGAACAATTTCAAAATCCTTAACTTGCATTTTAAACAATGAACTCAGCAATATCTAACATATAAGCTTTACATTTATTCCATAGGGTGCCCTTGTTTTTCTTGGATTTACTTTTTCCTAATGTCAAGTGGTAATGGGAATTTTAAAATAATATGTTATTTGGTAAAGAATGTTCCAAGCTGTTTACTACATTTCTTTTATGGGGTTGTTTGTCTTCCACTTTTGTATTGTGAGTACTTTGTTTACCTCAGCTATTAGCCCTGATATGGATGTACATCCTTGCCCATTCAGTAGTATGACTTTTAGTTTTAATGACTCATTTTCAGAGGTGTTATAATTGCATGCGATACCATTATTTTTGTGTTTGATTTCTTTGCCATTGAAATTGAATCTTTGAATGTATCATGGCAACGTGTTACAGTCTTCATGGAAAAGAATATGAATATCTCCTAAATTATTAGAAAATGAACAACTATATGATCTGTCAATTCCTAGATATCTGTATGAAGAACATAACTATATTACTTAAAACCATTAACTGCACAGCTATTTTTACTGCAAGTTAATTTTAATAGCCAATTTATAAAAGCAACTCAAGTGCTTAGACAAATGAACAGATTAAAACATATATATATATATATATATATAATTTCAACATAAGTAAAGATGATATCATGTAGGGAGCAGGGTTTTACAGTCTCTGGGTCTTGGCCATTGATGGGATTACATGGCGCTGGGAGCAATTGGTAGGTGTAACACCTACATACTGGAAGATGGGGGATCTGGGTGGAGGAGGCCCCAGTCCCAATCTGAGCAGCTTGGAGATCTACACCCCGGGTCCCGCACAACTGGGTTCCTCTGCCAGTTCCTTCATGGATGAGGCTCCTCCAAACGTGTGGAGAGTGGTCTTAAGCACGTCTGTGGCTGGAACTGGAGGTCTTCAGCTGCCGGAGGTCTGCTTGGTGTGGGGAGGGAAACTCAACCCACCCTCCTCCAAGGGGCCTCGGTGAGAACAGTCAGGCACAGCCTCTGCCTCCATGCCTGGCTGTCCTCACCGGGGCCCATTGGTGGAGGGTGGGTTGAGTTTCCCTCCTCACACCAAGCAGGGAAACTCAACCCACCCCCCTCCAAATGGCCCAGGTGAGGACAGCCACGCAGGGTACCCTGCCTTCATGCCTGTCTGTCCTCATTGGGGCCCCTTGGAGGAGGGTGGGTTGAATTTCCCTCCCTACCCTGAGCAGAGCCCCTGAAGCTGAAGACCTCCAGTTTCAGCCAAAGCCATGCTTAAGACCACTGTCCACACATTCGGAGGAGCCTCACGCATGAAGGAACTGGCAGAGGAAGCCAAGTGTGCGAGACCCGGGCCGTAGATCTCCAAGCCTGCTCGGATTGGGACTGGGGACTCCTCCACCCAGATCCCCCATATTCTAGTATGTAGGCGTTACACTCAACAACTGCCCCCTATGCCATGTAATCCCATCAATGGCCAAGACCCAGAGACTATAAAACTCTGCTTCAGGAAGTGCACGGCCACATTTGCGGCTGCGCGACATCTTGTTATCTCGTTTTGCTTTAGAGAACCTGGCAGGCTACCAAAATTATCCTGCCCACACAGTAGAGTCTGACAAACTCCCTGTGGTGTATTCAATATGCCAAAAACCAGTAACAATAATGGGTCTCATTCTCCTGACCCTGAAAGAGCCTCAAATGTGACACTTTTTTAAAACCTCAGGGCTAGGACGAAGGAAACGTTGCTGTGGCCTGCCTGAGGCAATCGATGAACAGAATGATAGTGATACAGTGATACAGTGATATCATGTATTGTATCAAGATGGATTGACATGATGATATTATTGTAAGCAAATTATGCCAGAAAGATTATATTATCTCACTTACAATTTGATATATAGAGAAGCAAACATGGAACAGACGAAACCAATAACAAACGAAATATTGGATTCTAATCACATAATGAGACGAAGAGAAGAAAATAAACAAAAGAACTCTAATGGATCTTGGTGGAGGCTACTTTAACTTGCGATGGCTATGATGTGGTAACATGTACTTAGAAGAGGTGTTTAATAGTAGCCTTAAAACATGTAGTCTCATAAATCAATATTGATTTAGTGGAAAAATAGCACTGCGCCGTAGCACTGTCCTCCTGTTGTTCATCGATTTGCTTGAGCGGGCACCAGTAATGTCTCCATTGTGAGACTTGTTGTTACTGTATTTTGGCATGCAGAATATGCCACAGGGAGCTTGCCAGGTTCTGCTGTGTGGGCGGGATACTCTCAGTAGCTTGCTGGGCTCTCCTAGACGGATGGAGGAATCAAACCCAGATTGGCCAGATGCAAGGCAAATGCCCTACCCACTGTGCTATTGCTCCAACCCCAGTTAAAAAATAGAGTAAAAACATTTAACTTGCATAAAGGAGTAAATATTTATGAAGCAAATGCCTTGCATAGTTGTTCCTGAAGTCAGCTATCTGTCACAAGTGTGGTCCACATAACTAACAATTGCAAAATGAAAAAGTCTGTTAAATAGTTTCATTTTTTCACATTATATTGTCAATATAATATTATAACTTTCAAAGTCTTGGATATCATGTTTATCTCACTTTTCTCCTTTTCTTTTATATTTCAAAATGACAATTGAATACTTGTGATTCTGCATTTTATCCTTGTTCAGTCTTTGTAATTAAGGTATCATTCAGTATTATTCTTTGAAAGGTAAAGTATTGCAGTTATAAAAAGAAATACTGAACATTTTAAATCATCATCATGGCCCTCCCATTGATCGTCGATTTGCTCGAGCGGGCCCAGTAACGTCTCCATTGGAGACTTTGTTGTTACTGTGTCTGGCATATCGAATACTCTCGGTAGCTTGCCGGGCTATAACAAACTTGAATAGTATGAAATGTGGGAAATTATTTATAATGACAAATAATTGACCCTGGTTTGAACTTTCGGCAATATATAACACAAGTATAGGAAAACCTCTGTAGCATTGTAGCACTGTCCTCCCGTTGTTCATCTATTTTCTCGAGCGGGTACTAGTAATGTCTCCATTGTGAGACTTGTTGTTACTGTTTTTGGCATTCCAAATACACCACTGGGAGCTT
Organism: Sorex fumeus; assembly: GCF_029834395.1. NCBI lineage: Eukaryota > Metazoa > Chordata > Mammalia > Eulipotyphla > Soricidae > Sorex > Sorex fumeus. The sequence goes on along the minus strand of NW_026606075.1, from coordinate 1,092,044 downwards.
GCCAGGCTCTGCTGTCTGGGCGGGATACTATTGATAGCTTGCTGGGCTCTCCGGAAGGGGCATTGGAATCAAACTCGGGTTGGCTGGGTCAGCCTTGAGCAAGGCAAATGCCCTTCCCCCTGTGCTATCTCTCCAGCCAAGCAAGCAAATACATCGGGAAAACATATTTTACTATTTTATTGCTCTTATTGGTGGGAAAAGAAGAGAATATTATGGGGGAGGGAAATGCGGGGAGGAAGTTAATTAGTGAAAATGAATAGGAAAATATATGAATAAATACAACATGAGATTAAAGGTGCTGATACCGATTTTTTAATCCAAAATAAATTGTATTCTTTGTTCTTTTAAAGAAGTAAAGTGTACAAAGATAAAGAAATTTTGAAATACTCTCATCTAGATTTTATACTTTGTAGTATAAAAAATTAACCTTTTATGAGAAACCCTTTCAAATAAAATATAAATTTGATATTACAGAATCAAAGAATTATTGAATATTATCTTAATACTATTAAATTTCTACTTTTGAAAGTGTAAATTAGCATGTTAATACACGTTTAATTGTATTGTTGAGCATTAATTCACTAATCTGAGTTAATATCTCCTTTTTTTAAGCATTGATTTCTTTCTCTGCTGAACTGTTACTTTGGTTATAGCTTAGTTTGAATTTTCTTTGGACTATTTAATACATTAGTTATGCACAGTATCAACTGGGCATAAAAAGTCTCACACTACTATCAATGACAGTGGAGATATTAGGGACAATTACAGATAGTATGACACTTATTTTTGTAAAGGTGCATAACCATATGCATAACCATATATCATTTTACAAGTGATATATGGTTATATGCTCTATTATAAAATATTATGTTGTTTAATTGCATTTCTAGCAAAATTGTGATTTTTACTGAAACTCACTCAACCTTATTCAAAACAATTTACACATTGGAAAATATAAGAAGTAAACAAATGAATTTAAATAAAGCATATAAGCACAAATATCATGTCTGCATATATTTGAGTAGAAAATATTTTGTTAAAATGAAATCACTAATATTGGGGATTAATGATAAAATACAGATTATTAATTAAGAATTAATTTATAAAACTACATTAATTTTCCCTGAAGTTAGTTAAAGGTAAAGAAATTAATTAAAACATCTGAAGATAAATGAGCAATAAAATCAGTAAAATGCACGTGTGTAGTTAAAATGTGTCTTGTTAAGTAAAAGAAGCTTAAAGTTAGTAAATTCAGTATGATTCTAATTCTATAATATTTCAGGATAAACAAAAAGTATTAAAAGAAATTTAGTAATATGAGAGAAGGAAGAAAGCAGGGATGAGAAGGTGGAGCAGAGGAGACCTAACTCTTTCTCTCTTTCTCTCTCTCTGTCTCTCTCTCTCTCTCTGGTTTTTGGGTGACACTTGGCAGTTCTCAGGATTTACTCCTGACCCTGTGCTCAGGGAACACTCCTGCTGAAACTCAGCAGACCATATGTGATACCATGGGTCTAATCTGGGTAGGTCATGCACAAGGCAAGCACCCTATCTGCTGTATTATCAATCTAGACAGACAGTTTTTTTTAATGAAGTTTTGATTCTACATAAAAGCATAATGATGCTGTTACAGATTGAATTGGTTTCTGTAAAATTAATATGCTGATGTCCTAATAGTTAGTACCTGAGAACTGACTTCATTTGCAGAAAGAGATATAGAAAAGTTATCAAGTGAAAATAAGGTCATCATTGTGTGTTCTAAACCAACATGACTATTGTCCCCTTTAAAAGAAAATTAGGACACAGAGACGCACAAAAGGAAGAAGATATAAAGCAAAAAATACTAGGGTTTTTTCTACAAGTCAAGGGGTAAGTCCTGAAATAAAATCTTCTCTGCTTGGCCTCTGAAGAAACAAGTTCAACATACTATAAATTAGGACTTTTATAATATAAAAGAGTGAAAAAATCATTATTATATGCATCACACATTCGGATAGATACATAATGTTAACCTTTATAAGAATCTGAAATATATTATCTGGATTTCTACAAAATGTGTTATCACAAATATATGACTCAAAAACGCGTACTTTATTGAGGATTTAACTTAATAATGTATTTACCATGGATCACTAATTCTAAGAAATGAATCACATGAATCTAAGATGAAATGCATTGGAAACTCTGTTATTTTGTCAATTTTGTGACTTTTTTTCTTTAAACCTAAATAAAAAAATAGTCATAAAACTAAGGAAAAATAACGAAATATATTTATCAACTTTAAGTAATATTTGCATATGACTATTAGTTGACTATTGTTTTAATGGATTTTCAAGTCATTAGCTAGCAATAGAGAAAAAAACAGATTTTTTTTCTTGATCATAAATCCTGAATAGAAAAAGATGCATGGGATGTCAACAAAAATAGACCAAAATATACTCACTGCATTCACTGACTCAGTTAGGAAGAGTGAAAAGCACTGCAATAAATCAAAGAATGTTATTAATCATTCATTGTTTATACTAAAGAGGTAACACAAATGTAGGAAAACACCTAAGGGAATAATAAGCTAAATTTCCAGTTAAGAGAAAACAGAGCATTTGTTATTTTAATCAAGGCAATTTAAGGTCACAAAATGCTTACATAGGCCATAGAAGAGATGAGAAATAATGCGAAGAATGTTGAAACAAGCAGATGTATGCACTTACAAAATATTGCTTACAAAATTCAGCTCAGGCTGGATGGAAACAAGGAATGTGATGTCATATGCTGAGATAGTTCTCTACAGACTTTTCCTGCAGAGGGGCCTGATCTGATGTTTACCACCACAAAATCCCCTGAGCACCTACAGGGACAACTCCTAAGCACTGAGTCAGGAGTATATTCTGACCACTTAAAGGTAGGAACTGAATTTTTGTTTCTGTTTTTGTTGTTGTTGTTGTTTGTTTGTTTGTTTGTTTTTGTTTTAATGAAAGGAAAGGAAGAAGTTTGCAAACTTTTTAATCATTTGTTGAAGGAAATTATAGAGTGGACTTGACTACTGGTTGTCCTTTGAGTTGAACATGTGCAAGCAGAAGTCTTTACTCTTCTCAGTCATACCTCTTTCTGGATTGTCTGTCTGTCTTGCTCTCCCTAAGCAAGCAGTCATTTCAAGAACATTAGCAGGAGAAAGTTGTTTTGTCAAGGCTAGACATGTAAGTGGGTCCTATAAAATCTCTATAGAGACTTTTTAAGATTCTGTTGCCAAGAGCTATGGTCTTGAGGTGCCCAAAATGATGTTAAGAAATATCTTTCCTTACTAAAACTCTTCCCCACTAATCTGGAGTGATTTCTGTCTTTCTTCAGTCTCTACTCATTTTCCCATGTCTGGGGGAAAATATGTGAATTAGTCATAAATCGAGAGAATCTACTGATCTGGGGAAAGAAATCTAGTCCTGGCATTTACGTATTGGTTGTTTGATATCAGACATCACAAATAGTCTTCTAAGCACTACCACAGGACTGATCACAAAGCTAGGTGCAAGCCCTGAGCACAGGTAGGTATGATTCCAGTCTTCCAAAGTTAAATGAAACAAAAAACAAAAAACAAACAAAAAAATATTGCTGATCAAAAAGACACACTGGTCCAGAATGTTTTTTTGTTTTTTTAAATTTCCTAATTCAATTTCAACTTTGGGGGTAGGGTGCTCTCAAGAAAAGTCTGGGCACTTTTCTATGATTCTTACTTAAAGAACTAGTGGTTCAGTATGAGGACCTGTGGGACCATGTGAGTCTGGGAGTTGAAATAGGTTTAACTGCATGATAAATGTTAGCCTTAATTCCTGCAGTAGCTCTTTGACCCCTTCCTTGATCTCTGATCAAAATGCAGGCTTTCTGAATCATAAACCAATTGACAAAGGACCCTGGTAAATAGAGTTGAAAATTTTTTTAAATGAATCAAACAGGGGTCAGTGAGCAAAATTACTTTTAGGAATTAACACTGAGCTATACACATCTATCTTTTCAGTGCATTTATTAACAAAATATATTTTTACTGGTTAGTATAACATTTCATTATTTTTTTTTGGAAAACCATTGAGCAAATCATGCTCCGTGAGATCTCCACAGCCACTGGGGTCTTAGTGCATGGGATCAGATCTTCATGATCAGCTGACTCATACTTGGGGGATTGGCAGCTCAGCTTCCATCAGACTTGATCCAGGAAACCCAAGTAGGCTGCTGCAGGCATTTGCTCTCATATCCTGGAGACAAGGAGCATGTTGGGACATCCTCAGCGCCATGGCTCGCTTCTGGCCTGTTTATCAAATAGTGTTGCTAAACCTAAATTTGGGCACGTCTGGCTTGAAGATTGTAATTCAAGAAACAAGAGTTGATGTGAGAGAAAAGATTCTATTCAGAAATTAGAATACTGGAAAGACAGCTGATTCATTCCAAAGACCATCTTCCTCTCTGGTCTTGGATAGGAGTTTATATTGGGCTAGTTGGGGAAATAAAGAAGTTGATGGTTGTGGCAGAGCAGGGACCACTGTTCAGAACGGTGCCAGTGGTCAACGAATCCTTGAAGAATGAATCTGTTCCTTCTTCCATGACTAGACAATCCAGCTTTTTTCAGGGTCTTTGTGGTACATTAAGTGTCCTTCTAGGGAACCTGTTGTTGACTTTTCTCTAAGAGGGTGAGGAGTCCTTGGGAATGATAATTCTCTGGAGTGTTCTCTAATGACCTATTGCCTTTGATCCATCCATGCCCTTCTGTGTTCATAGCAAGCACAGAGTATATATTTTAGGATTGAGTGAACAGGAAAATATCAAAGAGGAAATAAATGTTGTAAGACATTTCTAATATAAAAGGAACAAGATAAAGATCTTAGTGTAACTGACAATTTCTCAGAGCCAATACCTCCTTCCATTTCTATGGAAGCTAGGGCATTAAAAACACTTTTTCTACTTCCTGCTAGATGTGGGTAGTATAGGAATTTGGAATGAAAGAGAATATGTGGAGAAACAAACCAAGCTCTTTTTTCCCTATACTTGGGGAAATTCAACACAAGGAGAGAGGGTTTTTCATGAAATTTAAAAAAAAAAATTCTTAGATTTAAAATGCATTCCAAAGTTGACTGCATTCCAACTATATTTAATAAAGTAGGTCTTATCTACTGGCAAACAATGTTGTATTTGCTGCAGATTGTTTGTGCTTACACTTTTATGTCAGTTTTAGATCTCACTGTCAATTGTTTATTTTTATAATTGTGTGAGAAATTGGGTTACCGACACTTATTTAGCTGTTTCCTGTGAATAGGATCACTATGAGGGGAACCAATAAGATAGTAAAAACTGACCTGGTGGAAGCAATTTCCTCTATTCTTCATGCAGCACCCTATCATGAATATAAATGTTACCTAGGACACATGCATGGGTGGAAAACTTTTGCAGCATTACAGTTCCATACTCATGAGAAATGCCATAACTTAGCAGTTGATTTGTTAAATTATTATGTCAAGTCTCAACCCTAATAATAGATCAAGTCATTTAAAAAGTTAATGGTAAATAAGAGACAAATCTATGCAGACAGAAAAAATATTAAACTGAGAGTAAACTAAAAACCCCATCAGAAGTTCTGAGAATTTCCAGTTGGGAATTATTTCTATATATCAGTAAGTGCATCTTCAGATGTCAGGTTTTTCTGGGTTGCAATGTCCTCTGAGATTCAGAAAATCAGGACAAGTTTTGTAAAAGTACAGTCACGATGGTTATATTTTTGTAGTCAAAAGCAAGGTTTTCACTTTCAGAGAAAACAAACTACTCAGTCTGCAATCATTGTATGTCACACACAGCACAAAAACTGGAAATATTAATTCAGAACATCATAGTTAGCTATTAGAACTTTTTAGGACTGTTCTACTTTTTAAGTTAAAAAAGCAAAACCTTCAAAAATGACAGAGGTTACAAGTCTGAGTGCCAAAAAAACTGTATATTTTGTCATCCTTACTTCTATTTTACCAAAAATTTATGGTGAAAAGTTAAGTTTGGATCCAATTAACTTACACAGTTACTTGGTATTAGCATTGATAAATAGAATTATAATTATTTATTTTAGAACTCATGGTGATATAATAACTGCTTAAAAAGGTAGCTTTATCCCAGAGAGATGTTGCCACACTTTCTAATCTACAAACTCATTCCAATCTGTTTTATTAAATACAGATAGTCCTCAGTTAGAATGAAGGAGCATAATTTCTTCCCTTTTTTCAAATAGTAAAGATAATTTATTTTGGGTGACACATGCGAGAAAATTAAGACGATTTAAACATGTGATGACTCTCTATTTGAGGTTCAATGTTGACTGACAGATGTTGCCAGGAAGCCTTGGCGCTTCCTTGCTGTAGAGTGGATTTATCACTGCTTGCTAGTGTGACACAGCGGAAGCACTGTGAGAGCCTACCCTGATTGGATGAGATCTCAATATGGGAATAACAGTCACCAGGGGAACTCTCAGCGCTATCACAGTAAAAAGTTTAGCAGTATTACTCCTAAAATTTGCATACCACTCTCTATCAGAATCCTTAGGCCCATCCTACCCAGCAGACTCTCTCTTGTCATCCAGCCCATCTGAGCAGGGCAAAGCCCTTTTCGCTGTTCCCACTCCTGCCATATTTCTGGACTCCAATCCTCTAATGACTCAAATCTGCTCTCCCTTCACAATTCCTCTACTTCTCTTTGCTGTTGAAAAGAGCTTTGCTCCATATGTATTGCAACTGTATTATTTGATGCAGTAGAATCTAGGATTACTATGTCTGGCTGGTGGTTGACTCATTAGTAAGAAAGCCCTTCTGTCTCTGGTAAGTTTCTTTTCTCTGATGTCTATGTTATTTTAGTTACTATAGCCATATCTGATTTTTTGATTAATTTTTACATATATATCTTTTGCTATGGAGACGTTACTGGGCCCGCTCGAGCAAATCGATGAATAACGGGAGGACCGTGATATACTTTTATTTTTAATATCTATACTTTCATTTTTATTTTTTATTTATTTTTTTATTAAGGAGACACCAAGAAGTACAGTTGTAGACTTACAAATTTTGTGCTTGGGTTTCAATTATACAACGATCAAATACCCATCCCTCCACCAGTGCCCATTTCCCACCACCACGGATCCCAGTATCCCTCCCACTCCCCATCACCCCATCCCATCCTGCCTCTGTGGCAGGACATTCCCCTCTGTTCTCTCTCTCCTTTTGGGTGTTGTGGTTTGTAAAAGAGTCATTGAGTGACAATCATGTTTGGTGTAGAGTCTACTTTCAGCATGCTTCTCCCATCCTGGGAGGACCATCCTTTATTCGGTGCTCTCTTCTCTATCTGAGCTGCCCTTCCCCTAGCATGTGTGGCTGGCTCCAAGCCATGGAGCAAAATTCCTGGTACTAATCTCGGCCACTCTTGGGTGTTAGTTTCCTATTTTGTTACTTTATGTTCCCCAAATGAATGCAATATTTCTATGTCTATCCCTCTCTTTTTGTCTCATTTCGCTTAACATGATACTTTCCATGTAGTACCACTTGTATGTAAATTTCATGACTTCATCTTTTCTAACAGCTACATAGTACTCCATTGTGTAAACTCCAAAGTTTCTTTAACCAGTCATCTGTTCTCGGGCACTCAGGTTTTTTCCAGATTCTGGCTATTGTAAAGAGTACTGCAATGAACAGACAAGTGCAGATGTGACTTTGACTATACTTTTTTGCCTCTCTGGAATATATTCCCAGGACTGGTATTGCTGGGTCAAATGGGAGTTCAATTTCTAATTTTTTGAGAATCGTCCATACAGTTTTCCTAAAGAGCTGAACCAGTTGGCATCAGCATTGAGTTGTTTAATTTCCAGGTGTTTGAATTGGTTCTCCATTTCTGTGTGTGATTCACTTCTATCCTCAGTGCATCGTGGTCTGAAAAGATGGTTGATACTATTTCTATCTTCCTGATTCTGTTGAGGTATGTTTTGTGGCCTAGCATATGGTCTATTTTGGAAAATGTTCCATGCGCACTGGAGAAGAATGTGTATTCTTTCTTTTTGGGGTGTAAAGCCCTTCATCGGTCTATAAGCCCTTTCTCTTCTATTTCTTCTTTCAAAGCCAATAATTCCTTGCTGAGTTTTGTTCTTGTTGATCTATCCAGAGGTGATAAGGCAATGTTGAAGTCTCCAACTACTATTGTGTTGCTAGCAATGTCCTCCTTAATATCTGTTAGCAGTTGTTTTAAATATTTAGCTATTCCCTCATTAGGTGCGTATACATTTAAGAGTGTGATTTCTTCCTGTTGTATGCATCCCTTGATGAAGAGAAAATATCCTTCGCTGTCCCTTCTAATCTTTTTCAATGTGAAATTAATGTTGTCGGATACTAGTATGGCCACCCCAGCTTTTTTGCAGGAGCTGTTTGCTTGTAGGATTGTTTTCCATCCTTTAACTTTGAGTCTGTGTTTGCTCAGACTGTTGAGATGAGTTTCTTGTAGGCCGCAGAATGTTGGGTTCTGTCTCTGTATCCATTTTGCCACCCTGTGCCTCTTAAGTGGTGAATTTAGACCGTTGACATTGAGAGAGATTATTGTTATGGGGTTTTGTGTCATCTTTTTGTAAGGGTCTGTTGTGGTTGTAGGGTATGTCTTGTCTTATAGTAGCCCCTTTAGCCCTTGTTTTAGATTTTACTTTTGAGTCTATGAAGTTCCTGAGCTGTTGTTTATCTAGAAAATAGTGTAGTGTTCCTTCGAGTTTGAGTGAGAGTTTAGCTGGATATAGTATTCTTGGTGAAGCATTCATTTCAGTGAGTTTTTTCACTATATCCCACCACTGCTTTCAGGCTTGAAGGGTTTCCTCTGATAAAGCTGCTGTGAATCTAAAGGGTGCTCCTTTGTATGTGATTTCCTTCTTTGACCTTGCTGCTTTCAGTATTGTGTCTCTATCAGCAGCATCGATCTTTCTAACGATGATAAGTCTTGGAGTGTTTTTGTTAGGGTCTCTTTTAGCTGGCACCCTTCGGGCTCCTTGAATCTAAAAGGCTGTATTGTTGAGCTCTGGGAATTTTTCAGCGATGATTTGTTTCACCATGACTTTTTCATTGAGATTGTTTCCCTGTTCTTCTGGTAGTCCAATGATTCTAATGTTGTTCCTCTTGGAATTGTCTCCTAGGACTCTGATTCTCTCTCGAGCTATTTTGAGGTCACTTGCCATTGTTTGTTGTTGCCTGTTGGTTTGGTCCAGCTGATCTTCCAGCTCACTGATTCGTTCTTCAGCTGTAGTCATTCTACTTTTGAGGGCAAAGACTGAGTTTTTTATTTCATCTACGGAATCTTTGATTCGTGACATTTCTTTGCATAGCTTTCCAATTTCTGCTCTCATTTCGTCCTGTATTTTCTCAATTGTCTGATCCATTGTTTCTTTCATATCCTCCTTCAATTTACTGGTCATCTGTCTGACTGTATCATTGAGTTGATTGAACATCTTCATGACTTCATATCTGAATTCTTTGTCAGAGAGGTCCCTTAGGTGAGCAGCACCTACAGAGGCTTCTGGACTCTTTTCATCAACCTCCCCTTGTGGTGGGGATTTATGTTGTTTCTTCATGTTGGAGTGTAAGTGTGGGGACTATATTCCTTGGTAAGACTAAACTACTTGTGGCCGCATGAGCATTGGCCCGCCAAAATTAGGCCACTCCCACTTATACAGAAGCCACGCCCACTGCCAAAGCGGCTACACCCCTGCGGGAACCTGGTGTGTGTGGGAGGAGTAAAGACTGGGTTGGGGAGAAGACCAGCTCAGCTTGGGGGAGGGAGAGGAAGAGGCAGAGGCTCAGAGCTGCTTTGTCTTTCAACTTCCGAGAGGATGCCTGGGGGACTTGCAGGGAGAAATCCAAGTCCCATGTTTGAGAAGTGGAGAATAAGCTGATCTGGGTTGGGGGAAGAAGACCAGCTCATCTTGGGGGATGGAGAGGAAGAGCTCTTCCCTTTTTTTAGGGACTGTTTCATAAGACAATGCTCTTAACTAACTACATTTAGATTACCTTTTTTGTTTGCTTGTTTCCATTTTTTGTCTATGGCTTTTGGGGTCACACCCAGGATCACTTCTGCCACTTCTTGGAGAACTATAGGTTATCCTTTAGGTCCTTATTCTTTCCTCCTGCGTTGAAGCTGCATAATATGGTGATCTGCTTTGTGACCATTAAGGTTTGTGGTAGGACTCACATCTAGGTATCAAGGGATAATGCAAACTTAGGGAAACTGAGGTTGGGCTTGTGTGACAAACATCTAGAGTTGTATTTAAGGACTTTCTATCATTAGAAATTAGAAATTATAATTTATAATATCATTTATAATATCATATTATAAAATTATAATTTATAAAGTATTAAATCCTATGTGTCTTCATGTCTAAAGCATTTATGGTTTAAATGCCATTCCAACAAAAAATCACAATAATGTAGGCAGAATTCTAAAATTTTGAAACTATTTGTGTTTCTTCCTGGATTTATGAAAATATACTTCATTGAAAATGAGAATACGTAATTGTATCAGGAATGAAAAATAAAACAAATTTATTAGTTTTATTTATAATAATATGTAATCTGCCACATTGCTGTAAAAATCAAAGCTTAAAGAAGAAACTATTTTTAATTAATTGATAATACCAATAATAATATTTATATAAGAAAGTTTTCATGTTTATTCTTATGTATTAAAGGCTCTTTGTCAAATTGACAAAATATATATTTCTTATTTCACAAGGGCAGAGAACATTAAAATGGGGTGATTTAGGAGTCCTTCTAAATCTTCCTATGTATTTCTTATAATTTTTATTTCCAGGAAGTGTTATTTCATTAAAATGGCACAGAAACAATACAAAAATCTTCTGTGATTGTATTGAAACACAACAACCCCCCCCAGATTGATTAATCTAGAAGATTAATTTCACTGAGTGAAATCAATCAGAGAGGAACAAAAATGACCTCTCTAATATGTGGAATATATTGTAAGCAAATACAAAGGCAACAGAATCTGAGAACTGGTCTACAGAACTGAGCTTGTCCAGAGTGGGTGGCAGGAAATGGAAGACAGGAGACACTGAGACAATGGACAGTGGTGGAGTGAAACAGGCATTCTGCTGTAACCTGGATTTTAGGACACTGTAGGGATGATCTTTTCATTTTCAGCATTGTAAATAATGGTACATTAAGTGAAAAAAAAGAAAAGAATTTGTAATTGCAAAAAAGATCAAACTATGTTGGCAAAAGTTCACAAAGTTATTCTGATGCACATATTTAATTTTTTGGAAAATTGCTTAAATTGACCATAAGTTGTTTAACAATACTTTGTCAAAATGAAAAGATAGTATACTGTTTAGAAGTTTGTCTCATGGAGCCAAAGTGGTAATACAGCTTACCTTGCACAAGCTGGTCCAGATCAATCCTTGGCATCCCATATAGTCCCCAGATCATTGCCAGGAGTAATTCCTGAGTGCAGAGTCAGCAGTAACCACTGAGCACTGCTGGGTTTGGAGCTAGGAGTGGTTCCTGAATACAGAGACAAGAATTAGTCAGGAATAAGTTAGGAGTAACCTGAGTAAGACCAAAACAGTTTACCTGCCCTAGAATCTTGTAGTAGTAGTACAAGATTGTGCCACAAGTAGAAGCAGTAACTAGTTGTAAGAATCTTGTCTCGAAAAATCTTAAATGTCTTTTTAGTTGTTATGCTATATTCAGTCATACATGCATGCAGTTGAGATAGTAAACAAACATTTCCATTTCCATGTCCTTTCTTTCCAGTAAATATCTATTTCATTCTCTTGGCACTTAAGAGTTTGATTTTTTTTAAAATTCAATTACCTAAGATAAAGAAATGAACTGAATCACCATGAATTTCAAAGTTACAAAGCTATTTGTGATAGAATTTTAGGGCACCGAAGTTTCAAAGCTGGAAGCAAAGTAAAATGTGAGCATTGGAAATGTCCTTTGGAAGGATCCTGTCAGCTCTCTGGGGTGGGAGATTGTGACAGACAGCAGAATGACAGTGCCTGTAACACAGTCAGATGGAGACAGATACAGGAAAATGGAAAAGATCCAAACTTCTCAACAGATTTATTGTTTTTATCTTGGGGGGGAAGGAGAGGGGCAGGAGTTGGACCATATCTGAAGGTATTCAGGACTTGCTAGTGGCTCTGCAGTTAGATATAACTCCTGGTGGGCTTTGGTAGACAGGGGATGCCAGGGATTAAATCTGTGATCTGTGTCAGCCCTACACAAGGTGAGTACCCTCCCCACTGCACTGTCTCCCAGCCCCTTCCCCCACTAAAGTAGATTTATATCCTTCTCATATTTCACTATTGTAGAGAGGGGTGGTGAATTTTTTTCCCTCTTCACTACTAAGAAAAGCCTTTCAGAGGGATGTTTTTTTTTCTTTCAATAATATATACCCTGGCTATATAATATTCTTAAAAGATCTTTGGCAAAACAATTCTAAGACAGTACAATGATTTAGGAGCCAGTGATTTAGTGGTATCTCACTTCAGATTCTAGCATATACCTAGGTCAAATGATGTTAAGACAGAAATCATACTCATTACTCGGATTCGTAACTGAAAGTGTTCCAGCCTACTAGGGAATGGCCTGGAGGGCTTTAGTAGGTAATGAAGCCTAATTCCCAGGAGTGAAACAAAACAAAGAATAGAATAAATTCCAAGTACAAATGCTAAGAAAATGAAACACAATTCTAAACACAAGTACAAATTGAATCCAAACTAAATCGAAAAATATAAGCACACACATAACTTCTTTAAGTGTAAATTCTCAAGAGGGAGATAAAATGAGGTCTTGCCCATAGGTAGGTCAACTTGTCCACAGGTATCATAAATGAAATGAGAGTTGCAACGGGCAGAAAGTCCCAGATGGCAAGAATAGCTCATAACCTGTCTATCGACTCTTTAATTAACCAATGGGCTCAGACAGAAGGTCCCAAAGAATAAGAAGCCTTAAAGGACAAGGGAAACTTGTCATATGCCTGTTGGTATCTTCAAACAATTAAGGATCCCACATGGAAAAATTCGCAAACACTGAAAACAAGCACCAATGGCTTTCATATTCTTTGAGACTCTCAACAAATTCCATTTTTTCCCCTCTATCAGCAGTGTTTAGGGAAACTTGTGGAGAGATTAGAAATAGTAGGGGATGTACCTGAGATGATGCAGATCGTACCAGCTACTGAAGGCTTAGTGCTACCCCAGGGGATCAGCTCTCCGTGATCAGCTGACCCATACGTGCGAGATTGGCAGTTCAGCTTCCGCGAAGCTTGATCCATGAAGCCCAGGTAGGCTGCTGCAGGTGCTTGCTCTCATGTCCAGGAGATAAGGAACAGGTCTGAGCACCCTGAATGCCATGACTGACTACTGGCTGATTCATCAAATAGTGTTACCAAACCAAGTTTGGACACTTCCGACTTGAATGTCATTCAAGAGAAGAGTTTTTGTAGGTAAAATTTTTATCCAAAAACTAGAATCCAGAAAAGTCAACTGATTCAGTCAAAAGGCCTCTCCCCACAAAAACCTCTTCCTCTCACGTTTTGCGTAGGGATCTATGCAGTGCTGGTTGGGGAAATAAGGGAGATAAAGGGTAGAAGGTGTTGGGGTAGTAATGTCAAGGAGTGTGGGTTTGAGGCTCTTCAGGTTGTTGCTGGTGATGAATGAACTTCTGAAGGATAAAAATATGTCTCTTGTTACAAGCTCAGACAGTCATCCTTTTATAGGGGCGTCACAATAAACTTTAAGATTCCTAAAGGAACTGTCTTTGACTCTTTTTTAAGAGAGAAGAGTCCCTGGGCATGATAAATCACTAGAGTATTCTCAGAGGGCCCCCTGTTTCTCTCTCTGCCTCCTCTCTCCATCCATAACTGGACCGTTTCAACAGCAAACACAGAACATGGGAATATCTCTTAGGATTGAGGGACAGGGCAGAGATCAGGGTGGGGAAACAGATGATAAGAATTGAATATGTGAGAGACAAGATAGGGTCTCTAATGCTTTTTCACTTGCACATCTAGTTTTGGGAAAATAGTGTGCACCTTTTGTTTATCTGTGTATCCTGACAAGGACAACTAAATGCACTACACAGCATATTATAGTCAAATACACTAAATTTTAAAATTTGGAGAAAGTGGTTAGTGTATAAGAACCAATAAATGACATGGTAATGAATTCCTTGTGTCTTATTAAAGGTAAAGGTAAAGGTAAAGGCCCTCCCGTTGATCATTGATTTGCTCAAGCGGGCCCAGTAACGTCTCCATTGGAGACTTTGTTGTTACTGTGTCTGGCATATTGAATACTCTCGGTAGCTTGCCGGGCTCTCTGAGAGGGGCGGAGGAATCGAACTCAGGTCGGCCATGTTGGCTGCGTGCAAGGCAGACGCCCTACCCGCTGTGCTATCGCTTCAGTATTACCCCCCTCATATATCACATTTGAATATGGAAATGCCAAATCACCAAGTAAAACCACAAATAAATTCTCTCAAAAAAGCTCTAATATCAAGTAGGATTGTGGAAGTCAAATCTGGCAAAATGGATATCTTGTACATAATAAATGCTTCATTAAAGTCAAACTTCATGAATTATTTAATGTCTCTCTCTCAGCCCAAGAAAACCAACACCAAGGACAGGTAAATCAGGATGTCTCTCCTGGATGCTGGAGTGAAGTGCTCCAACATTATCTCTGTGGTAATGTCAGAGATGAGGTAGAGGTCAAAAACTTATCTCATTCTGCTGACAAGAATTCCTCAAAATGGTCTCAGTGGATACAATATGTGCAACGTATTTCCACCCTCCGGTAGAGAATGAGTTTACCTTACCCTTTAGTTCTGTAGCAGTCGAAACAGAGATTTAGAAGAGACTCACTGTTTTCTCCCTAACCCAGAAATAATGAAGCTCACTATTGCTACTCATAGTCATGAAAAACCCAGAATGTTATTCCATAGTAAAAAAACTCTGTGACCTTATTTATAATCAGAGGTAAATCTGAAATTCTGTATTCTATATCCAAATGACAATAGAAAGTTATCATTGTCAAAATTCTTCACTGATTTGTTGTTGTTGTTGTTTATAGGTCACACCTAAAATTGCTCAGAGTTTTACACCCAGGCAAAATACTGTACTGTTAAGCTTTCTCACTAGTTCCCAAAAATATGTCAGATAAAGCCAGCTTAAAGATTTACATATGCCTCGCAGTGTCATAAGAAGAAATTAACAATTCTTCATATAAAAAACTAGAAGATCTCAAAATATATAAGAAAGGACAATGTGTTTAGAAAAAAGTGATAGTACAGCAGGTACTTTGCGTTCTTGCCTTGCTTGTGGCCAACAGGTTTCAATCCCTGGCATCCCGTAATGGTCCCTCAAACCCACCAGTATTGATCTCTGAGCGTAAAGCTAGAAGTAAGTGTTGAGCACTGTTGGCTGGCTGTGACACAGAAAACATACAAACAAACAAAAACAGACAAAAAAATCCCCAAACAAATGAGTGGCTAATTAAAATCATCATGCTTGTTTTTTCTAGTTGCTTCTACTACTCAAATCGACTACTACTCCTTATCTTCTATATAAGTAATTGTCATGAGACATTTATATTATGTCTCATTACCGTCTATGTTTTCCTTCTTATGTAACAGAACATAGCAATCAGTGATGAATATAATAAAAAAAATTCTGACTGGTTTTGGCTAAATTACATGACATTGAATACTGATAAAATGAAGGAATCGTTAAAAAGTGATTACAGATACTTTACCAACTATGGGGCTGGAGCGATAGCACAGCAGGTAGGCGTTCGCCTTACAAGTGGCCAACATGGCCGACCCGAGTTCGATTCCTCTGCCCCCCTCGGAGAGCCCGGCAAGCTACCGAGAGTATTTGATATGCCAGACACAGTAACAACAAAGTCTCCAATGGAGACGTTACTGGGCCCGCTCGAGCAAATCAACGATCAACGGGAGGGCCTTACCTTACCTTACCATCAACTATATACATGTGTTAAATGTTAAATCAATGTCATGGTTTGGTAATGAGTGAAGTGACTTGTCTGAACCGTATCTCCATCCATTAATGTATGCTGCCACTTGGGTGAACCCAAGGGGCGTCCATGCTAGATTGAAGGCAGACGGAGCAGTAATTATTGCATGGAGCACAGAGCATACATGTGCGCTTACTTTCTCTCTCTCCCCTCTCCCCCTCTCTGGTTTTACCCCTTTTTCCTTTCAGTTTCTTCCATTACCATAGCAGATGGGCATTCAGTTTTCTGGTGAAGTGTTCTAGGGAAAGATATTGACCGCTTCTCCGCCTTTTAGCTAAGATCAAGCGTAGGGAAATACACTGATTTATTCAGGATTGTCTGTCCCTGAGGTCAAAGGCAATAATAATGGACTCAGTTTTCATCTGTTCCTTTTGAGTTTCAGCTTCTGCCTGTTGTTTCCAGTCTATACGGTGTCTTTCCTTTCCTGATTGCCCGACCTGGGTATTTTAAGCTTCAGTATGTGATGATAAGAGAGAAGTTTTACAAAGAGCACTTAAGTAACCCCCCAACTGTGTAAATGAATTCTCTGAACAAAACTCTGCTTTCCCTCCCTGGGTGAACCCTGACTGATACAATCACGGTGCACAAGAAGCAATTTTAAGCAATTACTACCTTTCCAGAATTTTCCATTAAGAAATGCGACTGTATGTTCGATATGTTATTATTTACTGGGACATGCATCTTTACTAATACACATAAAGCTTTATGATGAGTTAATTTAAATATATTGAGTATTGGAAAGCTATAAAACGAGCACTTAAGGAGTTTGATCTATAGTATAAATATAAGTAAGAAATCATTCAATAATTTTATTATTCATATATGCAATATGTTCACTTGGAGATGCAAACTAAATTTAATGAAAAGAATATTTTATTACTTGACTATGAAATATTGTTTATTTTACTTTAATATATGAGCCATTGAAATATTGTAAAGTTGCCAACTCAGTATAAATCACTTTGACAGTTAGATTAAAAAATACTAATATCAGAAAGCCAGAACTTCAAAGGAAGATGAGCTCAGTTCAAATTCTCCTTTGCTTCCTTTTACCATTATGGGTCTTATTATAAAAATTCTGAATCACAAATTGTTTGATAATCACAAATAGTATAAACTTTGAAAATGAAGATTATAAAACTAGAATTTTGTTTACGAGGACAAATGGTAAAAACTTTATTTCACATAGTGTGGGAGACTTTGACTATTTTTTAGGCAAATTTTACATGCCATATAGACTGAGCTTCAAGTAGCCAATGAAAGATCACATGTAGTCAAGTATTAACTTTATTTATTCCTTGGAGTAAATGAACTTGTACTCTGCTTCATTGTTTGATCAGAATATTGATGTTTTGTTTCTCATCAGTACTCAGATTTGACACAAAAAGCAACAACCATTATGTTTCAAGCTTCCCAGACTAATTGACTCACGATTTATTCAGTCCTAACTAAACAATTTAGAGAACAGAACACAGCATATAAAGAAATCTAAAAATTAACATGCCTAGATTTATTTTATTTTTTAAATTTTACTCTAACCAGTGATAATCACCTTAACTTCTATTTTTTAAAAAAATTTCTACTTATCACTTGATCACTTGATATCCCTTTACTCATCAATTTGCTCGAGTGGGCGCCAGTAACGTCTCAATTAGTCCCTGTCACATGCTAGTATAGCCCATTGGCATCTGCTCATTCGAGGAACACGAAGAGCCTCAAACCAATTGTTCAGGGTCTTGACAAAGAAGTCTAACCATCTCATAGGTGGGTGACCATGCGATCTTTTGACTTCCCATGGAATCCTGTCAGTAATGGCTCTAATACAGCAGTCATCTCTAAATCTCATTACATGTCCAGCCCATCTGATTTTCGATGCTTTGGCAAATGAGATAGTGTCCCTGATTCTTGAGTGTTGACAGAAGTCAGAACTCCAGATTTTTTCTCTCATTTGAGTGAAGAGTGATACTCCAGGCATAGCTCTTTAGATTCCTCTTTGAGAGACCAGAATAGCGTTCTCATCTTGTTTGCGTAGGGCCCAGGTCTCTGAGGCGTATGTTAATGCAGGAAGAACAGTGGAATCAAAGAGATGTCCCCGGAGGTGAAGTTTCTTTGTCCTCTTAGCTATTTCTTTGACACACTTGAAGGTATTCCAAGCCGCTATCTTCCTCCTATGCAATTCAGGTGCCAGGTCATCCATCATGTTGACTTCTCAACCTAGGGTACACATAACTGTTGCATTCGGAGATGGTCCTTGAGAGCGAACGAAACGTCAGGAACAAGACAGTTTCTCATGAACATTTTCTTTTTGAGATTCAGCTGTAATGTGACCTTTCCACACTCATGGTCAAAGTCAGTCAGCATTTGTGTGACTTGGCTAATGTTTGGTGTTATTAGAACAATGTCATCAGCAAAGCAGAGGTGGTGTAATTGCCGACCATATATCTTCACTCCGATTCCTTCCCATTCCAGTCGTCTCATGGCATTCTCGAGGGTGGCACTGAAGAGTTTCAGTGAAATAGCATCACCCTGCCAAACCCCTCTCTTGACATCAATGATCACTTCTTTGTAGAATGGTAAGATCCTGGTATTGAATCCGTAATACAGCTCACGGAGGATCCTGATATATTGAGTTTGAACGCCCTGATTGGCTAGGGCTTCAATGACCTCTTCCATCTCAACAGAATCAAAGGCCTTCTTTAAATCTATGAATATTAGACACAGCAGCATCTTGAACTCCCGAGAAACCTCAATGAGCTTGGTTATCGTGTGGATATGGTCGATCATGCTGAATCCTTTGCAGAACCCAGCTTGCTCGCATGGTTGTTCTTCATCTAGTGTTCTGTCAATCCTATTCTCATGACCTCATTCCCCTGACCCTGAAAGAGCCCCCAATATGCCATCAGGCTACACTAGCATGTGGTAGGGACGAATGGAGACGTTACTGGTGCCCCTGCTCAAGCAAATCGATGAACAATGGGGTGATAGTGATTTTGTTTTGGCAGCCTAGTTTGGCTTTGAAATATTTTTCAGTCTCTCCTTCCACATCCTTCTCAATGCTTCCATATTGGTGGCTCTTTCAGGGTCAGGGGAATGAGATCCATCGTATTTACTGGATTTGGCATATCAAATACGCCACGGATAGCTTGCCAGGCTCTGCCGTGCAGGTGGGATACTCTAGGTAATCTGAAAACATAAATAAACTTTACAGATGTTCCTATTCAGGCATATATGCTGGTATGATATTCTCAGTAGCCTGCGGGATCTCTAAGAGCGAGAACTAAAGAATAAGAAGTCGCACGGCCACATTTGCTTACAGGATCTTGGTGTTACAATCTCTGGATCTTGGCCATTGATGGGGTTACACAGCAGTTGGTGGGTGTAACTGTCTAGAAACTGGAAGGTGAGGGAGCTGGATGGAGGAGGACCCGTCCCGAACCAAGCAGGCTTGGGGATCTCAGTCCTGGGTCCTGCACACCTGGGCTACTCTGCTGGTTCCTTCATGCATGAGGCTCATCCAAGCATGTGGAGAGTGGTCTCAGCATGGCTTTGGCCGGGTCCCGGAGTCTTCAGCTGCTGGGGCTCTCCTCGGGATGGAGAGGGAAACTCAACCCGCCCTCCTACAAGGGGCCCCAGTGAGGACAGCCAGGAGTGGGGGCAGGAGACTCTGCTTTGTTCTCTTCCGGGAGCTTGGTGTTATAACGTAAAAAGTGATAAGTAGTAGTAGTTCTTTTCGACACTGGAGAAGAACTATTTATCACTTATTTAAAATGAACTTAAGTCTCATAATTTACTTTTTTCCATTAGAGTCACTCCCTGGAACTGATGGTTTGGTGGATAGCCTAATGTTGAAGAGCCACTTGTACTGGCAAAAGAAAAATGATCTTGTCCAACTCTATAGCACTATTCATGGTAGTATTCTATTCACTGTCACTGTCACTATCATCCCATTGTTCACCGATTTGTGTGAACAGGAGCCAGTAACGTTTCCATTTGTCCCTGTCACGTGCTAGTGTAGCCTGATGGCATATTGGGGGCTCTTTCAGGGTCAGGGGAATGAGGTCATTGTTACTGTTTTTGCCATATTGAGTATGCCATGGGTAGCTTGCCAGGCTTTGCTGTGTGGGCGGGATACTCTTGGTAGCTTGCTGGGCTCTTCAAGAGGGATGGAGGCTTTTCAGGCAGCCTTTAATCACCTTTAGAGGTGTTACCAGTCAGGCATATATGCGGGCAGGATACTCACAGTAGCCTGCAGGGTTCTTTGAGAGTGAGAACTACAGAATAAGAGGTCGCAAAGCCACAAATGCGGCTATGCGCTTCCAGGAGCTTGGTTTTATAGTCTCTGCATCCTGGCTGTTGATGGGGTTACACGGTAGTTGGTAGGTATAACTGTCTAGCTACTGGAATATGGGGTATCTGGGTGGAGGAAGCTGAGTGCCAAACTAAGCAGGCTTGGAGATCTCAGCCCTGGGTCCCGCACACCTGAGTTCCTCTGCCCGTTTCTTCATGCGTGAGGCTCATCCGAGCAAGTACAATTATACAATTATCATCTTTTAATCTTTATTAAAAACATTCTTCAATGATATGGATTTAAAATGAGCTGTGCGGCAATAAAATAAAAATAATGAGGGATTGAAAGGTTTTATAGTGGGTAGGGTTCTTGCGTTTCATGTTGTAGATTCAGGTTTAAACACCAGCAAGCTATGTGCTCTCTTGAGCCCCATCAGGAGTGATCCCCGAATGTAGAGCCAGAAGTAATGCTGAGTATTGCTGGGTACAAGCATGCGGGTACCAGGACATTTTTTCCGAACTGCAATGGGACTGCCACGGCTCCCAGGCAACTTCTGATTTCGGAAGTCATGCACACAACTCGCCCTCCAGTGCCATCTTACAGTACACAGCAACAAAGAAGAAAACCGGCTAGAGTATTCCACATCTCCTGGAGAATGCTCTGGGCCCAAAACAGAGCTGATATCACCTGGGGGTCCCAGATGGGTTAGGTGTGGCCGTCCTGCCTTCTCCAGATGGAATCCTGGTGACCATGAGCTTCTACAAGCATGACTCTGGTGTGCAGGTACCAGGACATTTTTTCCGAACCACACGGCCTCTCATGTGGCCGCACAACATTTCCTTATATGGAAAATGGTCAATGGAAAGTAAATCATCCAACATTTCTCTCTGAAAATCAGACTTGACTCTTTTGCAAACCACAATACCCCAAAGGAGAAAGAGAACAAAAGGGAATGCTTTGCCACAGAGGTAGGGGGGGATGGGGGGGTGGGGGGTGGGAGGGATACTGGCATCCATGGTGGTGGGAAATGGGCACTGGTGGGGGGATGGGTATTTGATAGCACAGCAGTAGGGCGTTTGCCTTGCACGCAGCCAACATGGCCGACCCGAGTTCGATTCCTCCGCCCCTCTCGGAGAGCCCGGCAAGTTACCGAGAGTACCTTGCCCGCACTGCAGAGCCTGGCAAGCTCCCCGTGACGTATTTGGTATGCCAAACACAGTAACAACAAAGTCTCCAATGGAGACGTTACTGGGCCTGCTCGAGCAAATCGATGATCAGTGGGAGGGCCTTTACTTTACTTACTTACTTACTTACTATAATTGAAACCCAAGCACAAAATTTGTAAGTCTACAACTGTACCTCATGGTGTCTCACTAATAAAAATTTAAAAAAAGAAAGAACTACCTCCCTTGCTTAATCTCTATTAAGTGTTTTGATTTATGTATGTGTCTGTCTATTTCTTACTTAATTTTCCCTGTCCTTTGCCATTGCTGTTGTTGTAATGAGTGTGCATCAGACTCACAAGTGTAGTGCTCACACAATCACCGTGTGTAGTGCCCGCTCTGACTCGGATGTGAGCAGAAGATTGCAGGTGCTGTTGTGGATCTTTGTTCCACAAAGTAGAGTCCTATTAACTGGGGTCCTCTGCTGTGAGCAGTATGGGGCTCAGACTTGTAGTTTCATGTTTGCATGGCTGGCATTAGTGGACCCTGACACCCCCCCAGGAACCCAAACTGGTTTCTGTTGTTGTTGCAATGTCGGTCACGAATTCAGGGTCGGGAACAAGCAAGCATTTGACCCACCTTTCCCAATAATGAGGTTTTGGGTTTATTTTTTAAAGGGGGAGTTTAATTCCTTGGAACTTCTGTTAGCCTATTTTTCAAGGCTAGGTATCACAGGAAACAAATATGCATTTATATGTAGCAATTTGAGGGTTATCTCTAAGAATAATCTTCTAAATATCCTTGTGAAAACTTTGTTCTGGTTGTTTACTTCATTGTTTGGTTTCATTATCCTTGCATTCTGACACTTTCCTTTCCTCATTAATATATTGAGACTACCCAGTAAATAAAACAGATAAAAGTTTGTTCCAGAGAACTTACATTTTAATAAAAAATAAGAGATAAACATTCTCTAATTGCACAAAACTATTTGTTTAGTGAATTACAAAAATTGTATAAATTCAAAAAAAACTATAAATAAGAATCTTTGCAGTACAAAATGTACTAGATAGTCAATTATTTTTATAATGAACAGAAAGTCACATATTAAATATAAAAAATAATTTGTAGGTAAAACCTTATTGTTAATTAAAACTTAAAAAAACTGGGGAAATGTTTAATTTTTATAGACTGCCTTAGGATTGTTCCATTTTCAGTTGTAGATTCTGATTCAGTGGGTCAGATGTAGGCCTTCTGCGTTTCAAACTATCTGGTAGTAAAGACAATGCTAAGATTTTACTTTTATTGAGACACTGTGGTACGTGCTACTGTCAACGACACAGTATAACACATATAGCACACCTGCCAAGAATGTGTTTCATTCCTCCACCAGTGTCTCTTGGACTTCACTGATCCTATCCAACCCTTCCACCCAACCTCTTTCTAATCTTTGCAAACTCATTTTTGTAGATTATCTTCGGCCAGTTGTTATTTCTTTACTCTATTTTTAAATACCTTATAAAGAAAGATCATTCTTTATTTGTTCCCGTTCTTTTAACTCTTCTCAGATAATTTTTGTCTACTCTTAATATAGAGTTCTAATTACACTGATTTCTTTCAATGAAAGAAGTCAAAGAAAATGACAAAACCTTAATTTTAATCTATTATTTTATATTTTTATATACATTGCATATTCATCATGGGTAGGGCGTTTGCCTTTCAAGCGGCCAACATGGCTGACCTGAATTCGATTCCTCCGCCCCTCTTGGAGAGCCCGGCAAGCTACCGAGAGTATTCGATATGCCAGACACAGTAACAACAGTCTCCAATGGAGACGTTACTGGGCCCGCTCGAGCATCATGCATATAATATAAATAATATATATTAGCTAGATACAAAATATATATTAACTGACATAACATGTCTTGGCATAATCTACTTATGGGAATCTTACAATAGATATATTATGTATAATGTATCTTTCACTAAATAATTAAGATAAGTTTAGTTTTAGTAGAGAGAATATGTGCAGCCTATTATTTAAGTGAATGCTATTTTTATATTTTTGTGATACATTTTCCAATTAAATTTTTTATAGTATAAAATTTAAAAATATATTTTATATTAATCTCTAATAACAGATCTTATATGAAAACAAGAAAACAATATTAGACATTCTTTTATAAAATAAGCTGAGAAGAGCAGAGATGTTACTATAAAAATATGAGTAAATTGCAGTTCTGTAGTCTACCTACTTTTCAGTTTTTCACTCATTTTGTTGATTTTTCTCTATGGTGTGCAGCTCCAGAATTCCACATAGTAAAAGTCATCACTGCTTCAGTCAGAAACCAGAGCTCCACCTAGGGGTAGAGTTTCAAGTGTTAGGCACCACAATTAATGCAACTTACAGAAAGCAGTTGATGTAGGAACATGACATTATAGATAATGCATTTCTATTTCCTCTCCTCTCCTTTAAAAAAATCATGCTGTAAAACAAAGAATAAGCTTATTTGTACACAAAATTTTCAAGAAGCAAAATACCCCTCAAGTTATTAAAATAATCCACCAGCAGTATAGATAGTTATAATTTCTCATGCTAACAATTAGACTTTCGTGAAATGCTAGCAGCACAGAGTGACTTGATTTTATGCAAAAGCCACTGAAGATTACAAAACACTTGAAATTTAAACTTGGAACTGGTGATTTACTTAATCTCAGGTGATATTACATAAGATTTATGACTATCCTAGTCTTCCAGAGAAAACAGGCTGTCTAAGCCTTCTTAATTTTTAGACTTCTCTGTAGAATTAATCGATTAGTTTCAATTAATGACTGTAGACTTTTGATAGAACTATACTGTTTTACATACCAATTTTTATCTAAACCTAATATTTGGATAACAAAGTAAGTTTGATTCTATTAGGTGAGTGTAAGAAACAAAACCGTCACTAGCCAAATTAGCACTGTCCTCCCATTGTTCATAGATTTACTCCAGCAGGCACCAGTAGTGTCTCCATTGTGAGACTTGTTGTTACTGTTTTGGACATATTAAATACGCCACGGAGAGCTTGCCAGGCTCTGCCTTGCAGGTGGGATACTCTAGGTAGCTTGCCAAACTCTCCAAGAGGGACAGAGGAATCAAACCCGGGTTGGCCATGTGCAAGGCAAACACCCTACCAACTGTGCTATCACTCCAAATCTTGGTAAATGGCTTGGATTTATTGGAATTCTTGCAGTCTGAATCTTTCTTCTGGAAAATTATACTATGTTGTAGTCTCTATGACATTTGGAATCAGGAAATTTCTTAAATCTTTGTTTTTTGGTTTCTTGGATTTGGGGTCACACCTAGCAGTGCTCAGGGATCTTTGGGCTACACCCAGTGATGGGAGCTATTCAGTGCTTATTCTTTGCTCTGCACTCATGAATTACTCCTGGAGATGCTCACAGGACCATATCAGATGCTGGGTATTGAACTCGCGATGGTCATGTGCTAAGCAAGTTCTCTACCTGCTGTACTATCTCTCCAACCCCTCAGGAATCTTTCTTAGCAGACTTCTGGAGACCATATGCGGTGCTGGGAATCAAATTTAGATGGACTTAGTATAAGGTAAGTGCCACTGTGGTCAGGGCACTGTGGTCAGGGCACTGACCTCAAAAATAATTTTCAAATAATTATTTTCACTTGATCACTTGACTTCCCGTTAATCGTCGATTTGCTCAAGCGGGCACCAGTAATGTCTCCATTTGTCCCTGTCCTGTGATAGTGTAGCCCCATGGCGTCTGTTCACTCTAGGAACATGAAGAGCCTCAAACCGATCATTCATGATCTTGATAAAGAAGTCTGACCATCTGGTAGGTGGGTGGCCACGCGGTTTTTTGACATCCCGTGGGATCCAGTCGGTAACAGCTCTAGTCCAGCGGTCGTCTTTAAATCTCATTACGTGACCAGCCCATCTGATTTTTGACACCTTGGCACATGAGACAGCGTCCCTGATTCTTGATCATCAACAGATGTCGGAACTCCGGATTCTTTCTTTCATTTGAGTGAAACGTGATATTCCAAGCATAGCTCTTTCAATTCCTCTTTGGAAGACCTGGATAGCGTTCTCATCCTGTTTGCGTAGGGCCCAGTTCTCTGAGGCATATGTTAATGCAGGAAGAACAGTGGAATCAAAGAGCTGTGCCCGGAGCCAGAGGTTCTTCGTCCTCTTAGCTATTTCTTCAACGTTCTTGAAGGCGTTCCAAGCCGCTCTCTTCCTCCTGCGCAGCTCGGGTGCCAGGTCATTTGTCATGTTGACTTCTCAACCTAGGTACACATAGCTGTTGCATTCGGAGATGGTCGTTCTGTTGAGAGCGAATGGGGCGTCAGGAACAAGGCTGTTTCTCATAAACATTGTCTTCGTAAGATTCAACTGTAGTCCGACCTTTCCACACTCACGGTCGAAGTCGGCCAGTATTTGTGCCACTTGGCTGATGTTTGGTGTTATTAAAACAATGTCATCAGCAAAGCGGAGGTGGTGTTTGTGCCGACCATCTATCTTCACTCCCATTCCTTCACATTCCAGTCAACGCATGATGTTCTCGAGGGTGGCACTGAAGAGTTTCGGTGAAATGGTATCACCCTGCTGAACCCCTCTCTTGACGTCAATGATTACTTCTTTGTAGAATGGTGAGATCCTGGTAATGAATTCATAATACAGCTCGCGGAGGATCTTGATGTATTGAGCTTGAATGTGCTGATTGGCTAGGGTATTATTTATTGAAAATAATTATTTTATAAAATTATTTCCTCAAAGAATTATGTAAGTTATTAAGACTATTATCACTCTTAAGAAAAAGCGTACACAATTTTAAAACTGTAGTTATTTAAAGCATGTACATAAAATCCATTATATTATTATGTAACATATGAATCATTGTAAAAGAAAAAGAAATAAAAATAGATTTGAGGGTACTATTTAAAAGTCTTGTTTTGGTGCACCCCACAGAGCCAGATTAAAGGACCTTACAAAGCACAAAGCAAAAAATACCTATGGATTTTGGCAGACTCAGAATTGAAAAATTAATACATATCGAAATTGTTAATTTTAGATATAGTGCTAAACATAGTCACTGTCACACTGTCCTCACGTTGTTCATCGATTTGCTTGAGCGGGCCCAGTAACATCTCCATTGTGAGACTTCTTGTTACTGTGTTTGGCATATTGAATACTCTCAATAGCTTGCCAGGCTCTCTGAGAGGGGCAAAGGAATCGAACCTAGCTCGGCCAGGCTGGCTGTGTGCAAGGCAAACGCCCTACTGCTGTGTTATCACTCCAATAGCATAGTGGGTAGGGCATTTGCCTTGCATGCAGCTGACCTGGGTTTGATTCCCAGCATCCCATATGGTTCCCTGAGCACTGCCAGGAGTAATTCCTAAGTGCATGAGCCAGGAGTAACCCCTGTGTATTTCCAGGTGTGAGGCAAATAAATAAATAAACTAAAGCTAAACATAAACTCCTGAAAATTTAAACTAGACTCAATCAAAATGAAATAAAAAGGAAACATGGGACCAGAGAGATTGGACAGGAGCTGAGTCTTGTATGCAACACAACAGGGTTAGATCCCAAGAACCCCATATGATCATTGAATGATCCCTGAGTGCAGAGCCAAGACAAAGGTCTGAGAATTGAATGCCTTTCAAATGTGCAGTCATAAAAATGTTTTTCTATGGAATTATTATTAGTTTTAAATTTCAATATGTTTTATAACCAAATTTTAATCATATGTTACTGCTGAAAAATTGTGTTTTTCAATCCATAATTCATTATGGGTATCTTGTGCTATACTTCCAAGAAATGTGGAAATTTAGAATGGTACAAAACTATGATCTAAATCTTCACAGGTTCAATTTTCAGTGCTAACAGAACATTTTCCTAGTATACAACTGTATACATTTTAAAAAATAAAGGCTCCTTCTTGCTCTGCCAAGACCACAGGTGGCTCTCCGGCTCGGCCATGGCCCCAGAGGCACAAGGACCTAATTCAGAACCCAGCAGCTTTTAGCAGAAATGTGAATGGACAATGCATTAAGCTATGGCGTCGTGCCCCTCCCCCACCCTGCGAGGGAAAGAGTATCTGTCCCTTCCACCTTTTTTCCCCCTGGCGGCTCAGCAGCCACGGCCTCAGAGCTTATTGGACAGCCAGGTATGAGCCAGCGGTGACAGGGCAACTGTGGCCTCATGGGATGGGGGGCAGAACCAGCACGTCCTTCTTGCTCCGCCGAGACCACGAGTTGCCCCCCATGAGCCGCTCTCTGGCATGGCCATGGCCCCATAGGCACACAAACCAATCTCGGAACTACGCAACTTTTGGCAGAAATCCCTACAGACTTAATTAGTAAAATATCAGAAATCCAAGGCCACTCAACATCATATGGTCTTTATAACCAGCAATAGAAAACAAATTATTTCACGATGCCTTTTCAGCAGGTTTGAATGTTGGGAGAAAATTCCAAATAATAATGGCGCATCTTTTGTCAGAATCATGAATGTAATCAAAGTAGAGAGAGAGATAAGTGGAAATCATCTGCCTCACGGGCACGGGGAGGAGTGAGATGGGAGGTATATTGGGATTCTTGGTGGTGGAAAATATGCACTGGTGAAGGGATGGGTATTTGATCATTGTATGACTGAGATTTAAAACTAAAAGCTCTGTAACTGTTCTCACGGTGATTCAATAAATAAATGTAAAATAAATAAATAAAACTAAAAAGATGTGTAATGAATAAATAAAAATTAAAAAAGGCTTATATTTGACTTAACTCATATAAAAACATTTATTTTGATAATTTTATAGAAAAATATTTTAGGACAAAATCTAATATCTTATGCTACCATTTTGGGGCACTATATAAAAGCTAGGAAATGTTATAAAAAGCATTTAAAATATTCTAGTGTGAATTATTACTTTTGCAGGTTTTAAATATATTGAAAAAAACTGTCTTTTATCCTTATGGTTCTGTCAAGTACCTTCCTTGATATTTTTTCTTCCTATAATTGGTCTTAGATTAATTTTTTTATTCAATTTTCGGGCCACATTTGGAAATTGGTGGTGATCAGATTCCTCTTTGGAATGCCGCTAATGAACCCAGTTGGTGGAGTGCACTATCTCTCAAGCTTCTGTGTTAGAATTTTGAGTAGATGAAGTTGCCAATACAAAATTACTTCAATACAAAATCAATCACCTTAATGTTGTTCAAAAGTAGCACTATGGCACTGTCCTCCCATTGTTCATTGATTTTTGCTTGAGCAGGCACCAGTAACGTCTCCATTGTGAGACTTGTTATTACTGTTTTTGGCATATCGAATACATCACAGGGAGCTTGCCAGGCTCTGCCATGCGGGTGGAATACTCTCAGTAGCTTGCCGGGCTCTCTGATAGAGGCAGAAGAATCTAACCCAAGTTGGCCGCATGCAAGGCAAACACCCTACCGGCTGTGGTATCACTATTACTATAATTTTTCCAACTATTCCCCAAACATAACCCACAATCTTAAAAAATTAACTGGTTCTCACTACTTTTTCATCATTCTATTCTTATCACAAACACAGATATTTATTTATGTACTTAATTTTGTTTTGGAACCACACCCAGCTGTGCTCAACAATCATTCCTGCAGGCTTAAAGGACAGTGGGGGTGTTTGTGGGGGGTGTCTCAGATCCATCCACCATTGACTGTGTGCAAGGCAAGAGCACTACTCCTGTGTTCAGAGACCAAAATTTAAATAAAATGTATGGTCAAAAAATTGTTGAATTTGGTTATTGCTTCTATAAACCAACGACCCAATATTTGGCTTTGTGTAACAATATTTTGTAGCACAGTGCTCCCAAAAAACAGTTATTCAGATCTGCAACTAGAAATCTAACACAGAACCAAGTAGTACTTACAGTTTACGCTCCATCCACTGACTCAGAAAAAGCATTCATAATCTCACAATCTCTCTTTCTCTTTCTCTTTTTCTCTCTGTCTTTCTCTCTGTCTCTCTCTCTCTCTCTCTCTCTCTCTCTCTCTCTCTCTCTCTCTCTCACACACACACACACACACACTAAAGAAACACAACAAAACAACAAAAACAGAGCTAATCCACACTCCCATGGTCTGCTTCATGCAATTAAGTCTGTGAGCAACCTACATCTGATTGGTGGAAACTTCATCAAGTGGTGATTAGCTGAATCACATCTTATTAGTCTTTGGATAATCAGAATGCATTCTTCCAAAGGGCGAAAATATCTGGACTTGAGCAAGCATGCCAGTATCCCTAAATTTACCGGGGAAACACTTTCAACACACTTAAAACTCTCTCCTTTTTAACTTGAAATCTAGATGGTTTTCTTTTTGTTTGCCTTTAAAAATAAAATTAATTAATCCCATTTCGATTTACATAATGTTTGAGGATGGAACTGAGTCGCCAAAATTGCTGTTTTCCTGAGACAAATATCAGGGAACTTCATGAATCACAATACTTCAAAACAACAATCAGTACCATTTGCTTATTTATCCTTTTTTTTTCATTTTATTTCTGTCACCTACAGCAGCCAATTTTATCCTATTGCCTCATCTTTTAGGTCTTTGTATCTTCCATCTTCAACATATACTGAATATATAGTATTTTCATTTTACATATATATTATACATTATGATTATGTTTCTTCTTTGCTATGCTGCTTTTCCCCATTTACTTTTGGGGAAAAGTGGCAAAGTTTTATCATTATTTTAATGTAAAATTAAATGGGCTCATGTGTTCAAATGATTTGAAGACCATAAAATCACTGAAAGATTCTTCTCTAAACTATGTTTAACACGAGCAGGTAAAGATATTTGTGTTAATAGTATCAGACTATATTAAATATTTAATTGTGTAATCACTAATTTAATGAAATTAGAAGAAACTATGAAAAATAAAACATTAACAGCAATACTAGAATTTTTGAAAATATTATTCTATGGCTAGATATAAGAGAGTTGCTGTATTTTGTCAAGGAAAATTAATAAAGCCATGAAAAGAACTTGAGGGTTGGGTCGGGAAACCATTGGATTGTACTTTCATTATATCTCTTAACAGCTCTATGGTTCATTGATAGTATCTACTCTCCAGGAACATGTCACTTGCTCAACTATAGGAAATAGATAATGCTTTGCTACCCTAATTCATGAAATTTATTATTAATGTATGCCATAAACTGACTTTGAAATGACATGCAACAATGCTTTAGCAAAATATTAATATTTAAAATAACGGAGTTAAAATCTAGACAAGTTAGTAAATGAAAGGAAATTTGTAATCACAGAGCAGAAAAATAATTGGGCCCAGTTCAACTTATCGTTCCTACAGTAAATTTTTCTTTGATAGCTGGTTAAGAGATTTAGCACAAGGTACTCAATTATCACCAAGATGTGTTTAGTACTTGGCATGGTGTCCTGTAGCATACACAGACAATTAGTTAGGCCTAGTAACAGTATCCTATGTTTTAGAATTTTAAGAAATCTTTATGTCTATCTTTCTGATGACCTGGAACGGGGTCAGTCAAATTCTTTATTTTCGAGCCTTACAAAACTTGTTCCAAAAAAGTTTCTCCCTGTTTTTATAAATGAATACAAAGACAGTAACTATGATGACCAATTAGTCAAGCATTATAGAATCATACAGTAATTTTTATCACATTCAATCTCTTCTTACCTTTTTAAGTGTTGCTTTGCAACAAGGATAGTTACAGGATTAATGTCCTAAATCTTTCCAGACAGTAAAGCAATATCAGGAACTTTGTTCAAAAACTCAAATCATAAATCAGTGTCCCAGTGCTCTTTTTGTATGCCTCAGAGATTTTCAAGGTCTGTTTGACCTAGAAGCAGAGTGTGTGGGAGGTTTCCATGCCTACTCATGGTTTCCTGGTCAGTTAGCATACAATACTGAAAAGCAACAACCATACCAAACATTGAATTCAAAGTATATATTGCCACCTTAAGGTAAAGGTAAGGTAAAGGCCCTCCCGTTGATCGTTGATTTGCTCAAGCGGGCCCAGTAACGTCTCCATTGGAGACTTTGTTGTTACTGTGTCTGGCATATCGAATACTCTCGGTAGCTTGCCGGGCTCTCCGAGAGGGGCGGAGGAATCGAACTCGGTTCGACCATGTTGGCTGCGTGTAAGGCGAACACCCTACCCACTGTGCTATTGCCACCTTAGTTTTCAAAATACTGATTGCTTTGACAACCGCATTGATAATCCCACTTTGACAATACATATTTTCTCACATTCCTTTAAACTATGCCTACTTTAGAGATCGGTTTGCACTTTTTAGACATAAGGGAGATTTAAATTTATAATTTATTTATAAACATACCCGCTGTCTTTCCATTTGTAAATGAAGATAAACTATATAATCTTTCATTAATATAAAAATTCCAAGTTATTGAAAAATTATCATTCCCAGACTTTCAGTTAATGCAATTTTTTTTAAACATCAACAAATCGTAATCGTGATAATGAAGTAAATTTTTCTAAAAAGCAGATGGTATACACAGACCACTTGAGGATTCCTGAGGGACCCCACCAGTGGTTTTGAAATAACCTCTCTGGCTGTGATTCAGTACAAGACTCCATTATGCAATGCTGCTCGAGCACTTATGGCACTCAGGTTACCCAGGTCACTTTGTGATGCTGGGAACTTAACACACCCAAACCACTGGACTGTCTCCTGGCCCTGTATTTGGAATTTCTATTAACTGAAATGTTGTTGGTCATTTAGAACTAAAGCATTTTGATTGAAAGAGTTTGACCATACTGTTCAATTTACAAGATTTCTCTGCTTTGTGTCAATGTTTCTGTTTTTTTCATTTGCAATGTTGGTGCAAAAACTCATTGACTTATTAATTTCCTTTATTTATATAAAATAAGAAAAACATTTTAAAAGTGAATCCATTGCAATCTAAATGCATAAACTATGTAGTATTGCTTGACATATTGGTGAAAGTGGAGATGGAAAAAATATTACTTTTTAATCAACAGAAAATAACTGAATTCATAAACTAGGTAAATACAATTCACTTAACCACTTAATCACTTAACTTCCCGTTAGTCGTCGATATGCTCGAGCGGGCGCCAGTAACGTCTCCATTTGTCCCTGTCTGGTGCTAGTGTAGCCCAATGGCATCTGTTTGCTCTGGGAACAAGAAGAGCCTCAAACCAATCATTCATGATCTTGATGAAGAAGTCTGACCATCAAGAACGAGGCTGTTTCTCATAAACATTATCTTTGTAAGATTCAGCTGTAGTCCTACCTTTCCACACTCACGGTCAAAGTCGGCCAGCATTTGTGCCGCTTGGCTGATGTTTGGTGTTATTAAAACAATGTCATCAGCAAAGCGGAGGTGGTGTAGT
The DNA here is from genome assembly GCF_029834395.1 of Sorex fumeus. Classification (NCBI taxonomy): domain Eukaryota; kingdom Metazoa; phylum Chordata; class Mammalia; order Eulipotyphla; family Soricidae; genus Sorex; species Sorex fumeus. The sequence continues at coordinate 1,059,094 of NW_026606075.1, read as the reverse complement.
TGCCGACCATCTATCTTCACTCCCATTTCTTCCCATTCCAGTCGTCGCATGATGTTCTCGAGGGTGGCACTGAAGAGTTTCGGTGAAATGGTATCACCCTGCCGAACCCCTCTCTTGACATCAACAATTACTTCTTTGTAGAATGGTGAGATCCTGGTAGTGAATCCGCAATACAGCTCACGGAGGATCTAGATGTATTGGGCTTGAATGCCCTGATTGGCTAGGGCTTCAATGACCGCTTCCATCTCAACAGAATCAAAGGCCTTCTTTAAATCAGTGAACATTAAACAGAGTGGCATCTTGAACTCCCGAGAAACCTCAATGAGCATGGTTATCATGTGGGTATGGTCAATGGTGCTGAATCCTTTGCGGAACACGGCTTGCTCGCATGGTTGTCCTTCATCTAGTGTTCTGCCAATCCTATTTAGGATGACTCAAGTGAACAACTTGTAGATGACAGACAATAGGCAGATAGGGCTATAGTTGCCAATGTCATGGATGTCTCCCTTCTTGAACAGTTGTACAGTCATGCTGGTTTTCTATTGGGACAGAACCATGCATTCAGACAGGTAGCGAGTGAAGAGCCGAGCCAGTGTATTGATGAGTACTGACGGCAGGTTCTTCAGGTGTTCAGGTATGACCTTGTCTGGGCCGGGTGCTGTTTGTTTCTTTACCGACGAAATGGCGTGTCGGATTTCGGAAGGGAGAATGTTGGGAACGACATATCCATCTTGTGGAATTTGGTATGTCGGCAAGTGGACATGGCTATCGAAGAGATTTGAGTAGTAGTCATGGATAATCTTCTCCATTGCCATTCTGGAGGATGTGATGGATCCATCAGGACGTCGGAGGGCAGTCATCTTGGTCTTGTAGTTGGTGAAGGATAAGGGGACGTAACGAATACTTTTCCTGGCTTCTGCCGCATCTACCAGCACTTCTGCTCTTCTCTCTTTAAGGTCTTCCTTGATCGTATCTCTGCACTGCTTTGTGAGCTCGGACATTAGGTTGCGGTTGCCTGAGGCATGTGCCAAACCACGCTGGCGAATTAACTCAAGAGTTTTCGAAGACAGGCTTTTTTTACGGCTATCTCTCTCTTGGCGTTCCTCGCACATTCATGGAGGTGTTGAACCAGTTGATCGTATTCCTCGTCAATGTTGTCAACAATGGCATCTTCCCATGTTGCCGCAATAGTGCCAGAGTTCCCAATTGGTGGTCGTTCTGGAAGTTCTCTTTTTGAACTTTGCAGCCCTTTCTTCCCGCTCTGTGAAGTAGAATTTTGCACGAAGGAGATGCTGTTCCAATCCCGTTTGGAATTTTGGGACAACAGTGACATCGGTCAGGCAAAACCGTCGATTGAATATGATGTGTTTTATTTCGTTGTGGAATCGACCACCGGGAGACTCCCATGTCCAACGTTTAGATTCTGCCTTCTTGAACTGTGAGTTACCATGGATGGTCTTGGTCAACATGATGAACTCAGACAGTCTCTCACCCTGTTCGTTCCATTCTAGGCCATGGGTCCTGATGTGGAGTTCTTCAGCTGTTCTTCTCAGTCCTATCTTGGCATTAAAATCACCCACAATAATCTTGTAGAAGGTGTGGTCTTCTTTATAGAACTTCTACAGCTCCATGTAGAACTTCTCGATTTCTCTTTCATCATAATGAAATGTTGGTGCGTAGACAACAAAGATAGAAACTGCCGGCAGTGAGCCACGTCTCTTCAAATGTAAACGTCCGATTCGGGTTGTTAGACATTCGAATGAATCAATGCTCATGGCCAAGTTTGTGTTGACAAGGACACCGGCACCTCCAACACCTCTTTTATCGAATGTTCTGAGGAACTATTCTTCTCCAGTGTCGAAAATGGCATGGTGAGATTCGTGCCTTCTTGTCTTGGTCAGACCAATGATGTTATACTTGATTATTTGTGCTTGTACCATTCAGGTCCTCGATGGATGCATGTGATGCTAGTGTATGTGCATTGAAAGTACAGATGATCATTTTTGTCTTCCTTTTTTGTGGCAGCCTACTTCGGCCTTGAGATTTTATTCTATTTGATCAACACTTCCTCCACTACCCAGCCAACACCACACTCCAGGACACTTTCCGGACCCGCGTGGCAGCTCCGCCCGAGACTCACACATGACTGAAGACCCACAGAACAAGATAAGTGGAACTCTCTGAGACCTCGGACTCCAGGCTCTGTGGACCCAGGGACAGAGATTCTCTGCTTGCTCCCACCAACCACAGATGACAAAGGGATTCTAATCAGGAACCCCACCCTACCCTGCCCTGTTTGCTTCCACCAACCACCCAGGGATCTGATTGCACACAGAAGACCCACCCTACCCCTACCAGGACCAGATAAATACCCCACTGGCAGACCTCCACTATCAACACTACCTCCACTACCCAGCCGCCGCCACACTCCAGGATGCTTTCCAGACCTGCACGGCCGCTTGCGGCCGCGCCACACATCATAAGACACTAAATACCCATCTTCCGGAATTGTCGTACCATATTTGATAGGGTTCAAATATGGTAACACCTACAAGGGCGATTAGAGGTCACTCAAAAAACCTCTATCCCTCTCGGAAAGACTGGCAAGCTACCGAGAGTATTCCGCCCGCACGGAAGAGCCTGGCAAGCTATCCGTTGTGTATTCGATATGCCAAAACCAGTTACTACAACTGATCTCATTCACCTGACCCTGAAGGCTTCACTGACATGGCAGCACTAAGAAGGATGAGAAAGGAGAGGTAAATACAATTTTATTTATAATATCCAGTGGATTCCTAAAAATTATGATCTTTCACTCAAAAGTATAAAGAACCCCGTATCAACACTTTGACTCTCTTAAGCTTTTACAAATGTATAAAGTTGTAAAATTCTAACAGAATAATGAGTCTAAGATTCAAGAAGCCAACCAACCATACTATGTACTCTAATGTAATATGTCTCACTATGTAAGCACTGTAGAAAAGCAAAGCCAAGTGACCTTGAGCTCTCTCATAAAAGTACCAGACACTGAACAAGTTTTATTACAGGGGTTAAGTTTCTTCTCTTGCATTCACCTGGCCAAATTGGATCCTGGAACCTTATTAAGCACAGCTAGAGCAACCAACAGCACAGAGTAACCCCCCGGGCACAGGCCAGATGTTACCCACACCTTCACCCTCATTTAAAAATAATGTCACAGACATCACCGTTCTTGTTTAAAAATTAGCATGCATGACACCACATGGGAAAAAGGCAGTGTGAGAAGTACCATGGCCCACCCCAGCCCAAACCCCATCCATAGTTTTCTCTGCTGACTCCCAAGTTAATAGATGAAGAGAATCAGGAAATATAAATACAGCAGGAGAAAATCAAATAATTTCAGCAATTTGTTAACCAATTTTATAAACTTCCCTTACATTTTCCATTTATCTAATACTTTACAATAATTATAATTTAAAAATATTTTAGTTGTAGGTAACCTTGGTGTTGGTCTAATGGAAATACATTAAAGTATTTGCATATTATGCAATTTTTGAAAGCTGTCAGATTTGGTTGGAAGCAAAGCATAATAGAGCTAGAGTAACAACCTTGGCTGCTTTTATATGATGCTAGATAATTACCACCTTTGCTTTCTGGGCCTTGCTTATGAAAGCGGTTAAACAATAAGATTCATGGTAAAATTATGCAAACCTATTAAAATTGTTGTGAAACTGCCCATGAAAAAATATTTTGAAGTCCTAAAAGAGCCATCTAAATTTGAAATGTAAGTACTATTTTCCTTCATTTGTAAGAAAAGTCAGAACTAAATCACCAGGATGTCAACTACAAATTCAGTTGTCTAAAGCACGAACACGTTGCTTTTTCAGATTTAGAAAAGATAATGTCCTAGAGGAGGAAAGGACATTATGAAAAGGAAATGATGAAAGCCACATTGCCTAAGCAGACATTCACAAAGAGAGAACAGGTTAAATAATAACATATCCTGCCCAATTATAGAAGCTGTGTGAGAGTTGGAGAATAGATTATTCAGGATGAAAGAAAAACGAAACATATTTACAAAAAACAATGAAATTGGAAGATGCAGTACAAAATGTTCTAACTGCTGGGAATAAATAACCAGGACTGTGTTCACCATTGAACAGTAAGATGAGAAGAGAGGATTTTTTCAGATATAGTGTCCTTGGAAAGAACGTCTCTATATATGAAAAATTCTTTGTATAAAATGTTCTCTTCCTTTTTGGAATATAACCCCCAAAGTGGATGTTCTTGTAGTAATAAGTAGTTTCATTGCATACCTAAAGAGACATTTTGTGACTTAGCTAGAGTATATAAATCATAATACAACTTTGACCTGGGTAAGCATGGTTCCTGAAATTAATGGGTAAAATTAAGCATGACTGAGACACTATGATAGTAATAGCTGGGAATGATCACACTGGCCAAGATCTGAGGGTTAATAGTAGGTAAGGGATACTCTTGATAACCTTTCAGTATTAGTATTGCAAACCACAATGCCCACAACGAGGGAGAGAGAGAGACAGAGAGACAGAGAGAGAGAGAGACAGAGAGACAGAGAGAGACAGAGAGAGACAGAGACAGAGACAGGCAGAGAGAGACAGAGAGAGAAGAAAAGCACTTGCCATAGAGGCAAGCAATGGGTTTGGGATGGGGGGTTATCGCAGGGAACCTGGAGACACTGCTGAGAAACGTACACTAGTGGAGGGGATGGGTGTTGGAACACTGTATGACTAAAATTCAATCATGAATGAATTTGTAAGGGTCTATCTCACAGTGTTTCAATAAAAAAGTCTTTAAAAAGAGTGGCACAGCGGGTAGAGCATTTGCCTTATAAGTGGCCAACATGGCCGACCCGAGTTCGATTCCTCCGCCCCTCTCGGAGAGCCCGGCAAGCTACCGAGAGTATCTCGCCTGCAAGGCAGAGCCTGGCAAGCTCCCCGTGACGTATTCGATATGCCAAACACAGTAACAACAAAGTCTCCAATGGAGACGTTACTGGGCCCACTCAAGCAAATTACATCTACTGCAATAAAATATTTTAGTACAGCAGGTAGGGCATTTGCCTTGTATGTGGCTGACCCAGGTTCGATTCCTCCATCCCTCTCAGAGAGCCCAGCAAGCTACCAAGAGTATTCCGCCTGCATGGCAGAGCCTGACAAGCACCCTGTGGCTTTTTTGATATGCCAAAAACAGTAACAAGTCTCACAATGGAGACACTACTGGTGACCACTCGAGCAAATCAATGAACAATGGGATGACAGTGCCATAGTGCAGTGCAAGGTAAAATAAACATAAGAACAAATCAGGATTTTGTTTGAAAAATATTTCATGTAAATCAATATTTGCAGGGTAACTGAAGTGGGGCAATAAATTGGCAAGCAAAATAGAATTTGTACATTTCCCCTGTTGAGATAAAATTGACATATGACATTATAAATCAAAACTATAAATATAGTTATATGACATTAAGGTAAAGGTAAAGGTAAAGGCTCTCCCATTGATCATCGATTTGCTTGAGTGGGCCCAGTAACGTCTCCATTGGAGACTTTGTTGTTACTGTGTCTGGCATATCGAATACTCTCGGTAGCTTGCCGGGCTCTCCAAGAGGGGCGGAGGAATCGAACTCGGGTCGGCCATGTTGGCTGCGTGCAAGGCAGACGCCCTACCCGCTGTGCTATCGCTCCAGCCCATATATATGACATTATATACTGCAATATGTATATGACTCTAGTGTAAAATAAAAACTCTATAATGTCAAAATGTTAACACTTATTTTGCGTTTACTATCTTTATCTTCACAAATTACAAATATGTAATAATTTTACCGCAATAATTTAATTAATAATATATGTAATAATATTTATGGTGTTTGTAATACTGAGCCAGTGTCTTTCTGTTTCTCCCATCACCTATGTAGCTCAATGGTCATTTTATTTCTTTTATGTTTTTTGTTTCTTGGTCCACACCTGATTGTGCTTGGAGCTTCTCTTGGCTATGTGCTCAAGGAGCACTCCTGCTTGTGCCCAGGGTTTTATGTGTGGTGCCTAAGAGGAAACCCTGCCAGGTCACTGTGAAAAGCAAATATTATCTCTGTACGATCTCTGCACTCCTTATTTTATTTCTCTGAGTTCAGCTTTTAGAACCCACTCATTAGTAACATTAAACATTATTGATCATTCTAGGTATGTTTTACCTGATTTTTATAATGCTTTCAAACTCCAATCATGGATAATAGGATTGTCATTTTTCTTAGGGTTCAATATTAGTATATAGTGCATACACACTATATATTTTTAATTCATCTCTCGGAGAGCCCGGCAAGCTACTGAGAGTATTGGATATGCCAGACACAGTAACAACAAAGTCTCCAATGGAGACGTTACTGGGCCCGCTCGAGCAAATCGACGATCAACGGGAGGGCCTTTACCTTTACCTTTACCTCTCCACAGCAGGCAGATTGCTGAGTAAATGTTTTGCATGTGGGAGTCCTGAATTAAAGCTGTGGTTTAACGTGGTTCCCTGAGTACTATCAGGAGAGATGAAAGAGCACAAAGCTGGGAGCAATCCTGAGCACGTCTGGGTATGACACCAAACAAAAAATAAACTAAAATTTTCATTTCATCATTTCATCATCCTGTTAATCGTCGATTGCCTCGAGCAGGCCCCAGTAACGTCTCTTTCATCCTAGCCCTGAGATTATATTCACGGCTCTTTAGGAGAATGAGACCCATCATTGTTACTGGTATTTGGCATATTGGGTATGCCACGGGGAGTTTGCCAGACTCTGCCGTGTGGGCAGGCTACATTCGGGAGCCTGCCAGTTTGTCAAAGTAGGAATGAGGTAATAAGATGTCATTCGCGGCCGCACGGTTCCGGGATCTGGATTTTATAGTCTCTGAGTCTTGGCCGCTGATGGGATTACACGGCGCCAGGGGGCCAGGTGGTGGGTGTGACCCCCGCCTACTGGAATTTGGAGGATCTGGGTGGAGGATGCTCGGCCCCAATCCGAGTAGACTTGGAGATCTCGGCCCCGGAACCCACGTGGCTTTGTCCCTCTGCCAGTACCTTCATGTGTGCGGAGAGTGGTCTCAGCATGGTGGTGGCTGGTCCTGGAGGTCTTCGGCTGCTGTAGCCCTGGTCGGGGCGGGGAGGAAAGCTCAACCCGCTCCCCTCCAAGGGACTCCAGGAAGGAACACCCAGGCGCGGGGGCAGAGACTGCACTGCTCTCGTCCGGGATCTGGATTTTATAGTCTCAAACTAAAATAAGTAAAATAAAATACTAGGCTGTTGGAATTAATTTGCTATCATTAATTTACAGGAGTTTTGTTAAATTTTTTGATATTAATGCACTATCAGATGAAATGTCTGCAATATTTTTCCATTTTATCGGATATCATTTTACTTCATTCATTTTATTTTTTGCTTTACCGAATATTTTATATTTGATATATTTCATTTTGTTATGTTGCTTTGCTTTATTTCCTTGTGATTTTAGAGTTGTATCAGTAGAACAATTACTCCCAAGAACAGTATTAAGAGGGATTTTTTTTCTTAATTTCTCTAAGTAAGTCCTAAATATTTTCAAGTTTATCTTTGTGAATAGTGTAAGACAGGAACTTGATCTCATTTCTCTACATATGTTTATCCAATATTCCAAATTTATTTTACTAAGAAAATATACTTTACCCATTGTGCAATTTTGACTTCCAAGCCAAATAATAGTTGTCCATATAGAGAGAATTTTAATGTATAGTGTATTGTATTCCATTCCTTTTTATGTCAATATCACACTATTTTAATCTATATATTTTTATTTCATAGTTTGAAATTATATTTTTGTTCTGCATTTTCAGTGTTACTTTGGGTGTTTTGTGATTCATATCAGTTTCAGACTTTTTTTCTAAAGTTGTGTATTGGAATAGAAAAAGGTAAGGTAAAGGTGAATTTAACAGAAATTTTCTGGTTTATTTCCTCTGTGTTATTGCATAGCTATTGATGGCTAATTCCAAAAAAAAGGGGTACAATATGTATGACTTATATTATCAGTGTCCTATGCTTCTGGAATGATAAGAATTCTGTCTAATCACTCTAAAATATAGATACTAGTTACTGCCATTGGCGTTTCATGCTGATAAATCAAACTACTTCCCTTGAATACAACAAAATAAGTCACAACATAGAATGGTCAAACAAATAAACAAACAAACCAAAAGATCTCTGACATGTTAGTAATTTGAACTTCTGTGTTATCACAGGTTGCTGTTCTCAGATTTTCAGACTCATAAATCATGATTCAGTTATGTACTTTTGGCAAGAAAAGGTATAAGGCAAAGGAAAAATACAGTAACTTCATTGAATAACTCAAGTATGAAGAGATAAGGATTTTGAGACATTCCAAGAAATAATCAGTAGTAAAATTTCAAGAAAAATTTATTTAAGCTGAAAAACTCTTTAATGACTTAGGTACATATGACAAACTTAAAAATAATAACTTAATTCTATCTAATTTACTATATATATTTCAATCAATTTAGCAAGATACTTTAGTATTGAAATTCAAAATTTTCTTTCATCTCTCTCTTTCTCTTTTTATCTCTTTCTATGTTTTTGGTGTGAGAGGCTGATATTTGACTGTGCTCAAGACTTACTCCTGGTTCTGTGGTAAATGATCACTCCTCATGGTACTTAAGAGACTTGTCAATAGTGCAGGGATTTGAACCCAGTTTGGCTTAGTAAGCACCTAAACTGCTGTACTGTTCCTCTGGTCCAAAAAATTCTGAATTTTCTGTAAATTTGGTCATCATTCTATAATTCACTCTAATATTTTGATTTTAGGTTCAAATTTTTTCTTAGAAAAGATTATTTCTCAAATTATTTTTCTTTTCTGTTTTTCTTTTGGATGATCCTAAGTTTTTCATCTATGAACTTTTAAATTTTTATAATTTTATATATGTGGTCTACTATTTGTTTTATTAATTTCATGTTTCATTTTGATTTGGGAGCTATACCTGGGAGCATGCAGGGCTTATTCTTGTTTCTAAATTCAGGGATGACTCCTGTCAGTGCTCCTGGGACCATATGTGGTGTCAAAGATCGAATCTAGGTCAACCACATGCAAGGCAAATACTCAATCCACTGTGCTTTCTCTCTCTACACCTGACGTAATAGTTAAGACTAATAGATTAAGTGCAAAGTTTGAAAACTATGTTATTCAGTTTCCTCATGGGATAGTTTAACTGGAAAGTGTTTCTTGCTTTGAAAATACTGGTGTGTGCTGGAATTAGGCCATAGAGTGTGTTGATTTCTTTGCTATATACAAACATGTTTTTGTCACTTTCATGGATTTCCATTATACTGGTATATTTTATGATAAATAAACCACATTGACTTCTGGTTGCTCAAGAAAAGTGAAAAATAATCTTTACTCTTGTTGCCTCACTCTGACTAAACAGAGACAGGCATTTCTGAAAGAGATTACTTTAAAGTGAGAAAGAAGTACAGGGCCAAGATATCTGAAGAGGGAAGTTCTGGCTGGACTTCCCTGGCATCACCACAAAGAAATCATTAAAACCCAAACTGAACGCACATCCTGTCTAGGGTCTCTCTGAGGAGACCCACTGGAGAACCCAAACACCATCTCTGGAAGACTCCTAAGTACGAACCACAGAACTGTGACTAAGTTCAGTGTGAGGATGTTGTTGGGAGGAAGAAAGCTGAAACTTAATGCCTGAAACTTCACACTAAGAAAAGGAGAAACAAGCAGAAACTTGACGCTGAACTTAGATGTCTACTTGAGAACAAGGGTTTCCGAGAAATCAGGTTATACAGAAGTTCAGCTATGTGTATGTCTATACTGAGATGGCTAGATGGAGACTTATGCTGGGAAATGCTCATCCTTCAATAACCACAAAATTTTTGCTCCCTGAACTTTGACTGGGTTCTCATGACTACACTCCAATCACTGTCCACAATGTAAACTCCTATACATCAGCAACTTGGAGTTCTGGGACAGAGCCAAAGCTATTGAAGCATTGGTGCAATGCTAGCAACAAAGACCTGCAAGTGCTGGGCACTGGGCTTTTGGGATAGCAAAGGGATCACGATGTCAGTGATGCTGGGAAGGAATCACTCTGGATGGAAACTGCATGCTGAAAATGGGTAAAGGACCAAATGTGATGGCCTCTCAGTATCTGTATTGCAAACCATAATGCCCGTAAGTAGGTGGGGCTGGGGAGGGGCATAGGAGAGAGAGAGAGAGAGAGAGAGAGAGAGAGAGAGAGAGAGAAAGAGAGAGAGAGAGAGAGAGAGAGAGAGAGAGAGAGAGAGAGAGAGAGGCGCCTGCCATAGAGGCAGGCTGTGGTAGAGAGTAGCAGGAGGTCACTGGGGTCTTTGTGGGTGGGATATGTACACTGGTCGAGGGATGGGTGTTGGAACATTGTGTGACTGAAACTCAATCATGAACAACTTTGTAATTTTGTGTCTCATGGTGATTTCCAGAAATGTGGGGGATATCTGCAACCACAAATCCCCAGCTTCCCTCTAGGTTCTCATTTGAAAAAACAAATAAACTCTTAGCCACAGGCACTTGATCCTGTAAACGTGAGCACTTGATCCTTGCTCAGGCCAGTACGTACTCAGATCTCTATCTCATACAATATGAGGCTTAGTGAGAAATGAAGGATCCAGTTGCTTCCATAGAGTGGGGCAAAAGAATTCCCAAGGAGAATTCCAAATGCAAGCGAATTTTCTAAGCTGGCTAAGAAAGACTTCCAGTCAATAATGCTATTGATATTCTATGTGATCAAGAAAGCAGTGGAAGAGATCACTGACTAACTTGGAGAAAGTTTGTAAGAAAGTTTTTAAAAGGTAATACAAGCATAAATGAGGAAAATGAAGGTATAATAGCTGAGCTAAAATACATACTAGAAAGTCTCAGCAGGGTAGTAGAAGAAACTAAAACTCATTAGTTTGATGTTTGGGGACACCCATACCTGGTGGTGCTCAGAGCTTACACCTGGCTCTACTCTCATGGATCACTACATATGGGGCTGGGGGACCAAATTTTCTGTCAGGGATCTAACCTACATATGTCACATGTCACAAATTCAAATAGAAGGAAACCAAGATACTTTGTAATGAAATTTCCATGAGGCAGACAGGAAAGGCCGTCTTCCCAGGCAATGGCAGTAAATTTCCAGGGAAGTAATAGCACTGACGTTGCAAAGGCCAACTTTGCAGAAAACAGGAACTAAGGACTGATAAGACCCTCACCTGGTGACAGCAAAGGACCCTGAGGAGGCTGAACATCCCTCCAACAGAAGTTCCATCAGGAACAAAGGGCCAGGAAAGGAACTTCAAAGATCATCACCGCTCCCAACCCTACCACCCCCTGAGCAAAGGACATTGACCTAGGTAGAAGCCACACGTGGAGGCAAGTTGAAGAAATTCTGTAAAGGCCACCTTGAACAAAGAAAGGGAGCGTGCATGCTGCCCGAGCCCATGTGCTGCTTGTACCCACGTGGCTGAGTACATGTGGTGTCTGAGCACATGTGTCGCCTACATCTCTCCTCTTGAGATGTGTATTTTTATGCTTTCATGCCTAATTCTCCACTCTCCCCCACTTTCTCTTCCTCCTTCCCTTCAAAGACCTCTGAATAAAATTTGTTTCACTTCATTGCTTGTCTACTTCTGAAATTCTTTTCTGCAAGTCAAGACAAGAACCCAGTAACCCTGTTTCCTGGGTGGCAGAGGCAGATGAGGAGAAAGTGACCGTCTTTCTCCTCCCTCCTTCACATAAGTCACTAGTGGGGCCCACAAACATCAACATGAAATACAAGTGCCCCTGCAACTCATTTAGTAATCTTAAGAGCAAGGAATAGGTCATTTTTAACAAAGAAGACAAAAATGAAAAAAAAAATGAAGAAACTTAAGAAACATTTGGGACAACCTAAAAGGACATCCTAAGAATTCCAGAAGATGAGAAAAGAAAAGGGAATAATTGTTGATTGGAGATATAGGAGATAAAACTTTCACAATCTAAGAAAGAAGTATACCCTGATGCACAATGTCCAAATAATTTCAAACAAATTCAAATAGAAGAAAACAAAAATACATTGTAATGAAATTCTCAAGAACTGTTGGAGAGATAGATTTCCAGCAGTAGGGCCTTTGCCTTGCACGCAGCCAACATGGCCAACCCGAGTTCGATTCCTCCGCCCCTCTCAGAGAGCCCGGCAAGCTACCGAGAGTATCTCGCCCGCACGGCAGAGCCTGGCAAGCTCCCCGTGACGTATTCGCTATGCCAAACACAGTAACAACAAAGTCTCCAATGGAGACGTTACTGGGCCCGCTCGAGCAAATCGACGAACAACAGGAGGGCCTTTACCTCTTACCAAGAGAAAAGCAATGACTCACATAGAAAGGAACCCTGGTAAAAACTCACACTAGAATTTACAAATGTAACATTTAATCTGGAAGAAAACTATATTATATATTTAAAACATTGAATGTAGAGAACTCAACCAAGTATATTTTATATTTTCAAATGACCACTCAGATTGGTGTAGTGATAGAGTTAGCATAGGGATGAATGTATTTACAGGTGATACAGAGATAGGATAGGGGATGAAACACTTACTTTGCATGAGGTTGAACCCAGTTTGTTCCTGACACTGCAAAATAGTCCTCTAAGCATATGAGGAGTGAACTCTGATCACAGATCCATTGATGCTCCCAAAACAAAGAAACAAAAAGAGATATAGATATGACACTCAGAAACAAGGAAAAATGTGTAGAAATAACAATCTGAGGGAAAGACATAATTATCAGGGTCTTCAATAATTAGAAACTAATTTGGTTTTCATTAAAAATAGTAAGTTTAGAACTTTAGACGAATTAAGTGCATCCTTAGAACAAAAACTCATAGTAGAAGTTAAACAGGGAAAAATGGGAGCAAATCACCACATTAAAAACAGCATCAAGGTCCACATAGACAAAACAAGAAAAAAGCCAAAGAAACAAAGACAAACTGCAAAAACTGCCCAAATCCTCAAAGAAAAATGACAATGAAATCCTTTCTGTCAATAATTTCTCTAAATGTCAATGAATTAAATTTCCTAATCAGAAGTTGGCTAGATGGATCAGGAAACAAAATTCAACCTTCTGCCTCTTACGAAAGATGCACCTGAACTCTTGGTATAAAATATGGGCTCAGAGGATAAGGTTAAGAATTAATCACTTGGGCAAATGGTAAACTCAAAACCAGGGATAACCATATGGTATCAGACCTAAGGACATTAAAATTAAAGTAGTTAATAAGGGATAGAGATGAACATTATTTACTGGCTTGGAATCATTTTTAAAGAAGTCTAAACTCGTAATTATATATTCACTAAATGAAAAAGCAGCAGGTGCTTAAAGCAAATTAGAATTAAGGATCAGCATTTATGGGAACACAAAAGTACTGGACATTTTAACAGCCCACTCTCATCATTGGACATATCATTTGACAGAAAATCTTTAACAACAACAATGAAACAACCCAGAGCTGTGAATTAGAAATCAGAAGACCTGTATAGGTTTTCTACCACCAAAAGCTGATGCATAGCCTCCTCAAGTGCATCTGGAACATCCTTCATCATAGAACAGATGCTGAAATACAAAGTAGGTCCCCCAAAAATCATGAAAATAGAATATTTGTAGTATAAAAGATTGTATTATATATCATAACGTTTATAATATGACATACATTCTAGACTGAAATTCTATGAAAGTAGAAGTTAATCATAAGAAGAAAGCAGGGAAGAGTTTAGCTATTTGTAAATTAAACAGGATGCTGTTGAAGAGCCAAAGAATCAAAGAGAAAATTTAAAGAATAATTAAAAATATCCCATAAAAGAAATGAAAGTGAAGATCTAAGGTAAAGAAATCCAATATGGCAGAGCAAAAGCTATACTAAGTTAGATTGACTAACATCAGAAAATAATTAGAAGTTCCAATAAATAAGCAACTTCACTACTTCAAAAACAAGAAAAAGAACAACAAATGACAGTCAAAATACGGGCTGGAGCTATAGCACAGTGGGTAGAGTGTTAGCCTTGCACGTGACTGACTCGGGTTCAATTCCCAGCATCCCATATGGTCCCCTGAGCACCTCCAGAAGTAATTCCTGAGTGCAAAGCCAGGAGTAACCCCTGAGCATTGCCAGGTGTGACCCAAATAGCAAAAAAAAAAAGTCAAAGTAAATGGAAAGAAAAATAATATTCAAGTAGAAATCAATGATACAAAAGTTTTTTTTAAGTCAGTAAAACAAGAGACATTTTTTTCCCTCGTTGACAAACATTTTGCTATTTTAGGAGAATGATGACAGAAAACAATAATGGATAATATCAGATTAGAATGGATAAAAGTTACAACAATTCGATGGAGATGAAAAAGGTCACAAGTTTCTATGAGCAATGTTATGCCATTAAATTGATAATTCAGAAAAGATGAGTGAATCTATATAATCTCAAAACCACCCAGGACGCTTTTTAGGAGGAAGTAGAGAACGTGAACAGACTAAAAGGAAGAAAAATGAGAAAGTAATGAATATGCCTGCAAACAAAAGTCTTGCATGACAGTTCAACTAGTAAGTTACTTTTCAAGCCTTTCACAGTATTGGAAAAATAGAATCCTTCCTAACAATCGGTCTCTGCTATGACTTGGATAGAATAAAAGGGTTCATGTAAAGTAAAATGAACCATACATCCGATAAATATCAGATGATATCATTCATATGTAACATGTAAGTACATACGGCAGGGGGATGAACACTGCCTAATGGAAACAAAACCTTGAGCTGACAACAGAATTGGAATGATCAAACAAGGAAAAGGGAGTAGATGAAAAGTTGGGGACAGATGAGGCTGAGTAAAAAGAATCTAAGCCTAGTAGATATGTTTATTGCAGCACAGTATAGAACCCAGGAAATGCCATATACACAATTGTACAATTACAAATGGAAACTATGTAGCAGTGAGAAAAGCTAAAATCTTTCTCTTTATGACAACAAGGATAGAACCGGAGGATCTCATATTAAATGAAGTAAACCAGAAGGAGAAGGAAAATTTTACTTGACGATCACACTCATCTGTGGAATAGAGAAGTAAAACAAGAATAACTGACAGTATCAAATAATTAACAAACACGTGGTCTTGGGTTACAAAACCGAACAGCAAGCAGTGAGAAGAGGGGTGGGGGGTGAAGGTTTTGGTCCTCAAATTTTTTTTATCAATTAAGTTATTAATGCTCGTTTGATATTTTGTACTTCTTTAATATCCTTTTGGATATTTGGAATTTCTTTTATAGCCTTTAAGTAACAAAAGACTAAATACATCTTACACATTTGAAGTTTAGAAATTATTATTACTAATATGGCTAGATCACATATAATATGAGAAATATTTAATATAAGAAGTCCTATATAGGGTCAAATTTAGCCTGCATAATCTGTAGTTTTTTTTTTCTTTTTTTTGTGGAGGATGGGGACTTTGGTCACGCCAAACAGTGCTGGAGGGCATGGATCATGCTGGTGGGCAGGACTTCCTCTCCTGTGTCATAGAAGAACACTGTGACACTCCTGTGTCATAGAAGAACACTGGCACATTTTAGTCTGAGCTTAAAATGTAAGGACACTGCAAGAATATTCAGTGCTTTATGTAAAACATGACTATTGTGTGACTAGTATGAACACATTTTTTAAAAAGTAATAGCACAAAGGGTGGCTTCGTACAAAACAGTGGTTAATTTCTGCTTACTGAAACCTAAGATAGGCTTTTTGCAATTTTCCGTCATATTTTAAAATATTGGCGTAAGTAGATAAACCGTTCAGATTAGTTATGTCTTTAGCTTTCATAATTCATTAAGATAATTTATCAATTTCAAAAAAAGCTTTTGCTAAAATCATTTCATCTCATCTATTTTTTAGTTATTTTAAAAATAGACAAATGTTTGATGGTATGAAAATAAAAGGTATGTTCCAATGACACAGGAATATTCTCACAATAAATTTATTTTATACTTGTAAATGAAGCCATTAATTACAAATATTATCACGGGAGATTTTACAAAATAAACATTAACATTTTTAAAGGGAAAATATGCAGTGTGTGAGCTATTCTAACACAAAGCAAAAAAAAAAGAAAACATCTTTTGTGACACAGTGGTAGGGCTTTGTGCACCACTGGCCTGGCCAACCCGGGTTTGATTCCTCTGCCCCTCTCAGAGAGCCCAGCAAGCTACCCAGAGTATCTTGCCCGCATGGGCCATGGCAAAGCCTGGCAAGCTACCCGTGAGATATTCGATATGCCAAGCACAGTAACAACAAGTCTCACAATGGAGACGTTATTGGGCCCACTCTAGCAAACTGATGAACAATGGGAGGACAGTGAGAGTGACAGTACATATTTTTGTTATTTAAAATATTTTTTAATTTAATTTTATTGAATCAACGTGAGATAGTTACAAGCTTTCATGTTTGGGTTACAATCACACAATGATCAAATACCTGTCCCTCCACCAGTGCACATTCCCCACCACAAATATTCCAGTATAACTCCCCTTTCCCACCCTCCCCTTGCCTCCATAAGTAAGTAAAAGTAAAGGCCCTCCCGTTGATCATCAATTTGCTCGAGCGGGCCCAGTAACGTCTCCATTGGAGACTTTGTTGTTACTGTGTCTGGCATATTGAATACTCTCGGTAGCTTGCCGGGCTCTCTGAGAGGGGCGGAGGAATCGAACTCGGGTCGGCCATGTTGGCTGCGTGCAAGGCAAACGCCCTACCCGCTGTGCTATTGCTCCAACCCTTGCCTCCATGGTGGACAATATTCCCCATACTCTCTCTGTACTTTTGGGCATTATAGTTTGCAATACAGAAAATGAGGGGTTATCATTTTTGGTCCTATATCTACTTTTTTTTTAAATTTACTTTTTATTTTTTTAAAATTTTATTGAATCACTGTGAAATAGTTATAAGATTTCATGTTTGGGTTACAATCAGACAATGATCAAACACCCATCCCTCCACCAGTGCACATTCCCCACTATGAAAATCCCCGGTATACCCCCCCTTACCCACCCTCCCCCTGCCTCCATGGCAGACATGATTCCTCATAATCTCTCTCTACTTTTGGGCATTGTTTTGCTATATAGCTACTGAGAGGCCATCATGTTTAGTTCTTTATCTACTTTCTGCACACATCTCCCATCTCGACTGATTCCTCCAGTCATCTTTTTCTTAGTGATCCCTTCTCTATTCCAGCTGCCTTCTCCCCTTTGCTCATGAGGCAGGCTTACAGTATGGAGCAATCTATCTGTCCCGTGTATCTACTGTCCTTAGGTGTAAGTTTATGTTATGTTGTTTTATACTCCACAAATGATTGCAGTCCTTCTATGTCTGTCCCTTTCTTTCTGACTTATTTCACTTAGCATGATACTCTCCATGTCTATCCATTTATAAACAAAGTTCATGACTTCATCTCTCTTGACAGCTGCATAGTATTCCATTGTGTAGATGTACCAAAGTTTCTTTAACCAGATATTTGTTCTAGGGCACTTGGGTTGTTTCCAGATTTTGGTATTGTGAACAGTACTGCAATGAACATATAGGTGATTTCTACTGTGCTTTTTTTGCATCCTCGGGATATATTCCCAGAAGTGGAGCATTTTAAGAATTTTAAAAGAGAAGAGACATCAAAAAAAAAATCCCGTTCACAATAGTACCTCAGTAAATCAAGTACCTCAGAAACAGCTTAACCAAAGAGGTGAAGGACCTATACAAGGAAAATTACAAAACATTACTTCAAGAAATAAAAGAGGGCTCTAGGAAATGGAGACACATCCACTGCTCATGGATAAGGAGCATTAGCACAGCGGTAGGGCGTTCGCCTTACAAGCGGCCAACATGGCCGACCCGAGTTCGATTCCTCCACCCCTCTCGGAGAGCCCGGCAAGCTACCGAGAGTATTCGATATGCCAGACACAGTAACAACGAAGTCTCCAATGGAGACGTTACTGGGCCCGCTCGAGCAAATCGACGATCAACGGGAGGGCCTTTAAAATTAGCAAAATGGGAATACTGCCCAATAGCTAAAGCAAGCCTTGGGAAAAAAAAAAGATGGGTGGCATCACCCTCACCACCTTCAAACTGTACTACAAAGCAGTAGTAATTAGTACTACAAAGTAGTAATTTGTACTACAAAGCAGCATGGTACTGGGTGAGAAACAGACCTGCATATCAATGAAATGGAGTTGAATATTCTGTCACAGACCCCCAAATTTACGACCACTTAATCTTTGACAAAGGAGCGAAAAATGTGAAGTGGAACAAGGAAAGCCTCTTTGACAATTGGTGCTGGCAGCTCAGATAGAGAAGGGAGTACCAAATAAAGGGGGTTGGGAGGATCCTCCCAGGATGAGAGACGCATGCTGAGAGTAGACTATGGACCAAATATGATTGCCACTCAATGCCTCTTTTGCAAACCACAACACCCCAAAGGAGAGAGAGAACAGAGGGGAATGCCCTGCCACAGAGACAGGTTGGGATGGGGGGAAAAGGGGAGTGGGTGGGATACTGGGATCCGTGGTGGTGGGAAATGGGCACTGGTGGAGGGATGGGTATTTGATCACTGTATAATTGAAACCCAAGCACAAAATTTGTAAGTCTACAACCTTACCTTATGGTGTCTCAATAATAAAAATTTAAAAAATTGTATGATTTATAAGATTTATCATGTAAGATTTGTAAATTTCTTAAAAGGCCCTCCCGTTGATCATCAATTTGCTCGAGCGGACCCAGTAACGTCTCCATTGGAGACTTTCTTGTTACTGTGTCTGGCATATCGAATACGTCACGGGGAGCTTGCCAGGCTCTGCCATGCGGTCGAGATGCTCTCGGCAGCTTGCCGGGCTCTCCGAGAGGGGCGGAGGAATTGAACTCGGGTCGGCCATGTTGGCTGCGTGCAAGGCAAACGCCCTACCGCTGTGCTATCGCTCCAGGTTAAACTTATTTAAATAAGAATTGCTAGGCTTAATCATAACAGCAATGCATGTAGAATCATAGAATCAAATGGAAGAATAAGCATTCATAAATTTAATGGGAAAACACATTTTAAAGACAGCTCTGCCACCTTCTGTTCTTAATGTTTCATACAATTTTCTGATTTCAAAGTCAAGTCAGTGAAATAAAATTACGAGTTTTAACATGTAATAGGATTAATGCATTGCTTAACTAAACAATTTCTGAAATAGCATTAATCTCAATAGTCCCATGTTTATTAATTTAGATGGGGAAATATTTTATGGGCGCAATTTAGTTCAAGTATAGATTTTATAGGACTGTTTTTTTAAGAGTTAATATAGGCTTTTATTTGATTTCACCTAATATATTTAACATATTTTATTTCCCCCTTAACCAGCATTATATGATTGGAATTGAGTTCTTCTTATAAAATGAAAATTGATATATGAACCTAGAGAATTATTTTTCAACCTCGGGCCATATGGTTCCCTGTAGGCTTCTAGGAATTTCCAAGGGGGGGCCACAGTTGATGACGTTACAAATGGGAGGACCATGCAAGAGAGGTAGCAATAAGTTTTTGTTAGAGATTGAAAATCTCTGGCCTATAGCACCAAGAGTCTGGGTGCAACAAACAAAAGAATCAAAACATAAAAAATTAGAACCCAATTAAAGCAAAAAAGATCTGATACCAAAGGGCTGGAGCGATAGCACAGTGGGTAGGGCGTTCGCCTTACAAGTGGCCAACATGGCCGACCCGAGTTCGATTCCTCCGCCCCTCTCGGAGAGCCCAGCAAGCTACCGAGAGTATTCGATATGCCAGACACAGTAACAACAAAGTCTCCAATGGAGACGTTACTGGGCCCGCTCGAGCAAATCGACGATCAACGGGAGGGCCTTTACCTTTACCTTTACCAAAGGGATATTTTTTTAAAAGAGACATATGCCTATTTTTAAATTTTCTAAATAAAATATGTGAATCTGAAGAGAGTATTTCAAATATATTATCATAGGCACATTTTAAGAAAAAATTATTATCAACCAAAGAGGTTTCAAATTTCTTATAAAACATAAAAATAGTGTTCAATTGGTCCTGCAAGGATATTCATAGACTTACATACTTTTTTCCTGCACAAAAATTCCAAAACTGATCATTAAAATTCATGTGACATGTGCAGAAGTTCTGATATAACTCAAATTATTGATATCAGGAATTTAAATCTTGATATGGTTCAGAAATTAGAATGAGGTTTAATGACAGTTTTTTAGGACAAAAATAACAAAATCTTTTATCTTATGATAAAAATCATCAATGTAGAATCTATTTTATCTTATAGAACTCTGTCTTTTTTTGTATGTGATTTAGCAAATGAATACAGTATTTTATCACAGAGACTAAATAATTTACATTTGATTATCTATCAAATCATTCTTTAGAATAAATAATAATGTGCACTGCTAGTATCAGTTATGTTTTCCATGAAGTCTAAGTCATACTTGTGACCTCTATTCTGTAATAATATTCAATAACCTATTTATTTAGAGAAGGCCTTCTATCTCAGATCAAGTATGAAATATTTTCAATGACTCCATCAAATTGACAGAAAAAATAATAAACATAGAGAAATTGTTAGACTGTATCTCAGAATCATTGCTAGATGATACTTTTTTTTCTAAACTGACGTAAATTTAGTTTTAAGGGCTCAATTGTCTCTTTCTATTACCGCAATATAACATCAATAAAGTATACCTCCACCATGGTCCACCCCTTTTGATCTCTTGACCTCTGGTAACCTGATAACCTGGTAATCCCCTGCCCCCTATCATCTGAGTTCATAGGTTTTTGCTTTTGTCAGTTTCCTAGCTTGTTTTTTCCATAATCCATAAGAAGTGATATTATCAGATAGCTGTCTTTCTTCTGAATGATTTCACTTAGCCTAAATCCCTTCAATTCCATCACTGTTACCTCTAATGAAACAATTACCCCTTTAAAAAATTACCAAATAGTATCACGTTGTAAAAAGTTTATTGGGATGCCATAGGACACTTAGAGCTTTTCATATCTTAGATACTGTTAAGCAGTGATGCGAGGAAACTATGAATGCACACATCTTTCTGATAGAATACTGTTTTAATAGATATGAATTGTGTATTCATAAAACAAACAGGAAGCTCACAGCTCTCTCTCTCTTGCTGCCTGCGTTCAGTGGTCTCCAACCACTTCCTCACCGGGGATGTCCAATGCCAAGGCCGGGCAAAGGAGGAAACGAGGGCCAGGCTGGTTGATGATCAGTTGCAATTTATTCCATTCTCCCCACGGTCCTGTTCCAGTCTCACTAAGCTTCCTGTTCCCGTCTCCCCCTGTACGCCTTGCCGCCTTGCCAGTACCCCCTGCTATCTCTCCATGGCTCACTTGCTCTCCAGGTCTCTCTAGTTTCTCACACCCTACAAACTTTGACTGTAGCCACCACCATTAGGTCTGGTAGCACAATCAACATAAGAAAGCCCTTCCTGATGGCCTGCAGCCAGGAGATCTACTCAAGGGTGAAATACCACCTAGTGGTTTTCCTCATTTCCTTAGTCCAATCAATAACCATTTAAACATTTTTCTTAATTCTACTTCTTAATATTATTCATTTTGTATGAACACAAAAGAGATACATTAAGCTTGTATGGTGGCTCTCCTGAGGACCTCTTGCTATACATCTCAGACTACAGTGCTCAGGCCAGATTAATCTTTCCAAACCCTAGCCGGGTCCTAATATAGTTGTTACTTTTTGGATCATGAGAGAATTTGTCCATGATCTGTATTTGTGAGGATTTAAGTGTGGAGGAGTCATTTCTACTCCACTAATCTGTGAGTCAAGTTGATTCCTTACCTGCTGTTTTCATTTCTATATACTTGCAGTGTTGTTTAAAAACTATTAGTGTGTCATCACAGCACCTTTGATGTCTTTTTTTTCCTAAATACTATTTTGGCTATTCAGGGACTTTTAATTTTCCGCACAAACTTTACTAATATTTGTTCCATTTTCTTGAAAACGGGCATAGGCACTTCAATTGAAATTGCGTGAATTCATAGAATGCTTTTGGCATCATGGTCCCCTCTTCAATGTTTATTCTTTCAATATAAGTGTGAAATGTATTTCCTTGTTTGCCACAATTTTATATATTTTTTAACGTTTTTCTCAGGTATGGGCTGGAGTGATAGCACAGCATTCATTTGCCTTGCACACGGCTGACCTGGGTTTTAATCCTCCATCCCTCTGGGAGAGCCTGGCAAGCTACCGAGAGTATCCCACCTGCAAGGCAAAGCCTGGCAAGCTATGCAGGACATGTTTGATATGCCAAAAACAGTAGCAAGTCTCACAATAGAGGCATTTTTGGTCCCCACTCAAGCAAATCGATGAACAACAGGAGAACAGTGCTACAATGCTGTTTTTTCTGGAGATGGGGTGCATGTACTGAATCTGGTAGTACCCAGGCCTTTTCTGCTCCTGTCTCTGTGCTCAGGAGTGACCTCTGGGTATTCATTTGATACAGACACTAAAATTGATTTGGCAGCATGTAAAGCAAGCACTTTACCCCTTATACAATATCTCCAAACTCTCCAAAATATTCTTCAAATATGTCATGGATGGTTTGCTACATCAATTTTATTTCCAAGTAGTACACTACTTTCTAGAGGTGAACATTAACCTCCTTTCTTCCTGTGGGCCTAGATACATATCTCTTTAAAAATTAAAAGCTAGAATACACTTTAGTTTCATGTATGTGGTCATAATAATCCTTACCTTGGCCAGCAGGAGCAAGGTACTTGCTGGGATGCAGCCTACCACAGTTTAATACCCCAGGCTTCACCAGGAGTTAATGGGACCTGCTGAACACAGAGCCACTGAGCATCACAGGGTGTGGCCGAATCCAAATCCCTGTCCTCAAAGCAGGGAAATGAAAAGTCCCTTGTCCATATGAGGTCAGAAAGGATTATGGAGCTCTCAAATATCCAAGTTTATATAAAATCAATTAGATAAAAAGGGCTGGAGCGATAGCACAGCGGGTAGGGCGTCTGCCTTGCACGCAGCCAACATGGCCGACCCGAGTTCGATTCCTCCGCCCCTCTCGGAGAGCCCGGCAAGCTACCGAGGGTATTCGATATGCCAGACACAGTAACAACAAAGTCTCCAATGGAGACGTTACTGGGCCCGCTCGAGCAAATCGACGATCAACGGGAGGGCCTTTACTTTAGATAAAAAGAAACACATAGAACCACCTGTTTGAACTATAATTGTGATATTTTCTGTTTATCGATGACTCATCTGGCACACTTTAGTTATTCCTTCCACTCCCGACACATCCTCCTCCTCTCCATTACTGAATTATCACAGATAGTTCCAACTTAAGGGGTTTTTCTTGATTTATTCACTACTTCATAACTCTTTCTTTCTCTCTCTCACTCTCTCTCACTCTGTCTCATCATTTTTTGTTCTTATCCCTATTTTACACTTATACAATTTCCTATCTCTCTATCTATCTATCTATGTATCATCTATCTACCTATAACTTATTCATATGTATTTATCTAAGTTCATTCTATGGTTCTACAAACATGTTCTATATTGTACATGGCTGATCTGGAATAAAGATCTTATTCTGTAACTTTTGTGATCCAGATGCTACTTTTGGATGAAGTGGCCAAAAAAGGTCAGTGTCAATTTCGATGAGAGGTAAACTCATTTTGCTCCTGAAAAGGAATAGATAACCAGCAAGATATAAGATGACAGCAAGAGGACTGTCATTGTGTGGGAGAAAAAGAAAACTCTCATCTTCTACTTAGACGTTCTTTGGCAGGTCTAATAATTAAGTTGACACAAGACAGATTAACAGGATGAAAAAACTAATTTCTTATGCAAAGAAGTCTCATGAATATGGGGCCTGTGAAATGAACAAAGCAGTTTACATATCCTCTAGACAAAGAAACAAATTTGTGAGGAGCTGACAAGACAGAAAAAAAAAAAAAAAGGCTTGAGTCTTAATTAGCATCTAAGCTGTTTGTTTATAGAACTTTGGCCCTGAGTTTCCTGTACCTGATGATAAGAATTGTTCTCTACTTTCAAATGTAGGGAAGTACTTTCATGTAGAAGATTGAGAAAGGTTTATATCTCTTTTTGGCATAGGCTGTTTCATTAAGAACTTTAATTCAAAATAATTAGTATGCCATCTATACCCCAGACATAAAAACACTCTCAAAAGAACATTTGCACACCATTCATCATCAGTGCACTCAATGATATGCACTAAGATATGGAATTGATCTAAGATGTCCAAAGACAGATGAATGGATTATGAAGATGTATATATATATATACATACATATATATATAGATGAATATATATATACATATATATGGGAATACTATGTAGCTGCAAGAAATTATGAAATCATACAATTTGCTGCAACATGGTTGGAACTAGAAGATATCATGTCGAGTGAAGTAAGCCAGAAGAAGAAAGACAAACACAGGGTGTCATCTCACTTATCTGTGGCATATAGAATGCTGTATGAGGAAATGTATTGTAGTAAAAGGGGATGCTTACATCACCCTTGATCCCAGTGTTTAAAGAGAAGACATACACAGAAGGAAAGAAATCACAGGGAAAGAAGAGAACAAGATGCAATGGGCTAACAGGTGTCAAGGATTCAGTCAGACCAGTGGTATGAGTGAGGGGATACAGTCTTACACCCAAAACACAGATTCAATCACCGTCACGGTCACGGTCCTCCCGTTGTTCATAGATTTGCTCGAGCGGGCCTAGTAACGTCTCCATTATGATACTTGCTGTTACTGTGTTTGGCATATTGAATACGTCACAGGTAGTTTGCCAGGCTCTTCCTTGCAGGCGAGATACTCTCGGTAGTTTGCCGGGCTCTCCAAGAGTGGCAGAGGAATCGAACTCGGGTCGGCCATGTTGGCCGCTTGTAAGGCAAACGCCCTACTGCTGTGCTATCGCAATAGAACTGAAAATTTGAGATCTAAGCTGAAACTGTTAGGGCGCAGATTGGGCGTGGATCGAAATCTCCCTTTAATGTCAAAGAGACTCAAGAGACTGCAAACATCAAGCAGGGTTTATTGTAAGACTGGCTAGCCAGGGTCCAACCGTCTACACAGACAGGCAGATCCGGCAGGTTGGGTAAAGACCCAGAGCTTCTCCAAAGGAGAACTTATATAGGCCTTCACCTACCGTTACAGCAGAGCCAGCGCACTTCATAGCCAATAGATTCGTAATAACAGATACTTTCCTAACCAATCCAATTAAGGGTACATCACTTCTTAGCCTATAGTTTAAAGATCAACATTTGTGTCAGTGCTTAGGAACATCCTGGTTTTTAGGGCAGTCCTGGGTCTTGCAACATGGGTCTGGTGAGAGACATCTGGTTATCTGGTCTGACCCCCACCCTTCGAGTACCTGTATCTGAATTCCTTGCTCAGGGGCAGAAAAACCAGTTATTTTGCAATGCGGGCTCCTGTAAAGTGGATCTGAAAAAGCTTAGCTAGACCTGTTGCTGGAAAACCAGTTATTTTGCAATGCAGGTTTCTATTAAGCTAAGCTAAATTAATTCTGGTGTTGGTCCATTTGGGGCCTGTCCCTCAAAAAAACCACTGAAACTTTGTAATGTCCCTGTTAAGTGGAAAGGTGGGGATGGAGGGGGCTTTAGGCTGGAAAGAGAATCTGGGAACGCTGGTGGAGAGAAGTTGACACTGTTGCAGGGATTGGTGTTAAATTATTGTTTCCTAAAACCCAACCATCAGTTACTTTGTAAATCATGAGTCTTTATTTAAAAGAAAAACAGTATGCCCTATTGTCTCAACGTGGTGTGATATACTATATATCTACACATACACACATGTATATATTTATATATACACACACATAAACACACACCCGTATCATAATAGGAATCAAATGAACTGCTCAGTTCACCAGAAAGTAGTTTAAAAATTACTTTGTGGATGCTGGATCAATGGCTTTTATTTTTTAGTGTTGCTCAGACTTTAGTATCTGCTTGGGGAAGGCTTATTGTTTTATTTTTGATTTAATGTAGATGACTGAACTCAAGACTTTGAAAGTGTAATTCAGAACCCTTTATTTTTGTATAATTTGTCCAGGTGATTTGAGAGGCCATGACTTTTAAAACATACTTGAGAGTTCTTATTGCATTTTATATTTTAAAATATGCGTTTGTGATTAGAATTACAAGTTATTGTTATAATCACAAGCTTGGGTGATCATGTGGGGTCTGTGAATTAAAACTGAGTTGGCTGGATGGAAGACAAACACTCTATCTGCTGTACTATCTTTTTCGAATGTCATGGTCATTTGTTTCAGGAAGTCTTTTTATTAATTCTTTGAATTTTTGAACCACTGGATTTTTTAGCAATATGTTCTTTTTAAATATATATGTATGTATGTATATATATATATATATTTTTTTTTACTTGATGCTACTTTTTTTTTTGCTTTTTTGGGTCACACCAGGTGATGCACAGGGGTTACTCCTGGCCATGCTCAGGGGACCATATGGGATGCCGGGAATTGAAAGCGGGTCAGTCGCGTGCAAGGCAAACATCCTACCCGCTGTGCTATTGCTTCAGCCCCAATCCTACATTTTTTGAGGTCAATTTCTAACTTCATGGACTTGTGGTTTGAGGTAAGATTTAAAATCACTTAATCACTTAATCACTTAACTTCCCATTAGTCGTCGATTTGCTCGAGCGGGCGCCAGTAACATCTCCATTTGTCCCTGTTGTGTGCTAGTATAGCCCAATGGCATCTGTTCGCTCCGGGAACATGAAGGGCCTCAAACCGATCATTTATGATCTTGACGAAGAAGTCTGACCATCTGGAAGGTCAGAAGGTCAGAAGGAATGGGAGTGAAGATAGATGGTCGGCAACTACACCACCTCCGCTTTGCTGATGACATTGTTTTAATAACACCAAACATCAGCCAAGCGGCACAAATGCTGGCCGACTTTGACTGTGAGTGTGGAAAGGTAGGACTACAGCTGAATCTTACGAAGACAATGTTTATGAGAAACAGCCTCGTTCCTGACGCCCCATTCGCTCTCAACGGAACGACCATCTCCGAATGCAACAGCTATGTGTACCTAGGTCAAGAAGTCAACATGACAAATGACCTGGCACCCGAGCTGCGCAGGAGGAAGAGAGCAGCTTGGAACGCCTTCAAGAGCATCGAAGAAATAGCTAAGAGGACGAAGAACCTCCGGCTCTGGGCACATCTCTTTGATTCCACTGTTCTTCCTGCAGTAAGATATGCCTCAGAGACCTGGGCCCTACGCAAACAAGATGAGAACGCCATTCAGGTCTCCCAAAGAAGAATAGAAAGAGCTATGCTTGGAATATCACGTTTCACTCAAATGAGAGAACGAATCCGGAGTTCTGACATCCATCGACGATCAAGGATCAGGGACGCTGTCTCATTTGCCAAGGTGTCGAAAATCAGATGGGCTGGTCACGTAATGAGATTTAAAGATGACCGCTGGACTAGAGCTGTTACTGACTGGATTCCACGGGATGTCAAAAGATTTAAAATAAATTGCATTTTATTGAATTTATGGACATTTGTGCTGTGTCCACACATGTATCTTGAATAATGTCCCATGAAGACTGTATTTTTGGATAAGGAGGTACCTATATGTGTCTATTAGATACAGTGCTTCATTTTGGTTTGTTGTTTTCTTTAATTTCTGTGACTAGTTTCTCTCTTCAATGAAAGTGTGATTTATTTATTTTGATTCCATTCCTCTTCAGTTCTGTTCATATTTTCTTACAGAACTTTTGTGTAAATTAATTTGGTGAATATATGATAGTTATTCTGAAGTTTTCTTGATCTACTGAACCCTTAATCAGTATGTAACATCTTCTTCATCTCTTATTACATTCTCTAGAGTGTATGCCATTTGGGTTAAAACAAGTATTAGCTACCCCACTTTTTTTTCCTTTATAATTTTACAATTACTTTCTATGATTGTTTCTCAATATTGCACTTTGAGTCTGTCACTGTGTTGATGTCTTTTCTAAGGAGAAGAAGTTTGGATTTTGCAACCTAGTCCACTTTAACTTTTGATAGGGAGTTCATCATTTACCATTTTATGAGGATTTTGAGTGTTTCCTCGTATAAGTATTATTTCTTCGCAATTTTCTATTTATTCATTAGTGTTTAGGTACTGTATTTTTATATGTAGACGTGTCTCTGTTTCCCTTTTCTTATTATTTTCTTTAATATATATATATATATATTTGAGTTTATTATGCAGTTTACAACTGATATTCTTGGCTTATTTCCCCTTCCAAATTTTACACATGTATTTACAAAATTTCATCTGAGTATTCTTGGGCTGGAGTGATAGCACAGCGGGAGGGCGTTTGCCTTACATGCAGCCAACATGGCCGACCCGAGTTCAATTCCCCTGCCCCTCTCAGAGAGCCCGGCAAGCTACCGAGAGTATCTCGCCCGCATGGCAGAGCCTGGCAAGCTCCCCGTGACGTAGTCGATATGCCAAACACAGTAACAACAAAGTCTCACAATGGAGACGTTACTGGGCCCGCTCAAGCAAATCGATGAATAACGGGAGGACAGTGCAGTGCAGAGTATTCTTACTTCATGTACTTTTCTCGGCTATTTTAAGACTCTTGTGCTTTAATTCTGCTTACCAAATATAATATAGAAATATTTGTAGAGCTGCTTTGGAGGTAGCAAATGTCTATAGATTTGTTTTTCTGGGGATGATTTACTAATCCCTTAAATATAAGCAACAGCACACTCTGAATCAAGGACTTTTGTTTGGAAGTCCTCCTTAATCTAGCACTTTGAAAGTATCTTGTCATTCCTGCTTCTTATGCCATTTCATTGGAGGAAGTCTGAGGTGAGTTTAAGGGAATTTCCTTTTATGTAAGTTGTTGCTTCTTTTTCACTGATTTTTAGAGACATTTTCTCTTCAGTTCTTGCCTGGCCGATTACAATGTGTCCTGGTATTCTTTTGCTTATTTTTTTCTGAAAACCTTTGAGATTTCTGAATCATTACACCTATCGTCTCAGGTTGGAGAAGTTCTTAGGTATTATTCTTATACTTCTCTTCCAGTGTTTGTATAATAGAGAGGTTCTTAATAAGAGGTTCTTATTAAGTATTTTAATTTTCTTTCTTTTACTTCTTTTGTTTGGGAATACAAACCCTGATGTGCTTGTGGCTATCTCTTGGTTCCGTACTTAAAGATCACTCCTGGCAGGGCTCATGGGACCATATCGGGTGACAACGATTAAACCTGTGTTTAAGGCACTATTTTAATTTCCTCATTTAAAAACATTTTTCTTGAATGTCATGCACGTTTTCTACTTGTGCACTACAAAACTGTAGGATGACACTGTTTTGTCCTTCCTGCATAGCCTCAGGTAGTTTAGATGTATTGGGTTGCTCCCATCACAGTGCTCCCATTCCTCTGTGTTTATTTGTAACTTTCTTTGGTGCTCTGTTGACTTGTAAAGTCAACAGAGTCCTTTGCATAGTTTATTATCCTAAGTCCTTTGCATAGTTTATTCAGAGCAATGTCCCTTTTGTATGGACACAAGAAGACATACTTTTGTAATGTGACTCAGTAATATTTCTCTCCTGGGCGTCTGTTCTCTCACCTAAGCCTCATGTGCCTTTACTTCCTAGCGCCCCCAAAGCAGGGTGCTGATGAGGGACTGGATGGAACCAGGGCGAGCAGTAAGCTATGTGCTACCCTGGCATCGAGATGGGCCTAGCCAAAGCGCCATAATGCTTAACTTTAAGTTAAGAGCTTGATCATGGACAAATGTGGTCATGATCCAAAAGTAATAACTAGATTTGGACCCTGCTAGGGTTAGGAATGATTAATCTGGCCTGAGCACTGTAGTCTGAGTCTGTAACAAGATGTTCCAGGAGAGCTGCCCTATAAGTCTCAATGTTATCTCTTACTGTGTCCATACAAAAATAGCTAGTATTGATATGTTGATAGTTATTGGACTGAGGAAAAGAGAAAAACACCTTAAGGGGTATTTTGCCCTTGGGCAGTCAGAAGGGCTTTGAAATATACTAGGTGGTGTTCCCTTTGAACTTGGTGGGCCCTCAGGAAAGGCTTTCTTATGTTCATTTGGCTACCTGACTGGAGGCAGTGTCAGCCTGGAGAGATAAGGGAGTTGGAGAGAAGAGAGCTGGAGAGAGTAAGCAGGACAGCAGATGGACCTCTGATAGGCTAGCAAGGGGACAGAGAGAGAAGAATGTAGAAGAAGAACACAGGAACTAGCACATGGAGAGAGAGAGAGAGAGAGAGAGAGAGAGAGAGAGAGAGAGAGAGAGAGAGAGAGAGAGAGAGAGCGCCCAGGCTTCAAGATGGAGCAGAGAGATGAGATGAGTGGGATAGACAAAAGGCGATGGGAATGAGGAACAGTGTGAGACCAGAATAGGAGGCTCAGAAAGACTGGGTCAGGCGCATGGGGAGAACGGAATAAACGGCATTTGATCAATCAACCAGTTTGGCCCTCGCTTCCTCCGCCATCTGCCCCATGCCCCGACTGCCCTGCCTAGGGAAGCTGCCCAGGCCCACCCTGAACACAGGCTGTGAGGGGGAGATCTGTTGGCCTTCCCTGGATGCCCTTAAAGATTTTTTACACAAAACGAAAAAATTAATAGACTAGTAACCATCTTGAGTAGGACAAAATATTTACTGACCATACATTAAAAAAGGCTAACGTCCAAGTCTCACAAAGCTTGAATAAAGCATAACAACAAAGGTACAGAAATTTTGACTGAATAAATTCATCAGATTTCCAAGCCTCATTCTATGACCTCATTCTCTAATGGAAAGTATTAGCAGAGGAACCTCAACCATGGAGGCTATGGAAGCAGTAGGATTCCCCCTTGGGTTCTATACAATCATGTTGCTGGATGCAACTACTTCCACCCCTGTTAGCTCTTCTAAGAGATGATTCTTCTCAGTCATCTGTACCTAACCCCTATCAGATTCCAACAACAGGTTCATCTGCTGCTGGTCTAGAATGCTACTGTAGAACGTTCTTCAGAACTACTCAGTTTCTCTATTTTCTTCACCCCTCCAAAATGTATACTTTCTTCCTCAGCAAAGCGCTGCTCCTTGCTGGGTGTGCATATCCAGTGAAGTTCTCCACGCAAAACCAAATCAGGGCACGCACCTAATTTCTCCTCAATACAGAGCTTGCTGTGAGAGCTCATTGCATAACTTCCCTCTGGAATACAACTGAAAATCCATAAATAATTATGCATATATTAATATTTTACTCATGACAAGGAATGTAAAATTAATGAACAAGGAAGGGTCTCTTTAGGAAAACCATGACAATATTTATTGTTTTTTGAATACATACCCAAAATGGGATTGCCGTATCATATAGTAATAGTTTCTTTAACTTCTCTTTGAAAATTCCAGAGGTATTTCTTTAGAATTGTTTTGCTTAGAGTCTTAAATTTTGTGCAGAAAAACTGATAATTAGATAAAATGGACTATAAATGGAAATGTAGAACAATACATTTCAGGCAGAAGAAAAGCAAAAAAAAAATCTTAGAGGTAAAATTTCTAGAATTTACATGTAAGGCTACTTGTGGTGTATGAGTTATGAGCAGAAAGAGAATGGAGCAACATGTGACATGGGAGATAGCCAAAAATCAAATTATTTTATTCCATTACATTGCTATGAGAAAGTTG
The DNA here is from genome assembly GCF_029834395.1 of Sorex fumeus. NCBI lineage: Eukaryota > Metazoa > Chordata > Mammalia > Eulipotyphla > Soricidae > Sorex > Sorex fumeus. The sequence continues at coordinate 1,027,245 of NW_026606075.1, read as the reverse complement.
GATTGGAATGGAGAATTCCATTTCATTAGTTGCAGAGGGCCCCGCCAGACCACTCTCCGGCCCGCGGAGGTGGCCCTAGGATCCGTAGGTGCAGGGAAGGACCGACCAAATGAACACAAGACACGAGAGACAGAATGCAGCTCAGAAACAGAGAGAAAAAGGGACAGACTTTATTGGGGGCAATCAGGGTATATATCCATTAGCGAGGCAGCTACACAGAAGGTCGTGCCCATATATGGTTAGGGAGGTTTGTTACACAAAGGGCCATGTCCATATGATTTATATGCATCGCATACCAGACATGAGATAGTTACTTCTTGTTATCACCATGCCTCAAGGTAACCATACCTAGCACTGGCCTTGCCTGTTGCAGGTCACGTAGCACAGGCACTTAGGCCTTGGTCAGTTAAAGGGCCAGCTTCCCACATCTCCCCCTGCCTTTGGTAAAGGTAAAGGTAAAGGTAAAGGCCCTCCTGTTGATCGTCGATTTGCTCGAGCGGGCCCAGTAACGTCTCCATTGGAGACTTTGTTGTTACTGTGTCTGGCATATCGAATACTCTCGGTAGCTTGCCGGGCTCTCCGAGAGGGTCGGAGGAATCGAACTCGGGTCGACCACGTTGGCCGCTTGTAAGGCGAATGCCCTACCCGCTGTGCTATCGCTCCAGCCCCCTGCCTTTATTAAAAAAAATGCCAGCTAGGGGGAGCATTGACTGGGCCCCTCCAGGGTATCAAGAAAGCCTCTGTTTTGTGGAGGGGAGGAAAGTAGATAGAGCCCGTTTTCCCCTGCCCACCCAACTAGCGGAGGGGAGCCGTGGAAAAAGGCCGGCATTAGGCAGAGGAAACCTCCATGCAGGCCCAGTGTACTCCACAGGGAGTCGGAATCAGCCTTGAGGCCTCCCTTGCAGTGCTTTGCCAGACACCTAGTGGCTGAATAAAATGGAATAGGGTAAAGTCCGACTCTTTTATACCCAAATTGTCAGATCAGAGAGGGGAAGGGGGGCTGGCCATGAACAACTCAAGGTTGGGTCCAACTAAATACGACCTGCGAGCCGTCCTCTGTAGCAGCAGAATGTGCGGCCTCATGGTCTAGGGGAGCATCTTCTATTGCCAGGCGGTGATAAAGCACCTGTATAGGGTTGGTAGATAGAGAAGCTATCTGCTGTCTAACAAAAGCGGTAATTCGGTTAAAAATGCAGGGGCCCACCGTAGCAATCAATAAAAGGGCAGTCAGGGGACCCAAGAGTGGCAACAAGTAAGGAAGTAGAATGTGCAGGGCCCACCCAGAGCTAGAAGACTCGCGTTCCCGGCGTCTCCGCTCTAAACCTCCCCTTAATTCTCGTTTTTAATCACTCCACTGTGGTTAACATAAAAGCAACACTCCTCCCCCAAGGCAGCACACAATCCCCCCTCTTTCATAAAGAGCAAGTCCAGTCCTCTGCGGTTTTGAAGAGCAACCGCCGAAAGAGATGTCAGAGAATCCTCGAGGTGAGAGATGGATTGTTCAAGGCACTTTAAATCGGCATCCATGGCAGCGCGAAGTGTAGCTAGACCAAAGTGCTGAGAAGCCAGGGCGGCGATGCCTGTGCCGGCGACCGCAAGGCCAAGGGTGAACAGGGCAGCGATGGTGAGGGCGGTGACAGGCTCCTGGTGGAGTCGGTGGGGTGTAGCAACATCGTGCTGGGACCAGTAATCATAAAGGGTGGAAGACGGGTGGTACAAATTATGAGGACCACCAGAACAGTCATATAGAACTGTGAAGAAGAGTCGAAAACAGAGGCAGCGAGATGAGGAGTCAGGCCTGTCACTGAGCAGAGCCACCAGGCATCCACGGTCGGGGTCAAAGGAGGGGTCGGGGTCAAAGGAGCTGACCACTAGGGCCCAGAGGGCGTCTGCAGAGCCAGATTGGAGAGGAGGCAGAAATGGTGCTGACCTTATCTTAATCTCACTTAACAAAAACTATACTCTGCAATGCTTCCATAGGTATTCAAATAGCCTTAAAAAAATGCTCAATTAAAGCTCTTACAAGATATATTCACTGGGCAAAAGATCACTTTACATTAGACATTAACCAGAAGACATCTTAAAATTCTGATTCCCAGGAAAACACAAATGCAAAAGATTAAAGCACTCATATTATGAAACATTAAGTATTTCACTTGTTGTTACTGTGTCTGTCATATCGAATACTCTCGGTAGCTTGCCGGGCTCTCCAAGAGGGGTGGAGGAATCGAACTCGGGTCGGCCATGTTGGCTGCGTGCAAGGCAGACAGACGCCCTACCCGCTGTGCTATCACTCCTGATTACAAAGCTTTCTGAAGAGCAGGGCCAGGTTGATACCTGGTGACAAGGCTTTGCATGAAATAAAGTTATCAAAATAATAGCATGTACTTTCAAGCACTGGACAGGTTGATTAACAATGTAGTTAGTAAAATTTCCCACATTTTCCATGAAATTCTCCATTCTCAGAGACCATTACAGAAGGCTGACATCTGAGATTATCCCACTTTATAACTCTTAGTAGTTCTAGAAATTTTAGTTACCAAGAGTCTCAGAGATCAGATAGAGCACTGGTAGAACAAATTTTGCAACCAATTTTATAACTCTAGAAACTCATGTTTAAATTAAACCATTACTTTTTTGAACCTGTTTTCATGTGTCATAGTTATTTTAACTCCTTCTAGATCAAATATTCTAATCCAATGCAGATACAAACATGTACATTAATATAACAACATAAGATCTATGATCAATTTTTATAAAACATGATAAAACTTCTTTGGCTTAATTTCAATAGTTCTTGTACCTTAATTATTTAAAATCATGAGCTTTCTATATCAGATATTTTTAACAATTCCACAAGAATACAAACATGCTTTCAGACACAGAAAAAGCCCTTTGGATTTTTTACCAAACTTTGATATTAGCATAAGAAAATATTTGAATTCCTGTGTGAACACAAAAAGGATGGCAGCAATCTATCTTTCCCACTGCCCATGTTCAGTAGTTTCCCCCATTCCAGGGAGGTGGATGGCGATGGGCAGGAAAAGGAAGGAAACCTTATGGCAAGGCTGCTTGACCTAGTTGCAGTTTATTCCAATCCTCTCTCTATTCACTCTAGTATCTCTTATGCCTCTCCCAGCCCATTCTTACAGTCTCATTATATCCCATAATAGAAACTCAGGTTCTTTCAAGCATGTTTCCCCCTGTTCTCTCAGACCTCCTAGTAGAGAGCCCTGAAATCTCCGCATATAGATCATGGTACTTCTAAAGGTACAGTGATGTCATCAAAAGGAGAAAGAACATTGAGGCAGCAAAACATATATTGCTTCTTTACATCTGCAGGCCAGTAATTTTGGCCTCACCTTTTACAAGCTCCAAGCACTTGGATTATCACATCAAAGACCAATCTACATCTTAAAGATCAGCCTTCCTGGAGCCTGGCATCTACATTCCAAAGATCAGGCCTGGCTAGCACCTGAGATCTTCTCTGTGAGATAAGAGAAGCTGCCTCTAACAGCAAGGTTTCTGTGAGATAAGGGAAGCTGCCTCTTGCAGTATACTGAAATTATTTACTGAAGGCAGTTTGAAAGGGAAAAATGTTTGGCCTCATCCAAACTAGTCAGGACATTCTTCTAGGACAGATTCTCACTTAGCAGATTGACTCACAATTTACAACACAAGTTCAGTGTCCTAGAAGGATCTGATCTTGCAAATTAACAAATTCTGTCTAGGGGAAAAGCTGATTAACTGGTTGGGGAGGAGAGCATTATGGGAAAACAAAGGAATGGAAGTGACTCAGGAGCACTGTGATGGGTGTAACCTGATAAACTTTAGCTCCTTGTGTCAAGGGAGAATGGACAAATCCAATTGTTATCCTATAAATTGCCACTGTTTAGGAAAATAAGGAAACTTAATGGCTACTGTACCTACGTAGTTTGTAAAAGCGGCCTAGTTTTTCATTAAAGTTAGCTGAGGCTTGTAAGATAAGGTCTTGCTTTCTCTGAACTCTTATTTCACTTTAGTTTCAGGCTCTAGTTCCATAGCTCTTCTAGATAGTACAAGATTCTTAAGTTCAAAAGGATTTCAACTGTTAATCACATAATCATTAATGTTATTCTACCAAGAAATTTAGATTGAGAATTCTACTTTCTCTATAGGCTCAACCTTCTGATAAGGATTAACCCTTGTCTAACAGTTTCCAAAACCAACTGCATTTCTTAAATCACTGGGTTGCATATCAATAACTTCTCTAAAATTTCTACTTTTGATTTCAGCCTGGTTCCAACACTCGAGTGTTCCACATAGACAGATATACAGACAGACAGACAGACAAGACAGACAGACAGACAATGAATTGACTAAAACACCAAACATACATGTGCACACATCTGCAATTGATCGATCAATCTGACCCTTCAAAAAATGACAGGGAGAAACTGATGGTCTGAGAACGAAAGGGACAGTCCCCAGGGCTCCCCATTTCCCAGCCTGACCAGCCAGTAAACAGAACTAGGAGAAAGACATTAAGACAATACACACACTAGGAACACACACACAGATCACACTCCTAGACTCGCTCGGACCGGTCCTCCACTTACACGGGTGCGCACCACACTTACCAGTCACACAGAGATTTCCGAATTTGCCCAACGGGCGATTTTCACCTTCGGGTTTCAGTTCTTCCAAGTCTTCTCCTGGCACCAGGTTTTCCAGATCAAGTTACTAATTAGCAGTGCATAACTCTGGAATTCTGCAGCCAAAGAGAGGTCAATTTTCTCTTGCAAATACATTTTAGGGTTGTAAGGGGGAGGTCAGGAAGAAAAGGTAGGGAGGTGTGGGGGTCATTTGGGCTCTCGATATCGGGCAGCCTCTTGCTGGAGGTCTACCTCATCTCTGGGGATAGGACAGAAGGGGAGTCATGGTGGGGAGCAAAGGGTGGATATGTGGGATTGTCCTTAAGAACTAGGTATAAATGAGGAACATCAGCCTCAGAAACAGGCATGAGGATAGTAACCGAGGGGCACTGGGACATGGGCTTCTTCACGGGAGAGGAGACCCGAGAGGCTTCTCTCATAAGAAGACCTCTGAATCTTTCACAGCATCCTCTACATCCGATTCAAAATGCCCTACAATCCACAAGGCTCCGGGAAGCTCTCCTGGGCCTAGGGTCAGATAGAAATCATTCAGGCACTCCCAAGTTTTTTTTTTTTTTTTTTTTTTTTTTTTTACAATCTCATTTAACATGACAAAGCTACTCTGTAGTGCCAGTAACTGGAACCCAGAGAGAGTTCTTAAGACCCACAACAAAGAGTTCCCTTTTGCTAAGCGAATTTCCCAAGGTCCTAAGAAAGGAGGGTGGAGGGAGAGGGAAAGAGAAAGGCGGCGTTTTCAAATGTGGGGACGTGAATGTGCTTAACTGACACGTACCTAACGATGCACAGTTTTTTCTTCTGCGGGGGACAGGATTTTATTCTGGGAATCGCGGCTGTGACCCCCTCATCCTGTCACGGGAGTCTTCTAGCGGCAAGCTCCCTAGCAGCCTTTAAGTGCCCGCAGCATGCCCGCAGGGAGGAAACGCCTGAAAAGGGAGACGGAGGTAAGGAGGGGAGAAAGTGACTGAGAGAGTGAGAGGGAGAGAGATTCCACTAACCAGGCCACCCAAAACAAGATTGGGCTGATAGAGGGGGAGGGGATAGAGGGAGGCAGAGAGAGCCTGGGACAGTGGAGCAGAAGGGCAGTAGCCCTTTAAGAAGGTCTCTAAGTTTTATTGCCAGTAGGAAAAGGCCAGATGGGGATTTAAGACAGTCACAGCCCCTACGTTTCTTATATACACATTTTCAAGAAGAAGAAAGAAATTGACAAGGTCCTTTTTCTTTACCTAGATTCCTCGGTGCTTAAGGGAGGTTTTTAAACCACGAACGAACAATTCCTTCTTGCTTAAACTCTGACCCATTTTCAGAGGTCAGGAAAAACAGCGTTCAAAAATACTGATACACACGAAAATACAGATCACGAAACAGAAAATGAGAAATATAGGAAGAAGAGAGGGAGTAAGACAGACGAGAGGAATAGAAGGCAGACAATACATAAAGATTGACGAGACAGGAGATGGGTCACTGGAAGGCTGTACCCCCGCGTGAATACCTGGGAAAAACAGACGTGAGACACGGGGGGAGGCCCAACAAAGGGGCCCACTCAGGTGCTTGTCCGGCCAATGGGAAACCTAGCTGTAGTGGATCAGCCAAAGGTGACTTGCGGATGACGTCTAAGTCAGCACCACCATAGACCATATGCTTCCCTTGGAACCACAGACAGCCCAACCGGATTCCATAGCCTTTTCGGGGAACTTAAGGGTGCCCAGCCGTGGAACCACAGACTCGAATCAGAGGCAAGGACACCCCTGACTGGTCATTCACTCACACACACATTCCACAAAGGACATGACAGAGGAGTGAGGGGGGGCCTTATCCAACCCAGTGACCGTCTCATATACCTCATATGAGACTGAACACTCAATTCTCCCCTTATCCCACCCCATCCACCTCTATAACGAGGCAGGGGCTAATACCCACTTGGCCTCGAATGAGACGGGGCCCACTCAGCCTCAAACGAGACAGGGATTTTTGATTAGTCGCACACTTACTTTTCCATGCGTCCCGGTGGCCACCGCTTCCTGAAGGGGAGTTCAGAGGTCGTCTCCCAGACATCGCCCCGTGTGGGCGCCAGTTGCGGAGGGCCCCGCCAGACCACTCTCCGGCCCGCGGAGGTGGCCCTAGGATCCGTAGGTGCAGGGAAGGACCGACCAAATGAACACAAGACACAAGAGACAGAATGCAGCTCAGAAACAGAGAGAAAAAGGGACAGACTTTATTGGGGGCAATCAGGGTATATATCCATTAGCGAGGCAGCTACACAGAAGGTCGTGCCCATATATGGTTAGGGAGGTTTGTTACACAAAGGGCCATGTCCATATGATTTATATGCATCGCATACTAGACATGAGATAGTTACTTCTTGTTATCACCATGCCTCCAGGTAACCATACCTAGCACTGGCCTTGCCTGTTGCAGGTCACGTAGCACAGGCCGTGCCTGTTGCAGGTCACTTATCACAGGCACTTAGGCCTTGGTCAGTTAAAGGGCCAGCTTCCCACAAATAGTGAAATTCTTTTAATTAGCAGTTTCATGAAACAACTACAACATGTACAAATATGAAAAAATTAAAACAAAATCTATTCACAATAGGAAATCAATAGAGTACAAATAAATGTGGGCCATTTGTTAAGATGTTAAAACTTACTATATACACTGCTATAGAGTGGGATTTATATTTTATAGTTTCTAGCCTTAAAGCAGAGCTGGAGCGATAACACAGCGGGTAGGGCGTCTGCCTTGCACGCAGCCAACATGGCCGACCCGAGTTCGATTCCTCCGCCCCTCTCGGAGAGCCCGGCAAGCTACCGAGAGTATTCGATATGCCAGACACAGTAACAACAAAGTGTCCAATGGAAACGTTACTGGGCCCGCTCGAGCAAATCGATGATCAACGGGAGGGCCTTTATGATTTATTTTATTATTTTAAAGCAGGTTATACTTAGTGCATGGAGTAGCTAATAATTCAGTAGAAAACAACATTTTCCTGGCCTTCAAAAATAAGAAGAGAGTTTTAGATCACCAGAGCACTAAGAAATATATATTAAATATTAATATATGTATGGTATATTTACATATTTTCAATTGTATTCCATTGATTCTTGTGCCTATTTTTATTCCAATACCATTCAGACTCAATATTTGTGCTTTGTAGTAGAGTTTCAATTAAGTACATTCATTTTCTTTTTCTTTGTCCTTATTTTCTTTTCATTCTTTTTCTTGAGGCAGCCTTTTGATATCTTTTATGATTTTATGTAAATCTTAGTAAAGTGGAAATTGGATAACAACAAATTTTCACATCAATATACATGGAATATTTAAAAAAAATAAAATTTTTTCATTATTTTTACCTATTTTTCTTTTTTCCCAAATTTTCTTTTATTAAAGCACTGGGAGTGACAAAGTTATTCATGTGTGCTTATGACAATGTTCCATCAATGATCCCACCACCAATGTCAATTTTCATGCACTAATTTTTCCAGGTTCACTCTTCTACTATTCTCACCCCACCCCTACTCCTAGGCTGCCATTTTGAGGAAAACCTTTTAAGTTTGTTTGTGGGAGCAATAGTACAGCAGTAGTGCATTTGCCTTGTACACGGCCAACCGGGCCAACCCAGGTTCGATTCCTCTGCCTCTCTTGGAGAGCCTGGCAAGCTACCGAGAGTATCTCGCCCACACGGCAAAAACCTGGCAAGCTACCCATGATGTATTCAATATGCCAAACACAGTAGCAAGTCTCACAATGGAGACATTACTGGGCCCGCTCGAGCAAATCAATGAACAACGGGAGGACAGTGACAGTCACTAAAGTTTGGGTCTCATGACATCACTGTTGCTGACCCTATCCTTTGTATATTTAGCTATATAGCCCCTTAAAACCAGCAAATTACCTGAATCCTTTGTACCCCCCACCTTCATTGCTTCTCATCTATCTCTTCTACTCTTACCTTTCAATCTATTTATTTCCTCCTCCTCCTTGCACTTCAGGGTTCTACCCCCTTTTAAATAATTGTGTTACCTCAAGCAGTTACTCTAAATACCACATAAAAATGATAGCTGTGCCACCGGACCCCTCGCCAGACTGTTTCATTTAGGGGGTGGGTGAGACCTCTTCCCATCCCAATCCCAGCAGCCAAAAACCTCCAGAACTCAACCGTCACTGCACTCATGGCTGCTCTCCACACGTTTGGGCTAAACCTTACCCAAGAGTAAACCTATCCCTGGGCCACACATCTCATACCTCACAGCACTCATACTCCAAGAGTAGTGCACCACATTTGATGGTATTTAAAGTAGAAGAGAACAAATTCTAGAGAAAAACTTCCCTTAGAGGAAAATGTGTGAATATTGTTGTATTTCACCCAGGGGCTGTTAAGCTTTTCTATAAGAGATTACTAATATATTGTTATGGGTTGACGCTTATAAGCACTTTTAGCTGTTTATTCATAACAAACAGTACAAAATACATTTTTTCAGTTCTGCTTTATGGCAGGGGTTGGGGTTCAGGATGGAAACATGCAGAATATGATGGTGGGAAGGTGTAATAATCATGGTAATCAAATATTGTGAGCTACTTTATAAAAATTAAATTGAATTAAAATAAAACAGCAATATCATCTTCTTTATACTCCTTCTGGCTTACTTCATTTGATGTCTTTCAGTTCCATCCATGTTGCAGAAAATTGCAAGATATCATTCCTCACAGTCGTGTAGTATTCCATTGTATACGTATACCACGTCTTCATGAGCCACTGTTTTTGTTGGTGGACATCTAGTTTATTTCCAAAGAGTAGCTACTCTACTAAGTATTGCAATGCGCATATGTCCTTTTGAATGAATGATTTTTTTTCTATTCTGGTGGTAAGTAACCCAAACATGGGATATCTGGTTTATATGGTCACTCACTCAATTCTAAGTTTACAGAGAACATTTTATAGTGCTTTCCATTAGGGTTAAAATCTTCCTCAATCAGTGAATGGGAGTTCCTTTTTCACCACATCCACATAAACACAGGTTGTTTTCATTATTTTTTATATGTGGCATTCTTCCTGGTGTGAGTATTTCACTGTCATCTTGATTTGGACTTCCCTAATAATAAGTAATTGTTCGCAATTTTATATGCCCGTTGGCATGTGAGTTCTTCAGAGGATTCCCTGATCTAATTTTTTACACATTATTATCCAGTTTCTAAACACCATTAATTGAAGAGGCTTTACTTCATTTCATGCTCTCAGCACCTTTGTTAAAAATTAGCTTACCGTGTGTGGGAGTTGGCTCTTGATATTCTATTTCTGACCTGTTGGTTAGAGTTCACTGCAATACTATTTTGATTACTATGGTTTTTATAGTATAGATAATGAGATATCCCAAGGTTACTTATATTCCAGGATGGCTTTGGCTATTCGAGATCTTTTATGATTCCATACAAACTTTATTATAGACGCTTTTAGTCCTAGAAGAACGTCATCTGAATTTGCATAGTGACTGCATTGAATCGATATAATAATTTGGGTAGAATAGTCATTTTAGCAATATTGATTCTTCCACCCCAAGAGCATGAAATAGTTTTCCAATTCCTATGATCTTAATCACTTAATCACTTAACTTCCCGTTAGTCGTCGATTTGCTCGAGCGGGGGCCAGTAACGTCTCCATTTGTCCCTGTCGCGTGCTAGTGTAGCCCAATGGCATTTGTTCGCTCTGGGAACATGAAGAGCCTCAAACCGATCGTTCATGATCTTGATGAAGAAGTCTGACCATCTGGTAGGTGGGTGGCCACACGGTCTTTTGACATCCCGAGGAATCCAGTCAGTAACAGCTCTAGTCCAGCGGTCATCGTTAAATCTCATTACGTGACCAGCCCATCTGATTTTTGACACCTTGGCAAATGAGACAGCGTCCCTGATTCTTGATGATAGATGGATTTCAAAACTCCGGATTTTTTCTCTCATTTGAGTGAAACGTGATATTCCAAGCATAGCTCTTTCTATTCTTCTTTGGGAGACCTGAATAGTGTTCCCATCCTGTTTGCATAGGGCCCAGGTCTCTGAGGCATATGTTAATGCTGGAAGAACAGTGGAATCAAAGAGATGTGCCCAGAGCCAGAGGTTCTTCGTCCTCTTAGCTATTTCTTCGACGTTCTTGAAGGCTTTCCAAGCCGCTCTCTTCCTCCTGCGCAGTTCGGGTGCCAGGTCATTTGTCATGTTGACCTCTCGACCTAGGTACACATAGCTGTTGCATTCAGAGATGGTCGTTCCGTTGAGAGCGAATGGGGCATCAGGAACGAGGCTGTTTCTCATAAACATTGTCTTCGTAAGATTCAGCTGTAGTCCTACCTTTCCACACTCACGGTCAAAGTCGGCCAGCATTTGTGCCGCTTGGCTGATGTTTGGTGTTATTAAAACAATGTCCTCAGCAAAGCGGAGGTGGTGTAGTTGCTGACCAACTATCTTCACTCTCATTCCTTCCCATTCCAGTCGTCGTATGATGTTCTCGAGGGTGGCACTGAAGAGTTTCGGTGAAATGGTATCAACCTGCTGAACCCCTCTCTTGACATCAACGATCACTTCTTTGTAGAATGGTGAGATCCTGGTAGTGAATCTGCAATATAGCTCACAGAGGATCTTGATGTATTGGGCTTGAATGCCCTGATTGACTAGGGCTTCAATGACCGCTTCCGTCTCAACAGAATCAAAGGTCTTCTTTAAATCAATGAACGTTAAACAGAGCGGCATCTTGAACTCCCGAGAAACCTCAATGAGCTTGGTTATTGTGTGGATATGGTCGATGGTGCTGAATCCTTTGCGGAACCCTGCTTGCTCACATGGTTGTCCTTCATCTAGTGTTCTGCCAATCCTATTTAGGATGACTCTAGTGAACAACTTGTACATGACAGACAATAGGCAGATAGGGCAATAGTTGCCAATGTCATGGATATCTCCCTTCTTGAACAGTAGTACGGTTCTGCTGGTTTTCCATTGGGACGGAACCTTGCATTCAGACAGGTAGCAAGTGAAGAGCCTATGATCTTATTTTATTTTATATTTTAAAAATGTTCTATAGTGTTTATAGTATAAATGTTCTACTTCTTTTGATAAGTTGATCATAGGTTCTTGCTGTTCTTGGTCAAGAACAATGTTTGATCTCTTTTTTCCACTGATTCATTATTTGCATTAATAAATAAATTCATACAAATGAATTTTGTATGAATTCATACAAAATTGAATGTACATACATTGACTGATTTTTGTTTATTGACTTTGTAGATGTCTGTTCTATTTCTTTTAATAGTGCCTTATTTTGTTTTTATTTAAATTTAGGTCACGTAATACATTTATTAAATTTATTTATAACCACTTGATTACTTTGGTTTCTATTGTCAATAGAATGGCTTTGTAATTTCTTCTTTTCCATTCATTACTTGCATTTAAGATGGCAAAAGATATTTTATATTGATTTTATAATCAGCCACTTTGCTATACTAATGGTTTCTAATGGCTTTCTAAATAGAGTCTCTCAGGTTTTACATTATATTATATTTTACATTATATTATATGCATATATATTAACATGTAAACAGCAGTTTATTATAGTTTCACTATTTTTCTAATATATTGATATCTTAATTTATTTTCATACTAAGTCTTCTCCTACTAGATTAGAAAACCGTCTTAGTTACAATTTTATAGAAAGGCCTTTTAGTTAGTTCCAAGTATTATATTCTTCAGTACGTAGTATAGGGCTTCTGAATCTTATTATGCTAAAGTTTTTGACATTGAATTCAATGTTTCATCATAAATCGGTTTTAAATATTACATGCTTTCTTCACATTGATATTACATAATTTTGCATATGTTTTCATTGATAAATAGTATATTAAATGTTAACTTGAGTACTTTGCATAATTAGATTAATATTAGACAATACTGTATGGTATATTTGTTACATTATTAAATTAAGTTTGCTATTTCTTTTTTTGAGAATTTATATTGTGCCTATTTTTGCCAGGATTATTTTGCAGTGGTTTCATTTTATTGTTTTATAATACTTTTCTGTTTTTGGCATGTCAAATATGCCACAAATAGCTTGCCAGATTCTCCGTGGCATATTCAATACGTCAAAAACAGACCTCCATCAATATATAGACCTCCATTGATGATTGAGAATCAGGGACGCTGTCTCGTTTGCCAAAGCATCGGAAATCAGATGGGCTAGACACGTAATGTGATTTGGAGATGACCACTGAACTAGAGCCATTACCGACTGGATTCTACAGGACGTCAATAGATCGCATGGCTGCCCAACTATGAGATGGTCAGACTTCTTCGTCAAGATCCTGAACGAATGGTTTGAGGCTCTTCATTTTCCTGGAGTGAGCAGACGCCATTGGGCTACACTAGCACACGACAGGGACGAATAGAGATATTACTGGCGCCCGTTTGAGTAAATCAATGAGTAATGAGATGTCAAGTGATCAAGTGATTAAGTAATTAAGTGATAATATTTTTCTGGTTTTGTTACATAAATGTTAATCTTATAAAAGGTATTGATAATTATTTATTCAATTTTTCAGTGGTCTGGAGAGAATAAATTTAATTTCTATTTCAAACATCATTGGTAAAAATCAATGACAAGCCTCTTCCTGTTTGTCCCCAATGCTACGCCTAATCTCTCCATCCCTCAGGTCAGTCTTTATTTGAACCCGGGACTTTGTTCTCACTGCGTATGCACCCCAGGTGTCCTCTAAGACTCTGGGCCAACCACCACCCCAGGGCCTCTTTCTTTTTGTCCCCAACGCTGTGCCGGATCTCTCCATCCCTCAGGTTGTACCCCCAACACACAACAGGTAACTGTAGGGGGCGTGTCCTCTTCAGAAGTGGGTGTCACTTCTTCAGAAGTGGGCATGGCCTAATTTTGGGCCACAGGTAATTTACTCAGATCCAGCAATCTTGTGAAAAATCTCAGTCTCCATACCACCACACCAACATGAAGAAACAAAGCAAATCCTCACCACCAGGAGAGGATGATGAAACGAGCCCAGAAGCCTCATTAGGTGTTATTCAACTAAGGAACCTCTCTGATAAAGATTTTGGATATGAAGTAATGAAGATGTTCAATGAACTAAAAGAAACAGTGACACAGTTATCCAATAAGTTAAAAGAGGACATGAAAGAAACAATGGATCAGATAATCAAGAAATTACAGGAAAAAATGAGAACAGAAATTGAAAAGCGATATACAGAGGTGTCACGAATAAAGGATTCAGTAGATAAAATAAAAATCTCAGTCTGTGCCCTCAATAGCAGAATGGCCACAGCTGAAGACAGAATCAGTGAGCTGGAAGGTCAGCTGCAGGAAACCTACAGGCAACAACAAACAATGGCAAGAGACCTCAAAATAGCTTGAGAGAGAATCTGAGTCCTAGGAGATGATTCCTAGAGGAATCACATTAGAATCATTGGAGTACTACAAGGTCAGAGAAACAATCCCAATAAAAAAGCCACGGTTAAACAAGTCATTGCTGAAAAATTCCCAGAGCTGAACAATGCAGCCATTCAGATTAGTGGAGTCTGGAGGGTGCCAGCTAAAAGAGACCCTAACAAAAGCACTCCAAGACATATCATAGTTAAAATGATGGAAGCTGCGGATAGAGACACAATACTGCAATCAGCAAGGTCAAAGAAGGAAATCACATACAAAGGAGCACCCCTTAGACTCATAGCAGACCTATCAGAGGAAACCCTTCAAGCTCAAAGGCAATGGTGGGATACAGTGAAAAAACTCAATGAAATGAACACTTCACCAAGAATACTCTATCCAGCTAAACTCTCACTCAAACTTGAAGGAACGGTGCACTATTTTTTTAGATAAACAACAGCTCAGTAACTTCATAGACTCAAAACCAAACCTAAAAGAAGGACTAAAGGAGCTACTATAAGACAAGACAAACCCTACAGGCACAACAAACCCTTTCAGAAAGATGACACAAAACCGTGTGCTAGGCCACAAAACATACCTCAATAGAATCAGGAAGATAGAAATAGTATTAAAAATTTTTTTTTATTTCTTTTTTATTTATTTATTTTTTTATTAGTGAAGCACCATGAGGTACAGTTGTAGATTTACAAATCTTTGTGCCTGAGTTTCGGTCATACAATGATCAAATACCCATCCCTCCACCAGTGCCCATTTCCCCCCACCCTCCTCCCACCCTGCCTCTGTGGCAGGGCATTCCCCCTTGTTCTCTCTCTCCTTTTGGGTGTCGTGGTCTGCAAAAGAGGCATTGAGTGGCAATAATGCTCAATCCATAGTTTACTTTCGACATGCATTTCCCCTCCTGGGAGGATCCTCCAAACACCTTTCATTTGGTGTTCCCTTCTCTATCTGAACTGCCCTTTCCCCTAGAATATCCGGCTGGCCTCTAAGTTATGGAGTAATCCTCCTGGTGTTGATCTCAGCTATTCTTAGGTATTGATCTCATATTTTGTTGCTTTATATCCCCCAGATGAATGCAATTTTTCTATGTCTATCCCTCTCTTTCTGACTCATTTCGCTTAGCATGATACTTTCCATATTGTACCACTTGTATGTAAATTTCATGACTTCATCTTTTCTAAGAGCTACATAGTACTCCATTGTGTAGATGTACCTGAGTTTCTTTAACCAGTCATCTGTTCTTGGGCACTCAGGTTTCTTCCAGTTTCTGGCTATTGTAAACAGTGCTGCAATGAACAAACAAGTGCAGATGTCACTTCGACTACACATTTTTGCCTCTCTGGGATATATTCCCAGGAGTGGTATTGCTGGGTCAAATGGGAGCTCAATTTCTAATTTTTTGAGAATCGTCCATACTGTTTTCCAGAAGGGCTGAACCAGTGGACATTCCCACCAACAGTGAAGGAGTGTCCCTTTCTCGCCACATCCGCGCCAGCATCGGTTGCTTTTGTTCTTTTGAATTTGGGCCAGTCTCTGAGGTGTGAGATGGTATCTCATTGTGGTTTTGATCTGCATCTCCCTGATGATTAATGATGTAGAGCATTTTCTCATGTGCTTTTTTGCCATTCGGAACAATGCACAGAAGACAGAAGCAAATCACACAAAGACACAAAGTACCAAATGACTCAACTGGAAATTAAACAATTCAATTTTGAATAATGAGTGGGTCAGAAAGGAAGTCAAGGATGAAATCAAAAGATACTCGGAAACAAATGAGAATGAAGACACAACATACTAGAACCTATGGGACGCAGCTAAAGCCATGTTAAGGGGAAAATTTATAGCTCTGCAAGCATTTCTCTGGAAGGAAGAACAGTCCCACATAAATAACTTGACTAAACAGCTAAAGATCTTTAAAAAGTACCAACAACAGGAGCCAAACCAGGCAGAAGGAAGAGATCATAACACTTAGAGCACAAATCAACAACATGGAAACCCAAAAAACAATCCAAACGATCAACGAAACCAAGAGCTGGGTCTTTGAGAAAATGAACAAGATAGATTAACCACTAGCAAGACTCAAAAAGAAAAAGAGAGAGTAAACTCTAATAAACTGAATCAGAAATGTGATGGGGGATATCACAACAGAAAAAAAGAAATTCAAAAATCATCAGAGACTACTTTGAAAGTCTGTTTGCCATGAAACAAGAGAACCTAGAAGAAATGGATAAATATCTGGATTCTTATAACCTACTAAGGCTGAATCAAGAATATCTAGAATATCTGAACAGTCCTATTAACATCATGGAAATTGAAACTGTAATCAAAGTCTTCCCAAAAACAAAAGCCCATGTCCAGGTGGATTCACTAGCCAATTTTTCCAAACATTTAAAAGGATCTATTGCCAGTTCTTCTCAAGCTCTTCCAGGAAACTGAAGAAACAGAAACTCTCCCAAACAGTTGCTATGAAGCTCATATCTCTCTAATATCAAAAGGAAAAAAAGACACCACAATAAAGGAATACTACAGCCAATATTCCTGATGAACACAGATGGAAAGATTCTCAACAAAATACTAGCAAATAGAATTCAACAACTCATCAAAAAGATCATACATGATGACCAAGTGGGATTCATCCCGGGAATCAAGGATTGTTGAACATTTGGAAATCAATCAACATAATCCATCATGTCAACAAAAGAAAAGATAATAACCATTTGATCATATCAATAGATGCAGAGAAAGCATTTGACAACATCCAGCACTCATTTATGATGAAAACCCTCGTCAAATTGGGGATGAAGAGACTTTCCTCAATATAGTTAAAGCCTTCTACCACAAGTCTATGGCAAGCATTATCTTCAATGGGGAAAAACTAAGATTCTTCCCTCTAAGATCAGGGATGAGACAAGGATGCCCACTCTCTCTCTCTGTCTGCTGAGGCTGGATTCCTTGGGGTAGGGACGGCTCTCACCCGTCCCCCTCTGGTGCACCCTGAGTGAAAATAGCCTGGTGTGGAGTACAGTGGCTTGGAGCCTCATTTTATGCTCCCTTCCAGGAGAAGCAGCCGTGAGTTCTCTTTATTTTGTTTTAATTTTTTTATTGATATAATATTTTATTTACTGACCTCTCTGAAAAGTCATCTGTGTAAATGAAATTTTCCGTGTCAAAACATTGCCTAATACAAGTTTCTAATAAAATTTTTTATAATTTTATTTATTGAATCACCGTGAGAGCAGTTACAAAGCTTTCTAATTTAAGTCTCGGTCATGCAATGAAGCACCCGTGCCTTCAACAGTGCCCATTCTCCACCACCAAAAAGCCTAGTATACCCCCATCCTTCACCCTCCCCCTACGTGTGGGGCAGATGATTTCCAAAGTTCTCTCTCTCTACTTTGATCACATTCAATATTTTGACACCAGACCCACGATTGTTATTTGGTGTTTTACCCCAACACTCAAATCTGCTGAAAACACAACAGTAGACAATTTGTTTTCTATTGCTGGTTAAGAAAAACATATGATGTCACGTGGCTGCAGCAGTGGCCACACAATTTTGAAATTCTGAAATTTTAACACTTAAATCTGGAGGGATTTCTGCCAAACCCTGCTGGGTTCTGAGATTTGTTCCTGAGACTATGGGATCATGGCCGTTAAGCAGCTTGATCAGAAGCCAGAAAGGCTGTTCATGGGCAGTGACTCGAGCTCTCCTTGGGATGGGGAGGAAAGGGCTGGCTCCACCCCCATCCCATGAGGCCCCACGTGTCAAGCCACTGCAGGCCCAAATCTGACTGCCCAATGGCCTCTGGAAGATGGCAGCTACCAAGTCAACTAGGGAATCAGGTGGAGGGACAACACCCTTTACCCCCTGGGGTAGCCCAATGACAGCAACCTACTACAGGTCTGGACACATTTCTGCCAAAAGCCGCTGGGTTTTGAGATTTGTTTCTGAGACTCTGGGATCATGGCTGTTAAGCAGCTTGATTGGGAGCCAGAGAGGCCATTCCTGGGCTGTCACCCGGGGTCTCATTGGGGTGGGGAGAAAAGGGCCGACTCCACCCCCATCCCATGAGGTCTTGCATGTCTTGTCACTGTGGGCCTAAACCTGACTGTCCAGTGGCCTCTGGCGGATGATAGCCACCAGGCTTCCAGAGGGAATAGGCCAATGCATAAAACCTATTCCCACCTGGGATGTCCCAGAGCCAGTAACCTACTGCAGGGACCGGATGCATTTCAGTCAAAAGCTGCTGTGTTTCGAGATTTCTTTCTGAGTCTCTGGGATTTGGCCATTAAGCAATTTGATTAGGAACCAGAAAGGCCATGCCTCCAATTATATAGCTGAACCAGAGGTGGTTTGTGGGTGTGCCTCCCACATACCTAACATTTTGCCATTTACTTTCTTGGTAAACTTTGCCCAAAATTTTTGGGGTCTGGCCAAAGGCACAGCAGCAATTTTGGGGTATCTGGAAGTCTGAAGGCATCATCAGGCTGCTGATGCACTCGCCTCACAGGTACAGATTGACCTGCTTGTGGCACCATACCCCCTGTGAATTAATCATTTTTAATCCTATCTTATCTTGAAATGTGTAGTCTGTATCCTGTGTCTGTTAGAAATTTGTTTCTTTTTTTCTCCCTTTTTAATTGATTCACTGTGAGGTACAGTAACAAAGCTTTCATGTTTGAGTTTTAATCATACAATCATCAAACACCCATCCCTTCATTAATGCACCTTTTCCACCACCAAAATCCTCAGTATCCCCTCCCCGCCATTCCACACCATCCCCTGCCTGTGTCGCAGAAAATTTGCACAATACTCTCTCTCTACTTTGGTTGCAATCAATATTTTGACACTAGTTCCACCACCACTCATACCTACTAAAAAGGCAATGCTAGATAATTTGTTTTATATTGCTTGCTATGTATAAAATAATGTCACAACCGCATACTCTAGGAATTCTAAGATTTTAATAATTAGGGTCTGGAGAGATCTCTGCAGCAAGTTGCTTGGGTCCAAGATTCATGTGTATGTGTGTCTCTGGATCATGGCCGTGTCGGGGCTTAAGTAGCAGTTTGTGGGCAACATCTTAAAGTCCCTTTAGGGCAGGGACTCTGATATGTCCGAAGGGCCGACTCCTCCCCTGTCCCTTGAGGCCTGGTGTTTGTCACTGCCTCCCCCCTGTACCTGGAGTTTTAGCTGAATTCTAGAAGATGGCAGCCACTGGGATTCCTAGGGGCAGGCAGAAGGACAGCATCTGCTACCATTTGGAGTGGCCCAGCGAAAATGGCCTATTGCAAAGTCCAGACCCATCTCTGCAGCAAGTTGCTTGGTTCCAAGATTCATGTGTGTGTCCTAGAAATTTATTTCTAATCCATTCTGTCACTTTGTCTTTTACTGGTAAATCCATAACATTATCACTTAATTGTTCAAATATAATTATATATTGCCTTTTTAGTAGGTTTTTTTTTTTTTTGTCACTTGCAGTTGTTTTCTCTCTTTAAATTGGAGAGAATAACTTTTTTTTTTTTTTTAAATCACAAGGATTTAACCCTGACTCTGTGCTCAGGGATCATTCCTGGCAGGACAGGAGAGACCATACACAGTGCTGGAATTGAATCTGGTCAGTCAAAATTTAATTTACTCACCATGACTTAAACTATCAATAATGAGGTTCGTGCACAAATTGTTCCAATACCACATCTTCCATCTTTCTTTCCACTATTGTCTCAGGATCCTTCCTTCAAGTCCCATCCTGTCTCCCTGCCATAGCCAGTTCCGTAGACCATTTCTCAGGTTCTGATGATTTTAGTAATTTTTTATTCGATTACTATGTTTTTTTATACACCATATATGAGAGAGAACTTTCTGAATCTGTCCCTTTCCTTCTGTCAGATTTCATGATACGCTCCAATTCTTCACTTGTTTTCAAACATCAAAAAAGAAAACGACCAATACATTTTATGTTCTCTGTTTTAACATAATTATTTTGTAAAATGTTGGGATTTCTTCTCTAATCTTCTTACACTATTCTTTAAGGTTGTTCCAAAGTAAAGTCATATACCTGTGAACTATTAGTTTTTGTAATCTTAAATTCATTTTTGTGTGTTGCAAATTATTCTTCACACTGTCCTTAAAGTTTATAGTTTGTTTTGTTATACTTTTTAGCAAAATTGATTTTTTATTCATGAAAGAGGCCCTTTTTCTTTGAAACTAATAATTATTGATTGAAATACATTTTTCCCTGGTGTCAACATTAAAAAACAAGATCTCATACATAAAAGACAGATGCTCTACCATTGGACCACATCCCAAGTCCCTACTTTAACCTTTGCCTAGAAAATTATTTATCCTTCTTAATGATAGTCTTTGTTTTTCTTCTTTGTGGGTCACACCCGGTGATGCTCAGGGGTTACTCCTGGCTCATGCACTCAGGAATTACTCCTGGCGGTGCTCAGGGGACCATATGGGATGCTGGGAATCGAACCTGGTCAGCCGGGAGCAAGGCAAATGCCCTACCTGCTGTGCTATGGCTCCAGCCCCAGATCACAGTGATAGGCTTACAGTATGTAGAGCACTGGAATGAAATTTCTTTCCATCATAGTTTTGAGTCATTTCCTATTCTCCCGTGGTTTCCATGAAAAAGTCTATAGACATTCTTATCGCAGTTTTCTTACATACCATTAGTTTTACCTATTTTTCTTATTTCTTATTTCTTATTAGGTTCTTATTTAGGGTTTTAAAACGATAATTATAATATATTTGATGTAGATATATTTGGATTTATCTTATTTCAAGTTTATCTTATATAATATTCTCTGAATATCCTGTTTGATTATTTAATTTCTTTCCGAAATTAGATAAATTTATCCATTATTTCTTCAAGCAGGGTTTTACTCTTTTCTTTTGGGATTCCTATAATACAGACATTGTTCTTCCTGATATAATTTTTTGGGGTTTTATACTGCTTTAATATTTCACAATTTTTTTCTTTTTTCCAGTTTCCTCTATATCAATTTTATAACCATACTTTAAACTCACTGATCTATTGATTCACTATTTACTATTTAGTATAAAATTAATTTAGTCTATACCTGGATTTTATGTTTTCATAAGTACATTATTATTGCTTGCAGATTTTAATAGCTGCTCTGTTATTTCCAATCTCACAGTGTTTTTCCATTTTTAGACTTTTATTTAATATTGCTATAACGAACTTTCAAACTTTTACTTAAGAAAGCTTCCTATCTCTACTACATTTGAACTTTTCAAAGTTCTTACTTCATTCTAATGCTCAATTACTTCATGTGTATATTAATATTTAATATGAAATTAATATTAATATTTTGTATTAATATGTGTATTGAATCAAACATATATCTTTTAGCTTTCTATATACAAGATTTGAATGTGACCTAAGGAATTTTACCCAAGAGGATAGCCTCTGTCATTGAAAATCCTGACAAACATGAACTTCTTTAAATTATTGGCATCTGGTGTGAACAAAGGTACATCTTGAGGCAGTTGAAAGTGTAGAGATTATAATTGAGCAGAACATGAGTTTATTTATTTATTTTTTAATTGTTATTAGTGAAACACCATGAGGTAGTTGTACACTTACAAATTTTTGTGTTTGGGTTTCAATTATACAATGTTCGAGTACCCATCCCTCCACCAGAGCCCACCACTAATCCCAGTATCCCTCCCACCCCCCATCCTTCCCATCTCCCCTTGCTCTGTGGCAGGGAATTTCCTTTTGTTCTCTCTCTCTTTTGGGTGCTGTGGTTTGCATTACGTGGCAATTATGTTCTGTCTATAGTTTACTTTTAGCATACATCTCCCATCCTGGGACGATCCTCCCAACACTCTTTATTTGGTGCTCCCTTCTCTATCTGAGCTACCTTTTTCAAGCATGTGCAGATGTCCTCCAAGCCATGGAGTGAACCTCTTGGTAATTATTTTGGCTATTCTTGGGTGTTAGTCTCCTATTTTGTTACTTTATATTCCCCAGAGGAATGCAATCTTTCTCTTTCCGACTCATTTCGCTTAACATGATACTTTCCATGTAGCACCACTTGTATGTAAATTTCATGACTTCATCTTTTCTAACAGCTACATAGTACTCCATTGTGTAGATGTACCAAAGTTTCTTTAACCAGTCATCTGTTCTTGGGCACTCAGTTGTTTTTCAGATTCTGGCTATTTAAACAGTGTTGCAATGAACAAACAAGTGCAAATGTCACTTCGACTATACATTTTTGCCTCTCTGGGATATATTCCCAGGAGTGGTATTGCTGGGTCAAATGGGAGTTCAATTTCTAATTTTTGGAGAATCGTCCATACTGTTTTCCAAAAGGGCTGAACCAGTTGGCATTCCCACCAGCAGTGGAGGAGGGTTCCTTTCTTGCCACATCTGCTCCAACACTGGTTGCTTTTCAGAACATGAGTTTAAATATGTATTATCTAAACTGAAGAGGGGGCATCTGCTGACTCTGTTTTTCCTAAGCTGGTCCCTCAATCTCTGCCTTCCTTGTCACTTAGGCTATCAGTTACATAATTTTTCATCTTCATGTTCAGATTCTTCAGTCTAACTCAGATGAGCACAGCTAGGGTGATTCTCAATGTCTACTGGTGTCATCATCAACAACCAAACATTACTTCCATTTTAGTTAAAATTTAATTATAAATTTAATTATGGGTTCTAGGTCCTACCTTGCTTCTTCAAGATATGGATTAAAATGATGTTACATAATTGAATGTGGGGGTAGTTGCAAAGTAATTGCTAACGGTGACAAATTTCTGTATGTGCACTGACCAACAATTAATTCCAGGACATCTGAGATAATATAGGTGATAAAGCATCTACTTTGCATGTGGCTGACCTGACCCAGGTTGGATTTGTGCTGCTGCATATGGTATCTTGAACATTACCAGGAGAGGGCCCCGAGCACACAGTTTTTCTCCATCAAATCTCCAGCAGCCGAAGACCTCCAGGACCAGCCACCACCATGCTGAGACCACTCTCCGCACACATGAAGGTACTGGCAGAGGGACAAAGTCATGCGGGTTCCGGGGCCGAGATCTCCAAGCCTACTCGGATTTGGGCCAAGCATCCTCCACCCAGATCCTCCAAATTCCAGTAGTCGGGGGTCACACCCACCAACTGGCCCCCTGGCGCCGTGTAATACCATCAAGGCCAAGACTCAGAGACTATAAAAACCAGCTCCTGGAACCGCGCGTCGCGCAAATGCGGCCACGTGACACCTTTTTATGACATCTTATTATCTCATTCCTACTTTGGACAAACTGGCAGGTTACCGAATGTAGCCTGCCCACACGATAGGGTCTGGCAAACTCCCCGTGTCATACCCAATATGCCAAATTCCAGTAACAATGATGGGTCTCATTCTCCTAAAGAGCCTTGAATATAATCTCAGGGCTAGGATGAAGGAGATGTTACTGGGGCCTGCTCGAGGCAATCGACGAATAACAGGATGATTTGTGATTTGTGATTTGTGATAATGAATCTAAGGTGTTTCTAATTGTTTTGGCCTCTGTTACATTTCGCTGACAAAAAGTATTCTCAAATGACAGAAGTTGGAGACACCCTGTGTAGACTCTGGTAGAGGCAGGCAGCACACAAGGTGAGCACGATCCCAGTGATATCCTCAGGGGTTCTGCAGAATCCGTGGGTATGTGCAAAAAGGAATTTCTCCTATGAGGAGGCCACATATATAATCCATTTCTATTTCCAACCAGAATGGTCTCAGTATGGTGGTGTCTGGTTCTGGAGGTCTTCGGCTGCCGGAGCGCTGGTCCGGGTGGGAAGGGAAACTCAACCCGCTCCCCTCCAAGGGGCCCTGGCGAGGACAGCCAGGTGCAGGGGCAGGAGACTCTGTGCTGTTCTCTTCTGGGAGCTGGGTTTTATAGTCTCTGGGTCTTAGCCATTGATGGGATTACACGGCGCCAGGGGGCCAGTTTATGGGTGTGACCCCTGCCTACTGGAATATGGAGGATCTGGGTGAGGGATGCTCAGCCCTGATCCAAGCAGGCTTGGGATCTCAGCCCCGGGACCCACATGCCTTTGTTCCTCTGGCGGTACCTTCCTGAGTGTGGAGGGTGGACATCTTATTATCTCATTCGTACTTTGGACAAACTGGGAGGCTACCGAAAGCAACCTGCCCACACAGCAGAGTCTGGCAATCTCCCCGTGGCGTACCCAATATGCCAAATACCAGTAACAATGATGGGTCTCATTCTCCTAAGCCTGAAAGAGCCTTGAATATGGCACTTTTTAAAAAATCTCAGGCCTAGGACGAAGGAGACGTTACTGGGGCCTGCTCAAGGCAATCGACAAACAACAGGAAGGTCGTGATCGTTGTGATTTCCAACCAGCTTCATAATAAACTCCACCCCCAGAGTCTTAGGTAAGACTTGCTTGTCCCTCTCACGCTTAGTTGGTGACTACCACCTAGAATGTCGACCACAATGGGAGCCACAGGGAAGTACTGTAAGAATCCAGGAGTCTCAAACATCTTAACAGCAGACATACGGAGTATCTTAGCTTCTACTTCTGGCTCCCCTGTTCCTTGGAGAATTGGTGACTGCAGGTACAGATATTATCTGCTCCCAAGACCTCATTTCTACCAAGACCAGTGATTTTCCACCTTTGTTCATCCCATGTTTCCCTTCTTACCTTGCTTCCTTCTTGTTCTAGTTGACTCCCTAGTCTTGGACCACTGCCTCCAATTTATGTGACATTTATTGTGACCCTTTTGAAATATTTCAGGGGTCTACAGGGAGCCACGTGGCCTAGAAAAAGTCTCTCAAGCTGTACCTCATTGTGCACCAAGTGGAAGATGGCTTCTCTTGAGTAGTTTTTGGAAGTTCTAGAGACACAACGAATATTCTTGTTGATCATTCATTGCTTCTTCCATCTTTCTATCTCCCACCATGTTTTCCTAGGTGGTTCCTGCTCATCTATTCCTCTGCTCCTTCTTAAAATAACAGATATTTTCAAAGCATTACCTTAGTTGAAAATACAGATTTGAAGAGAATCTGATATCTTTGTTAATAATCTTGCCAGGGTCTCACAGAATTGGCCATTTTTGTAGTGATTTAGATGCAATAAATAGAGATACATATATTAAGCTTATATAATATGGCTCCTTATTATAAACACCCTACAGTAAGAGTATTGCAGGAGTAATGTGAGATTAACACTTAAAAGAGGAGGGCATAGAGATTTAACAGGAGAGACCATAGTTTCAAAATGATTATAAAACATACCTTAGCTCTAGATGAGCTTATATGTTATATTTAAATTATCTCGAAATTAAAGGTATTTTGGTAAAAAATGTTTTTATTTTGCTCTGTGAATATTTTTATGTATTAGTGAAGCAATAGAATCCCCAAAACAAAAGAAATTTGGGCACATTTGAAAAAGAAAAAAAATATCAAAATGAAGCAAGCTCTCAAAGAAGTTTTGAGTGTTAATGTCACTCTCAATCAAGTCATTTTTGTGTGTGTTAGGGCCACATGGGGCTGTGATTCAAGCTCTGAGCTCAGAATCACTCCCAGTGTTACTCAAGGTGCCACCTATATTGTCAGGGATGAAACCCAGGCAGACTGGGTATAAGACTTAACACCAATCCTATCTCTCCAGCCTGAACATTAATAGAGCCTATCCTTTATCCATTATTGTATAAACTTACACTTAGAAAGGCATTGTAAAGTATTATCCATACCATATCCATATCCATATCCATGGTATGGATAATACCAGGAGAGTGCTATAGGAAGAGTAAGTGATTAAACTGGAAAAGAATGTGTAAAATGAAATTTCTCTGTATGTATGAGTTGGGAACAACTCAATTATTACATTAATTCTCAAGTGTGAACCAAATTCTTGCATAGCCATTTTAGATATTCACACTGGTAAAAAGAAACTGCTTGAAAATTGTAAACCAACAAAGAAGCATTCTGAATTTGACTTTGATGACTATACATTTATATTTCCTATTTCTGACATTTAATATTATATGGCATAGAAATATTTTTGCCTGAGGAGACTTACTCCATTTGTGCATGTGTCTGTATAGCTTCTTTCATAATAAAATTGCATTAAAAGACAAGTTGCCACCTTTAAACAAAGAGTGATTGATGAGTGAAAACATTGAACTCTCAGTATATTTTTCAGGGGTGAGAAAATGTAAAATATGAAAGTAACTTTAAATGCATTTCAGTACTTTTTTAAAAACTGTTGCAAATAAAAATTAAGCCTTGATTATAGAGACAAAATTTAACTACTTATTATGTATAGTATTTCATGGTGTTAAATATATTTTTCTAATTTAAATGATTACAGACTAGTTATAAATATTAAAATCACAGCTTTTAGCCATTGTAAAATGGAATGTTTAGGATGAAATTACATAAAATAAATGGAGAGAAATTCCACATATGAGAAAAAGCCAGAATATTATATAAGTAACAGCAATTAATCACTCCACATACACTAATTTTGTTTAAATAATCCAGTTCGCAATTGGGACAAGCCCTTCAATTTTCATTACCTATCTCCATGGAGACCACTAACTGTACTGTTAGAATTCATTTTCCCTGCTACATAGCTTATCACAGGCACATCAAATTGTATTAACATCACTGACAAACTAAACTTTTGCCAAACCACTTGAGGTTTTATCCAACTTTATTTTCATGCTTGACTCCTACTTGATATTGTTGTTATCAGAAATATACTTGATATCATTTCAACGTTGTTTTGAAATGTGTTTTATATCCTAGCATGTACCCTTGGTGCTTTTGTGTTCATTTGACAAGAATTTGTGCTCAGTTTCTCTCTGATGGATGATGTGCTATTGTTTTCCTGTTGATTTCTTGATGAGTCTGTTGCTGAGAGTGTGGTGTGTGGTGCTGCTCCCAGGGCCTATGGGCTGTGGACTGACCTGGCACTTTTTCTCTGGTTCAGAAGACGAGACATTAATATTGAACTCAATTGAATTTATTTTCACCAGAGATGTTTCCGTTTTTGTGTACCACCCTTGCCTAATTTTTAGTTCAAGATAATGATAGCATCATAGAATATATTTCAAGGGCCATCTTGACAAACGTAGGTGTACATTCATCTTTGAAGGTCATGTGGTACTTGCTAACAAACTCATCTATATACTTTGCTTGGAGAAGATTTCAGTTACTGTTTTAACTTGTTTGCTTTTTAAGTACCTGTTTAGGTTTTCTATTTCCTTCAGGCTCAATATTATTAGGTTTTATGAAGCTAAACATTAGTCCCTTTCTTCTAGGTTTTCCAATTTGATTTTATAAATTATGGTGGCAGTCTCATGATAATTTTTTTAAAAATACTTTGCTAGCTGTAGCGTCTACCTTTCAATTTCCTTTAGTAGGATTTTTACATCATTTTAAAAAAGCGAACCTACCTTAGTTTATGTTTTGTTCACTATTTCAAATATCCATCTTTTGATTTCATTAATCTTTCTAATATGCCTTTATTAGTATTTCGCAAATTTATTTTTATTTTATATGATTTTACTTCTTTTTCTTGATTATCAGCTTTATTTGTTGTTCTCTTCCATTTCATTAAGAGGAGAGGTCAGGGCTTTTATTTTTATTTTTAAGCCATTAGGTTTGTTTCCTGATGAATGCCATTCTTACTATAAACATCACTCTTCATCATGTTTTGGATATGGGTCATAGGTTCTAATACCTCATATTTCATTCTCATTTGTTTTCAGAAACATTTCTAACATGTTTAATTTGGGCAGATTTTGTTGTTGATTGATTGCTAATATTATATGATTGTGATTAAAATGATTCTTAGGACATTTCATTAAGTTTTCATAACTTAATTTCTAAATATTTCTCATTGCAAATTGCAATTTTCCCTTATAATGTTTGATATGAACTGGAAAATATCTTGCCAAGTAAAGTCAGTCAGAAGAGATAGATGTAGAATGATTTCATTGATGTGTGGGACCTAAAGTTCTTCTGCAAGGTAGCAACAAAAAGTCAAAGACAACAAGGTGAGAGAACCGATTCACACAATTAAGTTAATGATTAGTGGGAAATATGTTGAAAATGAGTGGATTAGGAAACTTGGGAGAGAAACGTGGGTATAGTAGTGATGTCTGCGGTGTTGTAAAGATGTGATTGGGAAATAATCTATAATGGTTTCATGCATCAGATGCCTCATAAAAATTAAAAAAATAAAAAAGAACATTTCATGTGAACAAAAGATTTATATGTATTTGATTGGAGCAAGGGTAGAAAACCTTTCAAGTATGTGGTAATCCGTTACTTAGCTTAAAAAGAAAAAATCATGCAATTTGCTCTTATGTTGATGGATCTCAGAGTATAAGGATAAGCAAAGTATGTTAGAACAAGAAGCACAGATACTAAATAATCTTTTATAAGTGGGATGTAAAAACCAAAGTGGGTGTCTAATGAGTGCCTAAAGCAACAGATATTTAGAACTGATCTTTGGTAGAAAGGTTATCATGGGAAGATGAGGTAGCCGGAATGGGGGGAAATGCTAGCACAACGGTGGAGGGTGTTGTGCTAGAATGTGTTATACAGGAGACCTTATTATTAATGATATTGTAAACCATGGTGCATCATATAAAAAAACAAAAGATAATATCAAGCCTTGCTAATTCAAATCTTCATTTGATGCCGGTGTGTCAAAACTTAGATAACCTAATAAAATACTCAAAATTTATTCAGGAAATAACAAACAAGTTACTAGACTACAAGTAATAATATTTTAAAAAATAATAGAAAACTTGGGCTTCATCACAAGTTAAAAAATGAATGGAGGGAAAGGAGAGAAAAGACAGGGAAGAGGCAACGGGGGCTTGGTCAGGGGTTTCGGGCTTAAAGATGGTGTTGAGGAATGATAGAGCCAAATATCCAAACCACAACACTGAGATCAAAAGACACAAACTTTAATAACGACCAAACTTAGAAAGGTGCCTGTCAGAGGTTAGGCTGGAGGTGGGGTGGGGTCAGGGGTGAGGTACAGAAGGGAACCTTGGAACATTGTAGAAGTTGACACTGATGGTGGTGGTGTTTAACAAACATAAAACAAAATAACCATGCTTCAAGGAAGATAAAGGACTGTAAATTGGAGAAAATATTTACTATTCGTAAGTCTTATCAGAGAATCTTAGCCAGACATGTGTATTAGGAAAAAAAATTAGTTAAATCATGCCATGACACTATAATTATAACCTAGATAGAGCCAGGATTTTTTAAATTTGTTTTTGGAGGGAGCTACTCTGGGCTTCATTTTCTGGAGTTGCTCCTGGAAATACTCAGGGAACCATGCAGTGCTAGTGTTCAAACCAAGGCCAAATTGATGAAAAGCATGTGCTTCAGTCTCTTGAGTTAGCACTACAATTTCAGTATCCAAGAGTTTAAATAGGTATTTCTCCAAAGAAACTACAAGTGACAAATAAGACATTAAAAATGAAAATTAAAACAATTGCACAATAAACATCAGTGAGGAAAACCTTCTAAGATCAGGCCCATGACAAAATTTCTAAATCTATTACTATTCAATTTACTATTGGAAACCCTTGCCTATAGTAAATTGATTGGTAATTTGGCAATAAAGACATACAAAGAGCATTCAGATTTAAAAGAATAAGCTGAATTTCACTATTCACAGATGATATGATACTAAGATGATGTGATATAAATACTAAATTCGTCGTTTGCCTTGAGCAGGCCCCAGTAACGTCTCCTTCGTCCTAGCCCTGAGATTTTTAAAAAAAGTGCCATATTCAAGACTCTTTCAAAGTTAGGAGAATGAGACCCTTCATTGTTACTGGTATTTGGCATGTTGGGTATGCCACGGGGAGTTTTTTTTTTTTAATTCCCCATGGCGTACCCAATAAATACTAAATACTCTGCAAAAAGCTTCTAGAAACATGAATTAGAATTTTTCCAGCACAAAAAATGAATAAATCCAACCCACCCAGGCATCCAAATTTTAATGTACTGGTTACTATGTAAGTACATCAGGGAATCTGTTTAGAATTTAATAAATTTGATATGTTTCTCTATTGCTTACTTTAGCAAACTTTCTTTACTGATCTAGCTAAATATATCCAGAGCATGAAATTTCTGCTACAATGTACTTCCTGCTGTGATTTTACAATAATTCAAAGTTGAACACCCTTATGCATTCCTTTACTTATAAAATTTTGTTATTATATTTTTAAATACTTCGATAGCTTTTCTAAACTAAATTTAGAAGGACAAACACAGATTTGAGTTCTCACTGAAACACATTGTTTCTAATGTAAACTGATTGTCATAGTGTTCCTTGTTTGTATCTGAATATAGAGTCAATATTTGGTTTCTTTGAAGGGGATTTTTTTTTTGTTAAAGACAGATTTGAAAGTTATAAAAGTCATCAGAGTAGAGTTCTGATTGATCTCTCAGTTCAGTATCTCAGATTTGTTGCATACAATAGTTGATGACAGAACTATATAGCCCTTGTCTTCTGGAGTAACATAATCGCTCACTGATATGAATAACACTTGTCTCACTCTGGCAGTCACTTCTGTTGAAATATCTCAGTGATGAGCTGCTATGATAAATAAAAATTAGTGTTCACCATCTGATATCGCAATGAAGTATTTTAAAATCATGTTTTTGTCTGCCTTATCTGTGTCCTTTGCACGATGAAAGGTTTTTATTTATGGCTAATTAATAAATGTCTAAAATCTGACACCCAAAATGTTCAAAGCAGCAACAATGGTAAATTTCTCTGCAAAATAAAATATATTAATATTGCAGAAAATATAGTTTGAGACATTTTGTTGCATAGAAGACATAATTTTCCTGAAAATAAATTATGCGTTAACTGTAGCTGGCACAACGGTGCCAGTACAAACAGCTGAAAGACAGAGCTATTGCTAAGAGTTCCACATTACTTGAAAGTAAATTCACTGTGTGTTACCAACTAGAAGTATAAAGCTTTAGAATTCTTATTTTCCTACAAGGAACAGGTACATAAAGCAGAAACGTGCATTAACAATCTCAATTTTTATTTTAATCAGTAGAAATAAAATTATAACGAGTAAAAGTAATTTTATTTCCTAATATAATTTTGAAAAGTTTTTTTGTGGAGATACACAAATACTTACACTTTGTTATATCAATATTTGAAGAAAGATTAAAAATTATTTTTCTGACCATATGTTACTATGTTTTCTATACAAGTACAGCAGATAGGCTGTAAAAACTATGACAAAATTGAGAAAACAGAGCAATGTTTTTATTGGCATTTTAAAGAATTTTTTCTTTCTTTTTTTTGGGATCACACCCGGCATTGCACAGGGGTTACTCCTGGCTCATGCACTCAGAAATTACTCCTGGCAGTGCTCGGGGGACCAAATGGAGTGCTGGGAATCGAACCCAGGTAGGCCGCATGCAAGGCAATTGCCTTACCTGCTGTGCTCTCACTCCAGACCCGGTAAAGAACTTTTAAAATTAGCAATTTATATATTAGTTTTCCTTAGTTTTAAGTCATAAAAGTTAAAGTAAATCCTTTTTCCTTTTTTTCTTGTTGTTTGAAAAAGCAACTGTTTCTAAGTTTCTTCAGGATACTTAGCTCAGTTTTTAAAATTTATTTTAATCAAATAAGTAAAGTAAAGTAAAGGCCCTCCCATTGATCATCGTCTCCATTGGAGACTTTGTTGTTGCTGTGTCTGGCATATCGAATACTCTCGGTAGCTTGCTGGGCTCTCCGAGAGGGGCGGAGGAATCGAACTCGGGTTGGCCATGTTGGCTGCCTGCAAGGCAGACGCCCTACCCGCTGTGCTATCGCTCCAGCCTACCTAATTTAATTATATTACTAATTTAAAAATATTAGTATATACTAATTTAAAAATATTAGTTTATGCATGCTGATAAAATACACAAAATGAACTGAATTGGAGGTTATTGTCCCAAAGTCTACAACATTCAAGTAATATTTTAGGTGATATAGATTAATTTTTTATTTATTCAACATTCAGGAGATGAGTCTGGAACAAATAAACCCTTGTTATATAAATAACAATACAAACAGCATGTGTTCATAAATATTCATATACACTTATGCAATTATAAATAACATTTTTTCATCTATCATTGTGGAATATAACTTTGTATTTTTATCCTAAGCATACTGATCCTTTAAGTGATGAAGCTAAGGTGTAATATTTGTTAATCAGTTCCCTTTGAAATGATTTTCAGTATAATTTGAACTAACTAACAAGAAGAAATAAATCTTGAGTTTCAAGCACCAATGACAGATGTATGGAATGATTAATATCGACACATAATACTCTTGAGAATCTTTTCAATTTAAAGTCTGTTTTGTGGAGGGTTAATTATCAGGAACCTATGCTTATAAATGAGCTTGGGTCACGGATGTATAGAAAAGTCAGAAGATTTAAACAATTAATTTTTTGCTAAACAGTATATGAACACTTGCCTGCATGTGTGAAATACAGCATAGCCAAAAGCAAACAGAAGTTTAATAATTTTATTTTTATTTCCTATGATAACTCTTATTGAATTTACTATTATAAGTAGTCTTTTGTATATATTAGACAATACAGCCTCTTTCTTTCCTCTTCCAGAATGCATACCAACATAATAAAAAATATTTATTAGGATCTTATAGTTTTGTTTATAATGCAGTTTCCTTTCATAGTTAATTGGTGAAAAATCCACCAAATTACAGAATCCAATAATTTCACCAGTCAGAAACCTTTAAGTGCTTGAAGTTTCATTATGTTCCCCATGTTACCTAAGACCTTATGCTTAGTGTCTTGATGGCGATGCTGAATGCATTTTATTCATCTATGACTCAAGAGCTCTTCTTGCCTGTGCTTCTTTGCTAGCTGCAATGCTGTAAGCAGGCTAAGTACATGTATCGAGGCAATTTCAACAGATAAAAGTCTTCAGCATATATAGCATCTGGTATTTAGGCAGAAACAGATGGCTCAAGTACAGATGTTTTCAGATATTGGCTACTGTTACGTTGCAGATCATAAATCATGGTTACATCCAACAGCTCTTAAACTAAAGAAGATGGATGTACAGCTTTTTTTTACCAATCAGGGAATACTTTCATGGTAAAGAAAAGATTACACTAAATCTCTATTGATTTAATAAGCTTGTTTCCCCATGACAATTTGATTAAGCTCAAAAGGATATAAAGGGAATATTGGCAAATCAAATATCTCTTCCCAAAAGATGATGAGTATATTTATAATAAATATAAACAATATTTTTACCTCATTTTATGCCATAAGTTTCTCTAAAATGTACGCATGCATATTTATAGACACATACAAATTCTCTAGCACTCATTGGGCTATAAAAAGCAGACTGTATAATATTTACCCAAAATATTTGTCATAATCAACACCATTCATAACAGCTGAATGAGCCCATCCTTGTAGACACTACAATAAAAGGTGTTCGGAGGCATTCTAAGGGTACAACAAATGCCTGATAATTCCACAAAAAGCTTCAGTTTTAATATTAATTTGCATATGATTATAAAATATAACCTTATTTTTATATTTTTGTTGTATTCTGATATATTCATTGATATTGCTCAAACCACGTTCCTATTTATTTTTTATTAAATATATGTTTTTGTTTGATTTATGTGGGAGCCACTTTGGTTAGTGCTCAAGGGCAGTCCAGCTATTTGCATAAGTGATGTTCCTAGTGGTACTTAAGGGATCAGGTGGCATTTGGTATCAGTCAGTGCCTCCTACATTTCAAACATTTGCCCTAGTTGAGCTATCTCTCAACCCTACCTCAAATATCTCAATGACTATTTCAAACTGTGGTCACACCACATACTGGATATCCATAAAGAATGTTTTAAGACTTTTGTAAATAGAATCAATGAGATTATTTCGGCAGAAATATTGATTGCTGACTAAGTATTGTTGGCTTCGAGTTTCTTCACTTCCACTCTCAGTATTCGTGCTTACACAGTAAAATCAATCTACCATAAAAAATGTGAAGAAATCTACACTAAAGTGTATATTCTGTACTTCTATTTAAGGATGAGCTCAATTAACTCTCAACTGCTTACTCCTGGCATTACCAGTTTCACAACATGGAAGAACATGAAAGAAGAGCATGAATCGCAAAATTGGGAATTGGAGAGAATTGAGAATAAGAATCTCAAACATATGGAATTTAGCAACCACTGGTTCAAACCCAAGACACAGACAATTTTATTGCTTAATTGTAACTTCCACAGAGGCAGAGGGTTGGGGGCTGGGCTTGGGGTGGTGGGAGGGATACTGAGAACATTGGTGGCAGAGAATGGACACTGATGGAGGGATGAACTAAATGTAATCCAGAAAGTTTGTAAGTCTGTAACTGTTTCTCACGGTGATTCATTAAAAAAACCCCAATAACTTCCAAAGTCTTAATTTAGCGATTTCAATAAAAATACATACATACATATATATGTATATGTATATGTATATGTATATGTATATGTATATCTATATCTATATCTATATCTATATCTATATCTATAGTTTCTTATGGGCGAAAAAGAGATCTGGATACATGGGTACATTGGTGTGTCCCACCATGATTGAGAGCATAAAATTTGTGCCAATTGGAATGATATTTTTTTTATTAACCTTTTCCCTGAGTTATTCAATCCCCAGTACAGGTGAATCATTCAAATAAGCTTCATTTTACTGTAGCTGGTTAAAGATAGAGATGATCTCATTAATGACTAGGTATTGTGTGAGCTGGGAAAGTGCATGCCATACCCAGCTCTTGTTGGCCTAATGATCCAGGCCTATGGCTGGGAGAGGCCATGCTTCTTAGGCCCAGCAGTGCTCACTGGTCACTAGGGCTACTTCTGACACTGCATGTTTAGCTGGGGACTGAACTCAGGTCCTCCACAGGAAAAGTTCATATTCCAGCTCTTTGAGCTGAAGACTAAGTTTTGCTCTAAACTCAACTTCATACTTAAATTCATCCCTTAACTCTTGACATAACATGTGACCCAAATTTTGTGACTCTTCACCCAACATTTGGAATCCTTTACTCAGTATATGTAACATTCTCTTTGTAAACTTACCAATGACTCGTTGAGGTTTCTTTATATTACATGTGAATTTATTGCTATTTATTTAATTTTTCATTATGACAGCATCAATTATAGTGGAATAAATGAAATACAGTTTATTTTCCTAATAGTTTATATGAATTTATTTTATTTTTCTCAGTAGAAATCCATGTTTTCATTTTCAAGGATTTTCAACATAAAGCTATAATTGTTTCTATTCATATGAGGAAAAGTAATCTCTGAGTAAATAAAGTACTTCAGTAAGAAATATATTGATGCTTTCCAATATTGCATGAGAAAGAGCTACCCAATTATAAGCATAATAGTCTAGGAGAATACCCACTGCATTAGTATCATTAAATATTAAATGTTGCCCAACTGAAGAGACAGTTCAGTCTACTTTGTAAGCAGCAGATCTCAGTTTGATGCCTGGGAACCACATGGTTCCATGAGTTCAGCGTGGAATGAATCTGAGCACGGAGTCAGCAATATGTCTTGAACTCAGCTGACTATAGAGCCTAAAACAAAACAAAATAATGTAAATAAAAATCACTGCCATTTATTCTCCAATATCTAATTGTATGCATTGTTTCCATTTTGATGGAATAATAACATGCATGAACTTCACATAATATTTTAAGCAAAATATTTATTTCTTGTTTCCTCGAATATAAATGATATTCCTATGTCACAGACCTTAAAGATGATATTTTTGAGAAATAAACACACAAATAACAATAAAAGAAAAAAATGGAGAAATGCTAACTTGAAACCAGATTCTACACAGTCTATGAATAAACTCAGTAGGATTGTCTCCTTATATAATTTCTTGTGTCATATTTAACTATATCCTTAAACAAAGACCACATGCACTTTTATGCATCTTTTTACTTAAATATAAATGTTTAGCAGTCCATAAAATAACAGGAGAAATTCAACTGTGAGAAATTAATTTTTATGGTGTTAAGATACTCACTGACTTGGGCATGTAGTTTTAACTAATTGAGCAATCACTCTAAGAAAATTACTATTATGTATCTATCTGTGTCTCTACAGATAAATACACTAAATTCACTATAGGTCTGTGCAGAAGGGGATAGGTAAACACTTCATCAGTAACCATTGTTTAAACAATAATCATTGTTTAGTTAATACTTAGTCATTTTAAACCCTAGATTATTTTCTTACTACATTTAATTACCATGGGTAGCCCAAATTCATACTACACTGAGACTAAGCAGAGCCTGTTTTTTTCATTCACCTGCCTCTTAAGTTTTTATTACATTAGGAAGGTCCATACCCTATCCAGTCAAGAATTGGTGTTAATAAAATGCTGGTCTATTTTATGTTAGGTGATATATAATTAAAAGTATGAAGAATGATTAGGAAAAATAAGAGAAAAAGTAATTATCAGGTCTAAGTGTTCATCCTTTTGATGATAATTTTATGTATCAATTATCTTCTATTCTCAAAACTACTCAAATAAGATTCATACCTTTGACCAAAGACATCAACACTAAATTCAAGTATAAGTAAAAACGTTTGTATAGAAGGAAACATGGGTTTTAGTAGGAAAGGGTATTTTGTATGAAACCAAGGATTAAGAGTTTTAGTAGGAAACTTATGAACAAATGCTATACACAATCTTTTAGTTACATTAACCCACAAGTGATATGCCACTTCCTATGTCATGGTCTATTGACCAAAAATATTTAAATGGACCAACCTAATTGCAAAATGGTTTATAATAAAATTAATTACAAGACCCATATGGCCAAAATTAGAACAGTTTCATCTGCATATGGAAATTTTATGTATATTAAGCTTCAAGTATAATTTGCTTTTTGATTTGGTTTACATTTTATGAGAAACTGTGTCAGTGATAACTGGAATATTTATTATTCCAAATTCTAAATGTACGGGGTGGATAGATGTTGATAGTTTTGTAGTGGTTGCAGTTTGGTAATAAATATTTTGAAGAAGCATAGAATAGTACTGCTGAAACACATAGTCGTGAAAATCAATATTTATTATAATGATTTATTAATTATTAATATACTGTCACTGTCACTGTCCTTCCATTGTTCATTGATTTGCTGGAGCGGGCCCAGTAACGTCTCCATTGTGACCATTGTTACTACTGTGTTTGGCATATCGAATACACCATGGGGAGCTTGCCAGGCTTTACCGTGCGGGTGAGGTAATAAAATATTACTATGGTTAAAAAAAAAGATTCAACATTTTTTTATTATTTAAAAAACTCACTGAAATGGAAATATGAGGTACCTAGAGAAAAGGCCTTAGATGACAAGCCCTCAAGTGCTGTAATAACAAAGTTTTTCTACAAAAAAGTCAATAGTCAATTTACACATTGACTATTGAGTGCAAGATAAGGATTTACTATCTCCTCCCCATCAGAAATGTTAATCCCACCCATAGGGATTGGCAAGAAATAAAATATAACAAAACTAGACATGAAAAAAATTGCCACATTTTGTGATTACTATGCTATAAATAGAAAAATGATTGATTACACTAAAAATCATTATTGGATATACTGACCAATGCAGTACATTGATAGGATAAGAAGTCAATAAAATTATATAGTAAAGTTCACTGGTATAAGTAAGCAATAATTAAGGAGAGAAGGCAGTGAGCAATTCCCTTCTGCAATTGCATCTAAAAACTTGAGTACCTCAGAATAAAACTTGTACCTTCTTGGTTAAGATGATTTACACATTGACTACAAATTCTATTCACTTTTGAAAGAAAGATCAGAAAATGCAAGAAGAAGGGAAATTGTTTTATACTCATAGATTCCATGGACTAGCATTCTAACATAGCATGTTAGCATTCTAACATGTAATACAAACATTATATAGGTTTAATAAAATTCCTACCAAAATACCAATGGCTATCTTGAAAAATATTGCAAGTTGCTACTCAAATTGATAAGGAATCATAAACATATACACATGCACATAAACCAATGAGGGTGAGACAATCTTGAAATAAAGAATATAGCATTAACATCCAACCACATCAAAAAATGGGGTGATGAAATGAATAGAAGCTTTCTCAAAGAAGAAATCCGAATAGCTAAAAGGCAGATGAGAAAATGCTCCACATCATTAATCATCAGGGAGATGCAGATAAAAACCACAATGAGACACATCCACAAGAACAAAAGCAACCGGTGCTGGCGTGGATGTGGTGAGAAAGGGCCACTCCTTCACTGTTGGGAATGCCGACTGGTTCAGCCCTTTTGGAAAACAGTATGGACGATTCTCAAAAAATTAGAAATTGGGCTCCCATTCGACCCAGCAATACCAGTCCTGGGAATATATTCCAGAGAGGCAAAAAAGTATAGTCGAAGTGACATCTGCAATTGTTTGTTCATTGCAGCATTCTTTACAATAGCCAGAATCTGGAAAAAACCTGAGTGCCCGAGAACAGATGACTGGTTAAAGAAACTTTGGTACATTTACACAATGGAGTACTATGTAACTGTTAGAAAAGACAAAGTCATGAAATTTACATACAAGTGGTACTACATGGAAAGTATCATGTTAAGTGAAAAGAGTCAGAAAGAGAGGGATAGACATAGAAAGATTGCATTCTTCTGGGGAACATAAAGTAACAAAATAACACCCAAGAATGGCCGAGATTAGTACCAGGAATTTTGCTCCATGGCTTGGAGGCCAGACACACATGCTAGGGGAAAAGGGAGCTCAAATAGAGAAGGGAGCACCAAATAAAGGGTGTTGGGAGGATCCTCCCAGGGTGGGAGAAGCATGCTGAAAGTAGACTATAGACCAAACATGATTGCCACTCATTGCCTCTTTTGCAAACCGCAACACCCAAAAGGAGAGAGAGAACAAAAGGGAATGCCCTACCACAGAGGCAGGGGGGATGGGGGGTGGGAGCTGGGGGGTGGGAGGGATACTGGGATCTATGGTGGTGGGAAATGGGCACTCTTGGAGGGATGGGTATTTGATCATTGTATAATTAAAACCCAAGCACAAAAAATTTTTAAGTCTACAACTGTACCTCATGGTGTCTCACAAATAAAAATTTAAAAAAAAATAAACATACTACCAAAAAAAAAGAATAAAGCATTAATTACATTCCTGAATTCAAGCTGCACTACAAGGCTTCAATAATCAATACATTATTAGAAAGGATAAAAATTCGATGGAATTACATGGAATAGAATTTATATTAAAGAGTTAAATGCTGGCATGTAGAATACACAAATTAAAAATTGTACTTAATTTAAATTAAGGCAGCTAAAATCATAAGACAGAAAAAGGAAAGCTGCTTTAATAAATGGTGTTGGGACACTAGATAATCATATGAAAAAGAATGAAATTAAATCACTATTTCATACTCAGAATAAAAGAAAACTCAAAATGAATTAAAATCTTAAATATTGGACTCAAGAAAATTGGACTTTTATGAGAACAAACAAAATGAAGTTAAACTATAATTTAAACATAATAGAAATTACATATTACTGAGTATTCGCATTACTACACAAAATAATGGATATTCTAACACTTGTGAAGTGGCACCAGATGGTTATTTTGATTTTCATTTTTTGATAGTAGTGCTGAGAATCATTTCATAGTATACAGGTTATTCATATGTCTTCTTTTGAAAACCATAGCTCTTTAGATACTTTGCTCATGAACAATTTTTCAGTCACAGAAAAGATTGAAAAAGTGTTCATGATTTAAAGTGTCTAATTAGATATATTAATAGGGAATTGAGCTGTGTACAGTATAGAAGTATATTTTAGGTCCTTCACGCCGTACCGAGGCCACCAGTTGCCCCTCACGAATGGCTTTCCGGCACGGCCACGGCCCCAGAAGCACAAGGACTTAATGCAGAAAACCAGCAGCTTGGAGCAGAAAAGCGAATGGACTATGTGTTAAACCACGCCATCATGCTTGCCTGGAGGGGAAAGGGTGTTGCCCCATTCGCCCTCTCCTCTCTGGAAAGAAAGATGGCGGCTGCATGCGAACCTTGTGGAGAGCAGGTATGAGCCAGGGGTGTGGGGGTGACTAAAACCTCATGGGAAGGGGGGGGCGTTCCGGTCCGTCCTTCACGCCCTATCGAGGTCTCCAGTTGCCCCCCATGAGCGGCTCTCCAGCACTGCCTCAGCCCCAGAAGCACAAGGACTTAATGCAGAACCCAGCAGCTAGGAGCAGAAAAGCGAACAGACTATGCATTAATCCAGGCCATCATGCCTGCCTGGAGGGGAAAGGGTGTTGACCCACTCGCCCTCTCCTCTCTGGAAAGAAAGATGGCGGCCGCAAGGGAGCCTTGTGGAGAGCAGGTCTGAGCCAGGGGTGGGGCATGACTGAAACCTCATGGGACGGAGGGGGGGGGGCGTTCCGACCTGTCCTTCACGCCTGACCTAGATCACCAGTTGCCCCCACGAACGGTTCTCAGGCATGGCCACGACGCCAGAGCACAGAAACCAATCTCTTAATTATCTGACTCTCAGTAAAAATACTTCCAGGGTCAATAAGTAAAATAGCAGAAATCCAAAACATCATTTAATTCCTGAACCCAGCTGCAGAAAGCAAATCATTTCACAATGCTTTTTCAGCATGGCTGATTTTAGGGGTGGGGGGGTAAAGTCTAAATAATAATGGTGCAACTTTTATGGAAACAATGAAGCTAGTCAAAGTAGATAGAGTGTTAACTAGAATTCATCTGCCCCACAGGCATTGGGGGGGTGGGGGGTGGGGGGTTTGTTGGGTGTCTTCGTGGTGAAAAGTAAGTATTGGTAAAGGGAAATATAATTGATATTTGCATGACCGAGACCTAAACCTGAAAGCTTTGTAACTTTTCCCACAGCGATTCAATAAATAAATAAATAAATAAATAAAAGAAGTATATCTATTTTAGAGTTGAATTCCCTATAATTTCATTATGTACATATCATACATATGTATACATAAACATATATATATAAATATTTAAAAGCAAAAATTTTCTTCCTGATTCCTTATATAAAATTTATATTTTTGCATCTCAACAAAGCAATATTTATTTTTATGGTTAATTCATACTTCACAGATAGAAATATGAATTTTAGTGCAATGTAGAGAAACAATACCTGAAAATAAATGGAGAAAAGTTAAGATGCAATTGCAAAATATATTGTAAACAGATGTTTGTTATTTAAATTTTCTACACAGATATTATTACTACATTAGCTATAGTTTGTTAATCGAAAATAATGTCGTAATTGAAAATGTAGGAAAAACAGTCAGCTTTGGAAGAAATTTATAATATTCTCATAAGTTCTTCCACCTGTATATTCAAATCTATAATTATTTAAATCACATAAGGAAGTCTTGGAAAAGGCAAAGTGTTATAAAGTCTAGTAAATTTTGTAATTTTGGTTAGAACGTAGGTTAGGAAGGTGAGTTAAGTAAAGTGTAAATAATACTGTATGTTACTTAATTTTACCTCATTCTATGCTTCTATATGTTTCTAGATATATCAACATGCTCAAGAAACATAGAATAAAAAAATTAAAAATACTAATAACAAAGTATTTGAGCTATGATTATAAAAAGAACTCAAAGTCATGCGAAAGTGTCTTTAGTGCAGTTTCAATTAAAAATAAATGTTTTGTGTTAAATATTTTATGTTAATTATGTATTTTATGTTAATTATGACCTCATTTAAAATACATAGTTTATATTCATTTTTCAATTTTGTTTTAGTTGTATGTCCGTAGAAGTAAATTGTAGTAGGTCTCGAGAAAGCAGCATGAGAACATAGCCATTATTTTTCAACCTCCAAAACTCCAAGTCTAAATTGAATGTGTTTCAAGACACCCAATAATATTAGTCTTATCTTTAAACCTGAACCAGAGGAAATGGATGGCCTGATTCTTTGGACAGAGAATGACTCGTTAAATCTGTTTTTGTAAAGTGAACTTTTACAGATGCCAGTAAACTGGCTATTTTTTTGCAAGTAAAACAAAAATCATATCTTGGTGCTCTAAATTTCCTCAGAAATTAGAAATTGTGAAGAGGCTTATTGCTTCACGGAGAACTGTATATGTCACACATATAATTTCTCAAGAAACATTAAATCATTTCTTAGTAAAGTAAAATAGTTTTATTTAAAGAAATTTACTTCGATAAATGTAAGGAGAAGAAAAGAGTGAGAGAGGTACATGTCCAAGATAAAATACAAGATTCTTTGGGGTGGAAAAAGTCTGCCTTCTTAAGGAGTATGTGTGTGTGTGTGTGTGTGTGTTTGTGTGTGTGTGTGTGTGTGCGTCTGTATGTGTGTGTTTATTTCTGTGATGAAGAATCTTTTCTTGACCATGAATTAAGCCTGTTTCTTTTTTTTTTTTAAGTTTTATTTAATTTTACTTATGCACTGAATCAGCAAATTTACTCAATCTACTGTAAACTTTGAACTACACAATTGGGTAAGTTGCGGTTTTCTGATAAGCTTATAATATAAACTTATATATAAATCTTGATTCTCTGGCTTCAGCAAGATTGGAACTACTTTGCATCCTTACAGACTCATAAAGCGCCAGGAATTACCACCCACCAAAAATTGACCTGAGTTTGGTAGCATGTGAGCAAACCAGGGACATGTCGAATCTTTACCTAGACAGCACCATATTACCATGTAGAACAAAGGGAAACACAGGTTTCTGATTAAATTTTGTTTTAATGTGTTTAAAATTCTGTGACAAGTTGAGAGTACACTTTTTAAAAATTAATTATGTGGCCCAAAGACAGTACTGTGGTTAAGGAGCTTGAGGTGCATGAGCCCAACATGAGTTAGATAGATCTCTGTCATCATATATGGTCTCTTCAGCACCTTTAGGAGTGATTCCTGAGCACACAACCAGGTGAATGTCCCAAGCACCGAAAGGTGTGGCTCAACGGAAGGAAGGAAGGAAGGAAGGAAGGAAGGAAGGAAGGAAGGAAGGAAGGAAGGAAGGAAGGAAGGAAGGAAGGAAGGAAGGGAGGGACAGAGGAAGGGAGGGAGGGACGGAGGGACGGAGGGAGGGATTAATCTTTTACTGAGACAAACATTCCTAGATCCTTTTGTCAGCACTGTTGGGACTGGGTTGGGACTGAGATTGAAGAAACTATTTAGTCTCCTGGGTTTTTCTGGGTCGACTAGCTAACCCTGCCCGCACCACCAGCCTTCTTGTGAGCTGCTCTGATGATTCAGCAGTGGTCTGCCTTTTGTCATAACCAGCAAAATAGGTGTTTTGCTGATATGCAGAAGCAGATACTCAAAAAATCTCTCAACAAATGTGGGTTTGTAAGGAACCAACAGCAGGATCACAGATTTTGAGAACCTGGTGGCCATCTTTCAGCTTTTTAGGAGAACAATGATTAGTCTCCTTTCTCAGCAAACTTGCAAGCAATGTAAGTTGTGTGAATACCCAACACTGGTCCGCATACATAAATGATTTGAATGGAGAGATCCCAATAGCCAGCTAATCTGTGAGGTCCCGTCTTTCAACTGGGAGAATCAGTCTTGCACTGCCAGCCACATCACTTCTTTGTGTTCAAAGATCACTACCAAGGTGCTTGAGAGACCATCTACAGTACTGGTACTCTAACAGGGTTCGGCTGTGAGCTGTGCAAAGAAAATGCCTGAGCCCCTTTGCTGTCTCTCTGGCCCCAGACACCTTTTTGACATTGTAGCCCACATTTTTCCAAGAAGATATTCACTCAGAGTTACTTAGTTCAATTCTTGTGACTTGACTTGTGGTTTAGCATTGACTGGAGCAAATGTAATCACTTGCATTGTTACAACTGCAGGACAAACAAGGTCCTCTTGGCCCTCAGAGGCAATATCAATATCTCCAATTTTGTTTAAATCCTGGTGGTAGATGGACTTAGTCTTGTTAATTGAACCTGGGCTTGTTAATGGAAACCAGTTGATTGTAGAATGCAACTGATAGTTTCAAGCATGACTCCACTAGCAGGATTACATCTTCATGCATGACTTTCCTTCACTTAAACTATCATCATACTTGGTTCTTGGTGGCAGCATACTGTCAATGTTTCAACTAGAAGTTGTAGCAAATGCGACTGTGTCATTCCTCTCTCCTTTTTGAGGGATTGACCATTTATTTATTGTGAAGCTTGACAAATTATTTTTTTAATATATTTTTCATATGTGCTCTGTGGATGTATCTAGAGAATATCATATAGAGGGAAGTTAGGCAAGGGACAGGTTCAAAAGGATCTCTCTCATATGTAGGATAAAAAAGAAAAGAAAAGCAAACAATGAAAAGCTCCAGGGTAAGAAGACAACAAATGCATTTGCAACAAGTGAATTCTTGTCTACAGAAATGAGCTTATTATTGGTGATGGGAGTATGTAGGATGGAGGATGGAATACTACGGCAAACCTGGAGAGAAGAGAACACTCTAATGGACTGTGTAGTGTTGGAATGTTGG
This sequence comes from Sorex fumeus, assembly GCF_029834395.1. Taxonomy (NCBI): domain Eukaryota; kingdom Metazoa; phylum Chordata; class Mammalia; order Eulipotyphla; family Soricidae; genus Sorex; species Sorex fumeus. The sequence goes on along the minus strand of NW_026606075.1, from coordinate 982,536 downwards.
ATGCTTGAAAGCTCTGCCCTTGGCAAGATTACGAATCACGGTGCCTAATAAAGACTTAAATACCCCCCCCCCCACACACACACACACACCCAAATTGAGTTCAATAGTTCTGCACCTAGACATTGTCAAAGGATTGCTGTGGGGGAAAACACGAACACGTATTGGAAGTCAGAAGTAGTGTCAGTTTGGCAATAGAGTAAGAGCAAACATAAAACAGGGAAGGAACAGTGGGGTTTTCCAACTCAGCTTGCGAAATAGAAATAGCCTCTGCCATTATTCAGCCTATATTCAAACTGTCATAGATGAAAATATACATTGGTGTCTTTATATGTCCATTATTATAATATTTCTTATCTTAATTATTCTCTCAGAAGTCTGTCTTTAGGGATTGGGGTAATAGTACAGCAGAGAGGGTTTTTGCCTCTCCTTTATTGACTTCATTTTGATCCCTGGACTATGACATGGTCCTACAGGCACTGTCTAGAGTGAACCCTGAGTATAGAGCCAGGAATATGCCCTGAACACAGCGAGGCATGACCCAAAACAAACAAACAAAAATTATATTTCAAATTTGTAACTGCTTTTTGTAATGAAAATGTACTATATTCATATAATCTTCCTTCCTTCCTTCCTTCCTTCCTTCCTTCCTTCCTTCCTTCCTTCCTTCCTGCTTCTTTCTTTCTTTCTTTCTTTCTTTCTTTCTTTCTTTCTTGACATGGCAGTACTCAGGGTTTTTGGTGGAGCTCAGGAGTCCATATGGGGTGCTAGGGATCAAACACACACTCAAGGCAAGTGGCCCTACCCATAGTATTAACTCCCTAGCCCTCATGAGAAATTACATAAAAATAATGCTTTGGTTTGAGTCAATCAAGTTTTTATGATGAGAAAATTGACCTTGATATTATTGAAATATGATTAATGATTTTTATCATATGTAATTTTGCATTTCATTAATTAGAAAGGAATTTTCCCTTTAAGATGCTTTTTTAAGTTTGAAACCCTTCTAAGAGGATTCAACAACTCTAAATGTTGAGTATTATTTTCTTTATCCTCGTTGATAATGCCTTTAAAAATATAAAAAATGATTATATAAAACTATACTTCAGCAGAACTGGCAAGCTACCTTGTATATTCAATATGCAAAAAACAGTAACAATAATGGGTTTCATTCCCCTGACCCTGAATGAGCCTCCAATAATGGCAGTGTTGGAAAAGACAAGTAAGGAGAGGCTGCTAAAATCTCAGCGCTGGGATGAATGGAGATGTTACTGGTACCCGCTTGCGTAAATCGATGAACAATGGGATGACAGTGGTGATGACCGTGATACTCCTACCCAGCAGCATTTTTAAATATAGACTGAAACTTATAGTTTCTGGTCAATAAAAAACCCTCCACAAAATTCTTTAGGACAGGTATTACATATTTAATAAATTGTCTCTCCAAAACTAATCATCCCACTTCAAAATGAAGAAAATAAAAACTTTTTCTATTATTTGCTTATATGTTCATTTATTTTTGGTTTGGGAACCACATCTGCTGGTACTCAGGGTGTAGTTCAAATGAGTCAATGCTCATGGCCAAGTTTGTGTTGACAAGGACATCGACGCCTCCGACACCTCTTTTGTCACTTGTTCTGAGGAACAATTCTTCTCCAGTGTCAAAAACGGCATGATGAGATTGGTACCTTCTTGTCTCGGTCAGACCAATGATGTCATACTTGATCTTTCGTGTTTGTACCATCAGGCACTCGATGGATGCATCTGATGCTAGCGTACGTGCATTGAAAGTACAATCATTTTTGTCTTCCTTCGTTGTGGCAGCCGAGTTTGGCCTTGAGATTTTGTCAGTCTCTCCTTTCTCATCCTTGTCAGTGCTGCCATGTTGGTGAAGCCTTCAGGGTCAGGTGAATGAGACCCATTGTAATTACTGGTTTTGGCATATCGAATACACACCGGATAGCTTGCCAGGCTCTGCCGTGCGGGCGGAATACTCTCGGTAGCTTGCCAGTCTTTCCGAGAGGTATAGAGGCTTTTGGGGCGACCTCTAATCGCCCTTGTGTTACCATATTTGAACCCTATCAAATATGGTACGGCAATTCCGGCAATTCCGGAAGATGGGTATTTAGTGTCTTATGATGTGTCGGTCCAGAAAGCGTCCTGGAGTGTGGCAACGGCTGGGTAGTGGAGGTAGTGTCGGTAGTGGAGGTCTGCCAGTTGGGTATTTGTCTGGTCCCAGTAGGGGTAGGGTGGGTCTTCTGTGCGCAATCCAATCCCTGGGTCTCTGGTGGTTGGTGGAAGCAGACAGGGCAGGGTAGGGTGGAGCTCCTGATTATAATCCCTTTGTCACATGTGGTTGGTGGGAGCAAGCAGAGAATTTCTATAGCTGAGTCCATTGAGCCTGGAGTCCAAGATCTCAGAGAGTTCCGCTTATCTTGTTCTGTGGGTCTTCAGTCGCGTGTGAGTCTCGGCCGGAGCTACCACGCTGGTCCGGAAAGCGTCCTGGAGTGTGGCTAGACCCATGGCCTAGAATGGAACGAACAGGGTGAGAGACTGTTTGAGTTCATCATGTCGACCAAGATCAGCCATGATAACTCACAGTTCCAGAAGGCTGAATCTAAACGTTGGACATGGGAGTCTCCCAGTGGACGATTCCACAACGAAATAGACCACATCATATTCAATCCATGGTTTTGTCTGACCGATGTCGCTGTTGTCCCAAAATACCAAACGGGATTGGACCACCGTCTCCTACGTGCAAAATTCTACTTCACAGAGTGGGGAGAAAGGGCTGCAAAATTTAAAAAGAGAACTCCCAGAATGACCACCAACTGGGAGCTCTTTGGCACTATTGCGACAACATGGGAAGATGCCATTGTTGACACAGTGATGAAAAATACGATCGACTGGTTCAGCACCTCCATGATTGTGCGAGGAACACAAAGAGAGAGATAACAACGAAAAAACAACTGTCTTTGAAAACTCTTGAGCTTATTCGCCAATGTGGTTTGGCGCATGCCTCAGGCAACCGCAAGCGAACGTCAGAGCTCGCAAAGCAGTGCAGAGATGCGATCAAGGAAGACCTCAAAGAGGGAAGAGCAGAAGTGCTGGTAGATGCAGCAGAAGCCGGGAAAAGTATTCATAACGGCCGCCTGTCCTTCTCCAACTACAAGAACAAGATGACTGCCCTCCGATGTCCTGATGGATCTATCACATCCTCCAGAACGGCAATGGAGAAGATTACCCATGACTTCTACTCAAATCTCTTCTATAGCCATGTCCACTTGCCAACATACCAAATTCCACAGGATGGATATGTCTTTCCCAATGTTCTCCCTTCCAAAATCCGACACGCCATTTCATCAGTAAAGAAACGAACAGCACTTGGCCCAGACAAGGTTAGACCTGAACTACCTGAAGAACCTGCCGTCAGTACTCATCAATACACTGGCTCGGCTCTTCACATGCTACCTGTCTGAATGCAAGGTTCCATCCTAATGGATAACCAGCAGGACTGTACTACTGTTCAAGAAAAGAGACATCTATGACATTGGCAACTATCGCCCAATCTGCATATTGTCTGTCATCTACAAGTTGTTCACTCTATTCATCCTAAATAGGATTGGCAGAACACTAGATGAAGGACAACCATGTGAGCAAGCTGGGTTCTGCAAAGGATTAAGCACCATTGACCATATCCACATGACAGCCAAGCTCATTGAGGTTTCTCAGGAGTTCAAGATGCTGCTCTCTCTAACATTCATTGATTTAAAGAAGGCCTTTGATTCTGTTGAGAAGGAAGCGGTCATTGAAGCCCTAGCAAATCAAGGCAATCAAACTCAATACATCAGGATCCTCTGTGAGCTGTATTATGGATTCACTACCAGGATCTCACCATTCTACAAAGAAGTAAATATTGATGTCAAGAGAGAGGTTTGGCAGGGTGATACCATTTCACCGAAACTCTTCAGTGCCACCCTCAAGAACATCATGCGAGGACTGGAATGGGAAGGAATGGGAGTGAAGATAGCTGGTCAGCAACTACACCACTTCCGCTTTGCTGATGACATTGTTTTAATAACACCAAATATCAGCCAAGCGGCACAAATGCTGGCCGACTTCGACCATGAATGTTGAAAGGTCAGACTACAGCTGAATCTCACAAAGACAATGTTTATGAGAAACAGCCCCATTCCTGATGCCCCATTCTCTCTCAATGGAACGACCATCTCTGATTGCAACAGCTATGTGTACCTAGGTCGAGAAGTCAACATGACAAATGACCTGGCACCCGAGCTGCACAGGAGGAAGAGAGCAGCTTGGAACGCCTTCAAGAACGTCGAAGAAATAGCTAAGAGGACGAAGAACCTCCGGCTCCGGGCACATCTCTTTGATTTCACTGTTTTTCCTGCATTAACATATGCCTCAGAGTCCTGGGCCCTATGCAAACAGGATGAGAATGCTATTCGGGTCTCCCAAAGAGGAATTGAAAGAGCTATGCTTGGAATATCACATTTCACTCAAATGAGAGAAAGAATCCGGAGTTCTGACATCTGTCGATGATCAAGAATCAGGGATGCAGGGAGGCAAGGATGGTTCAACATTCGGAAATCAATCAACATAATCCATCATATCAACAAAAGAAAAGATAAAAAGCATATGATTATATCAATAGATGCAGAGAAAGCATTTGCCAAGATCCAGCACCCCTTTATGATGAAAACCCTAGCCAAAATGGGTATAGGGGGGACCTTCCTCAACATAATTAAAGCCATCTACCACAAGCCTACAGCAAGCATCATCCTCAATGGGGAAAAACTGAGAGCCTTCCCTCTAAGATCAGGGATGAGACAAGGATGCACACTCTCTCCACTGCTGTTCAATATAGTACTGGAAGTACTTGAAATAGCGATTAGGAAAGAAAAAGATATTAAGGGCATTCAGGTAAGAAAGGAAGAAATCAAGCTCTCACTATTCGCAGATGATATGATACTATACTTCGAGAACCCAATAACCTCCACCAAAAAACTCCTAGCAACAATAGACTCGTATAGTAAAATTTCAGGCTATAAAATCAATACCCAAAATTCCATGGCTTTCCTATATGCAAACAGTGAAAGAGAAGAAAGCAACATGAAAAAAAAAAATCCCGTTCACAATTGTGCCCCAGAAAATCAAGTACTTAGGAATCAGCTTAACTAAGGAAGTAAAGGACCTGTACAAAGAAAACTACAAAACGCTATTTCAGGAAATAAAAGAGGACATGAGGAAATGGAAAGATATCCCCTGCTCATGGGTCGGGAGACTTAACATTGTCAAAATGGCAATGCTACCAAAAGCATTGTATAAATTCAATGCAATCCCTATAAGGATACCCATGACATTCTTCAAAGAAATGGAGAAAACACTCCTGAAATTTATATGGAACAATAAGCCCCCACGAATAGCTAAAGCAATTCTTGGGAAAAAGAAAATGGGAGGAATCAACCTCCCGAACTTCAAACTGTACTACAAAGCAGTAATAATTAAAACACCATGGTACTGGAACAAAGGCAGAACTGCAGACCAATGGAACAGGGTTGAATACACTGACATCTCCCATCAATCATATGATCATCTAATCTTTGATAAAGGTGCAAGTAATGTGAAGTGGAGTAAGGAAAGCCTCTTTAACAAATTGTGCTGGCATCACTGGACGGCTACATGCAAAAAAATGGGCTCAGAACTCTGCCTAACACCATGTACAAAGGTAAGATCAAAATGGATTAAAGACCTCAACATCAGACCAGAAACCATAAGGTACATTGAAGACAAAGTTGGCAAAACCCTCCATGACATTGAAGCTAATGGTATCTTCAAAGATGCCACGCCACTGTCTGAGCAAGTGAAAACAGAGATAGATAAATTGGACTATCTTAAACTAAGAAGCTTCTGCACCTCCAAAGAAACAGTGACCAAAATACAAAGACAGTCTACAGAATGGGAAAGGATATTCACCGAATACACATCTGACAAGGGGTTGATATCCAGGATATACAAAATACTGGTTAAACTCCACAAGAAGAAAACATTGAACCCCATCCAAAAATGGGGCAATGAAATGAACAGAAACTTTCTCAAAGAAGAAATCCGAATGGCAAAAAAGCACATGAGAAAATACTCTACATCATTAATCATCAGGGAGATGCAGATTAAAACCACAATCAGATACCATCTCACACCTCAGAGACTGGCCCACATTCAAAAGAACAAAAGCAACCGATGCTGGCGCGCATGTGGCGAGAAAGGGACACTCTTTTACTGTTGGTGGGAATGTCGACTGGTTCAGCCCTTCTGGAAAACAGTATGGACGATTCTCAAAAAATTAGAAATTGAGCTCCCATTTGACCCAGCAATACCACTCCTGGGAATATATCCCAGAGAGGCAAAAATGTATAGTCGAAGTGACATCTGCACTTGTTTGTTCATTGCAGCACTCTTTACAATAGCCAGAAACTGGAAGAAACCTGAATGCCCAAGAACAGATGACTGGTTAAAGAAACTTTGGTACATCTACACAATGGAGTACTATGTAGCTGTTAGAAAAGATGAAGTCATGAAATTTACATACAAGTGGTACAACATGGAAAGTATCATGCTAAGCGAAATGAGTCAGAAAGAGAGGGATAGACATAGAAAGATTGCATTCATCTGGGGGATATAAAGTAACAAAGTATGAGATTAATACCCAAGAATAGCTGAGATCAGCACCAGGAGGATTACTCCATAGCTTAGTGGCCAGTCGGGCATTCTAGAGGAAAGGGCAGCTCAGATAGAGAAGGGAACACCAAATAAAGCGTGTTTGGAGGATTCTCCCAGGAGGGGAGATGCATGTCGAAAGTGGACTATGGACTGAACATGTTTGCCATTCAATGCCTCTTTTGCAGACCACAACACCCAAAAGGAGAGAGAAAACACAGGGGATTGCCCTGCCACAGAGGCCCGGGGGGGATGGCGGGATGGGGGTGGGGGAGATATTATCCATGGTGGTGGAAAATGGGCACTGGTGGAGGGATGTGTATCTGATCATTGTATAATCAAACCCAAGCACAAAAAATTGTAAATCTACAACTGTACCTCATGGTGTTTCACTAATAAAAAAAAAAAAAAAAGAATCAGGGATGGTGTCTCGTTTGCCAAGGTGTCAAAAATCAGATGGGCTGGTCATGTAATGAGATTTAAAGATGACTGCTGTATTAGAGCTATTACCGACTGGATTCCATGGGATGTCAAAAGACCGCGTGGCCGCCCACCTACCAGATAGTCAGACTTCTTCATCAAGATCATGAACGATCGGTTTGAGGCTCTTCATGTTCCTAGAGTGAACAGACCCCATTGGGCTACACTAGCACGCGACAGGGACAAATGGAGATGTTACTGGTGCCCGCTTGAGCAATTCGACGATTAATGGGAAGTTAAGTGATTAAGTGATATTTTAAAAATTGTATTTCTTTTAGAAGTGATTTATAGTTTTCTTTTTATAAGTATGTGATCACCTTTGTTACGCTGATTCTAAGGTACCTGAGTTTTGAAAATCATAAAAATAAAAATTGTGAAAGAGATTTAAAACTATTTTCTCTGATCTACTTGATTATTTGCATATAGAAAAGCCATGGGTTTTTGTTGATTGTGTAGTCTGTCATATTACTGTATATGTTTATCTTTTCTAAGAGCTGATTTTTTTTTTGTATAGACTGTGTCTTGCATCATACCATCTGAGAATAATGGCAGCACCCTAGCACTGTCCTCCCATTGTTCCTTGAATTTCTTGACTGGGCACGAGTAACATCTCCATTGTGAGACTTGTTACTGTTTTTGGCATATCGAATATGTCACAGAGAGCTTTTCAGGCTCTGCTGTGCAGGTGGGATACTCTTGGTAGCTTGCTGGGCTCTCCGAGAGGGACGAAAATAATGGTAGCTTGACTTCTTTTCCAATCTGGATGCCATTAATAACTCGGTATAGCCTAAATGCTATGGCTAGGACTTCCACCACTATATTGAATAGTAGTGGTGTGAGAGTGAAACCTTGTTTGTGATCTTAGAAGGAGGCTTTATGTTTTTCTCCACTGTGTTAGACTGCTATAACTATTCTTAGACAAAATGCCTATCTCAATTTTATTGAGAGTTTTTATCATAAATGTGTGTTAGCTCTTAAAACATGCTTTCTCTGAATTAATAAGACTTTTTATTTTAATGTAATTCTATACATAATAAAAGACATATAGCATATCCCAGCATTGACACAGTTCACAGAACTTTAAAAGATCATAATATCAATAATTTTGTAATCTTCAGTATTGCACATAGGGAAAAAATGAAGCATTCTTCTAGAAACTTTTCTTAACTAAAATGTCCAGTAATAAATTCAAATGAAATAATGAAATACAGCAATAAAACTATGGGAAGAAATACTATTTTAAACTGGTTTATGTTTTTATAATTAAAACCACATATTTGGAATCTGAGCAATAGTACAAAGGGTCGAGCATTTGCTTTGCACATGGCTACCAAGGTTAAATTTCCTGCATGCCCCATGGCCCCCAAGAACCACAGGAGTAATTACTGAGTGCAAAGTGAGGAGTAATCACTAAACACCTCTGGGTGTGGCCCCCAAAACAAAAACAAAAAAAAATTAAGCAAACGATATACTTATTTCTAATAGCAATATTACTGTAGAAAATATTAGAATTTAAATTCTCATAATTAAAATGCTAATCGTTCCACTACAGAAAATTTACTAATTGTTAGTAATCAGACTAGTAACCTAGAAACTGAATTAGTAAAGCATTTAAATTTTATTTTGATAATAAGTAATAAATGTTGGGACAGTATACAGAAAATTATTATTGTTTTTTTCAAGACCACACCCAGCTGTGCAAAGATTTACTCCTAGTTCTTTATTTAGATATCACTTCTGGCAAGGCTTGGTGAACCTTACATAGTTCCAGGGACTGAACCCTATAGGCACATACAAGGCAAGTTCCTACCTGCTGTAAAATCTCTCTGATACCTGTAAATTAATATTTTAATTGGTGATCAAACGTGCCAGTAATTAAGAACTAGGCTTCAGATGTAATTGCCAGTGTATTTGAAAGATGTTAGATGAAAGGAAAATAAATATATAAAAAAAAACAGATGAAACTTTGAATTCTGAGAGCAGAATTTAAGATTTAAGTTGAAAAATGAAGATACTGGGAATTTAGTACATAAATTAAATTTTATTATCTACTTATACATATGATCTATAATGGTAAATTCATGTCATGATAAATTTATCAAAACCCGTAAAATGGTTAAAGCAAGTGTGGATGGATTCTAAGATAAGTTATAATCTTTGGGTGATAGTGATAAATCAATAAAGCTTTGTTAATCTAAAAAGTTACAACTTCATGGTATTTCACTAATAAATTTTTTTTTTTGTTTGATGAGGATATCTTTATTTGACAAACTCCACTCGGGTTCTCTCCTGGCAGTGCTCAGGAGATCATGTGTAGCCTTACAGGTCATTCTTGTATAAAGGAAGTCCTAGGAATTGGGATAATCCCAATCAGGCCTTCATTGGGCAGAGCAAAGTCCATCAAGCTCTCTGGCCCTCTAGTTCTTTCTGATGGAGGCAGTTTCCCATTGTGTCCATTGTCAATCACCTAGTCTAACAGGACCTAAGTATAGACATTGAGGGTTTCAATTAAGTTGTGATTAATACCTAGACATGACTTCATAATGAGTACATTTGTTTGTGTATCAGTGATGCTATTAGGTAAAATAACATGTATATTTAGTATTTTGATAAAATACGTTGCTCAGTTTTTATGAAAACCTTTATACATAAACACCCTTTTAATATTTCTTAGGGTAAGAGATTTGGGCCATATCCAGTGGGTCTCAGGGATCAACCCAGGGTCAGCTGTGTGTAAGGTTTGTGTAAGGTTTGTGTATGGTAAATTCATGTCATATCTTATACTATCTCCCCAGTCCTCACTAACCCTTTAGTAGCAGTGCTTTAATTTACATTGGGATGGGAAAGAATGTTTATCTCTTTTCTTTAAATTGTATCTACACTGGGTCAGAAACAGTACAGTGTTACAAGGTAGCTTGCACACAGCCAACCTGGGTTTGATCTCTGGCATCTTCATATGATCCCATGTGCACTGTCAAGTATGGCCCAAAAGAGACAGAACAAAAAGTGGGTTGGCACAAGGCCATAAAAAGAGCATGTAACGTGCATGTGGCCAACCCCACTCCACTGCAGGTAGCTGCATATGGTCTCAGGGCTGCTGGAGTGACTCAGGCAAGGAGTCAGTAATCCCTGATTACTGCTGGGTGTGGCCCAATTCCCCATAACTCCCAATAGGAAATCTTGGCTTACTGATAAAAATTTCATTTTCATAACCAGTAATGGACCATGATCCAAGGGGGTGGAGCACATGTTCGATCCCCAACACTCATGCCCCCAAGCACTCCAGGATATTACCTGGGTGGCATATATCCAAGTGGATCTTTTTTTTTTTTTTTCGCTATTCGCTGTACTATTGCTCCAGAACCTTGATTCTCATTTTTAAGAAGTGAAACCCAATCTGTCTTCCTATCTGAAAGATGTACAACTATGTAGTACTGCTGAATTTTAGGAAGTTAATCCCCTCATTTTTTACAGATACAGAAATATATCTAGGTTAGAGAGCTCATATGCAGCATCATATGCTAAAAGAGCTCATCTGCTGAATAACTAGATTTTTGATTTTCTGCCTCTCAGCTGACCACAGCAGCGCCTGCAGGAACAGAGCCACACTCAGGAGCTATGCCTGCAGAAAAAGAGCTGCATTTATGAACAGTCCTGACACTGCAGCTAGGAGAGGTGAAAGTGCCTGTGACCTCTGAGAGAAAGTGACAGTGTACCCCCGCCCCCACACACCAGGTAACCATAGGAGGTATGGCCTCTTCAGAAGTGGGCGTGGCCTAATTTTGGGGCAGGCGGCCGGCCGCAGGTAATGTACTCATACCCTGCAATCTCAAGTAACATCTCAGTCTCCATACCTCCACACCAACATGAAGAAACAACGCAAATCCCCACTATGTGGGAAGGACAATGAAAAGAGTCCAGAAGCCTCAGTAGGTGCTACTCACCTAAGGGACCTCTCTGAGAAAGAATTCAGATATGAAGTAATGAAGATGTTCAATGAACTCGATGAAACAGTGAGACAGATATCCAGTAAATTGAAGGAGGACAGGAAAGAAACAATGGATCGGATAATCGACAAAATCCAGGAAGAAATGAGAACAGAAATTGGAAAGCTATGCATAGAAATGTCATGAATCAAAGATTCCATAGATGAAATAAAAAACTCAGTCTGTGCCCTCAACAGTAGAATGGCCACAGCTGAAGAGAGAATCAGTGAGCTGGAAGATGAGCTGCACAAAGACAAAAGGCAACAACAAACAATGGCAAGAGACCTCAAAATAGCTCTAGAGCGAATCAGAGTCCTAGGAGATGATTCCAAGAGGAACAACATTAGAATTATTGAAGTACCAGAAGGTCAGGGAAACAATCCCAATGAAAAAGCCATGATTAAACAAATCATTGCTGAAAAATTTCCTGAGCTGGAAAATGTAGCCATTCAGATTCAATGAGTCCAAAGGGTGCCAACCAAAAGAGACCCCAACAAAAACACTCCAAGACATACTATAGTCAGAATGATCGATGCCGTGGATAGAGACACAATACTGAAAGCAGCAAGGTCAAAGAAGGAAATCACATATGAAGGAGAACCCCTTAGAATTCACAGCAGACCCATCACAGGAAACCCTCCAAGTCCGAAGGCAATGGTGGGATTATAGTGAAAAAAACTCACTGAAATGAACGCTTCACGAGGAGTTCTCTACCCAGCTAAACTCTCATTCAAACTCAAAGGAATGGTACACTATTTTGTGGATAAACAGCAGCTCAGGAACTTCATAGACTCAAACCAAACCCAAAAGAAGGGCTAAATGGGCCACCACAAGACAAGACAAACCCTACAAGCACAACAGACCCCTACAGAAAGACGACACAAAATCCCACAACAACAATCCCTCTCAATGTCAATGGTCCAAACTCACCAATTAAGAGACACAGAGTGATAAAATGGATTCAGAGACAGAACCCAACACTCTGCCTCCCACAAGAAACTCATCTGAACATTCAGAACAAACACAGACTCAAAGTCAAAGGATGGAAAAGAATCCTGCAAGCAAACAGCTCCCTCGAAAAGCTGAGGTGGCCATACCAGTATGTGACAACATAAATTTCAGGCTGGAAAAGATTAGAAAAGACAGCGAAGGTCACTTTCTACTCATCAAGGGATACGTACAACAGGAAGAAATCACGCTCTTTTTTTTTTTTCTGGAAGAGAAGAGGGAGGGAAGAAGCAGGGAGCAGATTACGCTCAGGACCGCACCGTCATAGCTCTGTCACTCTGGTACATTTGCACACCTTATGGCTCAATGGGCAAGGGCCGAAAAGTGAAAGGCGGCTTGCCTGGATCTGGGGGAAACACGCATTTTCATTCCAAGGTGATAACTACGATTCCCCAGTGCATTACACATGTTCAGTGAAAACATTAAAATTACTTCAGCCTAAAACAGGCCATCTTCATGTCTTTGACATGGTTTGTGTTACCTGGCTTTCCTATAAGCAAGGTGGCGGCCACCTTGCTGCTGGGGGGAGGGGGGACGGAGAAAAGGCAGAAGGGAGCAACACCCTTTTCCTCCTGGGGAGGCATGGCACCATAGTTAGCACATGGTCCATTCACTTTTCTGCCACAAGCTGCCGGGCTCTGGATTAAGTACTTTTGCCTCTGGAGCCATGTCTATGCTGGAGTGCCACTCTTGGGGGGCAACTCGTGACCTCAGTAGGCATGAAGGATGAGCCAGTACTGACCCCTTTCTCATGAGACTGCAGTTGCCCCGTCACTGCCGGCTCATACCTGGCTTTCCAATAAGCTCTGAGGAAGCAGCCACCTTGCTGCTGGGGGGAGAAAAGCGGAAGGAAGCAACATCTTTTCCCTCCCGGGGAGGCATGGTGCCATAGTTTAACACAAGATCCATTCACTTTTCTGCTGCAAGATGCTGGGCTCTGGATTAAATCCTTTTGCTCTGGAGCCATGGCCATGTATGTGGTCCAGATGCATTTCTGCCAAAAGCCTCTGGGTTTTGAGATTTGTTTCTGAGTCTCTGGGATCATGGCTTGATCAGGAGCCAGAGAGGCCATTTGTAGGTGGTGAACGAGGTCTCGCTGGGATGGGGAGGAAAGGGACGGTTCCACCACCATCTGGTGAGGCTCCACCTGTCTCGTTACTACAGGCCCAAACCTGACTGTCCTGTGTCCTCTGGAGGATGACGGTCACCAGGCTGCCAAGGAGAACAGGTCAAGGCACAAAACCTATTCCCACCTGTAGTGGCCCAGCCCCAGTAACCTACTGCAGGAACATGACGCATTTCTGCCAAAAGCTTTTAGGTTCCGAGATTGGTTTCTGAGCCTCTGGGATCATGGCTGTTAAGCAGTTCTATCAGGAACCAGAGAGGCCATGCCTCCAAATATATAGCTGAGCCAGAGGTGGTTTGTGGGTGTGTCTCCCATATACCTAACTTTTGGCCGTTTACTTTCTTGGTAAACTTTGCCCCCAGTTTTTGGGGTCTGGCCAAAGGCACAGCAGCCATTTTGGGGTATCTGAAGGCCTGATGGTGCCATCAAGCTGCTGATGCACTCGCCTCACAGATACAGATTGACCTGCTGGTGGCACAATACCCCCATACTAATAAAATTTTTTTAAAAAATTTATTTATATATAAATTTTGAAAATAATAAAACCCCCTCAAAATTAAAAAAAAAATTACAACTTCAGTCAGGGTGTTGACTACAGGACCGTCTTCATCTACATAAGTGAAACAGGTAATATTGTGGAAATATCTATATGGCCTACCCATTTATTTTTTGAACTTAAAACTGACATAAAATGCAGCCAATTAAAAATTTTCTGCTTGTGTGCAGTATTTTATAAAATTGTACTGGTTCTAGAGAGAAAAATATCATCTATTTCAAGGTTTCTTACTGTATTAATATCAAGAAGGATTTCACTAAGACTAGAGGTTGGAAGGGAGGATCAATAGAGTATTTGTAAGACTCTAATGGAAAGACATGATGGCTAAACCTTCCCAGATGAGCCCTCAGGCACCTTAATTAGGGTCAAGGAGTTGGGTCCCTGATCAAGGGAAGTCTCTGCAGCTAATCTGTACGGAGGACTGCAATGGCATGTGCAAAAACAAAAATAAAAGAAAACAACATGAAACTGGAACACATATAACATTTGCAACAGTTCCTAGTGGATTACAGACCTTGAGATTGGAGAGAATCCATAAAATATATTGATACAAACATAGACAAAACTACCTAGACCGTTGTGCAGAGAGCTGTTTTCAGTGAGTTGACTTCATTGTCAATAACAATAAACAAAAGTACAGGCATCTTGCAATATCAAATTAAAACCATTTTGCGTGGAAAAAGAAACTGGCTAAAATAAAAAGATCCCTGAATGGGAGAAAATAGTAGCATACAGTACATTAGAGAAAGGCCTAATATGCAAGCTATATAATGTACTTACAAAGCACAACAACAACAAAAATCCATTAATCCCACAAAAATGGGGACTGCAAACATACAAATACTTCTTTGGAGAGGATCTATGGTTGTTCCGTTATCATATGAAAGAGTGTCCATTGTCACTTATTGTGAGGGAAAGGAAAATGAAAGCAACAATGAGATACCATTCACACCCATGAGAATGGCCTGTACTCTGCAAAGGAAAAGTCCTTACCTAACAATGACAAACCCTAAGGCTTGGATTACAAAACTTGTTAATGAACAATAGAGGGAAGAGAAAGACTCAGATGGGACCAGAGGTATTAGGAGAAAAGTGGAAACAGATCAGGAGGACTTTGTTGGTGTTAAGATTCAGTGACTTATTACCATAAAGTTTAACACTATTGCACCATATTAGATAAAATATAGTAAAAAAATTAAATTAAACTCATCTAAGTATAACTAAGTGAAACAGTTACAATGTAGCTTTCTGCTTCTTAACTTGAAAGTCAAAAAGTCAAAAACTATATCCTGATTCGAGAAAATATAGCTTATATTGTTTTTCAGTTTTATGAGACTTGTTTATGTAAAAACCACATCTATTTGAACCTAGAGCTATATTTAAAATTAGACTATTTTGAGACATGGCAATAGCAAAACACAACACACTGCTTTCACTGGATTTGCCTTGAAAACACTGGATACACTCAATAAGCATCATAGACATATGCCCTCTCTTTTGAAATCCAATAAATCAAATCATTTTCCTACACACTGAGTCAAGGATAAATTATTTTGTACAATACCACGTCAGGGTAGCAAGGTTTGAAAAAATAATCCATGGTGTTTTCACAGTCGTTTATATTTCAGAGAAAAGTGCATACTGGATCATTTTAACAGCAGCAAGCTTAACAGCTAGAAATATATAATTTAGGAGAGAGCCGTCAGTTATCTCTTTTTCTTAGATTTAAACAGCTGGTTTGTGGACTAGCAATGGACCTCTCGCATCAATTCAACACTGATTTCAATCAACATTGATTGCCAACTATGGACCAGTAAGTGCATAAGCTGATTTTGGAGGAATTAAATGTGATGGAAGAAGAAATCAGTATGAGGAAGTTTAAGAACAACAGAAAGAAATCAAGAGTACTTTAGCAAATAAACCCATTTTCAACTGTTTGTCAGTTTCTTTTTCTAAACTCAGCAGTTTTGTTGATTGTTCTTTACAGAGTGCAAATCTAAGGAATCTGGAAAGGAGTACATCTTAAAACTCTGCTTTGGTGATTTTGATCACACTGTCATCTCACTGTACCACCATCAATGAACCCCAGACCCTTCATCTAAGTTCTTGTGCTACTTTCTGTACTTCTCATTGATCCCAATTCTCCCCACAGTTTGCTAAGTTCAGATATGTAGTTCAGTACCCAAAAATTATTTCAAGTGATATTGTTTTTACCCATGATTTGTTTCTCCATGTACCATAGTCTATTCCACGTACAATGAGATCACTCTGTATTTGTCCTTCTAGCTCTGACTTATTTTTCTCAATATGATACCTTCCAATTTCATACAAGCTGCTACTAGACACACAATTTTACTCTTTTCTTGTGACTGCAGAATATTCCATTCTGTATATACCCCATAACTTATTTCTTATACATTTATCTGTTGTTGGCTGTTGGGGTTGGCTCCTTATCTTGGTTATTGTAATAAAGGTTCCAGTGAACATGGTGTGCTTATTACTTTTCAAATTAACTTTTATATTTGGGAGATAGATGCTTAGAAGTGAGACAACTGAGTCATATAGTAGTAGTGTTATTACATTTTGAAGAAATATCTAGAAAAACCATAATTCCCATTAAGAAGTGGGAGGATGTTTGGGAAGAAAGAGACAGACTAGAAGCAACACCAAAGCTTTGATGGTGTGAGCTTCAATAACACTGTACATTAATACTATAATCTTCCATATTATTATAGTCAATTACTATAAGTACAATAAAACTATACAATATTGAATCAGCCATATCAACATCCCCCAAGTTCATGGGTATTTGGCAGATGTGATATACAGATGAATGCAGGAATGCAAAGAAAAGGAAAAGAAGCACTTAGAGTTGGGTAAAAGTGAAATTGTGTTCATTTTAATATAATACTTATACCTACATTATAAGCAGAATATGAAAATACTTTTAAAAGCTGATAACATTTCTTATCTCCTAATGCTTTATTTTTCCACACAAAATGCTATTTTTTAAAATCACATGCCATCATTGTCAATGTTCTTTAGTCTCCCAGATGATAATTTGCTATTAAAGATCAATTTAAATTTACTAAATTTCTTCTTTTTAGATTATATCATTTATAACAAGTCCTGTGGTTTATCTCAGCTGAAAAATATTTTTTGTGTGTTTAGAATCCATTGGTAACAACTGGGCACATGAATGACAAATGGAATTGATTGTCAAATGCTGAATATTTGGCTTCCTTCATGCTGAAAGTGATTTATTTATCTTGATTCCTTGCAGGAAGAAATAAGGTATGGTGACTTCAACACTGTTTGGAATATTCTAAACTATACCATCAAGATCACTTTTGCTAAATTTTTTGTTATCAAAAGTGGAAGAGTCATTTAACTTTCCACCTTTCCTTAAATTACATTTCTCTTTTATTTCAGTTCCTGCAAATATCCTCCTGAAATGCTTCCAAGTTTCCAACAACAAATGCTCAGGTTCTCATTCTCCTTATTCTCATTCTAACTTCTCCTTTACCTTAGCCCCCAACACACTCATGTGTTTTTTGTATTTGAGTATATCAACACCAATTATAGTACCCAAGTCTGTTCCAAATATGTATTGCTATGAAAAAAACTAGTCAAAAAGCAAGAGTTTAGAATAAAACATTTCTTTAACTTAAAAAGCTGAAATGTGGGCAGTATCTTGTTGCAGTAAGTATAATATTTTATTTCATTCAGGGAAGAATTTTAGGAGTTTGTGTCTTCATACTTCCTTGACATTAGGTAAGGAAGAAAAGATATTAGAAGCATTGTGCTGGAATGATCTGAGAATGGAAAAAAATTATTTATTTTCTGGTTGGTATTTGTTGGCAATGACTAACTGACACAGTGCTATTACTCATAGACCATGGTAGCACTCCATATGACTGCACACTTCACAGCATGAGTGTAGGATCACCAAGGTGAATAGGCCAAGAGAGAGAATCAGGCTTTTTCTAACTCAACATCAAATGTCAAGCAGTGCATTTTCTGCTTATTTAATTTAATAACAGAGGTCCACAAAATATTGGTCTATATTTATGTGGAAAACATTAAAAAGTTAAAAATAGAAAAAAATCACTTAGGGGGTCAACTCCAAAATAGTTCTGAAGACATTTCAAAATCATAATCCTAACATTCAGCATAATGTAACTATTTTTACTTTCAGCTTTGGTTCATGTTAGCTGAAAAAACATTTAAAAATACTTAAGTCCGTTAAATATTATTTTCACAAAACTTTAGAAAACTATATTTGAAGTAAAAATAGAACTGGACACATTTTTAAATATTTCTTCTCTAGTAGTGAAAATGATTGTAGCACACTTTTTAAAGGGGAACAGATCAATCTTTTTAAGAGATGAAAGAATCCTCAGCACTCTGTATAGTCTCTCCAGACCTATCAATAGTGATCCCTCAATGCAGAGCCTGCAGTAAGCCCTCATCTTCACCAGGTGGGCCCTCTCACATCCCCCCCCAAATATAGCACATAAATATGAACAAATAGCATCAATTTAAATATGAACAAATGGTTTAACAGATATTTCAAAAAAAGGTGATATATTCTTATACTTGAACACCAAATTAATAATAAAAGTGAATATCTGCATTAGCCAGCATGGAAATGTAGCTTTCATGTAATGGTAAACTTCTATGTCAAAGCACTGTAACACTCTCCTCCCATTGTTCATTGATTTCTTTGAGTGGCCAAGAGCAATGTCTCCTTTGTGAGACTTGTTACTGTTTTTGGCATATAGAATACGCCATGGAGAGCTTGCCAGGCTCTGCCGTACAGGTGGGATACTCTTGGTAGCTTGTTGGGCTCTCCGAGAGGGTCAGAGGAATTGAACCTGGGGTGGCCGCATGCAAGGCAAATGCCCTACCTGCTGTGCTATCACTCCACCCCAAACTTCCATGTTATATGTACAAGAATGGTAATGATATAGAGCAAGCAGAGCCTCGTATTGTATGAATATAGTGTCCACAACTTCTTTAATTTTTTTGAGGGGGTGGCTAGTGGGCACCCACATCCAGTAATGCTCAGGAATTCCTCCTGGCTCTACACTCTGGATTCATTCCTGGCAGGGCTCTGGGAACCTTATGGGGTGCCAGGGATTGAATTCAGATTAGCTGCTCACAAGGCAAACTTCCTATACACTATCCTATTGCTCAGGCTTATTGTTCATCTTTTGATATTTCCAATAAATTAAATATTATTCTCATTATATTTTCAACAATTTTCATAAGTTTTTATTTCCAGAAATTTCAGGTTAGACATCTATCTAAAATAATTTAACAAATGTTCTAAAATGTTGAAGAATCTTAGAACTGTTGATTTTCAGCTTTTTTCATCTGTTTAATTATTGAAATTTATTAACAATTCTAATGTATTTCTTCTCATTTTAGAGTATATATATATAGATACATATACAATAGTTGGGGTAACATGGGTATAATAGCATTAATATTTATATGTATATAATATGGTCACGGTCACAGTCCTCCCATTGTTCATTGATTTGCTCGAGCGGGCCCAGTAACGTCTCTATCGTGAGACTTGTTGTTACTGTGTTTGGCATATTGAATACATCGCGGGTAGCTTGCCAGGCTTTGCTGTGCGGGCAAGATACTCTCGGTAGCTTGCCAGGCTTTCCGAGAGGGGCGGAGGAATCGAACTCGGGACAGCCATATTTGCTGCGTGCAAGGCAAATGCCCTACCGCTGTGCTATCGCTCCAGCCCTGTATATAATATATAACATAATTTATAACATCATGGTGTTATGTATTGATTGTTAATTAATAATTATTATTAATAA
This sequence comes from Sorex fumeus, assembly GCF_029834395.1. Lineage (NCBI taxonomy): Eukaryota > Metazoa > Chordata > Mammalia > Eulipotyphla > Soricidae > Sorex > Sorex fumeus. The sequence continues at coordinate 962,802 of NW_026606075.1, read as the reverse complement.
AATAGTAATATTAGATACTAATATAAACACTATAACATAATATTTGCATTTCAGATTTACAAACACATTAAAGCAATTCCACAAGTCAAATTCCAAAGATCCTCTTCAACTAACATCCAAAGTTTTCTCCTTTTTTATAGGACACTGTCCATTTCTTTGCTTTATTTCTTTATACATCACATATAAGTGTGAGCATCTGAATCTGTTCTTTTACCTCTAACTTACTTCCTTTAACATAATGCGGCTGAGTTCCACCTACATTGTAACAAAGATAAGATTTTTGTCCTTATGGTTTGGGGAAGGCCTGGTGATGCTCTAGAACTAAGACCCGTTTGGAGTTTGGTGAGGACGGCATGTGTTATAGAAAATCAAACACAGGACTCCTGCATAAAAGCAATGTACTCTAACCCTTTGACTATCACTTTGATTATTGCAATTTTGTAGTACCACTTAAATTCGGGGGGGCGGGGCAGGGGCGGCGGGAAACGCTAGTCATCTTATTAATTATTTCAGAACATTTCTCTACTGTATTCAATAGTTCTCGGTTCAGGTATTCTTACTACCAATTCTTGGAGGCCTCTCTATCTTAATAGCCCTCTAATATGGGCTGTGTGGGATCAAGTCACTACCTTAGGCTATGTATCAGATGTCAGCCAGGCTGAGTCAGTAGTTTAGGCTAAGAAAGATTCAATCTGCCAATACCTCAGTGTGCTTCAGACCTGATGAGTTGGCTTGCCTGGGTTGCTTCCTTGTTCTGGAATCATCCATCTCAATGAATATAAGCACAAAACTTTGCCCCTGGGTGGATCTAAACACTTAGGCACACCCTTGACCTAAATATCCGGACCATAGAGTACCCAAATGAGCTCTGTGCCCTGCTTACTGAAGTTTCCAACCAAGTGGTTTCCAACTAAGTGGTTCGCCTGCAGGTCACCTGATTTCCATTGTTTCACTAATTCTCCGGCTGAATTCCTGTCTCTGGTGGATATTCGGGTTCACTTTTGTAGCGACTCCAGTGGGATTCTGAACTCACCCCACTCCATTATAGGAGAGGGTTGAATAGGCAGTATTTCCTTTGACCATCTTGTCTCTCCCATTTAAAAAATATTATCATTGCTGATTCTGATGCTAGACATAAGCAAAATAAATTCTTTTTGTCCTTGCACAGGTGGTGAATTATTATTGTATTTTCTAATGTCCTAAATATTTTTTAATGTGTGGCTTGGATTATTTTCTCAAATCACCAGATTATCTAAATCTGATAATAATAAAACTTGTGTATATAAGTCTCATAATAATAAAACTTGTGTTTATCAAATGTTATGTATATGCATAAAGAATAAGTAAAAGGTAAAGGTAAAGGCCCTCCCGTTGATCGTCGATTTGCTCGAGCGGGCCCAGTAACGTCTCCATTGGAGACTTTGTTGTTACTGTGTTTGGCATATCGAATACTCTCGGTAGCTTGCTGGGCTCTCCGAGAGGGGCGGAGGAATCGAACTCGGGTCGGCCATGTTGGCCGCTTGTAAGGCGAACGCCATACCCGCTAGATTTTAACTCGTCAAATTATTAACAGAATTATGTATTAGCTATAATTTCATAGAAGTCACATTGCTATTTTCCTTTCAGTAATCCTTTGAGATAGCTCCCTACAGTCTGCAGATACTCAGTCTGGCCTTACTTTGTCATCATAATCACCTTCACGTTCTACCTGGCTTCTCAGATAAGGACTTTTTATGTGTATCTCTCTCTCTCTCTCTCTCTCTCTCTCTCTCTCTCTCTCTCTCTCTCTCTCCCTCTCAATTTGTTTTGAGACCAATCTTGACAGTGCTCAGCATTTACTCCTCGCTCTGTGCTAAGGGATCACTTCTGGCATTACTCAGGGGGCCATATGTGGTTATTAGGAAATAATCTGTTGGTTGGCATGCAAGGACCATTCCTCTGTACTATATATCCAGCCTGAGAAATTGTTTATATTTTCTCTCTCCTCAGTAACATTTTTGAGATCACTTTTCACTGAGACTTTGGTTGATCCTGTACCAATTTAATAGCATCAAATAATTTTACATCTACCCATTATTTAAAGTGCCTATTATATATGCTAAACAAAAGTGCCAACCAAAAGGCACAGTTTCCTCTCTACCAATACACCCTTATATAAGTGCTCCTAAATTTTTGCGCATGTTATAATTTATGGGGCTGGAGCAATAGCACAGCGGGTAGGGCTCCGCCCCTCTCCAGAGAGCCGACAAGCTACTGAGAGTATCTTGCCTGCACAGGAAAACCTGGCAAGCTGCCCATGACGTATTCAATATGCCAAACACAGTAACAACAAGTCTCACGATGGAGACCTTACTGGATTCTCTCAAGCAAATCGATAAACATTGGGAGAACAGTGATACAGTGCTAATGTGTGTTTCAATTGTCTTTCCTCATGTGTCTCTCCTGATAAATTTATATTTTCAGTTTTTCCAATTTAATAGATGTGTAGACTGTAGATCTGAAAAGGGATATTACTTTAAATTACAGTGCTTCTAACATTTTGACAAAGCACAATTGTGATATTTTGATAATTTGAAGTCCTGTATTATTTTAATGTTATAAACACTTATTCCTCTGCCGGTTCCTTCATGCGTGTGGACAGTGATCTCAGCATGGTTGTGGCTGGTTCTGGAAGTCTTCAGCTGCTGGGGCTCTGCTCGGGGCAGGGAGGGAAACTCAACCTGCCCACCTCCAAGGGGCCCTGGCGAGGACAGTCAAGCATGGGGGCAGGAGACTCTGCGCTGATCACTTCTGGGAGCTGTATTTTATAGTCTCTGGGTCTTGGCGGTTGATGAGATTACTTGGCGATCTGAGCAGGGTTGGAGATCTCAGTCCCAGGACCCGCATGCCTGTGTTCCTCTGCCAGTTCCTTCATGTGTGTGGAGTGTTTTCAGCATGGTTGTGGCTGGTTCTGGAGGTCTTCAGCTGCCAGGTCTCTACTCCGGGTGGGGAGGGAAACTCAACCTGCCCCCCTCCTACGGGCCTGGTGAGGACAGCCAGGCGCAGGGGCAGGAGACTGCGCTGATCTCTTCTGGAAGCTGGGATTTATAGTCTCTGGGTATACTGCTGAGACCACTCTCCACACGAATGAAGGAACCGGCAGAGGAACCAGGCATGTGGGTCCCAGGGCTGAGATCTCCAAGCCTGCTCGGATTGGGGCTGAGCATCCTCCACCCAGATACTCCATCTTCCAGTAGGCAGGGGTCACACCCACCAATTGCCTCTGGCACCAGGTAATCCCATCAACAGCCAAGACCCAGAGACTATAAAACCCAACTCCCAGAAGCGCGTGGCCGCAACATCTTATTATCTCGTTCTTACTTTGGACAACCTGGCAGGCTACCGAATGTAACCTGCCCACACGGTAGAGTCTGGCAAACTCCCCGTGGCATACCCAATATGCCAAATACCAGTAACAATGATGGGTCTCATTCTCCTAACCCTGAAAGAGCCTTGAATATGGCACTTTTTAAAATCTCAGGGCTAGGACGAAGGAGATATTACTGGTGCCTGCTTGACACCAGGATGATCGTGATCGTGAAGCACTTATTAGGAATAGTTGCTTTTATACAGTGTGAAAAAACTCAGTGAAAAATCTGAAACTTTAAATATTTTCTATCTCCTATGACTGAAACTTAATTTCTCATGGGATACACTTGAATGATATACATTCTATAAATTTCTTGATAAATCTTGGTAGAGCACATCAACGTTATTATCAAGTTGATATTTTGTTGGTATAATTCCCTTACTAACTTTCCAGTGACTTAAGAAACTGTGTTAACATATACGTGCTAGAGGTGGAAAAGAATGAAAATCCTACTGGCTCTGTGTTTAGGAAATAATCTTCTGGTGGTTCTAAGACCTTATCGACCATCTGGGATGTGCTATAGATGCCAGAGTGGAAATTGGGTCAACTGTGTGCTAGGAAACATAGTACCCCGTGTGCTTTTCTTTCTTGCCTGTTTCTTCACAGAAAACATTAAAGAGTCTTCAACATTTTCCAGTGGGCATGAGTAGGCCAAAAGGAAGCAATATTTTCAAGGTCAGAAGCGGGAAAAAATCAAAGATGATCTTATCATCATACACTCTCCATATACTAACCATGCTGAAGTATGAGCTTTGAAATGTCTCAATACATTTTACATGTATCTGCATTTGCATTTGCCTCACTTTCAAAAAGATGCTTTTCTATGTACATATTTATCTTTTAAGGTATAAAGGAAGCGCTCCCTGAATATTCTCCTCTCTGCATTTCTTCTTCTTGATAGAGGGTCACTTTAATGCCGCATTATGATTATTATATTTGTCTTCTATATATTTTAATCTATCCAATATCTACATGTGATCTATATTTACCTAACCTGCATTTATGATAGTTATATCAATACTTACATCATTTTCTTTGTTCCTTGTAACCTATTTGAGTTCTGTAATAAATGTAACTGTATTCCAATTTTTTTTTTTATTCTTAGCACTTCCCCCAGTAATTCACTCAGTGTGGTCAATTATTGTAATTTTCTGAAGAAACACAAAAGGTGAATCAATTGCCTTAATACTGTACAGAACTCTCATTTTATACACACTATTTTTATCCTGTTATTTCTTTAAGAATGTAGATATTAATATTTACATTAAGATATGAAGAATTTAAATAAAGCACATCATTTATTTTAAATTAAGAAACTTTAAGTGAACATTTCTTTATCTTCATTTTAAATGCCAAAGTATACACTATTATTTATACTACTGGGTTCAATATTATTTATCTTGATGAACTTAATAGCTTTAAGTTTATGACAACATTCCACAGTCTTTGTGTTTTATTAATTTTAATGCTTCCATGGATTCCTAGTAAGATATTTAAAGGTTAAGATTCATATAGAGTGTATTAAATTATTTAATTGGGATACTTCATTCCTTTATCATAACAGCTAAACAAATACTAATTCTGTATTTTCAGAACTTAAATTCCACAGAACATCCAAAGCTTCCTCTGCTATTTCTGTAAACGTTTCTGTAAATTTGGACATAGCAGTAAGATTAAATATTTTTGGTGATTAAATCTACATTGCATTAAACAAAAAAGATTCCACAAACTGACATTGTTAGAAACATAATATAGCAACATAAAACTGAGCATAAAAATAAGATTAACTAAAACCTCATGTGAAAAGAAGTATTTTATAAAACTTTGTTCTACAGAAAGAGTGACAGAGAGAGAGAAAGAACAAAAGTGCCTGCCATAAAGACAGGCTGAGGGAGATGGTGGCAGGGGGAAAACTGAGGACACTGATGGTGGGAAACGTACACTGGTGGAGAGATGGGTGCTGGACTGAAAGCCTACCATGATCAATCAGCTTTCTAACTCTGTATCTCATGATGACTCAATCACTTGATCACTAGACTTCCCGTTAATTGTCGATTTGCTCGTGTGGGCGCCAGTAACGTCTGCATTTGTCCCTGTCACATGCTAGTGTAGCCCAATGGCGTGTGTTCGCACTAGGAACATGAAGATCCTCAAACCGATCGTTCATGATCTTGATGAAGAAGTCTGACCATGAAGAAGGTGGGCGGCCACGCGGTCTTTTGACATCCCGTGGAATCCAGTCAGTAATAGCTCTAGTTCAACGGCCATCTCCAAATCTCATTACGTGACCAGCCCATCTGATTTTTGACACCTTGGCAAACGAGACACCATCCCTGATTCTTGATCGTCGACAGATGTTGGAACTCCGGATTCTTTCTCTCATTTGAGTGAAATGTGATATTCCAAGCATAGTTCTTTCAATTCCTCTTTGGGAGCCCTGAATAGCATTCTCATCCTGTTTGCATAGGGCCCAGGTCTCTGAGGCATATGTTAATGCAGGAAGAACAGTGGAATCAAAGACATGTGCCTGGAGCCGGAGATTCTTAATTCTCTTAGCTATTTCTCCGATGTTCTTAAAGGCATTCCAAGCCGCTCTCTTCCTCCTGCACAGCTCGGGTGCCAGGTCATTTGTCATGTTGACTTCTCGACCTAGGTACACATAGCTGTTGCATTCGGAGATGGTCATTCCGTTGAGAGCAAATGGGGCATCAGGAACGAGGCTGTTTCTCATGAACATTGTCTTCGTAAGATTCAGCTGTAGTCCTACATTTCCACACTCACGGTCAAAGTCGGCCAGCATTTGTGCCGCTTGGCTGATGTTTGGTGTTATTAAAACAATGTCATCAGCAAGGCGGAGGTGGTGTAGTTGCCGACCATCTATCTTCACTCCCATTCCTTCCCATTCCAGTCGTCGCATTATGTTCTCGAGAGTGGCACTGAAGAGTTTCGGTGAAACGGTATCACCCTGCCGAACCCCTCTCTTGACATCGATGATTACTTCTTTGTAGAATGGTGAGATCCTGGTAGCGAATCCGCAATACAGCTCACGGAGGATCTTGGTGTATTGAGCTTGAATGCCTGATTGGCTAGGGCTTCAATGACCGCTTCCGTCTCAACAGAATCAAAGGCCTTCTTTAAATCAATGAACGTTAGACAGAGCGGCATCTTGAACTCCCGAGAAACCTCAATGTGGACATGGTCAATGGTGCTGAATGTGGATATGGTCAATGGTGCTGAATCCTTTGCGGAACCCAGCTTGCTCACATGGTTGTCCTTCATCTAGTGTTCTGCCAATCCTATTCAGGATGACTCAAGTGAACAACTTGTAGATGACAGACAATAGGCAGATGGGGCGATAGTTGCCAATGTCATGGATGTCTCCCTTCTTGAACAGTAGTACAGTCCTGCTGGTTTTCCATTGGGATGGAACCTTGCATTCAGACAGGTAGCGTGTGAAGAGCCGAGCCAGTGTATTGATGAGTACTGATGGCAGGTTCTTCAGGTGTTCAGGTCTGACCTTGTCTGGGCTGGGTGCTGTTCCTTAAAAAGCCCTTTGTCCTATTAATTTGCAAAGTAGGATAGAAGGTAGAGATATTTTATCAAGTGTGGTAACTATTTTAAATCTCAACTGTCTCAACTGATTTATGCAATTAATTTAATTTAATTACTCTATATTTATTTTTGGCATGACTAATATTAAGCACTTATATTATTTAAATATGCATTTGAATATTGATCAAAATTTTGTAGCATGGAAATAGCATTTGCTCATTCTCATATTATATTTTGTGAGATCACTGTCTTTTTTCAGTTTCGACTTATGTTGCTTCATCCATTTGGAGACATGATTGAATATGCTCATGAATGTCCGGAACTGTAAACTTAAAGGTAAAGGCCCTAAAGGCCCTCCTGTTCATCGATTTGCTCGAGTGGGCCCAGTAACGTCTCCATTGGAGACTTTGTTGTTACTGTGTCTGGCATAGAACTGCCACTGACATGTAGCAAATTATATAAAATATACACAGTATATAAATGTTCCTTTTATTTTTCACATAATAGTTATTTTTCTGGAGTTAAACACGATTATAAATATTCTCTGTAGTACTAATTCAAAGAATCAGGTTAAAGTAAGTATAGTAAGTAATGGCCCTCCCGTTGATCATAGATTTGTTCGAGTGGGCCCAGTAATGTCTCCATTGGAGATTTTGTTGTTACTGTGTCTGGCATATCGAATACGTCACGGGGAGCTTGCCAGGCTCTGCCGTGCGGGCAAGATACTCTCGGTAGCTTGCCGAGCTCTCCAAGAGGGGCGGAGGAATCGAACTCGGGTCGGCCATGCTGGCTGCGTGCAAGGCAAATGCCCTACCGCTGTGCTATCGCTCCAGGTTAAACTTATTTAAATAAGAATTGCTAGGCTTAATCATAACAGCAATGCATGCAGAATCATAGAATCAAAATCTCTAGCAGTCTTTTGAATCAGCATTTTAACAGGTGTCACAAAGAAAAAGTATGTATCCAAAGCTTGAAGGGGATAGGGCAGTGTTATAAAGTGTGTTCAAGTACACAAGTTTGTAAGCTTATGATTGTAGAAACCATAAGGAGAGTAAAAATTATTCAGAGTATAAGACAATATAGATCCACTTATCACTGATTATCAGGGAAATGGAAATATAAAAAAAAGAATGAGGTATCAGAACACACCAGTGAGAATGGTCTTTATTAGAAAATTTGGAAATAATAAGTTCTGGAGGGAATGTGTAAAAAAGGAATTTTCATATACTGTTGGGAGTATTTTCGCTTGGAACGATTTCATTGAAAAACTCTTTAGAGAGCTCAAAAATTGAGAATAGGGTTTTCCTGTGACCCTGCATTTCCACTTGGGCATCTGGCACAAGAACACACACGTTTTGTTTGTTTGATGGCCATATGCATTCATTATGTTTAATATTGATGGACATGTGCATTCATTGTGTTCATGTTTATTATTTACAGAAGTTGAAAACAACCCAAGTGTTCAACTTCAGAAGAATGCACAAATAAATCACGATACATGTACACAATAAAGCACTATTCAGCTGTGAGAAAAGATGAAATCTTGCAATTTTCTAAAATTTGCATGGAATTAGATGAAGTCATGTGAAGTGACACGAGTCAGAAAGAAAAAAAGATAAATACCAGATCAGCTCACTCATTAGATAGTACTGAAGGGAACAAAACTGAAATATGGCTTATACAATTGTGATCTGGGAGGCCAGGGTGGGCAGAAAAGGATATCAGAGTAGTGATAGAAGGATCGTGGCACTCTACAGGTAACTGTGGTAACACAGGAAGTATAAAATAATAACGGTGTCAGTACTTACTGAAAAAGTAATTAAGTATATTTAAATCTATTAAATCTATCTAAATTAAATCTAATTAAAACTTTAATGACTAAAAATAGAAAGTTATAATGACACAAACTGATTTTTCCATTGACTTTTAACCCACTCTTCTAAAGCATAAGGCAACTTGCCCTAAGAATTGTCTTAGACAGCCAGTGACCTTACTCCAACAAAGTAGTTTTCATTATAAATGCTTAGCCATGGACAGAGGAAGAAACATATAAAAGTGATAAATATTAAACAAAAGCCAATCTGAAGTAGGTAAGGGAAACATGCAACAGCAGAGGAAAGGGAAATCGAACTTTTTCAATACAAGAGAAGATGTAGTTCTAATTTTCTATCTCCGTCTCAGTCTACATCATCTACATGAAATAGTGGAACACAAATAATTGAAGAACTGAAAGAGGAGCAGGAAAAAAAGGGGAGTTTAGTGACTTTTGTGGTGTTAATAACTACATTACTTGATAGAGTGAAGAATTACAAGTGTGAATAATAACATCAGGAACCTGAGATAATAGGGCACTTAGGGTATGTACTTGGCATGCATGTGACCTGAATTCAGTCCCTGGCACCATCCAGTCTCTCTGCTACATGTGGCTCCTGACACTGAAAGCTTCTGAGCACTGCCAGGGTGGCACTGGTTATCCTCAGCACTACTAAGTTTGAGTAATATTGCATCTTCCAGCCTCACATCGAACCTGAAACCCAGTTTACCATATACCACTGGGAGTGGTCCGTGGATCATCTAATTGTTACTTGGGCTAACATCCCACCCAGAAAAGAATAACTAACATGAAAATTACTTCCAGTTTCATGTCACCTTGAAGGATGTTTATTTGTTATTCATTTTAAAGAATTAAGGCGATATTTTTAAAAAAAAATGTTTAGACATACAAATTCTGTACACCAATTCTACCACTAGTGTCAACTTTATTCCAAAAAATACCATCATGTTCTCTCCTACTCACAAGTTTATATCTTAATGGGAATGTTTTCTGAGGGAGAGGGTAGGGACTTTTTAACCACACCTTATATTGATCAGAGCTGATTCCTGACTCTCAGCCCATGGATAATTCCTGACACGTTTGGATTACCATAAGAGATGCCGGGGGTTGAACAGTAACTGTCCACTTGCAAGTCAAGAATTCACCTACTGTACTATCGTCTCTGTCCAGTTCTTGCCATTTTGATTATAATGTGTCGTTATTGTTTTATTTTCTACTATTTAGGTTTTCATCATAATGAAATGTTGGTGCGTAGACAACGAAGATAGAAACTGCAGGCAGTGAGCCACATCTATTCAAATGTAAACGTCCGATTCGGGTTGTTAGGCATTCGAATGAATCAATGCTCTTGGCCAAGTTTGTGTTGACAAGGACACCGACGCCTCCAACACCTCTTTTATCGCATGTTCCGAGGAACAATTCTTCTCCAGTGTCGAAAACAGCATGGTGAGATTCGTGTCTTCTTGTCTCGGTCAGACCAATGATGTCGTACTTGATCATTCGCGCTTGTACCATCAGGTCCTCGATGGATGCATCTGATGCTAGCGTACGTGCATTGAAAGTACAGACGATCATTTTTGTCTTCCTTCGTTGTGGCAGCCTAGGTCGGCCTTGAGATTTTGTCGGCCTCTCCTTTCTCATCCTTCTCAGTGCTGCCATGTCGGTGAAGCCTTCAGGGTCAGGTGAATGAGACCAGTTGTAGTTACTGGTTTTGGCATATCGAATACACAGCGGATAGCTTGCCAGGCTCTTCCGTGCGGGCGGAATACTCTCGGTAGCTTGCCAGTCTTTCCGAGAGGTAAGACATCTCATTATGATGAAAGAGAAATCGAGAAGTTCTACATGGAGCTAGAGAAGTTCTATAAAGAAGACCACACCTTCTACAAGATCATTGTGGGTGATTTTAATGCCAAGATAGGACCGAGAAGATCAGCTGAAGAACTGCACATCGGAACCCATGGCCTAGAATGGAACGAACAGGGTGAGAGACTGTCTGAGTTCATCATGTCGACCAAGACCATTCATGGTAACTCACAGTTCCAGAAGGCAGAATCTAAACGATGGACATGGGAGTCTCCCGGTGGACGATTCCACAACGAAATAGACCACATCATATTCAATCGACGGTTTTGCCTGACTGATGTCGCTGTTGTCCCAAAATTTCGAACGGGATCGGACCACCGTCTCCTTCGTGCAAAATTCTACTTCACAGAGCGGGGAGAAAGGGCTGCAAAGTTCAAAAAGAGAACTCCCAGAACGACCACCAACTGGGAACTCTTTGGTACTATTGCGGCAACATGGGAAGATGCCATTGTTGACAACATTGACGAGGAATACGATCGACTGGTTCAGCACCTCCATGAATGTGCGAGGAACGCCAAGAGAGAGATAGCCACAAAAAGTCGCCTATCTTCGAAAACTCTTGAGCTAATTCGCCAGCGTGGTTTGGCGCATGCCTCAGGCAACCGCAAGCTAACGTCCGAGCTCGCAAAGCAGTGCAGAGATGCGATCAAGGAAGACCTCAAAGAGAGAAGAGCAGAAGTACTGGTAGATGCGGCAGAAGCCGGGAAAAGTATTCGTAACGCCCGCCTGTCCTTCGCCAACTATAAGACCAAGATGACTGCCCTCGGACGTCCTGATGGATCCATCACATCCTCCAGAACGGCAATGGAGAAGATTATCCATGACTTCTACTCAAATCTCTTCGATAGCCATGTCCACTTGCCGACATACCAAATTCCACAGGATGGGTATGTCGTTCCCAACGTTCTCCCTTCCGAAATCCGACACGCCATTTCGTCAGTAAAGAAGCAAACAGCACCCGGCCCAGACAAGGTCAGACCTGAACACCTGAAGAACCTGCCGTCAGTACTCATCAATACACTGGCTCGGCTCTTCACTCGCTACCTGTCTGAATGCAAGGTTCCATCTCAATGGAAAACCAGCAGGACCGTACTACTGTTCAAGAAGGGAGACATCCATGACATTGGCAACTATCGCCCGATCTGCCTATTGTCTGTCATCTACAAGTTGTTCACTCGAGTCATCCTGAATAGGATTGGCAGAACACTAGATGAAGGACAACCATGTGAGCAAGCAGGGTTCCGCAAAGGATTCAGCACCATCGACCATATCCACACGATAACCAAACTCATTGAGGTTTCTCGGGAGTTCAAGATGCCGCTCTGCTTAACGTTCATTGATTTAAAGAAGGCCTTTGATTCTGTTGAGACGGAAGCGGTCATTGAAGCCCTAGCCATTCAGGGCATTCAAGCCCAATACATCAGGATCCTCCGTGAGCTGTATTGCGGATTCACTACCAGGATCTCACCATTCTACAAAGAAGTGATCGTTGATGTCAAGAGAGGGGTGCGGCAGGGTGACACCATTTCACCAAAACTCTTCAGTGCCACCCTCGAGAACATCATGCGACGACTGGAATGGGAAGGAATGGGAGTGAAGATAGATGGTCGGCAACTACACCACCTCCGCTTTGCTGATGACATTGTTTTAATAACACCAAACATCAGCCAAGTGGCACAAATGCTGGCCGATTTTGACCGTGAGTGTGGAAAGGTAGGACTACAGCTGAATCTTACGAAGACAATGTTTATGAGAAACAGCCTTGTTCCTGACGCCCCATTCGCTCTCAATGGAACGGCCATCTCCGAATGCAACAGCTATGTGTACCTAGGTCGAGAGGTCAACATGACAAATGACCTGGCACCCGAGCTGCGCAGGAGGAAGAGAGCGGCTTGGAACGCCTTCAAGAACGTCGAAGAAATAGCTAAGAGGACGAAGAACCTCCGGCTCCGGGCACATCTCTTTGATTCCACTGTTCTTCCTGCATTAACATATGCCTCAGAGACCTGGGCCCTACGCAAACAAGATGAGAACGCCATTCAGGTCTCCCAAAGAAGAATAGAAAGAGCTATGCTTGGAATATCACGTTTCACTCAAATGAGAGAACGAATCCGGAGTTCTGACATCCGTCGATGATCAAGGATCAGGGACGCTGTCTCATTTGCCAAGGTGTCGAAAATCAGATGGGCTGGTCACGTAATGAGATTTAAAGACGACCGTTGGACTAGAGCTGTTACTGATTGGATTCCACGGGATGTCAAGAGACCGCGTGGCCGCCCACCTACCAGATGGTCAGACTTCTTTGTCAAGGTCATGAACGATCGGTTTGAGGCCCTCCATGTTCCCGGAGCGAAGAGATGCCATTGGGCTACACTAGCACGCGACAGGGACAAATGGAGACGTTACTGGCGCCCGCTCGAGCAAATCGACGACTAACGGGAAGTTAAGTGATTAAGTGATTAAGTGATTTAGGTTTTAGTGGGGCTAGAAGGGACAGAACAGAGGATAAGGCATTTGCCTTGCACCCGCTGACATGGCCAACCTGAGTTCGATTCATCTGCGCCTCTCGGAGAGCCTGGCAAGCTACTGAGAGTACCTTGCCTGCAGTGCAAAGCCTGGCAAGCTACCCATGATGTATTCGACATGCCAAACACAGAAACAAGTCTTACAATGTTACTGGGCCCACTCGAGCAAATCGATGAACAACAGGAGGAAACTGACAGTGACAGGTTTGGGTGGGTATTTTTTTGGGGGGGAAATGGGTGTTATACTATTTTTACTTTGGGAGTCACCCCCAGCAGTGCTCAGGGAATATCCCTGACTCTGTGCTTTAGGATTATTCCTGGTAGGTGTAGGTCGGCCTTGAGCAAGATGAGTACCCTTCACGCTGTACTGTCCCTCTGCCTGATCCATAGTTTTCTTGAATATGTCCAGTCTCCCTCTTTACAAGGACATTTTCAGCCATTACTCTTTCCACTTTTTTTCTTTTCCTTTCTCTTTTTCTCTCCTTTAGGTATTCTGGTGATTCAAAGATTGTTCTTGCAGTGATCCATTAAATAGTTTGCATCTTCTATTTTTTAAATTGTTTTTCTATGATCTCTTCTTTTTTTCATTTTTTATAATTTTATTTATTGAATCACTGTGAGAGCAGTTATAAAACTTTCGGGTTTAAGTCTCGGTCATACAAGGAAACACCTGTACCTTCACCAGTGCCCATTCTCCACCCCCAAAAGCCCCAGTATATCCCCATCCCACACCCTCCCCCTACCTGTGGGGCAGATGATTTCCACATTATTCTCTCTCTACTTTGATTACATTCAATATTTTGAAACCAGACCCACAATCATTATTTGGGATTTTACCCCAACACTCAGATCTGCTGAAAAGGCAACCGTAGACAATTTGTTTTCTATTGCTGGTTATGAATAACATATGATGTTGTGTGGCTGCAGTAGTGGCAATTAAATTTAACAATTAAATCTGGAGGAATTTCTGCCAAAACCTGCTGGTTTCCAAGATTTGTTCCTGAGTCTCTTGGATCATGGCTGTTAAGTAGCTTGATCAGGAGCCAGAGAGGCTGTTTGTGAGCAATGAGTCGGGGTCTTGTTGGGATGGGGAAGAAAGGGCCTCACCCCCATCCCATGAGGCCCCACGTGTCTCGTCACTGCGGGCCCAAACCTGACTGTCCAGTGGCCTCTGGTATAGATTGACCTGTTGTCTGCACCATACCCCTATATCTCTTGTTTTTGTTGCTATCTTTAGCTTTGTTTTCGATCTCACTGGTCCAGTCTTCAGCACTATGAATTCTGTTGCCATGACTCATTACTATATTCTGTATATCTTTCAATTCCACTTCAATTTATTCTTTCACATTTTTTCATCAGTTTTTCATTGAGTTGATTGTATTTCTCTTTCAGAGCTTCTTTATTTTTTTCTACCTCATAAAGTCTGTTGCTCTGAGGTCTTTCTTAAATGATGTTAAGGATTTTGATGTGTGAGAGAACACCCATGGACTTCTCTGTCTTTGTGCGTACAAAGTTAATTGCTTTGAATTTTTAATTGCTCTTTGTTTTATGGTTGATCACTACGGAGCTGCAGGCAAAGAAGCTGGTCTATCAAGCCAATGCTCACCGAGGATCCAGCAGCACAGTTTTAATAAGTAGCTTGACCAGAGGAGGAATGGCAGTGGCTTGAAAAACACGCAAATGGCAATGGGTCTTGCAATTAAAAAGGAAACAGTCATTGGGTGGACTCAATCTGCAGTATGCTTCTGTATGAGGATGGTCACACATGTCACGTATTTCCTGTTATTCGTCGATTGCCTCGAGCAGGCCCCAGTAACGTCTCTTTCATCCTAGCCCTGAGATTATATTCAGGACTATTTAGGAGAATGAGACCCATCATTGTTACTGGTATTTGGCATATTTGGTACGCCACGGGGAGTTTGCCAGACTCTGCCCTGTGGGCAGGCTACATTCGATAGCCTGCAAGTTTGTCCAAATTTTGATAAGATGTCGCGCGGCCGCGAATGCGGCCGCACGGTTCAGGGATCTGGATTTTATAGTCTCTGAGTCTTGGCCGCTGATGGGATTACACGGCGCCAGGGGGCCAGGTGGTGGGTGTGACCCCGCCTACTGGAATTTGGAGGATCTGGGTGGAAGATGCTCGACTCCAATTCGAGTAGGCTTGGAGGTCTCGGCCCCAGAACCCGCGTGGCTTTGTCCCTCTGCCAGTACCTTCATGTGTGCGGAGAGTGGTCTCAGCATGGTGGTGGTATGAGGATGGTGGGTAGCAGAAATCATATGACTGTTCTGAACTGGAAACTTCTTCTGGCAATGTGTGAAGAGATTGGTACTCAGCAACATGAGTAACATGAGTGTTGGAGAAATGACCTAGTGGCAGCATTTCCAACTTCTCAGAAAAGTCTTTATTTTGCCGTATTATGCCCCATTACAATATTTGCTCATGTCTGTCCTGTTTTTTTGGGGGGGGGATCTTCATTAGATCTGATATTTGCTAATAATTGGATCTTAAAGTAGTTATAATAGCAGTAAAATGGTTTCCTAGCAACTGGTATCTGACAACTATGTTCTCTAGCACCTTGAGTGAGGGATCATTATACACTGTCTTTTTGTAGCATCCTTTTAACGTACATGTTGTTAATTTTTTTGCTTACTTTTAAGCTAGATGTGCTTTTCTTACTTTATCAAATTGTTACTTGTGTTTGGTCAAAATACAGGATCTCAGTTATGTTAGAACAGAAAGAAAATAACTATGTGTGGTATGAAAATGAGGTGGGGAGTGAATCACAACCAAGAACTCAGAAATACAAAAGATCTTAAGATTCTATTATGAACAACTCTATGACATCAAGCTGGAGAACCTAGACAAAATGGATGTATACTTAGTAACATATAATTTTACAAAACCGAATTAAGAGGAAGCAGAAATTCTGTACAAACCAATCTTAAACAGGAATATTGAAACCATAATTAGAGATATTCACAGGAACAAAAACCCAAGTCCAGATGAATTAGCCAGTGAGCGCTATCAAGCTTTCAAAGAAGACAAAGTATCAATACTTCTAGTATTAGAATAAGGAGAGGCTGAGAGATGCATCATAATTGAGACCTCAGTGGAAAATCCTCAGATATATGAACAATTAATCTGTCAAAGGAATGAGATTCATGAGTGGAGCAAGCAAAGCCTTGTCAACAAATGGTGTTGACAAAAATTTGATAACCAGTCATAAAAATTAAACTGATCTATATTCTACACTGTGCACAAAATATAATTTTCAAAGTGCATTAAATACTAGATATTGTAATAAAAATAGAATTCACTGGGGAAAACATAGACAGACCTCCGTAGGATATGGAAACAAAGAGTCGCCAGTGATCCAACACCATTCAAAGAGGAAACAACTAAATCAGCAAGTGTCACTATTTGAAATTGAAAAGTTTCTTCATTGCACAAAAACTCAGACCAAAATAAAAAGACACCCAACTGATTGGAAGAAAATATTCCTACATAATATTCAGATAAAGTACTAACACCCAAAATATTTGAAGCACTCACAAAGCTCAGCAACAGAAAATACAATAGCCCCATCAAAAAGCTCGGAGGAAAGATAAAGAGATCACTAGACACATCAGGTTGACAATAAGCATTTGTCAATGTACCCATTATCACTTAGTATCAGGTATATGCAAACCAAAGCAACTATAATGGTTCACTGCAGACCAATCAGAATGCCATATTTCCAAAGGAAAAAATATGAAAACTAATATTGGCAAGGACATGATGAAAAAGGAGTCTTCATTCATCCTACTTCTAGTGGGAATGATACCTGCTCCAGCTTCCACAGAAAACAACATAGAGATTTTTCCAAAAAGTGAAAATATAATTCCTATTTAACCCAACTACTCCAATTGTAGGTATCTAATCCACAAACACAAACAGATTAATTTGAAAATACATGCGCATATCTAAGTTTATTTTAGCTGTTAGTACAATGGTGAGAATGTGAAAACAACCCAATGGTCTAATGACTTGAATAGATAAAAAAAAATAGTATGGTATATACACAGTTAAATACTATGCGATCACTAAGGAAAAAATTAAGTCTTGCAGTTTATGGCAATTTGAATTAATGTTGGAAAATATCACTTGGGTGAAATATGTAGAGCTAAAAGGACAAATGCAGTATAATGATACTTGTCTGTGGTGTATAGAGAAGTAAATCAAAAGTGTGGACAATGGTAATCCATAATAAAACTTGGATGCCAGAATACAAACAGAGTGTCCTGTTTGGGAGAAGGGGGAAAAGGCAATGCATTTGGTTGACTGAAAATAATATGGAAACATAGGTGAAGTATCTTGAGTACATGAGTGGTGCTAAGAAAGTTAACCGTCTTCCCCCAAACAATAATGCCTGGGGCAAGGGAAGGAAGGAAGGAATAGTATACCACCAATGACACAGGCATGGGGGTGTGGTCATGAACACCTTGATGATGGAGGTGTGTATGTGTAACAACTTGAGAGCTTAGTATCAAATGTGAACACGATCATTGTCTTACTACCTAAACGATAATAAACTTTTTAAAAACTCTCTGATGTTTACGGGGTAAATTATGAATAATCTTTAACAAGTCATTAAAATTTCAATATAGCAAATACTCAAGGTGGTACACACGAAATAAATATGATATTGTTACTGTATAAAATACCCTAAATCTGTTCATAAATGATTATGGTTTAATAATGCATTCAGTACATCAGTAACTTGATGGAAATGAGAATAATTTAATATGCTAAAATATGAACATATTACATAATATATTCCCTTTAAATATACAAATTTACATACTCTATTCCCAAAATTGTACATAAATAAAACAATGAGAAAGTATTCAATTTTGTTTACTGCGTTTCCATGTTTTTATGCATAACATTAACACTAATTTCTTTTCATCATCTGGTTATGTTTAAGGAACTGAGTAATAACACAATTTATCAACATTCATCACAACTGTCTGTATTCATTAGCATTTAAATCTTGCACATGTAGATTCATGTTTAGTTTAGAAAATTATTTAAAAATAAAATGCCACATCAAATAAATTTATGTATAGTTTACCATATTTGAATCTACAGAACATTATATCTAACATTTTCTATGCTGTTTTTAAAAATAATCATACAAGATAGCTAACAAGTGTAATCTTAAAGATTCAACATTATTCAGTATCTAAAATGAGAAAATACACATAATTTCACTCTATCTCTTGGAAAAAATTAACTGAGTGGTTATGAATTAGTGCCTTTCTTTCAAATTATGGAATAGAGTGATAGCACAGTGGGTAGGGTGTTTGCCTTGCATGAGGCCAACCTGGGTTCGATTCCTCTGTGCTCTCGGAGAGCCCAGCAAACTACTGAGAGTATCCCATCCACAAAGCAGAGCATAGCAAGCTACCTGTGACATATTTGATATGCCAAAAATAGTAACAACAAGTCTATCAATGGAGATATTACTGGTGCCCACTCAGTAAATCGATAAACAATGGTATGACAGTGCTATAGCGCTATGGTGCTTTCAAATTATGGCTTTACCTAATTCTTGGTGAAAGAAATGGAGGAAGATTTCTGGCCTTATATATTCTTATAGTAGAACCTAGTGAATATTGTGTTATTTATATTTATGATATTCCTATTAATTATTTGATAGGTTAGGACATATTAGCTTACTTCCCCCAATATAAAAAAAGTCAAATCAATGAAATGACAAAAAAATCCAGAATACATACCTCCTGGAGCCTAGATCAGCATGGGTATATGGTAACATCTTACTCATCTTGAAATGCCACAAACAAGGACCACAAACAATAGACACTAACACAGTTAACAACAAAGTTGTTTTCTCAAACTTCTGAAGGTTGGAGGCTGATATCAAAAGTGCTTGATTTCTGGATTTCCATCCTGACCATCTCTTGCTATGCACTCACAAGGCTTTTCCATTATGCCTGAAACAGTAGAGACAAATGTAGCAAATATTCTGCTATCTCTTCTTATAAGAAAACTATCATTTCAGAACAGAGTCCTGTGCTACGACCTAATTTATCCTGATTCATGTCTTTAAATATTGAGTTACATGTGTGAATCAGCGTGCAACATATGAATTTTGTATAACAATAATTTTGTAACATCCTAAAAAGCCTGATAGAGTGTTGTATTTACTGAAACATTCAGCATTTTGTTTTCTATTAGTTCATTAAGAACCCATTCTATTAATTCAACAAATAATGCTCCAGGCAGTATTTAGGGATCAGATATAAAGTGATGAACAAAAGAGAACTATTGTTCTAATATTTGGTGTGATTAATAGTTAAAAAAGTAACTGGACTTGATATGAAAAGACTGTGGGATGATGGAAGGTTTCTCAGGAAATATTAAGGTGAGATCTAATTGTTTTCAAGTGGTTTTAGCAGAGTTCAGAGAGAGAAAGAGAGAGAGTGAGTGAGAGAGAAAGAAGAGAGAGAGAGAGTGAGAGAGAAAGAGAGAAAGAGAGACTCCTGATAGTAATTAGCCTGTGCAAAGGTGACACAGTACAACTTACAAGAGCCTTAAAAACTGTTTGGTGCACAGTGAGATGGGCATTTCCAATAAAATTACTTATTTAATCATTCTAGGAGTTCGATAGTGAACATATTGGATTCACTTGAACTATTAGGGCAAATAAACTACTTAGGAAGTTCTCCCATAGATCAGTTGAGAGGATTTTGTGGCTCAAAAGTAGAATGGCAGAAAAATCAAAAGATTCAGCATATACTAGAAGCAAAATCTAATATATGACAATATTAATACCATTCAATATTTATGCTGTGGGTTCTGATACCAATGATATTTTCCAGGTTTATGTGTTACTGAGGCTTGAGCTTAAGCAAGGATGACTTCTTAAGAGGATGACCTCTTAAGAGGATGACCCCACATCCCAGTAGACACTGAGGTAAAATTCAGGTTCCAGGAACCCACCTTGGTCTACACCCAGGTTTTTTTAGGTCAATTTTAGGATTGACAGAAAGCATAACTAGGTCTGGGTTCTCATGTTCACCTGCTCCTAGAAGCTCTCTTACCCCTAAATAGGGGTTCCCTTGCTGGGGCCTCTGGTACTCTGCAATAAAGTAATAGACCTTTGGGGTTTGGAGTCCCCGGATATCTGTTCCACAGCTGCATTTCCCTGCAACCATGACTAAACGGCGAGTCACCGGCATGTCTGCAGAAGTGAGAACACGATGTATGCGGGATACAGATCCTACGTTGGGAGCACAGGGAGGATATGTGACTGAGTTAGACCTGTTCTTTGATTGATTTAGCTGGTTCGGACAGAAGCTGTTTGGTGCATGCAGTATTATCATACGCCAAGCAGAGACAAGGGCAGAGGATGTGTCCATCCATCACTTCTCTAACGAACGGGCTGAACATTCCTTCAATGCCACCCATCAAAAGGCGAGAATTGTTCAAATCTTTAATCGGTCTTTTCCCCCTAAACTGAACTCTCGTTTTTGTGGTCTTATTGTTCTCCATTTGCGACTCCATTTGTTGTCTCTTGGCTAAACTCCTTCCCTATTTGGTACCTTTTCCCAAACACTAGGACACCCCAAACAGGTGCCATTTGGCTGGATATGGCAAGTCCTCTATGCGCCAGATGTCCCAGAACGGTTTCTGGCAGGGGAACGTTTCTGTCTATCCTTCCTATTCATTCTGTTGCTGTCAGTCCTTCCTGCACTCGTAATGAACTCACTGCACTCGTGTGAAGAGAGAGAATATCAGCACTTATTGTTTGTCTTCTCTGAGAGGATACATAAATATTTATATTTGGGAGGAGGGGTACATTCTGAGTTCCTCAGGTCATTCTTCTGGAACTGTGCTCAGGGATCACTCCTGGTGGTGCTCAGGAGATCGTATGTTGTGATGTGCAATTAAACCAAGGATACCTGCACTTAAATCAAACACCTTAAGCAAATCTCCCCATCCCCTTAAATTAATTTTTAAAGGAGATATCAGAACAAAGTGGACTTTTAAAGCAGTTATAATGAAGAGCTTCATTTCCTGATAATCTGTGGTTACGAACAACAAAGCATATTGATAGTACATATTCATTTAAAATCTGGCAGAATTAATAATAAAGAGTTGAAGAATTGAGTTAGGACGATCATCATATCAAAGTTTTTTATCTATTAAGATTAATTAAATATAATCAGCACAGGGGCCAGAAAGATAGTACAGTAAAAGTACAATGGGTAGGGTGCTTGCCTTGCATACAGTAGACCCAGGCTTGATTCTCGAAACCCCAGGGGGTTCCTTGAGCACTGCCAAGGAATGTGTGTGTGTGTGTGTGTATATATATATATATATATATATATGTATATATATGATAGATAGATAGATAGAGAGATATATATGTATATATACATATGCATATATATGTTTAGAGGGCTAAATTACATTGAATATACATATTGAATTTTATTTTAATAGATGATTGTAAACTGGAACCATGATTGCTTAAGATCTCTTTTATTGTCTTAAAATGTTAAATTTACCATAGTATCATAATTAGCAACTGTAGTGCTGTTATACCAATCCCTCTATAATTGTTTCAGGATCCCTGTAACATAATACCAAAGTCCATTTTCTCCTCTTTAGTTCAGCTTTTTATGCTCCAATCTTATTAATGTCAAGACTCATTTTAATTTTCTTCTTCCACCTATTTGACAATTAATAACTAGCATCTATCCATTTCTAGTATTTCATGTGATATGTTTCAAGCACCACTCATATCTGACATTCAAATAATAAGAAGCTTTGGAACGTAATTAAGATGGTTAATTGGGTAAAAGTACATTTTAATAGTCTTGAGAAAGATCTTTTTTGAATTCCTTCCTTATTTCCACATAAAGTAAACATATTTAGACTGTGGATTTTAACAATTAAATTTTGCTTTTGTTTTAATAATTTTCTATATTCATTTCTTAAAAGTTAATATTATATGAACCAAAACATTCTGAAATACTAAGATGGCTCTTTTTTAGTAACTTTACATTAATTTGAAGAATGATTCATATTTGATTTATCACCTAATCTATAAATGTGGATTCTGAAGGTCAGCATTAAAATAAGTTCAAATATGTGACAAAAATAAAGTTTTGCATGATAACACTACATAAATTAATAAAATATATTTCTTATAAAAGTAATTTGGGATACAATGATGCTTTGATTTACATCTTACTTTTAAAATGAACATTTTGCCAGCTTATTTTTTATTTTGGGAATAATATTAAAGTAGAATAAATTGCTTTTTGTGTGATTTTATGATTAAAAATTAGATGAACACAGAGAACTAATATCCAAATCCAATGACAGGTTGAGTAATACACAAAATACTAATAACATAAAAGGTATTTTACACAGAAATATATGTATTGTTATGATGATGAGTCACACACACCCTGATTTGGCATTAAGATTATGAAAAACTTTACTCATATATTCTAACAAATTGGGCCAATATCAGTTGTGTCTGCAAGAAAAGATTAAATAGTAATAGACTCAGTATCAGTCTTAGAGACTGTAAAATACCCGATTAATTAGCAGCATTAAAAAGTGCTTTAGTGTGCATTTCACTTAAACTATACTTTCCACAAATAGGTTATGCATTTGTAAGCAAATTTTGATTTTCAAGTATTAATATACTAATTGTTTTGGAGCCAAACCCAGCAATGTTCAGGGGTTATTCTTGACTCTGAGCTCAGGAATCATTCCTGGATGGGGGGTGTAGTGAGTATTTAGCAGACCATGTGAGTAGCAGACCCTCCCCGCCCCAAGCAGAGCTCCAGCAGCTGAAGACCTCTGGATCCAGTCACAGCCATGTTAAGACCACTCTATACATGTTCGGACAAGCCTCATGCACGAAGGAACGTGCAGAGGAACCCAGGCAAGCGGGACCCGGGGCTGCGATCTCCAAGCCTGCTTGAATAGGGACTGGGCCTCCTCCACTCATCTTCCAATAGGTAGGCATTACACCTGCCAACTGTCCCCAGCGCCATGTTATCCCATTAACGGCCAAGACCCAGGGACTATAAATCCCAGCTCCTGGAAGAGAACAGCACAGAGTCTCCTTTCCTGCACCTGGCTGTTCTTACTGGTGGTCCTTGGAGGGAGGCGAGTTGAGTTTCACTCCCCGCCCTGAGCAGAGCCTGACAGCTCTTATTGTCTAGACCTCTTATTGACTAGCTCTCACTCTTGGAGAACACGCCAGGCTACCGAGTGTATCCTGCCCGAATGGCAGAGTCTGGCAAGTTCTTTGTGGCATATTTGCTATTCCAAAACCCAGTAACAATGATGGGTCTCATTCCCCTGACCCAAAAAGAGCCTCCAATGTGACACTTGCTAAAATCTCAGGGCTAGGATGAATGGAGACGTTACTGGCGCCTGCTCGAGGAAATCGATGAACAATGGGATGACAGTGATGACAGTGGGATTACAGGGATCGAACCTGAGTTGGCTATATGGGATGCTGAGGATCACATCTGGGTCTTCCATGTGGAAGGCAATTGCTCTAGGCAGTGCACTATAGGTCTGCCCTTGCCAATGCTGGGGAAGAACCTGAGGCATCCCAATTTTAAATAATAAGCCCATGCTTAACACCTACAAAAGTCACTCTAAAAGCAGCATCTGCAGATAACCAAATAAATTTATTTTTCTCAAATCTGTGAAGACTAGATGGATGGTTTTTCTTCTGTTCTAACCTGCATAATCTCTCTCCAGAAAAACATAAATACTTGTCAGAGTACCTGGTGATTATTCTCTCTTGTTTCTCTGCTACTTACTTCTGCTTAAACATTAACCTCTTAATATATTAAAATATTTTAAGTATTAAAGGATAAACAGTGCAAAGGTCAGTAAGAATGAAAGATGTATATGTGTGGAGAGCAAGTTAGAGTCTAAATGTGTTTTCAGTTACACAGTATTAGTTATTTTGAGCATAAATCTAATCACAGATGATAGAATTCTTGGGAATTTATTCAACATGAATCAATCTCAAAGATTAATGTCATGCAAAAGAAGACTAATTCCAAGGAGCAGAGAGATTGTGTAATGTGTAGGTTTCTTACTCTAGCTCAGGCTCAGGTTGGGTCCCTGTCATTGCATGTGGGGCCCTGTGCTCTGCAGGAGTCATCTCTGTGCAAATGCCAGGGATAAGCCCTGAGCACAAACTGGTGTGCTTACCCTCAGATAAAACAGAATGCAATTTTGTATTTGATGACGTACATTTTCAAAAAATATATATATACAGTGTAAATTACTTAGCTTTCCAATTAGAAGTCCATTCTTTCCACATAGATTAATCTTTATGAGGTTTCCTTATTTTATTGAATATTTTTCATGCAATTTTTATGATGTATGAAACTTTATTTTTTTAAATTAAGTGCTTTGAATTGATACATCATCCATTGTAAAGGCGACTTGTATGTTTTATCATCTTGCATGTGGCTGACTCAGATTTGATACCCAATACCACATATGGTCCCTAAGCCCATCGGGAGTAATCTTTGTGAACAAAGTTAGGAGTAAGCTCTGAGCAATGACAAATGTGCACTACCCCAAATAAAATTAAAGTCTTTGATAGCACACTCTTATTTCTTATTCAATAGTAACACTAACCAATCTCATTCTTCATATAGTAGAATAAGTCCTTAACTAAAATTTATACAATGATTATTTATTTATTTATTTATTTTTGCTTTTTGGGTCACTCCTGGAGATGCACAAGTGTTATTCCTGGCTTTGAACTCCTGGCGGTGCTCGAGGGACCATATGGGATGCTGGGAATCAAACCCGGGTCGGCCTCGTGCAAGGCAAATGCCCTACCCGCTGTGCTATCGCTTCAGCCCCTATTTAAAATTTTGATCTCTCATAAAAATGCCAATGGATTGTCTATAATGTGGCAAGTAACATTTCAAGATGTGTGAAAACAGTGATATAATAGGACAGGTAAATTCACTGGTGTCCTGAATATTACAATTACATCACATTATAATGCATATAAATGTTTCTTGACTCTTTTCATTCTTGGCTAGAGAATTTAAAGATGTTTAGAGTTCAAGCAAATAAAATTGCACTCTGGGATTTATGATGCTATATGGAAAAAAAGAAACAAACTCAACGTCACATTACATATATAACAGATGCAGAATTCTACCTGCCATCTGAAATGAACTTGACTAAATGAATAATTAGAAAATAGCCCACTAATAGGACTATTTGCTCCTGAAGTCTTCAAATCATAATATTTCTTTCTGACAGCTTTTATTTAACAGCAACAACAATTTTGAATTAAATCTATTTTATTTGCAGTAAACATGGAATGGAGGGGATAATCAACATGGAGGTAGAATTTTGTGGGAATAATGTAGGATAATACAAAAGAACAACAACCAGATGTCTTTAGTTAAAGTCTACAAATGCTTGTTATGCAGTTTCTGTTCTACACTGTGTTACAGAACTGACTTGGGATTTTTAATACTTATTCCCCTAACTACACTCTCTTTATTCCGTACTTTTCTATTTATTTCAATACATGAAGTAGACCATATTAATGTTACTTAAAGGGCCAGAGTGATAGTGCAGTCACATGCCTTGCACACAGCCACGTGCTTCTCTAAGCATTGTGGGTGCATTTCTGAAGGGCTCTGAGCACTGGGTAAATCCCTGGAACTGTAGGACCTGACCAGCATCTCATCCTTAGACTCTTGCATTGAAACTCAAGCAAAGTTGTCCAGGAATTCCCAACAGGCTCCCTACATCTCCCAAGCAGCACTTGGGAGGTTAGAAAAATAAAATAAAATGAAGTGATTAAAGTTTTATATTTAAATGTGACTTTAAAATTATGATTCAGTCCATATCTTACTACTTTTTTATTTTAAGACATAAAATAAGCCTTACGTATAATTTAAGTTTATATGACCTTATGAAGTGTAGCATCTTCTGAAGCTTTAACATAAACTTAACCCTTTGATGTTCAGATTGAGAGGCCCTTGTTATTTGGGGGCCACACTGACAGTGCGACAGTGCTCAGGTCTTGCTCCTGGATCTGTGCTCAGGAATCACTCCTAGAAAGGCTCAGGGTACCACACAGGTTGTCAGGTTTGCTTGATGAAAAACAATTTTGCTACCTGATGTACTATCAATTCCGGCCTGAAGGACCCTTGTTTAAAACAAATGATTATGAACATATAAAAAGCATTTCATACAGGGAAATATTGAAGTAACAAGAAGATAATTCCTAATTTAGCTGAATAATTTATTTACTTAAATTAATGCACAAATGAATTTCTAGTTAATATAATATACATAAAAATGGAATGATTAGTAAAAGAGAAATACTTTAAAAAATTAATGGACCTCCCATAGCCATCACCATGGCAACTCATCCACCAGACCTGCTCTTCACACTCACAATCAAATCTCCAAGAAGATGCAAGCTGAACCGCTAGAATTCCTGGGCACACCCATCTCTCCTGGCTGGAAACTCTGGGACGCCATTGGTGGGGACAGGCTGAGTTCTCTCCCAGCTGAACCCCTGGCAGCTGCACCCATGCCCAGCTACTCTGGTAGGGCTTGTTATAGGATCGCATTGAGATGCTTTAATAGCAACATTATTTCTCTTTGCTTTTACGAAGTGGCCATATTCATTGATGAGAAAAATTATTTTATGGAGCAAAGAATAACAGCAATTCTACAAATAATAATGCAGAATTTGATTATATTGGAAGTGGTGATAATCTAAGTAATCAAGCTTTCAGTCACTGTAGCACTGTAGCACTGTCCTCCCATTGTTCATCGATTTGCTTGAGCAGGTCCAGTAATGTCTCCATTGTGACAATTGTTACTGTGTTTGGCATATCGAATACGTCATGGGCAGCTTGCCAGGTTTTGCCACGTGGGCGAGATACTCTCGGCAGCTTGCCGGGCTCTCCAAGAGGGGTGAAGGAAATCAAACCCAGGTCGGCCTCATGCAAGGCAAACATCCTACCCGCGGTGCTATCGCTCCAGCCCCAAGATTTCAGTATTGAATTTAATTTAATTCAATTAATAAATTTAATTAAATTTAAATGTAAAAATTCGGTAAGGTAAAATTTGGTAAAAGTTTGATGTATAATCACAGGAGAAGAATGTGTAAACTTATTAAAATGTATTTTCCTGAAAATGCACTGCTTTCCAAAAGCTAGGAAACAGCAAATTATGCTGTTTTAACGGTCTATTAGGCACATTTATTTATTTATTTGTTTATTTGCTTTTTGGGTCACACCTGGCAATGCACAGGGATTATTCCTGGCTCTGCACTCAGGAACTACTCCTGGCAGTGCTCGGGGAACCATATGGGATGGTAGGAATCGAACCTGGGTTGGCCACGTCTAAGGCAGACTTTCTAAAAGCTGTGCTATTACTCCAGCCCCTACTTGGCACTTTTAAACAGAGATTTATATTGGTACATTTTAATTTGTACTATATTTTAGACATCTCAGAGGTAAGTATATTAAAACATTTCCAAACCCTTCTAGTATTTATGCTATGATATTGTATAAATTTCTTTTGTTAAAATTTTTCTTACTCGGACTAATTTCCTTTTAATTTCATATATTTAAAATTCCTGGAACAACTTGATGACTGATGAAGAGCATGAATTACAAATATAAACTATTTCTTAGAAGAGAATCTACAGACTCTCTAAGAAATTATAAACCATCTTTCTTCTAAGAAATCATTTGTATTAGAAGTTCAATTTAAAAGCAATCTGTGTTCTGGTAAACAATTTGTTTTGGCTCCCTGAAATTCTGCCACCTTGCTTTTCATCTTCTTCTGTCTGTATATATAAATAGATCTCCCCACCAAAAAAATTAATTCTTGGTTTCAAAATTAAATTATCTGCTTAAAACAGAAAAAAATGAATTTTAATTTATAGTATGTGGATATTTAATATTTTATCTAGCTACTACCTCTAGATGTTACCACAAACAGCAAAGGGACATTTTAATGTATTAAATCAAGCATGAATACTGCTAATAGTAAAATATTTGAGGATGAGGAGTAAAAAGTAACTACTAGTAGTAGTAAATAAGCCACTAAAAAGTAAAATAGAGAATTAACTTTCTAAGAGACAGCATTAGGCTCCTAAATACAACCTTGCCATCACTGTATCACTGTATCACTGTCATCCCATTGTTCATCGATTTGCTTGAGCAGGAGCCAATAATGTCTCCATTCATCCCAGCCCTGAGATTTTAGCAGCCTCTCCTTACTTTACTTTCCCAATGCTGCCATGTTGGAAGCTCTTTCAGTGTCAGGAGAATGAGACCATTATTGTTACTGTTTTTGGCATATCAAATATGCCACAGGTACCTTGCCAGGCTCCACTGTGCAGGCAGGACACTCTCAGTAGCCCATATATATATATATGGGCTGGAGCGATGATAGCACAGCAGGAAGGGCATTTGCCTTGCATGTGGCTGACCCAGCCAACCCGAATTCAATTCCTCCACCCCCTCTCAGAGAGCAAGGCAAGCTAATAAGAGTATCTCGCCCGCACGGCAAAGTCTGGCAAGCTACCTGTATCGTATTCGATATGGCAAAAACAGTAACAACAAATCTCACAATGGAGACATTACTGGACCCAGTCGAGCAAATCGATTAACAATGGGAGGACAGTGCTACACTGCTAATATATATAAATTTATATTAAATAAATATATTTAATATACAATATATAAATATATATTAAACAAATATATATTTAATAAATAATATACATAAATATATATATATTTCCCTCTATGATTTATTGCCTACTGTCTGAACCCCATCAAATATGGTGTGCTAATTACGGAAAATGGGTAGTGAGTGTCTATGATGTGTCCAGGAATATGTTCACTCATATGAGGCTCAGCCCGAGCATGTGGAAAGTGGCCTGGAGCGTGGCAGTGATTGTGTAGTAGAGGTCGGTTGCTGGGGCTGGGTCGCTTGGAGCGGGGAGGGCTCTCACCCGCCCCCTCTCTGGGGTGCCCCAAGTAAAAACAGCCTGGTGAGGAGTTCCAAGGACAACCTTGCCATATAAAAATAAATTAAAGGAAAATATATAATAAAATATATATAATATATAATAAATAAAATATATAATAAAATATATAATTAAAGGAAAATATATAATAAACAGGATGATGAAATGAAATGAAATGAAAAATAATAAAGATCAAAGACCCTCCTCTATCAGAGTAAACTAAATCCTGTCTGCAGAAATAACCAGAGAATCCTTGTGGATTCTTTAATGGAGAAAGAAACTTGAAAAAGAAAGAACAAAAAAGAAGTGAGCCAGTAAAACAAGAAAGAAAGAAAGAAAGAAAGAAAGAAAGAAAGAAAGAAAGAAAGGAAGAAAGGAAGAAAGGAAGGAAGGAGAGGAGAGACAGAAAAGGAGAGAGAGAAGTAGAGAGAGGAGATTGAAGGAAAGATAGAGGAGAGAGAGCGGAAAGAAGGAAGAAAGGAAGGAAGGAAGGAAGGAAGGAAGGAAGGAAGGAAGGAAGGAAGGAAGGAAGGAAGGAAGGAAGGAAAGAAACAGAGAGGAAGTGTTTGGCTGATGAGTAAACTGTCTCCTGGGTCTTAGACTGGACTTCATTAGCTTTGTATAAGACCTAGCAAAATGGGTTAATAAGTTAATTGTTGAAAACCTGGTACAATATTACTCATGCTACTTACTTTTGATTAAACAAGGTACCCAATGTATATCCAAGGGGATAAATTTGCAGCATTGTGGGGTGATCAGCAAAGAATAGTTTCTTTTAGACTGAGGGACAGCCTCTAATATTAAATGACTACTTTCTGACACCCCAAGGCACAACTTCATCATGCATCAGCTCAGACTTGACTGTGATTCCACCATCTAAACCTGAACAAAGTGTAGAAGCAAACCTCCTCAGGCACAGGTTCTCTTGTCCTAAGGAACAAAACCAGACTCAACCTAAGTCATAGTCTTCTAGACTTCCAAAAGGTAGGGCTGAGCCAGTGACAACAACTACAGAACATAACTCACCACCAAAATGCAGGATAATAGGTATTTAGCAGTAAGAATCCTGAAAATATCAATCACAGATTTTTGTTTGTTTGTTTAGGCCTAGATCTATTGCTGGGCTGGGGCGATAGCACAGTGAATAGGGTGTTTGCCTTGCATGCAGCAGACCCAGGTTCAATTCCTCTGCCCCTCTCAGAGAGCTCTGCAAGCCTCCGAGAGTATCCCGCCTGCATGGCAGAACCTGGCAAGCTCCCCATGACATATTTGATATGCCCAAATCAGTAACAACAAGTCTCACAATGGAGATATTACTGATGCCTGTTGATGAACAACCAGACTACAGTGCCACAGATATATTACTAAGAACTTATTCATTTTTCTCAGCTTTGGCATCTCAGTGATTCGTTTTGAAGGTGAAAGGTGAGTAACTTTCCTTTTACTTTTCATCTTGACATATTTTTATTTTATCCCCTCCCTCTTTCTTCCTCCCTTCCCTCTACTTCCTTCATTCCTCTCCCTCCACTTTCTTCCTCTCCCTTCCCCCTCCCTCTCTTCTCCTCAGTTCCCCTCCCTTTCCCTTCTCCTCATCCTCATCCTCCTCCCTTCTGTTATTGATCTGTGTGTGTGTAGGGGGGGTGTTTCCTGGCCAGTTGGTCCCTGGCACTCTGGAGTATGATTCCCCTAATCGCTGGACTTTACTCCCTGTAGGAGAGGGAGTGGGAAGGGGAGAAGCCTCTGCCTTGGCCCTCCACGCACTCACGCAGGCACAGAGAAAGAAAACACACGGAGTAGGGGAAAGCAGGAGGTCAAGCAGCAATCCGTTTATTAGCTCTCACACAGGGGTTTTTATGCATCTATTTCAGTGTGCAATCCATGTGTATCACATTTACCTTGTCAGGCTCAATACAGATGTCAGTTAATGGTTTACATCTCCCGCGTTCAGGGTCAGGTGTATTAGCTCAAGCAGATGGTGACTATTACATCCCTTATCCTCAACCAGAGTGCCTGTATGTATGGAGTGCTGGAGCAAGCCCCTGCGCCTCTGTAAACAGGGCCAACTCCCTTCAGGGGTAGGGGAAAAAGTCTCAGGCTGGCTACTGAGACCCCAACAGATTTCTCTTTCAAGGATTATGTTTAATCTTTCCTTGCATCAAGAGATAATTGTAACACTAATTTTATATTCTTTTCCTATTGTTAAGTCTATTTTGTAGCAAATAGATTTTTCTTTCCTTCTTTTTTCTCACTATCTGTAAAAATTGGTAAATACCATATTACTAATCTTGAAAAACATACATAATTCTGACATACAGTAATATAAGTGAATACATTTTTTGAAAAATACATGATATATTAAATGTATTATGTATTGATTTGTTACCAAATCTGCAATGATATGAATAAAATGTATAATATGATACTTTTACAAAAGGACATTTCAGAGACTAGACAAGTGACAAACTTAATCAGTTTTGCTACTTAACAGTCAACACTTGTAATTATGCATAGTGATTTGTTGAGAATAATTTTTCACTAGTATTTTCCAAAACAAAGAAAGCATCACATTATAGATTCATAGAGTTGACAGAGGTCTTTGAGTCCTCATACATATCTATCCATTTTGAAGAACTATACATAACCTACCCAGCCTCTGCTAACCCAAACAATTAAAATTCTTGAATATCACATCATGCAGCAGTTTACTGAATATGAATTTTCAATAAAGTTTCAAGTATTAATGGATTGCTTGGTATGTGTTTATCATGTGTAATAAGAAATGCAACTATTTTTACTCTGGAAACATTTTGACAAGACAATGAAATACAAAATTCATAAAAAATAATAAAATAATTTAAAATAACGTGAAGTGATATTACAGCAACCAAGTCCATTTCCTTGCATATCATCGACCAAGGTTTAATACCCAGCATCACAGATGATTCTT
The DNA here is from genome assembly GCF_029834395.1 of Sorex fumeus. NCBI lineage: Eukaryota > Metazoa > Chordata > Mammalia > Eulipotyphla > Soricidae > Sorex > Sorex fumeus. Next base: position 930,578 of record NW_026606075.1, on the reverse strand, counting down.
TGAGCCATGCCAAGAGTGGTCCCAGATTGTAGACAGAGATAAGCTCTAAATATTGCTAGGTGTGCCCACAAGACAACAAAAATAAGGACTGTAATAACACACTGACACAAAAATAGCATGAACTTTGTAATTAATCTATGGATAACATTCGATAAATAAATGCATAACTATGAATAAGTAATAGGGTAAAGTATTTAAACTGTTGCCTTAGTTATCTCAAAAGCAAGTATTTTGGGTATGTCTTTGAGCAGTATGAAAAATTTCATTAGCACAACTCCATAAACCTTCACCTAAAAAGGCCTTTATGTACATTATTTTGTATTATCTCTATTTTCTGGAAAGTGCATATTTCATAAACTACAAATTAACCAATTGTTTAAATGTATATGGAGAAATGTAATTAAGACAGAACTTGAAGCAATCAGTGGTCTGTCTATTTTAATCATATGTTGTGAACTCATGATGTTCTAAACATTACTAAATTTCCCAAATAAAGAGAAATTGATAAATTACTTTCTGATCTGATAATGCATTGAGAACTAAAAACAAAGAAGTGTTATCAATTAAGTATGTGTATTGTCTTGCTTCTTTTACTCAACATTATTACTTGTAAAGTAAGTAAAAGAAGTAATGCATCTCTTTATATAGTTGCACTTATTAATTAACTACAGGCTTTTAAAATTCTACCATGCAAAAAAGTATAGTAGAAATGACATCTGCACTTGTATGTTCATCGCCGCGCTGTTTACAATAGCCAACATCTGGAAAAAAACATAGTGCCCAAGAACAGGTTACTGGTTGAAGAAACTTTGGTACATCTATACAAGGGAATTCTATGTAGCTGTTAGAAAAGATGAAGTCATGAAATTTGCATGTATTGGATCAACATGGAAAGTATCATGTTAAGTGAAATGAGTCACAAGGAGACTGACAGACATAGGAAGATTATACTCATCTGTAGAAAATAAAGTAACAGAATAAGAGACTAACACTCAAGAGTAGTGGAGATAAGTACCAGGAGGCTTGCTCCATGGCTTGAAGCCATGCTAGGGGAAAAGGCAGCTCAAACAGAGAAGGGAACACCGAGTAAAGAGTGCTGGGAGGATCCGCTTGGGTTGGGAGCTGCCGAAAATAGACTCTAGATCGAACACAGTGACCACTCAATACCTCTATTGCAAACCACAACACCCAAAAGGAGAGAGAGAACAAAAAAGGGAATGCCCTGCCACAGAGGTGAGGGCGGGAAGGGGTGGGGGTGGGTGGGAGGAATATTGGGATCATTGGGGGTGGAGAATGGGCACTGATAGAGGAATGGGTACCCAATTATTGTATGACTGAAAAGCAAACATGAAAGTTTTTAAGTATGTAACAGTACCTCTCAGTGATTCACAAAAAAAATATAATTCTGCCATAAACATATTCAAAGTCTTAATTGATATTAGATATAAATTTGATTTTATTTATTTTCCTATCTTGTGTTAAACTGTTGTTTTGATTTGCATTTATATTTTATTTTTAGCAACATTTGCAATTTAGAACAAACTCAAATTTACACTGGATTTACCCTAAATATGCTTTTTTATTACTGGCATTGATTTGATGATGTTTTTCATAGGGTATTTGTATCTATATCTGGAGTTCATGCATCATTGTCTTTGTCTTTATATAAAACTTATGCTGGTACCAAAGTCATTTTAATAGATATTCACTTTAAGTCCCTGCAATAGTTTTAATGATTTTATGAAAGATTTGCCTTAAATGTTGGAAAGAATACTAGACAAAACCATAATCACCAAATTAAAAATTTTTTTTAATCAAGAAATGTTTTTATAAATTGGTCTAATTTTTAAAAGAATAAGAAAGTTCTGTCACTGTCACTGTCACTGTCACTGTCACTGTCCTCCTGTTGTTCATTGGTAGGCCCAGTAATGTCTCCATTGTGAGACTTGTTGTTACTTGTTTGGCGTATCAAATACATTATAGGTAGCTTGCCAGACTTTGCCATGTGGTTGAGATATTCGCGGTAGCTTGCCGAGCTCCCCGAGAGGGGTGGAGGGATTGAACCCAGGTCACCAGGGTCAGCTACGTGCAAGGCAAACGTCATACCCTTTGTGCTATATTGCTCCAGCCCAAGACAGTTTTTCCTGATCATATTTGCTGTAGTTTGCCTGTGTCCTGTACTTTTTGTTCTTATTGTCAAAATTAATAGTCATCAATATTGTTTTTCTAAAGATGTATTTTTATTATTTTCCATATACTTTATTTTATCAACACTTCTTTTCATTTATAATAATATTGCTAGATACCTTTAAGTTTTTCCTCTATGGCAACTTAATTTTATTCCTGAGTTTTAATTGATTGATTGTATAGGGCTTCCATAAAAATTTTTAAAAATTGCATGACTTAAAATACAAAAACACATTTTCCTCCCACTTTTAAGATCTTAAGGTATGAGATGAAGGCGAACTCAAGTCTGCTTTTACCTCTAACCATATCAGATAGTTTCTTTGGCGTTATCTACTTTCAAGGCCTTTTTCTATCCCCTGTGTGCAGGCATCTGTTGGATCACATTGGGTTGTCCTTGCTCCTCCCTCAAGGAGCTTAAGGTTTATTGAGCTGCTCCCACAACAGTGCCACTGTTGTGCACTCAATTTCATCAAACACTGATAATCCTGCAAAAGACTGCACTGTTCTCGTCCGGGATCTGGATTTTATAGTCTCTGAGTCTTGACCGCTGATGGGATTACACGGCGCCAGGGGGCCAGGTGGTGGGTGTGACCCCCGCCTACTGGAATTTGGAGGATCTGGGTGGAAGATGCTCGACTCCAATTCGAGTAGGCTTGGAAGTCTCGGCCCCGGAACCCGCGTGGCTTTGTCCCTCTGCCAGTACCTTCATGTGTGCGGAGAGTGTTCTCAGCATGGTGGTGGCTGGTCCTGGAGGTCTTCGGCTGCCGGAGCCCCGGTCGGGGCGGGGAGGAAAGCTCGATCCGCTCCCCTCCAAGGGGTCCCGGCGAGGGACACCCAGGCGCGGGGGCAAAAGACTGCACTGTTCTCGTCCGGGATCTGGATTTTATAGTCTCTGAGTCTTGGCCGCTGATGGGATTACACGGCGCCAGGTGTAATCGCCAGGTGATTACACCTGGCCCCCTGGCGCCGTGTAATCCCGTCAGCGGCCAAGACTCAGAGACTATAAAATCCAGATCCCGGAACCGCGCAGCCGCATTTGCGGCCATGCGACATCTTATCAGAACTTTTCTTTATGACATCTTATTATCTCATTCCTACTTTGGACAAACTTGCAGGCTATCGAATGTAGCCTGCCCACAGGGCAGAGTCTGGCAAACTCCCCGTGACGTACCAAATATGCCAAATACCAGTAACAATGATGGGTCTCATTCTCCTAAAGAGCCGTGAATATAATCTCAGGGCTAGGATGAAAGAGACGTTACTGGGGCCTGCTCGAGGCAATCGACGATCGACGACTGATAATCCTGCATTGCTTTTCTCTTTCATTTATGTCATTTTCATGGTTCATCCAGCAATGTCCTTTTTGTATAAACAAAGGAAGACCGTTCATGGCTATGCTTTGTAACATGGGAGTTAATTGACTCCAAAGCAATATTTATTCCTGGGCACCCATGTTTACTTGACTTAAGCCTCAGTTGCCCTTAGTTCTTAGCACTCCAAAAGCAGGGTGCCAATAAAGGGACTGGATGGGTCTAGGGAAAGCTGTAAGCTGCCCTGGCATTGAAAGGGACAAGCTAAGAACCATAAGTATAATAAAAGTGTGTCCTGGAACAAATTCTGTCATTACCCAAAGAGAAATTACAGAATAAGGGCCCTGCTGGGGTTAGGAAAGACTAATCTGTTCTCAGAACTGTGGTCTGGAATACATATGAGATGTCCCAAGGAAGAACCAACCTTTAAGCTTAATATATCTCCTACTGTGTTTGTACAAAATGACTAGAAATATTATAAGAAGTAAATTTACTGTGATTGTTTAAATGGATTACTAGCTGAGGAAAGAATAAAGCAACACACCCTGGATGGAATCCAGCCCTTGAGTGGATCTCCTAGTAATCTGGAGTGCTGAAACCTCAGATGAGATTTTGTCCTTGAGTTATTCCTCAGAACTTTCTCGGAATGAGTGGCTTTACCTCTGTTTGTTGCTATGAGAATGTTCAACCCCACCTATGTGTACCTCCACCCTTCGTGATTTCTATATAACTATACTGTAAAAGGAAAGAGGTGGCTGTAATGATGTCCAGGACTAGAGAGAACTTTGAGGCCTAGGAGGAGACTAGGATGATGGAACTATGATGACTCAGACTATGACCAAAACTACAACTATGATTTGCTATAAGAGAGAGATCAGACTACGCTGGATATGAGAGAGAAATAAACTGAGCACAGATTATCCTGGAGCCCTGTTTCTCCTTTTTCCTGGCCCTTAGTTTGTCTTGCCATGGGCCAGCCAAGGGAATGGCTCTCAGCCACCCAATGCTTGAGTCCCGCATGCCCATGCTTTTTCTTGGAAACTCACAGCCATCTCTTCTGATTATCTCTGTTCTAATCTCTTTTTTATAGAGACACCAGTAAAATTGATTATAATTTACCTGAACAGCTTCATATACCTAATGACCTTTCTAAAGGCCCCATATCCAAATAATCATTATCTAAGAGATCAGAGGTATTGTTTTGACATATAAATTTTGGAATATAGTTGTATCTGTGGTGCTCATGTCTTCACTCTCTGGCAGGTCCATTCACTTTCCCTTCACCTTCTGTTCACATGCTGAATAAATTCACTTGAGTGTAGAGTATCAAAAAAAATCATGGGGCAAAAATAGTGCCAGAAAACAAAGCTGTAAACTTTTATGTCAGAACTGGAGTCTCTGAGGTAGGAGGACGAAGCAGGAATGATTCTACACATCTGGCATGTGCCCTATTGGCACTTTGTTAGTGAGTGTGCTTGGCAACATTATACCATAAACGTACTCACACTCTTATAAACCATTTTGCTGCGTTTTAAAATATGTGTAGGATGACACTGCTTTGTCCTTTCTCCATTTCTCCATAAGGAGCTTAGGTTTATCAGGTTACACCCATCACAGTGCTCCCAAGTCACTCCCATTCCTTCATTTATCTGTAACCATTTCTCTATGCTCTCTTCCCCAACCACTTAATCAGCTTTTCCCCCAATCAGAATCTGTTCATTTGTAAGGTCAGATCCTGCTACGACACTGAAATTGTATTGTAAGTTAATATTGTATTTCTCCTCTCCTTATGTCTTTTGAATAGTTTACTTTAAAGCAATGCCCCTTTTGTATAGATACAGGAAGACCATTAATATTATGTTTTGTAACTTAGGATAAATTGGCTCTGAATATTATTCACTCCCAGGCATCTGCTTTCTCGACTTAAACCTCAGTTGCCCTCCATTCCTAACACCCCAAAAGCAGGGTCCTGACAAGGGACTGAATGGACCTAGGGCAAGCGGTGAGCTATCCTGGCATCGAAATGGGCCAAGCAAAAGTGCCACAATTCTTAACTATAAGTTAAGAGCTTGACCATAGACAAATGCTGTCATGATCAAAAAGTAACAATGATACTAGGACCCTGCTAGGGATAGGAAAGACTATCTGGCCTGAGCACTGTAGTCTGAGATTGAGATGGCCCTAGGAGAGCAATTCTCTAAGTTCAAGGTATTTCTTACTGTATCCATACAAAATTATTTATATTATGAATGCTTATATATTTTTTGGATAAGGAGAGGAGAAGAACACCCATGGGATTTTGTTCTAGGGTGGGTCATCCTGCTGAGAGAGTATCTGTCCTAGAAGTGGCTTTCTACCAGGGAAAGAATTCTACCCCTATTGATTGTGACCACACCTATGTGTAATTGTTACCCCAAACCCCTCATGCTTGGGTTTTAATTGTACTGTAAGGCTGGGGAATCAGAATCGAGACTCCAGAGCAAGAGGAGAAAGGGAATCGGGATCAGTATCTAGATTCCAGAGAGATAAGGAGGATGAAGGGGAATCAAGAATGAGAATGAAGTAGCATGGGGGAGGAAGAAGCAGGAGGAGAATCAGAGGAGAATGGATATGGAAATGGAATAAACTGCAACTAACACCAACCAGCCTGGCTCTTGTTTCCTTCCTTCACCTGTCCATCGTCATCGACCTCCCCGGGGTGGGGAAAGTGGTGTGAGATTACTGAACGCGGGCGGTGGGAGAGACAAAGCCACTGCCGCTGCTGCCCTTTTTTGAGTTTCCACAAATATTCCACAAATATTCACACATGAATATTGGAAAATTTAAATTATCTCTTCAAATCAATAGGAAAATGATAAAGTGGTAAGAGAATATTCAAGTGAGATTATTCAGTATGTATTTCTCCACCTGACTTACTTTGACTGGTATTATACCCAGCAATTGTGTACATGTTGTACCTAAACACATTTAATTTTTTTCCCCATTGTTGACTAGAATTATTTAGTTCTGTATATAGACCATAACTTCTTTTTTTAAATTTATTTATTGAATCACTGTGGGAAAAGTTACAAAGCTTTCAGGTTTAAGTCTCGGTCATGTAATTATCAAACACATTTCCCTTCACCAATATTTATTTTTCACCACCAAGAACCCAAATAAACCCCCCCTCCCAACCCTCCCAATGCCTGAGGCAGATGAATTCTAGTTAACACTCTATCTACTTTGATTTAGATTCATTGTTTCAACAAAAGATGCACCATTATTATTTAGAGTTTACACTCCCAAATCAGACATGCTGAAACGACATTGTGAAATAATTTGCTTTCTACAGCTGGTTACAAGAATCAGATGATGTCACGCGACTGCTATCACAGTCAAGCGATTTTGGATTTCCGGCATTTTACTTATTAAGTCTGAAAGTATTTCTGCTGAGAATCAGATAATTATGAGATTGGTATCTGTGCTCAGGAGCCATGGCCATGCTGGAGAGCTGCTCGTGGGGAGCAAATCGTGACCTCGGTAGGGTGTGAAGGAGTAGCTGGGAACGCCCCCTTCCCATGAGGTTTCAGTCGCCCCATCACGACCAGCTCATACCTGGCTTTCCACAAAGCTCCGAAGCAGCTTCCATTTTTCTTTCCTGAGGGAAAAAGGCAGAAGGGAGCAACACCCTTTCCCCTCTGGGCAGGCATAGACCATAACTTCTTTACCCACCATTTTTTACTGGGTACATGGGTTGATTCCATATTGTAAGTAGGCTTGATTTCCTTATTGAGACAATGGTTATTCAAAAGACTGTCTAGTTTTTTTTTAATTTGAGGGTTATATAAGCTTTATTATTTATTTTGGGGGTATGGTACTTATTCCATATTGTAAGTAGGCTTGATTTCCTTATTGAGACAATGGTTATTCAAAAGACTGTCTAGTTTTTTTAAATTTGAGGGTTATATAAGCTTTATTATTTATTTTGGGGGTATGGGGGTATTGGAGTAAAATCTCCAATGGAGATGTTACTGGGCCCGCTCGAGCAAATTGATGAACCATGGGAGGGCCTTTATTATTTATTTATTATGGTACTTTCAATCAGTGCTCAGGGGCCCCAGGGTTGCTTCTAGCTACATGAGGACAGCTAGAAGAGACATTTCAAGGCTAGTGCCTAGAGATGCATCCGTACGAGGGTCCAGTGGAGCTTGGGGTCACCAAGATTACAAACAGAAGTTCTCAGGGAGCTACATAGTACTGGGAATTCAAGTCAGGATATTGCATATTCAATATACATAAATATATCTGGTATATGTATATGACATATATAAGATATATATATAATTATTGATATATAAATACTACAGATAATTCTCTTAATTACCATATATATCAGTTATATGACACCAGAATTATCAGGTATTAGTTATCCTCATGAACCCTGCTTCCTTTTACCAGTTAATTTCTCATTCATAGAATTATGATCTAAAATAGTACTTGATATGATTTCAATGATTATGTGGTTGTTGACACTTATTTTGTGTCCCAGAATTTGGTCCGACCTCAGTAATGTTCCATGTGCATTGGAGAACAGTGTGCACTGTCCTTAAGGGTTTGGGATGAGTAGAGATCCATAGGAATATCAGTTAAGCATCACTCCTCCAATTTCTCATTAAGGTTGCTATTTACTTATTGATTTTGTGTCTAGTTTACCTGTCCAATAGTGATACTGATGTCTTAAGGATTTCAGTGTTTTGTTCTCTTGAAATATTGATTCCTTAATAATTACATAACATTTATTTTATCTCACCATATTTTAGTTTGAAATCCATTTTGTATGGCATCATTATAAAGTCTTGTTATAGGCTGCCACATGACTGTAATATAATTTTCCAATTCTTTGCTCAAAGTTTGGGTTTATTATTTGTGTTCAGGTGCTTTTTCTGAAAAAAAATAAATAAATAAAAGGCCCTCCCGTTGATCGTCGATTTGCTCGAGCGGGCCCAGTAACGTCTCCATTGGGGACTTTGTTGTTACTGTGTTTGGCATATCGAATACTCTCGGTAGCTTGCCGGGCTCTCCGAGAGGGGCGGAGGAATCGAACTCGGGTCGGCCATTTTGACCGCTTGTAAGGCGAACACCCTACTGCTGTGCTATCGCTCCAGCCCTATTGGCTTTATTTTATGAGCTATCTAGTTGCTCTTTCCTTTTCATTGGTGGATTCAAGCTTTTGATTTACTGAAATTGCTGTGATTTTTCTATGTGGATTTTATTTTGTTGTTCAGGTTTGTTTACTTGTTCTTCTCTTATCATTTGACCTTTACTTTGACATTCATGTAGTAATTGGGTTTCACTTGCTTTCCCTGTTTCATCTAAGTGTTCTTGTCTGTAGATTATACTGAATTTTGAGCCTAGAGTTCTAAGTTTATATTCTCTTTTAAGTTGAAAATAAATAAATCTTGAGATCATTCTTAGTGGCCCCTTATTACACTCCTTATTTGCTACGTATTTTGTTTTTCTTCTTAAATATCTTTCCTCTTCCACGTGCAGTTAATTTGACCCTATAAAAAACACTTTAAATATTTCTTGCATTATAATTATTATATTGTTATAATTACATGTATGAAAACTGTTTTGTAAAAAGTTTTTCAGTAAACTAATACCCGGTTTTGTTGTCTTTGAATATTTTTGAATATTTTTGCCATAACATGTTTCATTATATCCTACACATGTAGATGATAATGATTGATATGTCCTATTTTTCTGGTTGACTGAATTAAGCATGATACTCTATATTTCCATTCATGTAGGAGCAGATAACATGATTTTGTCTTTTAGACAAACTGTATTTAATGATGTGTGCATACTATGAATTCTTTACCCAGTCATCTCATCTTGCACACAGTTGTTTTCTGATTTTGGGTATTGTGAAGAGTGCTACAGTGAACGCAAAACCACAATGTCTTTTTTGAATAGAGATTTTTTCACCCTCAGGGAAGATGTCAAGAAGTTGAATAACTGGGTCATATGGAATCTCATTTTTTTGAGGAATGTTCATATTGTTTTCCCAAAAATTTTAGCCAGTTGATATTCCCACTAGTAGTAGATGGAGATTCCTTAGAATCCACATTCCCACCAAAATTGATTTTTGTTCTTTGTGATGTGTGTCAGTCTCACAGATGTTAAGGAATTATCTTATTGAGGGTGAGTGCTGTAGAACATTTTTATACATCTATTAGTTATCTGCATGTCTTCTTTGAAGAAGTTTTTATTTCTCTTTACTTAAAAATTTGAAGTTTTTTCCGCTCTTGTTTTACATTTGTAGTACCTGGAGGATTTGTGCTTCAAATGTTTAGTAGTAATGTAATGATAGCTTTGGTCAAGCAGAGCAAGGTAGCATCCTTTAAATGATGTTCTGTGTGTTCCACATGATCCATGACACAAAGCTTCGGAGTGCTGACAGAATCATAAGATCAGGGTGATCTGTGCATCACAAGTGAACATTTGCACTGTAATAAGAATAGTTTTCGATTATGGACGATTCTCAAAAAATTAGAAATTGAGCTCCCATTTGACCCAGCAATACCACTTCTGGGAATATATCCCAGAGAGGCAAAAAAGTAGTCGAAGTGACATCTGCATTTGTTTGTTCATTGCAGCACTCTTTATAATAGCCAGAATCTGGAAAAAACCCGAATTCCCAAGAACAGATGACTGATTAAAGAAACTATGGTACATCTACACAATGGAGTAATATGCAGCTGTTAGAAAATATGAAGTCATAAAATTTACATACAAGTGGTAATACATGGAAAGTATCATGCTAAGTGAAATGAGTCAGAAAGAGAGGGACAGACATAGAAAGATTGCATTCATCTGGGGAACATAAAGTAACAAAATAGGAGTCTAACACCCAAGAATAGCCAAGGTAAGTTTACTCTATGGCCTGGAGGCCAGCCACACATTCTAGGGGTAAAGGCAACTCAGATAGAGAAGGGAGCACTAAATAAAACGGTGTTGGGAAGATCTGCCCAGGATGGGAGATGCATGTTGAAAGTAGACTATAGACTGAACATGATTGCCACTCAATGTCTCTTTTGCAGACCACAACACACAAAAGGAGAGAGAGAACAAAAGGGAATGCCCTGCCATAGAGGCAGGGTGGGATTCGGGGGGGATGGGGTTGGGAGGGATACTGGGATTCATGGTTATAGAAAATGGGCACTGGTAGAAGGATGGGTATTTGATCATTGTATAATCGAAACCCAAGCACAAAAATTTGTAAGTCTACAACTGTAACTCATGGTGTTTCACTAATAAATTTTTTTTTAAAAAAGAGAAAAAAGAAATTTTCACTGAAAAAAAAAGAGAAAAAAGAATAGTTTTCGGTCTTTTTAATTTGCTCTTGATCACTTGATCACTTGACATCCTTTTACTCAATGATTTGCTTGAGTAGGCACCAGTAAGGTCTCCATTTGTCCCAGTCGCATGCTAGTGTAGCCCAATGGCGTCTGCTCATTCTAGGAACACGGAGAGCCTCAAACCAGTTGTTCAAGGTCTTGACGAAGAAGTCTGACCTTCTCGTAGGAGAGCGACCACGTGATCTTTTGACGTCCTGTCGAATCCAGTGGTAATGGCTGTAGTCCAGCGGCCGTCTCCAAATCTCATTATGTGTCCAGCCCATCTGATTTTCGATGCCTTGGCAAATCAGACAGCGTTCCTGATTCTTGATTGTCGACGGGGGTTGGAACTCTGGATTCTTTCTCTCATTTGAGTGGAGCGTGATACTCCAAGTATAGCTCTTTCGATTCCTCTTTGGAAGACCTAAATAGCATTCTCATCCTGTTTTCGTAGGGCCAGGTCTCAGAGGTGTACGTTAATGTTGCCTTTGGAAATGTTTGTTCCATTGAGAGTGAATGGAACATCAAGAATGAAACTGATTCTCATAAACTTGTCTTCGTGAGATTCAGCTGTAGTCCGACATTTTAACACTCATAGTCAAAGCCGGCCAGCATTTGTGCCGCTTGGCTAATGTTTTGTGTTATTAGAATGATGTCATCAGCAAAGCAGAAGTAGTGTAGTTGCCGACCGTTTATCTTCACTCCCATTCCTTCTTATTCTAGTCAAGAGTGCCTATGAAGATTTTCGGTGAAATGGTATCACCCTGCCAAACCCCTCTCTTGACACCAATGATCACCGCCCTATAGAATGGTGAGATCCTGGTAGTGAATCTGCAATACAGCTCACAAAAGGATCCTGATGTATTGAGTTTGAACACCCTGTTTGGATAGGGCTTCGATGAGTGCTTCCATCTCAACAGGATCAAAGGCCTTCTTTAAATCAATAACCGTTAGACAGAGTGGCATCTTGAACTCCCTAGAAATCTCAATGTGCTTGGTTATCGTGTGGATATGGTCGATGGTACTGAATCCTTTGTGGAACACGGCTTTCTTGCATGGTTGTCTACTGTTCTGCCAATCCTATTCAGGATGACTCGAGTGAACAGCTTGTAGATGACAGACAACAGGCAGAGCAGGGGGTAGTTGTCAGTGTCGTGGATGTCTCTCTTCTTGTACAGTAGTACAGTCCTGCTGGATTTCCACTGGGACGGAACCTTGTATTTAGACATGTAGCGTGTGAAGAGCTGAGCCAGTGTATTGATGAGTGCAGATGACAAATTCTTGAAGTGTTCAAGTGTTCAGTGACCTTGTCTGGGCCTGGTACTGTTTGTTTCTTTACCAACAAAATGGCGTATCAGATTTCGGAAGGGAGAATATTGGGAACAACATATTTATCCTGAGGAATTTGGTCTGTGGGTAGGTGGACATGGCTATCAAAGAGATCCAAGTAGAAGTCATGGATAATCTTCTCCGTTGCCCTTCTGGAAGATGTGATAGATCCATCAGGGCATCAGAGGGCAGTCATCTTGGTCTTGTAGTTTGTGAAGGACAGGTGGGCATTGTGAATGCTTTTCCAGACTTCTGCTGCATCGGCCAGCACTGCTGCTCTTCTCTCTTTGAAGTCTTCCTTTATTGCTTCTCTGCACTGTTTTGCGAGCTCAGACATTCGCTTGCTGTTGCCTGAGGCTTGCGCCAAGTCAAGTTGGCGAATAAGCTCAAGAGTTTTCAAAGACAGGCATCATTTTGTGGCTCTCGGCGTTGTTCGCACAATCATGGAGGTGCTGAACAAGTGGATCGTATTCCTTGTCATTGTTGTCAATGATGGCATCTTCCCATGTTGCCACAATAGTGCCAAAGAGCTCCCAGAAGGTGGTCATTCTGGGAGTTCCCTTTTTAAACTTTGCAGCCCTTTCTCCCTGCTCTGTGACGTAGAATTTTGCATGAAGGAGACAGTGTTCTGATTCCATTTGAAATTTTGGGACAATAGCGACATCGATCATGCAAAACCATCGATTGAATATGATGTGGTCAATTTCATTGTGGAAACGTCCACCAGGAGACTCCTAAGTCCAAGGTTTAGATTCAACCTTCTGGAACTGTGAGTTACCATGGATGGTCTTGGGTGACATGATGAACTCAGTCTCTCACCCTGTCCGTTCCATTCTAGGTCATGGGTCCCTATGTGGAGTTCTTCAGTTTATCTTCTCAGTCCTATATTGGCATTAAAATCACTGACAATGGTCTTGTAGAAGGTTTAGTCTTCTTTATAGAACTTCTCCAGCTCCATGTAGAACTTCTTAATTTTTCCTTCATCATAATTGGATGTTGGTCTGTAGACAAAGAAGATAGAAATTGCTGACAGTGAGCCACATCTATTCAAGTGTAATCGTCTGATTTGGGTTGTTAGGCATTTGAATGAATCAATGCTTATGGCAAGTTCGTGTTGACAAGGACACTGACATCACTGATGCCTCTTTTGTCTTATATTCCAAGGAACAGTTCTCCAGTGTCAAAAATGGCGTGATGTGATTGACGCCTTCTTGTCTCGGTCAGACCAATGATTTTGTACTTGATCTTTTGTGCTTGTACCAACAGGTCCTCGATGGATGCATCCGATGCCAGTGTATGTGTATTCAAAGTATAGACAGTCATTTTTGTTTTTCTTCGTTTTGGCAGCCTAGTTCAACCTTGAGATTGTATTAGCCTCTCCTTTCTCATCCTTCTTAACACTGCCATATTGGTAGTTCTTTCAGGGTCAGGGGAATTAGAATTAGCATTGTAATTACTGATTTTGGCATATTGAATACGTCAGGGATAGCTTGCCAGGCTGTGCCGTGTGGGCAGGATACTCTCAGTAGCTTGCCATGCTCTCCAAAAGGGACATAAGCTTTTTGGGCGGCCTCTAATCACCCTTACAGGTGTTCCCATAGTTTAAACCATATTTGAACCCTATCATATATGGTGCTGCAAACCTGCAGAATGGGTATTAAGTGTCTTCTGATGTGTTGCTCTGCTGTTTCGCGGCCAGGCGGTCTGGAAAGCATTCTGGAGTGTGGCAGTAGCTGGGGAGTGGAGGTACTTGAAGTAATGAAGGTCTGGAGGTGAGGTATTTATTTGTTACCGGTAGGGTGGGTCTTTTGTGTGGAAAATCCCTGGGTCGCGGTTGGTGGAAGCAGACAGGGCAGGGTAGGGTGAGGCTCCTAATTTTAATCCCTTGGTCACTTGAGGTTGGTGGGAGCAGACAGAGGATCTCTGTTCCCAGGTCCATTGAGCCTGGAGTCCAAGGTCTCCGAGTACAACTTGCCTGAGTCTGTAGGGCTTTACTCATGCATGAATCTCGGCCTGAGGGTCTGGAAAGCACCTGGAGCATGGCAGCAACTGGGTAGTGGAGGTAGTGGAATTAAATGTGCTCTTAATTTTTATTTTTATTACATAGCACTTATGGTATACAGTTAAAAAAAAGGAAAGAAACATAACTAAACAGCTGTTAATTTCTGATTAGGTATGGAGTTAAGTATGAAGCTTATTTTAGGAATGTTATGTAATGTTTATTTTAACAATTTTTTGAAACTGAGATAAATGTTTTCTTCCTAAATTTATGAGAGTTGTCCTTAAGAATGTGTGCTGAAATTTGTCGATGAGCAATTATGTACTATTAAGATAAACATTTTTCCCATTTTCAGTATCTAAATTTGTTACATAACTTATGTTTTCACATTTTAATTGGCCTTTCATTTCTGTTGCACATATTATTGGTCGCAATATTATTAGATTTGGATTACGATTGTTTTAAAAATATCAATATTTTGAAGTATATTTTTCTACACTTTTATTTCCTTTACTTTTTCATCACTATATCACTGTCATCCTGTTGTTCATCGATTTCCTCGAGCAGGCACCAGTAACGTCTCCTTTGTCTTAGCCCTGAGATTTTAGAAAGTGCCACATTCGAGGTTCTTTCAGGGTCAGGAGAATGAGACCCATCATCATAACTGGTTTTGGTCATATTGAACATGCCACAGGGAGTTTGCCAGACTCTGCCGTGTGGGCAGGATACTTTTGGTAACCTGCCAGGTTCTCAGAATAAGTACTAGATAATAAGATGTTGCGTGGCTGCAAATGCTGGGTTTTATAGTCTCTGGGTCTTGGCCATTGATGGGATTACACAGCACTGGGGACAGTTGGTGGGTGTAACGCCTACATACTGGAAGGTGGGGGATCTGGGTGGAGGAGGCCCAGTCCCAATCCGAGTAGGCTTGGAGATCTACTTCCCCGGTCCCGAACACCTGGGTTCCTCTGCTGGTTCCTACGTGTGTGAGGCTCGTCCGAATGTCTTAAGCATGGCTGTGGCTAGAACTGGAGGTCTGACAATGCATGGCTGAATGGAAATCATGGAAACAAATTACCATTGGAGAAAGAATTCTTACGCTGGAGGCAAAACCGATCTTGAGTACCTGGACTCGATTTCCAAACATTGGTCTTTTATACCTCTTACCTCTTGCTCTCTAGAATCAATTTTTATATAATATTTTATTTTATATCCCGGGGCCCATTCAAAGATTTAATTAAATTTTAGAGAGTTGCAAGCTTTTCATCCTGAATTCTGCATTGTCTTCTAGAGAGGATTTTATTTTTTATTTTATATTGTAAATAACAACAATCTGTTAAACTCTGAATTGCAATAACTTTCTCTCTCACTGTGATATAGTATTTCATTTCATTTTATTTTAGTTAAACCTGTGAAGATGCATATTTCTCTATGATCTTTGCTCATTCTTTTTTCTCCCCTTCCCACTTTCCTATTCTATTATTAATACCCTGAATATTAAGGCTCGCAATTAGCTTTCTAGCATATTTTTGGAGACTAATGAATTGACTGGATAGCAATCTAATTCTTTCAGAAATTAAACAATGGGGTTATCACACTCAC
This sequence comes from Sorex fumeus, assembly GCF_029834395.1. Classification (NCBI taxonomy): domain Eukaryota; kingdom Metazoa; phylum Chordata; class Mammalia; order Eulipotyphla; family Soricidae; genus Sorex; species Sorex fumeus. The sequence continues at coordinate 914,772 of NW_026606075.1, read as the reverse complement.
TTAATTTGATTTTTCCCTATCTTTCCCTCAACGGCAATGTACCAAAAATTGTGGGTGGATTTGCCCTAAAGATATTTTCATAAAAAATGTTTACTTTAGTGGAAATAAGTTTAGTTTCTTAATTATTAAGAGTAAAAACTAAAAATTTTCCAGTTTATAATAAATATGACCAAAGACTTATTTTTCTGTAATACTTTACAGAGTCAGTTAATGTCAAATGTCATCCAGTATTTTGCCTCTAAATATACCTTTCCACTGAAACAAGCTTATTAAATTACTTTTTTTCTTTCTCAATTGTCTCATGTGACAAATTTAGTAATTAGTTTACCCATATGAAATGTCTTCAACACAAGTATATGGCAACTATGAATAATCATTTCCAATTTCCTGTAATAGTCCCCCATCTTCTATCCAGTGGCAAGCAGAAAATATTTTAATGTTGTTGCTTCACTTCTAGACGTGCTGTTTACACATGGCAATCAATGGTCAGGGGTTACTCCTGGCTCTACACTCAGGAATCACTTATGGTAGCGCTTGAGGGACTATCTGTGATGCCAAGGATTGATCTAGGGTCAACTGTGTACAGGGTAATTGCCTTACCTGCTGTACTATTGCTACAACCCTGTTCTAGGGTTTTTATTAAAAACAGAACTTAAAATTTTTCAAGCGTGTCAATGTAAAGGTATCGTGTTTTCCAGTCACAGGACTTCAGGAGATGAGCAGGTCAGTCAATCAAAACTGGAATAAATTAAGATATTCTGCTATATACTATGTATTGTCTGAATTAGGGTTTATGAACACTTCACAAGAAAGTTTGCAATTAAATAACAAAATATATTTTAGATTAAATATAACCAAGCAATAGATATTTAACTAACTGATACAAAAATGGTTAGCAGATAGACAAAAATATGCTCACCATAACATGTCATCAGACAAAAACACATTTGAATGATTAATTACTATCTACAACAATAACTGTATTTTTAGAAGTGTTGCTTATACTTGATATCACATACTATACACACTGTTTGTGGTAGCTCTTACAGTAACAGTCAACAAATAAAGAAACTATATTTTTCTCAGGAAATGAGTTGTAACTGATTAGTGAAATTCTACAATAATAAATAGCACAGTATAATTGCTTTATACCACTGAACTGTATTCTTCTGATGCTGTGTTCTATTACAAGCAATTTGTATTTTAAGCAAAGATGTATGATAAATTAGACACTAATCTTGATAACCTGAAAAAGTAATTTGTCACCAGTGCCTGGTAGTCAAATTGCTCTGTTGTAGTCCCATTGATTGTCAATGGACTCAGTAACCTGCATTTTTACATGTGTGGGAAGGCGTTTGGAGGAGATAGTTGGTATGGGGTAGGGGAGAAGTGGAAGGTACATTTTAAAAGATCTGGGTTCTCATGTTCTGGACCACAGATTTCTGGAAATGAAAGAACTTGCTGTTAAAGAATCATTGGGCCAAGAAAGAAATCAAAGATGTAAAAATATTCTCAGGAAATGGACAAGAATCAAGATATGAATTATTAGAACATTTGGATACTTCCAGATGAAAAGAAATCAAACCGTCTGTTTTTTTTAAGAAATAATGACATTTAAAAAATATAATATTCAAATACAGCAAATGCAGTAATCAGGGGAAGTTCATAACACACAAAAGAACAGGAAAATGTCCAAATAAACAGTTCAACTCAATAATAAAAGAACAATCAATGAAACTAAATTTTGTTAGTAGGAACACATAGAAAATTAGATAAGGAATAAATGAAATGTAAATCGAAAAGAACATACAAAACATAAATGGCAATTAACATTACTTCCTTAAAAATTAAAAAATTAAAGTGCTCGAGTGAGAGTAGTGTAGGTAGGGTGCACATGGCCTTGCACGCGGCCGATCCAGGTTTCATTCCCAGCATCCCATATGGTCCCCTGAGCACTGTCAGGAGTAATTCCTGAGAGCAAAGCCAGGAGCAACCCCTGTGCATTGCCGGGTGTAACCCAAAGAGTAAAAAAAAAATTAAAAATTAAAGGATAAACGTTTTACTAGACCCACAAAGGAAAACAAAATAACCCTTAATAAATGGGTTGATAAATAAAATGGAAAGATTCACCACATAGTAGACCAAAAGATTTTTAGTGAATACTAAGACAAATACACCACTAAACTGGAGTAACCAAGGGAATGTACACAATTTCAGAAACATATAGAGTTCTAAGTATTAATCAGGTCTTGGATTCAGATCTTAGAATTTAAGCAGGCTAATTATGAGCAGAGAATCTGGATGGAAGATGCTCGACTCCAATCCGAGTAGGCTTGGAGGTCTCGGCCCCGGAACCCTCGTGGCTTTGTCCCTCTGCCAGTACCTTCATGTGTGGGGGTCACACCCACCACCTGGCCCCCTGGCGCCGTGTAATCCCATCAGCGGCCAAGACTCAGAGACTATAAAATCCACATCCCGGACGAGAACAGTGCAGTCTTTTGCCCCCGTGCCTGGGTGTCCCTCGCCGGGACCCCTTGGAGGGGAGCGGGTTGAGCTTTCCTCCCCACCCCGACCGGGGCTCCGGCAGCCGAAGACCTCCAGGACCAGCCACCACCATGCTGAGACCACTCTCCGCACACATGAAGGTACTGGCAGAGGGACAAAGCCACGCGGGTTCCGGGGCCGAGACCTCCAAGCCTACTCGGATTGGAGTCGAGCATCTTCCATCAAGATTCTCCAAATTCCAGCAGGCGGGGGTCACACCCACCACCTGGCCCCCTGGCGCCGTGTAATCCCATCAGCGACCAAGACTCAGAGACTATAAAATCCACATCCCGGAACCGCGCTACCGCATTCGCAGCCGCGCGACATCTTATCAGAATTTTTTTATTATGACATCTTATTATCTCATTCCTACTTTGGACAAACTTGCAGGCTATCGAATGTAGCCTGCCCACAGGGCTGAGTCTGGCAAACTCCCCGTGGCGTACCAAATATGCCAAATACCAGTAACAATGATGGGTCTCATTCTCCTAAAGAGCCGTGAATATAATCTCAGGGCTAGGATGAAGGAGACGTTACTGAGGCCTGCTCGAGGCAATCGACGATTAACAGGATGATGAAATGAAATGAAATGAAATTATGAGCAAGGAGATTGAAATGATAATAGAAGACTTTCTAAAAGCAAAATCACAGATAGAGTTATTGGTGAGTTACTATTTCTGTCAAAACAAAAGATGGCCTATTTGCTATTCTTCTCTAGTTTTTTTTCAAAAAACTGAATAAACTATGGGATAAAGAGGTAAGACATTCACCTTTCATAATACAGCTAGTAGAATATGTTCCTTGGGCACAACTGAGCTTGTGCCCAAGGCAAATGATATAAATATAAGTTCTGTTTTCATATCAATTTGTATTTTAAGCAAAGATGTATGATAAATTAGACACTAATCTTGATAACCTGAAAAAGTAATTTGTCACCAGTGCCTGGTAGTCGAATTGCTCTGTTGTAGTCCCACTGATTGTCCATGGACTTAGTAACCTGCATTTGTACGTGTGTGGGAAGGCGTGTTTCATCCCTGGAACTCCATATCTCTGCAGGAACCTCGGAGCACAACCAAGTTTGGCCCCAAAACAAACTGAAGAAGCACAAATTCTTCCAAATAGTTTCCAGGAGGTCAAAATTATCTTATACTCCAAATAGACCATGACATAACTTCTTAAAAAATATCTAAAGACCTGTATTTTAAGCAACAGAGATTCCAATTTAAATAAATGTAAAGAAAAAATGAAATTTTGGGGCTGGAGAGATAGCACAGCGGGTAGGGTGTTCGCCTTACAAGCGGCCAACATGGCCGACCCGAGTTCGATTCCTCCGCCCCTCTCGGAGAGCCCGGCAAGCTACCGAGTATTCGATATGCCAGACACAGTAACAACAAAGTCTCCAATGGAGATGTTACTGGGCCCGCTCGAGCAAATCAACGATCAACGGGAGGGCCTTTACCTTTACCTTTACCTTACTATATTTCATTTCATTGAAGTTTAACCTCTACAAAAATGTTCCAGAAATTGTAAGGACCTATCAGGGTCCTGTTCCACACTGAACTGAATGGCTTCCAGTTCTGGATCCCTGCACTTTACTTGCTACTTTTTCAGGTTTTTTATAAATAGTAATTTGTAAAATTTTGGGCAGGAGACTTCATTTTAAACTTTGAATCTAGGTCAATGTTACCAAGACATGTATTGTGAACAGTAGGGAAGAATGACCTCTGGCAGAAGCAAAAGATCTTTATTGATGGAGCACTTTGGCCCACTCAGTTAAAAACAGCTTTAACACATAATTTACCCCATACCCATCATTAACTAGAGGAACAATTTTAAGGCTCTTGAAATATTTTAATTTGCCTCAGAGGGATAAGCCATCAATTTTTTGGTTCTGAAAGTGAATTTAAGATGGAAATCTTACTAATGACATATTAGCATATTTAAAATTTTGTCAAATTGATAAATGACATGCATATTAGTTCCCTATTGCTTAGTAACGAATTGTAGGAAATTTAGCAGCTTAAAATAGGAAGATGTTATTTCACAGGTCTCTGGTTCAGAAGTTCAGGTGGGAATAGGTCTCTCAAAGCCAGTAAGAAGATGTCGACCAGGATGGCATTCTAGTTAGGGTCTTTGGAGAGTCTGCATCTAAGTCTATTTCTTTCATCGGGTATTCAATTCCTCCTGAATGTCAAACTGAGGAATACATTTTAAAAATTTAATGTCATCTAGCAACCACATTTCATTCAGATAAATAACTCAATAGTGCATAAAATCTATGGAGATCTATTTCATTCTTTTTTAGATATAATATCACTACAATCTAGTATGATGAAAATAACAAAACCCAACCTACTTTTCAAAAAATTCCCCCCTCGTGAATAGTATATCTGCGATTATATCCATGCCCAACTCTTATGATTAATGATAATATGTATTATTGGAATATATGATTCTTTATGGATCAGGAACGAGTAAGATATCATCATTAAAAGTGAATGTCGGTCTCCCTCCAAGCATATGATCATCTAATCTTTGGTAAGGGGGAAGGAAAAGTAAAGTGGAGCAAGGAAAGTCTCTTTAACAAATTGTGCTGGCAAAATTGGACGGCTACACGCAAAACAGTGGGTTCAGATCGCTGCCTAACACCATGTACAAAAGTAAGATCAAAATGGATTAAAGACCTCAACATCAGACCGGAATCCATAAGATACATTGAAGACAAAGTTGGCAAAACCCTCCATGACACTGAAGCTAATGGTATCTTCAAAGATGTCATGCCACTGGCCAAGCAAATGAAAACAGAGATAGACAAATGGGACTATCTTAAACTAAGAAGCTTCTGCACCTCAAAAGAAACAGTGATCAAAATACAAAGATAGTCTAGATAATGGGAAAGAATATTCACCTAATACACATCCTACAAGGGGTTGATATCAAGGATATACAAAGTACCGGTTGAACTCCAAAAGAAGAAAACACCCAACCCTATCAAAAATGGGGCGACAAAATGAACAGAAACATTCTCAAAGAAGAAATCAGATGGCTAAAAGGCACATGAGAAAATGCTCTACATCATTAGTCATCAGGGAGATGCAAATCAAAACAACAATGAGGTATTATTTCACACCATAGATACTGGCCCACATCCAAAAGAACAAAAGCAACCAGTGTTGGTGAGGATGTGGTGAGAAAGGGACCCTCCTTCACTGCTGGCGGGAATGCCGACTGGTTCAGCCCTTTTGGAAAACAGTATGGACAATTCTCCAAAAATTAGAAATTGAGCTCCCATTTGACCCAGCAATACCACTGCTGGGAATATACACCAGAGAGGCAAAAAAGTATAGTCGAAGTGACATCTGCACTTGTTTGTTCATTGCAGCACTATTTATGATAGTTAGAATCTGGAAAAAACCTGAGTGCCCGAGAACAGATGACTGGTTAAAGAAACTTTGGTATATCTACACAATGGAGTACTATGTAGCTGTTAGAATGGATGAAGTCATAAAATTTACATGCGAGTGGTACTACATGGAAAGTATCATGCTAAGTTAAATGAGTCAGAAAGAGAGGGACTGACATAGAAAGATAGCATTCATCTGGGGAAAATAAAGTAACAAAATAGGAGATTAACGCCTAAGAATGGCCGTGATTAATACCAGGAGGTGTACTCTATGGCTTGAAGGCCAGCCGCACACTTTAGGGGTAAAGACAGCTCAGATAGAGAAGGGAGCACCAAATAAAGGGTGTTAGGAATATCTGTCCAGGATGCGAGATGCATGCTGAAAGTAGACTATAGACCGAACGTGTTTGCCACTCAATTCCGCTTTTGCAAACCACAACACCCAAAAGGAGAGAGAGAACAAAATGGAGTGCCCTGCCACAGAGGCAGGGTGGGATGGGTGGATGGGGGGTTGGAGGGATACTGGGATTAGTGGTGGTGGAGAATGGGCACTGGTGGAGGGATGGGTACTCGATCATTGTATAGCTGAATCCCAAGCACAGATGTCTGTAAGTCTACAACTGTACCTTATGATGTTTCACTAATAAACATTTAAAAAAAAAGAAAGAATTTTCTGAATAAACTCAAAAACCAAAAAATGAATGTCGGGGCTGGAGCAATAGCACAGCAGGTAGGGTATTTGCCTTGCATGCGGCCGACCCGGGTTCAATCCCAGGCATCCCATATGGTCCCCTGAGAACTGTCATTAGTAATTCCTGAGTGCAAAGCCAGGATTAACCTTTAAGCATTGCTGGGTGTGACCCAAAAAGGAAAATAAAAGTGAATGTCTTATTATGTTAACAATGAAAATTAAAAGATCATAATTTAGGAGATGCATGAGGAAAATACATTATCTGTGCAAACATCGTTCCTTTGGGTGGTGCATTAAGAATTTAGCAGCACAGTAAGGAATTGGAGGAGGAGGAGATGCTCTCAAGAAACTCAGGAGACCAGGGGCCACTTGTAGCTATTGGCCTTTCTGAGTGGGGCTGAGGTTTTCGTGCCTAGGCTGTTGTGTGACCAACTCAGGCCACCAGGTTACACCAATGATGCTGACTTAACCTGTAGTATTAGTGACTCCACACTGGTCTCCCTTTGAGATATCTCCCCAGTCCTAAAATGAGAATTTTTTGTTTCTATTTTGGGTGAACACATCCAGATGTGGCCGGGGCTTTTCCTGATGTTGAGCTCAGGGTCACTCCCAGCAGACACAGGGGACCATATGGGTTACCGAGGACCAAACTTGGGTCAGCCATATGCAAGGCAAGCACCTTAATTACTGTTCTCTGTTTCTCTGCTTTCTTGAAAAAATTTCAATAACAGGTATTTAAATTTGATTTATTAAAATAAACTTTGGTGGGGACTTAAAAGCGGTGCTCAGGAAGCCTAAGAACCCAGGCTATTCTCAGTCTACCTGGTCTTTGGTTCAAAAAAAACCCCTAAGGAGTTCCTGAGGTCCTGAGATGCTGGGTTACTTGGTCAGGCTGGGCGAGGGCTTCTTCAGGGCTACACCTGTCAGTGTTTCCAGTTTCAAGGCTGCACCTTGCAATGTTTTAGGCACCACATAGTGCCAGTGATAAAATAAGCTCAGGGAAATGCCAGGCATAGGCCTTAACCACTGTATTATCTCTCTGCCGCTCAACAAAAATTTCACCTTTTTGTTTGCTTTATTTTCGTGGTCACACTACCTGTGTTCAGAGCTAACAACTACCGTGTTTTGGGGACCTTATGCTGTACAAGAATCAAACCAGAGTGGTGGACAAGGTGGAGGACAAGTGCCTAGATGACTTAACCCTTGGTCCCTCTCTGTCTCTGTCTCTTTGTCTCTGTCTCTCTGTATCTCATCTCTCTCTCTCTTTCTTTCTCTTTTCCCTCTCTCTCTCTTTCTCTCTCCACATCATCAAAGAATTATGTGAATTGGTCATGCGTAAGTCATTAAATATATGCCTCTGAAAACGATGATGGTGTAGTACTATAATCCATCTCAAAATATTCCTCGTGTATCAGGATACATAACTTCTTTATTGAATTCTGTGGAACTCAAATGCAATTTTAGAAAACTTTCTTGACATTTGCACATAAGAGATTTACCTCAGAAGTTAGTAAACTTGAATTAATGTAAAATTACATATTTAAACAGAGATACCTTAGAAAGAAAGCTGCTCCATCTGCTTTCTGCTAAACATCTTAGAGTTAGATTTTTATTGAAGAGAATATGCTATGATCAGCACTTTGAAAATATAAATTTTGTCTGAATACGTCAGTTGGTAACCTTCTAAATGTGGAGCAGATATCTGGTACCGAGTTTTTAAAACAAAAGTGTTTTCTCATCTGTTTTATCTCAATTTGTATATAAGATAATTAGATAGCACTTGTTAATTATATAAAATTTTCTTTTGAACATCAGATAAAAATGTTATCTTTAAAATACATTACTGGTAATTAAAACAATGTGGTTCTGGAATAACGTCAGACTCAATGGAAGGAAATTGAAAGTCCAGATATGGACCCTCACCTATAGGTCAGTTAATCTTTGATAAAGGAGCAAAAACACATGAAGTGAAGGATGGAAATTCTCTTCAATATGTGCTTTTGAGAAGGCCATTTGGCCACATATAAAAAATAATGAACTCAAACCTCTTTCTAATGTGATGCACAAAAGTTAGATCAAAATGAATTGGAGACCTCTATATCAGACCTGAATCCATAAAGCACATAAAGGAAACCATAGGCAGAACTCTAAATGAAACTCAAGTTAAACAGCATCGTTAAGAATGCTACTGACCAGTCAAGAGAAGGAAAAAATAGACAAACAGGACTACATTAAATTAAGAATCTAATGCATTTCAAAGGTACACTGAGGCATATGAAAAATGTTCATTGTCACTGATGTATCAGGCCCTGGAAGAATATATACAATGTACTTAGGGTCTACGCCACTTGATCACACTTGATCACTTGACTTCCCGTTAATCGTCAATTTGCTCGAGCGGGTGCCAGTAACGTCTGCATTTGTCCCTGTCTCGTGCCAGTGTAGCCCAATGGCGTCTGTTCGTTCTAAGAACATGAAGAGCCTCAAACCAATCGTTCATGATCTTGATGAAGAAGTCTGACTATCTGGTAGGTGGGCGGCCACACAGTTTTTTGACATTCCGTGGAATCCAGTTGGTAACAGCTCTAGTCCAGCGGTCGTCTTTAAATCTCATTACCTGACCAGCCCATCTGGTTTTTGACACCTTGGCAAACGAGACAGCGTCCCTGGTTCTTGATCGTCGATGGAGGTCATAACTCCGGATTCTTTTTCTCATTTGAGTGAAACGTGATATTCCAAGCATAGCGCTTTCAATTCCTCTTTTGGCGACCCGAATAGCATTCTCATCCTGTTTGCGTAGGACCCAGGTCTCTGAGGCATATGTTAATGCAGGAAAAACAGTGGAATCAAAGAGATGTTCCGGGAGCCACAGGTTCTTTGTCCACTTAGCTATTTCTTCAACGCTCTTGAAGGCGTTCCAAGCTGCTACCTTCCTTCTGTGCAGCTCGGGTGCCAGGTCATTTGTCATGTTGACTTCTCCACCTAGGTACACATAGCTGTTGCATTCAGAGATGATCGTTCTGTTGAGAGCAAATGGGGCATCAGGAAAGAGCTTGTTTCTCATAAACATTGTCTTCGTGAGATTCAGCTGTAATCCGACCTTTCCATACTCACGGTCGAAGTCGGTCAGCATTTGTGCCACTTGGCTAATGTTTGGTGTTATTAAAACAATGTTATTAGCAAAGCAGAGGTGGTGTAGTTGCCAACCATCTATCCTCACTCCCATTCCTTTCCATTCCAGTCGTCACATGATGTTCTTGAGGTGGCACTGAAGAGTTTCGGTGAAATGGTATCACCCTGCCAAAACCTCTCTCTTGACATCAATAATTACTTCTTTGTAGAATGGTGAGATCCTGGTAGTGAATCCGTAATAAAGCTCACGGAGGATCCTGATGTATTGAGTTTGAATGCCTTGATTGGCTAGGGCTTCAATGACCGCTTCTGTCTCAACAGAATCAAAGGCCTTCTTTAAATCAATGAACGTTAGACAGAGCAGCATCTTGAACTCCCGAGAAACCTCAATGAGCTTGGTTATCATGTGGATATGGTCAATGGTTCTGAATCCTTTGTGGAACCCAGGTTTCTCGCATGGTTGTTCTTCATCTAGTGTTCTGTCAAACCTATTCAGAATGACTTGAGTGAACAACTTGTAGATGACAGACAATAGTCAGATCGGGCGATAGTTGCCAATGTGATGAATGTCTCCCTTCTTGTAGAGTAGTACAGTCCTGCTAATTTTCCATTGGGATGGAACCTTGCATTCAGACAGGTAGCGTGTGAGCCAGCGTATTGATGAGTACTGACGGCAGGTTCTTCAAGTGTTCAGGTTTGACCTTGTCTGGGCCGGGTGCTGTTCGTTTCTTTACTGACGAAATGGCGTGTCGGATTTTGGAAGGGAGAACATTGGGAACTACATATCCAACCTGTGGAATTTGGTATGTCTGCAGGCAGACATGGCTATTGAAGAGATTTGAGTAGAAGTCATGGATAATCTTCTCCATTGCCATTCTGGAAGATGTGATAGATCCATCAGGATGTCGGAGGGCAGTCATCTTGGTCTTGTAGTTGGCAAAGGATAGGCAGGCGTTACGAATACTTCTCCTGGCTTCTGCCACATCTACCAGCACTTTTGCTCTTCTCTCTTTGAGGTCTTCCTTGATAGCATATCTGCACTGCTTTGTGAGTTCGGACATTCGCTTGCGGTTGCCTGAGGCATGCGCCAAACCATGTTGGTGAATAAGCTCAAGAGTTTTTGAAGACAGGCTATTTTTTTTTGTGGCTATCTCTCTCTTGGCATTCCTCACACAATCATGGAGGTTATGAACCAGTCAACCGTATTCCTCGTCAATGTTGTTAACAATGGCATCTTTCCATGTTGCCACAATAGTGTCAAAGAGCTCCCAGTTGGTATTCATTCTGGGAGTACTCTTCTTAAACTTTGCAGCCCTTTCTCCCCGCTCTATGAAGTAGAATTTTGCATGAAGGAGACAGTGGTCCGATCCCATTTGGAATTTTGGGACAACAGCGACATTGGTCAGGCAAAACCTTCGATTGAATGTGATGTGGTCTATTTCATTGTGGAATCGTCAACCAGAAGATTCCCATGTCCGACGTTTAGATTCGGCCTTCTGGAATCTTGAGTTACCATGGATGGTCTTGGCATACCTCACTGGCAGACCTCAACTACCTCCACTACCTCCACTATCCAGCCGCCGCCACACTCCAGGATGCTTTCTGGACCTGCGTGGCCACATTTTGGCTCTGTGACACATTATAAGACACTAAATACGCATCTTCCAGAATTGCCGTACCATATTTGATAGGGTTCAAATATGGTAACACCTACAAGGGTGATTACAGGTTGCTCCAAAAGCCTCTATCCCTCTCGGAAAGCCTGGAAAGCTACCGAGAGTATTCCTCCTGTACAGCAGAGCCTCGCAAGCTATCCATTGTGTATTTGATATGCCAAAACCAGTAATTACAATGGGTCTCATTCTCCTGACACTGAAGGCATCACCAATATGGCAGCATTGAGAAGGATGAGAAAGGAGAGGCTGACAAAATCTCAAGGCCGAACTAGGCTGCCACAACAAAGAAAGACAAAAATGATCGTCTGTACTTTCAATGCACGTATGCTAGCATCAGATGCATCCATCGAGGACCTGATGGTACAAGCACGAAAGATCAATTACGACATCATTGGTCTGACCGAGACAAGAAGGCATCAATCTCATCACGCTGTTTTCGACATTGGAGAAGAATTTTTCCTCAGAACATGTGATAAAAGAGGTGTAAGAGGCATCGGTGTCCTTGTCAACACAAACTTGGACATGAGCATTGATTCATTGAAATGCCTAACAAGCCAAATCAGACGTTTACATTTGAATAGATGTGGCTCGCTGCCGGCAGTTTCTATCTTTGTTGTCTATGCACCAACATCCAGTTATGATGAAGGAGAAACTGAGAAGTTCTACATGAAGCTGGAGAAGTTCTATAAAGAAGACCACACCTTCTACAAGATCATTGTGGGTGATTTTAATGCCAAGATAGGACCGAGAAGATCAGCCGAAGAACTTCACATCGGGACCCATGGCCTAGAAAGGAACGAACAGGCTGAGAGACTGTCTGAGTTCATCATGTCAACCAAGTCCATCCATGGTAACTCAAGATTCCAGAAGGTCTAATCTAAAGGGTCTAAGCCACTAAATTATTTTATCTTCACTGCCATATTTTAACGTCCGGAAATACCACATAATTACATAACTAATAAAAGTGTCTCAGTAATCTTTCCCTGCAAAACTGTGTAATCTTTACACAGTTTATTGTAACTGTGTAAAGTGCCTATCTATAGCTATATATTCTGCAAAAGTAAAAAATAGAAAAATTGGAATTCATACTTATTGTTTAATTGTATTGATTTTGAGTCATAAAAAGTGAATATCATTTTAATAGCCTGTGATTGAATTAGAACATATTTATGGACAATGTAAATCTGGCAATGTAAATTTATTTATGATGATGATTTATGTCAATTGCTAAGATAGTGTTTAGCTCTAGTGTTCTGAAAGATTTATTTACTTCTTCAAAGTGTGTATATATATTTGTCTAACAGGAAATCCAAAATTGTGGAAGATGGTTATTAAATTTTTAGAAACCACAGAAGAGATTTCACCAATCTATTTAGTTTTATAAAATGATTACAACCCATAATTAATATGTGCCCACTTTAATTCTCTTTAATCATTAAATTAATACACATATAATTACTTGAAGAGTCGAATTTGTTTTATTAGGAATTAGCCCACTTATATTTTAGGCTGTCAGCAAAGACACACTTCACACTTCTATCTTCTATTTAATGCTACAATTATATGATGATGCATCTGATGTTATATTAAAAAAATAACTGATGTTATATTAAAAAAAGGGTTGGGAGGTTGGAAGGTAGCCTGAGCATATTGATGGAAAGAAGCAAACATTGGTGGTGGGACTGATGCCAGAACATTGTATGCCTGAAACATCTCTACTTTGAATAACCTTGTAAATTACAGTGTCTTAATTTTTTTAAAAAAGAAATCCATGGTTTCATTTGACTAGACACATACAAACTACTATATAATTTTGAGTGGTTTTTATCTGAAGAAAAGGTAAACTTCAAGCTTTGATGCAATAGTATTCCATTAAATCTTGTAACCTGGCAAGTTAACTAAATTCTTCTAAGGTCCAGGAGACAGGATTCTAATCCACTTGATCCATAGGCATAAAGCGCTGTGGCACTGTACTCCCATTGTTCATTGATTTGCTCGAGTGGGCACTAATAATGTCTCCATTGTGAGACTTGTTGTTACTGTTTTTGGAATATTGAATATTATATTCACGCCACGGGGAGCTTGTCAGGCTCTGCCGTGCATGCAGGGAACTCTCGGTAGCTTGCCAGGGCTCTCTGAGAGGGATGGAGGAATCAAACCTGGGTTGGCTGCATGCAAGGAAAATGGCCTACCTTCCGTGCTATAAGAAATGGTTAAGATTCCACATATGCAAAATCAAGCAAAAGTCTTATTTAACTTTATAAAGATATACTTGCAAAGAGTTAAAGTAAGTAAAAGTAAAGGCCCTCCCGTTGATCATCGATTTGCTCGAGCGGGCCCAGTAACGTCTCCATTGGAGACTTTGTTGTTACTGTGCCTGGCATATCGAATACTCTCGGTAGCTTGCCGGGCTCTCCGAGAGTGGTGGAGGAAAGAATTAATTAAAAAAAAAGCACTACAAATTCTCTAAGGCAAATGCTGAAAGAAAAAGAGAAATCTTTCCCTATTGATATTAGACAAGAAAGACAGAACCAAAACAAAACAACTTCTTCCTTTTTCATCTGCTTAATTTAGATTTATATTTTTTTACAAGAATCTTTTACCATTTTATGCTGAGTTACTCTCAAAATTATTCCTAAAATTATTTAAACTGTTCTGTCCTAGAGTCCCTAAGTTTAAAAAGTGGATTAAGGCTTTGGGGGAAATAGTAAAGTGATGCTATTTAATTTTTTTTTCCTTTTGGCTTTGGGCCACGCCTGAATGTGTTGATGGGTTATTATTGACTCTATGCTCCGGGAACCACATGTGGTGGAACAAAGCTGGGGTGAGCTGCTTGTAAGGCAAACACCTTAGCGGGTGACTCACTCTGCAGAGCCTTCTTTTCTAGGTTCTCTGCACCGCACCCACTGCAAGACAAATGAGTTCATCTCTTTTGTTGGAATAGTAACAACAAGCCCTGAGAGACAGGCAGACTACATATGCTTCCCCATGGTCGAAAGTGGCCCAAAAGTGATCAAAATCATACAGAAGAGTTCCAGTTATCTTTTAAAATAAAAGGAAATGCCTACTAATTATATTATTAAATGTATGTGTTTCTACTTGTCTGGTTTGTGTGTACAGAAAATAATACTTTACTTTGAAAATACTCACACTTTTATTCAGTCTAAGATGAAGAAAGAAAGATTCTCCCTTGAAGAAAAAAAATAGTTCTTAACTGTATTGAGGAGTACTTTGTTTTTCTGAGTGGGTATTTTTAATCTTGTTCGAGGATTAAATGCATGAGAAAAATGAGCCTGAATATCCTCTAATAGAGAATGACAAACTTTCATGCCTACCAAGGTTTTGGCATGTGATTATGTTTGGAACCACCTGAGACATTTCTTACATATATTCCAAGAGCTCCTCGTGTTTCTCTAACTTCAAGGAATTTAAAATCTATTAGTAAAAAGATCTGATGTCTTTGTAACAAAATTTCATCAGTTGAGAATTAGTGGGCTTATGGTTGATAATATTTTCTTTTTTATCATTATTAATATATAACACATTTTTAATGGAAATCACCTAATTCATTCAGATTTACTAGATTACACTTTTAATATTTCCAGGTGCAAATATCAGTTCAGTTCTTTTGAGATATTGTATGGTAGGCCCTGTTGAATGACAAACTTCTTATTGGATGTAAAGAGCTTAAAATTAAGTAAGTGGGTTACGGATTAGAACAAAGGTAGCAGGCAATTCAAGAAAATGGAAATATTATTTTGTCTAATCCAGAGAATTAATCCCAACCAAAATTCAGTCAGATCGTTGGGTTATACTGAAAACCTGGTAAACTGAATCTCTTTCTGATCAACTACTGTCTAAGTAGAAGTTGTCATTAACATTCTCACTGCTGTAAAACTTGATGGAATTTTTTGTTGGGCTTGCATCTCCAGGTTAAAACTAATTTCCAAGTATGTCATCTAGAGATCAGACTGTGACAGAGCATCAAATCATTGCTGAGGACCCCTCAAGTACTAAAAACATCTCTTAAAAAAGCCCACAAGGAAAATTAAGTCATATGTCTGTTAACTTTAAACATATCTTTACAGGTGGCCTGTAAAAGCAGGAATTTAGCAATCTCTTCTTCAGCAGACTCATCAGAATGCAAAAGAAAGGAACAAAGACATATTATAGCTTGGTTTTTTGTTTTTATGTTATAGTTTGTTTTTTTTGTTGTTGTTCTCATGAACATTCTGCCCTCTGAGATCAAGAAAAACTTTTTTCATCCAGTGCCTAATATTTTGTTTTTATCTTGTTGCTTAATATATCTAATTTTTCTTTCAGACTAACAGCTCTGAGATCCATTAAACCATTGCCTTTGTACCATTAATACACAGCCTGCGATTTCACTCTCTTACATAGGCAGGGTGGGCATCCTTTTGTCAGCATGATGAATTTTCAGAAAATGGGTCTTCAACAATGTATCCCATAAAGATATAGGAAGACAGCTAGGAGGGTCTGTAATAAACTATACAGGAATATCAAAACAAGAAGAAATTGCACAGTCTGTTTTTTTCTTTTTGGGTCACACCCCGCGATGCACAGGCGTTACTCTTGTCTCATGCACTCAGGAATTACTCCTGGAGGTGCTCCAGGGACCGTATGGAATGCTGGGAATCAGACCCTGGTCAGCCGCGTGCAAGGCAACCGCCCTGCCCTCTATGCTACCGCTCCAGCCCCAGAAATTGCACAGTCTGGATGTGGCCCCATGGCAGGAAGTCTACATCTCATTGAGATGCAAATCCTGAGCACTCAGGAGAGAGATGCCAAACATGATCCCTGAAGGGTGGATCCTTCAAAGAAAGAAGCCACAGGAGAATCTAAAGGTCCTGATAAGAATATAAAAGCAGTGATGAACATAGTCTTTCTGGAGCACAGTCTCTCTGGAACACATCTCTATCTTCCTCTCCCCTCATATTTCTCTAAATATCCTTTAACTAAAACTTTTGCTTCCCAAAAAATACAATTAAATTAAATAAAAATGAAATCTCCAGGGGCTGGCTCCACCAGGAAAGATGCTTGTATCAGAGCCAAGAATTAGCCCTGAACACTGACAGGTATGATTCCAATACAGAATCAACAAGAAATTTCCAGAAACTGAAAAGTACAAAGGTTCAGGTGCTTGCCTTGCATGCTCATGGTCTCCTTTCATAACTTGCACCCCATATGTTCCCTGAGCACCACCTGGAGCAATTTCTGACCAAAAATCCAGGAGTAAGTCCTGAGAACTACAGAGTGTGGACCAAGGAACAAAAATAAACAAATAAATAATATTTCTCTCATAATCTACTGTCTGTGTAAGCCAATATTTTTATTTATATCTTAGTTATTTCTTTTATTTATTTCTGGATGAAGTTCAGAATATTCGCTGGTAAAGTTTTATGCTGAATAAGTCAGGCAGAAACAATTCCACATAGACAGTTCTCTCATTCTGTCCATGGGGGCACTATTCTTTCTTCTAATAGATTAAAAGATACATCAAAATATTTTGCCAATAAAGTGTACCTCAATGATTCAATGTTGGCATATGTCCAAATTATATTTAGAAAGTAAATTTGTTTGAGAAAATTATTATTCCCCAACCTTGAAACCTTTACAGTCTGCTGAACTCTAAAATAGTATAATATATCTTTAAAATAGCTAAAAGCTGCAAGTAAAGCTAGATCATATATCTTCCATCAGATTCAGGCAAAATAAATCTACCTGCTATTCACCTAGAAAGAATGCTGTAATTCTATTCATACTTTAGCTATCCTTTCTGAGCTTATTATATCTGAAAGAAGCTAGCAATAAGGTCCTTAACAAGTGTCTTCTTCAAAATATATGCCTAGGATAAAAAAAACTTTCTGATTCAAACTACTTCTCCAAATTAAAAATTAGTGACTTTATATTCATAATACTGAAAAGCCTATTTATTGAATCTAGGTATACTTTTCTGCAATGCAACTTACAGGTCTTAAGTTTAATAAGATAGACAGAACCTTATTCAACTACCATTTAGACACAGGGAATGGGAACAGGTCCTCAGCCTTTCGTTGAAAAAATGAACATACCAAGCAGGTAAGGTGCTGGCTTTGCATGCATTTGACCTACACTTAGGAAGGCCTTTTTCCTGAATTGCCATGACAGTCATTTGGTGAAGTGATGGAATTTATAGCTCAAAAAGGACTAAAGAATCCTTTTGAACTTAGTAACCTTAAAATAAAATGGATCTGGAACCAACAATGACCTCATAAGACTTTCCTGTTTATAAAAGACAATTAAAATATTTTCAATTAAATAACCTGTCAGATAGGAAAAAAAGAAAAGTAAAAGACAGAGAGTGAAAGAGATAGATGGAGAGAGAAAGAGAGAGAGAGAGAGAGAGAGAGAGAGAGAGAGAGAGAGAGAGAGAGAGAGGTGACACAAACATTATAAAGAAGGCTTGCAGAGAAAGCTAACTTAAATTTGTGTTGTGCTTATTGTTTCAGGGCTTCACCAGCCGTGCTAAGAAATTACTCCTGACTCTGTGCTCAGGGGTCAGTCCTGGGAGTGCTTGGGAGTCATATAGGTTGCTGAATATTTTCTCAGCTCAGCCCTGTGCAAGAAAAGTGCCCTGTTCACTGTATGATCTCTCCCACCTGAATAATGTTCATCTTGCTAGAATCCTAAATGAATTTTGAGCATAGTCAGAAATTACTTAATCACTTAATCACTTAACTTCCCGTTAATCGTTGATTTGCTCGAGTGGGCGCCAGTAACGTCTTCATTTGTCCCTGTCGCATGCTAGTGTAGCCCAATGGCATCTGTTCGCTCTGGGAACATCAAGAGCCTCAAACCGATCTTTCATGAACTTGATGAAGAAGTCTGACCACCTGGTAGGTGGGCGGCCACGAGGTCTTTTGACATCCTGTGGGATCTAGTCGGTAACAGCTCTAGTCCAGAAATGACAGACACTGACAAAAGATACTGATCACTTTTATTTAATAGAAAATTCTTCAAGTTGTTTGAGGAAAGTAGGACAGAAAATATTAATGCATAATTGAATATTAGAGTAATAATAGAAATACTCTCAATATGTTCATAGTTATCTAGTTCTTAAAAATCTATGTAATAAACTTTACTGCCAGATTTGGCTTTGGGAATTGACTGAAGATGAGAAAGAAGAGCAGCAGAATCTACTTATTTATGCTGTAATATTTATTGAATTTGTGTTTGGTTTCAAATACTTGTCTAGAAAATATATACATATGTTAAAAATATATATCCTTTACAATATCTAAATATTTAAGTTAATTCTGATTTACTTGAGATTTTTTGGGTCAACCCAAGAGAAACTTTTGGTTTTTCTTAAAGTCCTAACAGATTTGTGTTTTAATTAAAGACTTGATTCATATCTTTGAACATTTTAGACTTTTTAATAGGTATATCACTTTAATTTTATTCTTATTGAATAATCTAAGTAAGACATAGTCACAGTCCTTTCTCTAAAGTTTTAAATAATTTGCATAGGCTTATATTAGAGATTAAAAGTTGAATGAGTATTTATCCATTTCATACTTACTTTTAAAGTACATCAAAGTATTGAATGACATGTGGAAAAACACTCGCAGACTCATTAACTTTCTGGTTCATGAATAAATTAGCAAGAGGATTATTCAAATCAGGTTTTACGAATTAATATGAAAGGACTAGGTCTATTCATAATAGCAGGTTAATAATTGCATAGCAAAGTACAAAGGTATGGTTTTTAAATAATTGGTATTGCTTATGTACATTTATGTATAGGAATTTAAGACTGTGACTATTCAAATATCTAATCAAATATCAAATATCTACCAAATGAAAAATATCTTATTCAATGATAAATTATGTATTCTGTAAAAATATTTCCAAATGCACAATTATATAAACATAGAGGAATTACCAGTAATTGTAACTGGAGTTACCACAAGTAGGCAAATTAAAGAATAATTAATTTGAAAGAAGATGCAGTTAAATATCACTGAAATAAGAACATAAAATTCAATCTGCTGGGGCTGGAGCAATAGCACAGCGGGTAGGGCATTTGCCTTGCACGCGGCCGACCTGAGTTCGATTCCCAGCATCCCATATGGTCCCCTGAGCACCGCCAGGAGTAATTCCTGAATGCAGAGCCAGGAATAACCCCTGTGTATTGCCGGGTGTGAACCCCCCCAAAAAATTCAATCTGCTACTTTCAAAGCTATAAATAATAAAATATTTGAAAAATTCAGGTTTCAATACAATTATATTTATTATCAATATGTATTGCATATTTATATTATTTTCACAATGGTTTAATAAATGTTAAGCTTAAATATGCTTAGAGGACTGATTTGCTAAACACATGGAGTTATTTCCCAATTCAGTATTTTGTTCTGTTCTAACTTGTATTGGGACATTGAACAAAACTGCCTTACTATTTGTGTACTTTTAACTAATCTATGTTAGTTATATACATACATTTTCTTTGGTTCCCAAGCATTATTTCTAAGTGGTTATTGGTCTGATGTTTTAAACTTTCCAGTTCTTCATATGCACTAATACCTAAAACCTAGACCTATGCCTGTCATCAAGGCTCAGCCTGGTTGTTCAATGGCTCCTAACCACAATTTGTTCGTTGTGATATACAAGAAAGATGAAAGAGTTCTGGAAATAGTATGCTGGAAATTGCATTTGCCTTTCATGCTTGGAAGGTACAGAAAATTTAGGAATAGCTATTTAAAGATAAATGTGCGGTGAACCAATTCAGCCCCATCCAAGAGATTATTCTTTTAAATGTCCTTTAATTTACCATACATTTAAATGTTTCATTTTCTCCTAAAATTGAAATGAATTTTTAAATTGAACATATATAATTGTATTTATCCATTTTAACATTGTTTATCCGGGTGAAAAAAATCTATGGAAAGCTATCGTGAACAATAATTTACTCACTAAACATAAACTATAAATGTCTCAATAGCATATCTTTTTGTTTTTGATTTTCTGCATTTTATTTATTTAAAGAAGATTTTAAATTGTTTTTTGTTTATATTCTGGATAGCCTTAGGTCATATATTTTATTAATTCTCATCCTTTGAATTCATTAAAATTTAATTTACTATTACAGCAGAAAGGGCATGTTTATCCCGGTAGCAATAAAACCACAGTTTGGATAAAATTTAAATATTAGAAGACAATTTTTAAAAGAAAGTTAGTTAACAAGTTCAGAAGAGAATTATGAAAAATTATGGCATAAAATTGCACTTCACATACAGTCACACGTTCATTTCCATATATGTTTGAGGACAGAAGATTCCCCGGAACCTTTCCAGAGAGCGTCGCTTAATGACAGATCTGATATTTAACCTCTCTCAATTTACCTTAGTATAATTGTACAACTGGCTCGTGTGTGTGTGTGTGTGTGTGTGTGTGTGTGTGTCTTGGTCGTGCACTGGGACATCCATGAAATACAGTGATGCATATGATTTATCTCCGAGCAAACATCCCTAGCTAGACACAAGGACGTTTTGGTTTTCTGACGTTTTCAAATATTTCAGGATATCTTCTTAACATTTTCCTGAATGACTGAATAAATGACTATAGAATTTGTACTTTTGTTCAGTTTAAAATTTACAAAATGTAGTATTGAGTAGTTTGAACTTTGTAGCAACATTTAAAACCTTATTTCTCACACTGGTGATTTGAAATTACCTGAGTTAATTAAAACAGCACTTTTTGCCATCAAAAATCAAGGTTTTTTTTGCTTAATGTAGGCATAACATGCATGTTTCATTCAAGATTTTCAATTTTTTCTATAATTTAGGCAAATACATGTTTCATATAAAAAGAGAATGTGTAAATATGAGTTTAATTCATATTGCACAGCTAGATTGACTTTGAAAGATCATATTATCCCCTTCTCCAGAATTTCTCATTAGCTCATTTGAGAGCTTTTGACCTATGAAACTTATTAAAGAAAAATTGGACCATGTGGCCCAAAGTGGCATATTTAATTAATGTTCTTGTAATAATCATTGGCTTTAACCATGTTTACAATTCAACTTTAGGAATCTTTGCTGTCAGCTTTTATCAAGGATTTTAGAGTTCTAACAGCGACAGTCATTCATGCAATGTTTGGTTCAGCATCTTTAGTAAAATTAAT
Source organism: Sorex fumeus (assembly GCF_029834395.1). Taxonomy (NCBI): domain Eukaryota; kingdom Metazoa; phylum Chordata; class Mammalia; order Eulipotyphla; family Soricidae; genus Sorex; species Sorex fumeus. The sequence goes on along the minus strand of NW_026606075.1, from coordinate 893,140 downwards.
ATTTCATTTCTTCTTCCTTTTCAGATTTTGTAAAATATTTGGTATATCTTAGAAAGTCAAAAGGCAAATATAATGGAGATATTGAGAGATTAAATGTAGCCTTTCAAATAGATTTCAATTTAAGTTTAAATTTTTAGTTATTAAAGTAGCGTTGCATTTTGATGTAACTTTTCAGATATGCATCTTTATAAATCAACTTCTATACCACCACATTGAGTCAAAAGTATTTTTTAGGAATATCAATGTTTTATGACATCTAAATTTATTTATTAAAATAATTGATTACAGGGTTGGAATTACATTACAGTTGCTATCATTCCTTGTGTGTGACTGACCCAGGTTCGATCCACAGCATCCCATATGGTCCTTGGAGCACAACCGGGATTAATTACTGATTGCAGAGCCGGGAATAATCCCTGAGCACTGTCAAGTGTGACCTCTTAACCAAATAATACATAAATAAGATAAATAAAATAAAATAAGTGATTACATTGTAAAAGTCTATGTATTGCAAGAGATATTTAAAAATGGAACACATAAAGAAATCTTAGTGTAATTCAGCAATGCATGTAATCAGACACTCTATTCCATATTTTGTATCTAATTATGCTTAATTCTTTTGGTGAGTTCATACTCATATTTTATCATAATTTTAAAATTTTGCACTTAATTATTAATATTAAATACATGATTGCTGAACTTTATATAATGATAGATTTAAATATTTTGCATTTTGGAAATTTTATTATACATAATTCATATCTCATTACAATTTATTTAATATTTACATAAATATATATATTATACACAGATCCCATATTTTACATATTTGCCCATTTTATCATATAAAATAATTCAATAAAAATTTCTATCAAAAATGCAAAATACTTTCATTTTGTTATACTGTTGATATTGGCCATTACAGTTTTCTATTTTTTTCTCTTTTTTGATACCTTCTTTTCTTTCTCCTTTCCTTTCTTCCTCGCTTTCTTTCTTCCTTTCTTGCTTTCTTTTATGTCCACAACAGCACGTGAATAGATACCCAATTAAATCTATATTTTCCTGGTCCCAAATTCTATTCATTCTCCTTTGTTATGTTGTCATTAGGCTATAAACATCACAAGTAATTGCTGAACTATTTCATGTTATACACTAAGAACAAGTCCAGTGATGACAACAAAAATGAAAAACTAAATTTTAAGTTTTATGTAATGACATATAGAGAATAACTTGGGCATTCTTTTCCTGTCCTGTGGGTGCTTTGGATATCCTATGGAAAGCCAAAGATTGAACCTTGGTCAGCCAAGTGCAAGACTAGCCCCCTCCCCGCCAGTGCTATCACTCGGGCTCCTTCCTTGAACATTTTACATTGCTTGGATTTCATATTTGCTTAAGTTAATAGACAATTACATAACTATTTGATAAAGAAGTCATTCAGTTTGCTGGTGGCAATGCTGCCTTCATCTTGTATGTTTGGTCTTCTCAGCTATCATTGAGAGATGCTGTTCAATAACCATGCATTTGGGAATGGAGGAAACCTACATCTTGGATTCTGCGTGTGAATGAATGGCTGTATTCAGTTAGTATTACTGCCAATTACTCGTCATCTAAAAGATGGAGGGAAGGAAAGTTATCTCAATGGATGATAGAAAGTAGTAATCACAACGATCACGACCATCCTGTTGTTCGTCGACTGCCTCGAGCAGGCCCCAGTAACGTCTCCTTCATCCTAGTCCTGAGAATTTTTTAAAAAGTGCCATATTCAAGGTTCTTTCAGGGTTAGGAGAATGAGACCCATCATTGTTACTGGTCTTTAGCATATTGGGTATGCCATGGGGAGTTTGCCAGACTCTGCCGTGTGGGCAGGTTACATTTGGTAGCCTGCCAGTTTGTCCAAAGTAAAACTGTGCTAATAAGGTGTCGCACGGCCGCAAATGCGGCCACGCGCTTCCGGAAGCTGGGTTTTATAGTCTCTGAGTCTTGGCTGTTGATGGGATTACACGGAGCCAGGGGGCCAGTTGGTGGTTGTGACCCCTGCCTACTGGAAGATGGAGGATGTGAGTGGAAGATGCTCAGCCCCGATCCGAGCAGGCTTGGAGATCTCAGCCCCGGAAGTAATCATATCTATCTAAATATCCAAAAAGTAATAATCAGATCTATCTAAATATTAAAAATCAATGCTTTATTACAGAGGAGAATTTTTTTAATTAATGCTAAATATTTGTATTTGTTGAAAAAAGTGACCTCAACAACAGTGAACTGGAAGCCTATTAGAGTAAATATGATATCTACTTACTCTCTTATAATATTAAGAAATTTAGCATTATTCTTGGTTATAATATTTCGGAATAAAGTCAGTTTTCAAAAATAATTTCAAAGTTTTGGCCAGAGCACTAGTAAAGGAGTTAAGATCCTTGCCTTGCACATGACTGATTCCAGTTGTTTCCAGGACTGTATATGCCCTTCATTCCAACCCCAGGAGCAGTTGGAGTTAGCTCTGATGCTCAAACATCACAACCTACTTATTGAAAGCTTATGCTTTGAAAATAAGATTTTAATTTTTCTTCTTTCCTATAACATTTCAACAGTCTTCTCAGAGTTAATGTTTATTTTAAGAAAAGTGTGGCTATTTTGAAAGGTAGCAATTTCAATAGCAAGTTAATAATTATTCACTTTATTGAATTAGGAGAGTTAAATATTTACTTTTTAATGAAACCCAACCTCAATGAGTTTGGTTATTGTGTGGATATGGTCGATGGTGCTGAATCCTTTGCGGAACCTGGCTTGCTTGCATGGTTGTACTTCATCTAGTGTTCTGCCAATCCTATTCAGGATGACTCGAGTGAACAACTTGTAGATGACAGACAATAGGCAGATCGGACGATAGTTGCCAATGTCACAGATGTCTTCCTTCTTGAACAGTAGTACGGTCCTGCTGGTTTTCCATTGGGACGGAACCTTGCATTCAGACAGGTAGCGAGTGAAGAGCTGAGCCAGTGTATTGATGAGTAGTGATGGCAGGTTCTTCAGGTGTTCAGGTCTGACCTTGTCTGGGCCGGGTGCTGTTTGTTTCTTTACCGACGAAATGGCATGCTGGATTTCGGAAGAGACAACATTGGGAAAGACATATCCATCCTGTGGAATTTGGTATATCGGCAAGTGGACATGGTTATCGAAGAGATTTGAGTAGAAGTCATGGAAAATCTTCTCCATTGCCGTTCTGGAGGATGTGGTGGATCCATCAGGACATCGGAGGGCAGTCATCTTGGTCTTGTAGTTGGCGAAGGACAGGCGGGGGTAACAAATACTTTTCCCAGCTTCTGCTGCATCTACCAGTACTTCTGCTCTTCTCTCTTTAAGGTCTTCCTTGATCACATCTCTGCACTGCTTTGCGAGCTCAGACGTTAGCTTGCTGTTGCCTGAGGCATGCGCCAAACCACGCTGGCAAAAAGTCAAATTAAAAAAATAAACTTTCAAAATCACTAAAGAGAAATGCTAGTTTATTAAAATGTTTGATATCAATATTTCTCATTTTGCTGAAAAATGCAAAGTTTGGCAAATATAACAATGTTTCAATGCATTAAAATAATGTAAATATTGGTCATTTGATGTCTCAGATTCAGCAAATCATTTGGAACATACTAATCTATGGACAAAATGTATGCTATAAAATGATTACATTTCCTCTTAGTTCTGCTTCAAAGACAAACACTGAAAAAGGGTGTTTCAAAAGCAAGGTGGATAATTACTGGGGTTGTTCTGCATCAAGATCACGCAGAAACTGTAATTACTCTAAAAGCAAGATGGATAGTTACTTCAGCTCCCCAGTGTAAACCTACATAAGCAGAAAGGTTTTTATGAGTATTAAATGGATTGTGGCTTCATTATTACTATTTCCTCTAGTTATTTTGTTTATTTGAGTTAGAGAAGTAATATTCATAAATGTGGTATTGAATCAAGTTGGGCCATCCAATAAGTCTTTACTAAATAACTCTGTAGCTTAAAGGAGCTTTATAAATATACTTTTTTTATATCTTTTATATATCAAGGCCATTTCACACAAAAAGATGGTTTGTTTTTTAAGGAGTAAGCATGGTTGTAGGAAGTTAATGTTCAAGGTGCTCAGAATTCTCTGACAGACTGATTTACCATAGTTACATGGGCAATTACTCATTTGACTAGAAATAAAAGGAGATGCTTATTGAAACCCAAACAAAAATGCCTGGCATAGGCCAGTGTGATAGTACAGCACATAGAACACTCACCTTATAGGCACAAGACCCAGATTGATTCTCCATATTTCCATCCCACAGGGTTTCCTGAACACTGCCAGGAGTGATCCCTGAACCAGAAGTAACCCTGAGCACCACCAGGTGTTGATCCCCCAAAGAAAAGTGTTCCCTGTATCCCCCCCCAAAAAAAGCTGACTTTATGAATACTTTCTTTTTGTCACACAAGATGTTAACATAGGGAAAAAAGCATACTGAAATGTCCCTCTCAAAATAAAACTGAAGAAATGATGGTCCATGGCTATAATGCACTGCTGTTGTGCCTAGCTGCAAGCAAGACATTATAAATTCAGGCCCCACACACTGCTTATCTAGACCACACTGCCCTTGTTATTCCCACTGCAACAGCACGTGTGTTCACACTGGTCATCACAGCAACAAGGGTAAGGGAGAAAAAGAGGAGAGAAAGATTAAACACAGCAAATTAACACTAACATATCATTGAGCAAGGAATTTACCATATTTTGTTTTTGTTAGTTTTGTGGCTACACTAACTGTTCTCAGAGCTTACTCCTGGCTCTGTGCTCAGGGACACTTCATTGCAGGGATTTGAAGAAACCACGTGGGTCGTCAAAGATCAAACCATATGAGGGGTGAAGGGGGCAAAACCCAGCTATGTGCAAAGGTAAGCATGCTACCTTCCCTGTTCTAGCACTGATTGCACCACAATTTAGACTCCACAACTCTATTACTATGTTTAGTTAACCTTCATTTTAGATTTAGCTTACTTATTCCTATTCTGTTTGGTGGAAATGTTACTTACACTAAATTGTCTGCTACTGTATTTTTATAAGGCTATAGTCAGTGAACATGATTCAAATCAGAATTAAGTTTATTATATTTCTGTTGTTCCCAGATTTTCTAAAGTGTCAATAATGCACATTGAATTTATATTAATTACATTTAGCTATTGCATTGTATATAGCACAGCATTTAAATTTTTTTCTATTGTTTCTGTAAGAGACTGCTACTATAAAACAGGAGATCCCCTGCATTCTTTTTTTTTTTCTTTTTCAATCACACCCAGCATTGCACAAGGGTTACTCCTGGCTCATGCACTCAGGAATTACTCCTGGTGGTGCTCGGGGGACAATATGGGTTTCTGGGATTGAAACTGGGTTGGCTGCATGCAAGGCAAATGCCCTACCCACTGTGCTATTGTTCCAGACCAGCCCCTGCATTCTTTATTCTTCCTTTGTCCCCCTTAAGTTAAATCTTTTCTGAGTTTGAATAAAAATTAAAGAAACTTTTCTTCCATTATTCAAGTCCTACCAATTACTTAATTTAGCAAATGAATCATTTATAGTATTGATAAAAATAATGCAATTTTAACTCCTGCATATCTGAATATATTTTAATGTTTCTATTAACATATCAGTGTCACTGTCACTGTCCTCCCATTGTTCATCAATTTGCTAAAGCAGGCCCAGTAATGTCTCCATTGTGACACTTGTTACTGGATTTGGTATATTGAATACGTCACAGGTAGCTTGCCAGGCTTTGCCGTGTGAGCGAGATGCTCTTGGTAGCTTGCTGGGCTCTTGAAGAGGGGCAGAGGAATCGAACCTGGATTGGCCGGGTCGGCTGCGTGCAAGGCAAATGCTCTACCTACTGTGCTATCACTCCAACCCACTGCTATTTATTGATCACTACAATTTTATATACTTTAATTATGATATACTATCATAGAAACTACATTATTACACATTCTCAACAATGATATTTATTTATTTACTTATTTATATGGTTTGGGGGCCACACCCCGTGGTGCTCAGGGTTTACCCCAGTCTCTACCTCAGGGATCACTCCTGGTGCTACTCAGGGATTATATGTGATACCATGGACTGAAATCTGGTTGGCTACACAAAGGGCAAGCACCTTACCTGCTCCATTATCTCTTTTCCTACTTATAAGCATTATACCACAGATTTCTATTGCATAAAATTTTCTCAGAAAAAAATAGTTTATTCCTTTTATAAATGTCTAACTTACATAAATGATAGCTTTATATAGTATTAACTACCAGTAACCATGTGAAAAATAGTTTTTTCATTTAACATAAATTAGAGCGGTAGGGCATTCGCCTTACAAGCGGCCAACATGGCCGATCCGAGTTCGATTCCTCCGCCCCTCTCGGAGAGCCCGGCAAGCTACCGAGAGTATTCGATATGCCAGACACAGTAACAACAAAGTCTCCAATGGAGACGTTACTGGGCCCGCTCGAGCAAATCGACGATCAATGGGAGGGCCTTTACCTTTACCTTTTTACCTTACATTAAATTTAGTTAAGAATTACCAAAGCATAAAGGTAAAGGTAAAGGCCCTCCCGTTGATCGTCAATTTGCTCGAGCGGGCCCAGTAACGTCTCCATTGGAGACTTTTGTTGTTACTGTGTCTGGCATATCGAATACTCTTGGTAGCTTGCCGGGCTCTCCGAGAGGGGCGGAGGAATCGAACTCGGGTCGGCCATGTTGGCTGCTTGTAAGGCGAACGCCCTACCCGCTGTGCTATCGCTCCAGCCCTTACCAAAGCATATAAATAGATAATTAAATGTTTTCAAGTCTTAAACGCAAAGGAAGAAAATAATATAAGAATAGAGAGGTGCATGTGCTGCCTGATCCCATGTGCTGCTTGCACCCATGTGGCCGAGCACATGTGGTGCCTGAGCACATGTGTCTCTTGCATCTCCCCTCTCGAGATGTGTTTCATGGTTTCATATCTAATGGTGGGATGTGTGTAGGGGTTCTCTCTGCCCTTGGAGAAGCCCTGGTTCTCTCTTGAGAATGTTACTCTCCACTCTCTCCCACTTTCTCTCCGTCCTTCCCTTCAAAACGTCCAAATAAAATCTTTTTTTACTTCACACACACACACGAAGAATAGAGAATATGAATATATGAACACAGAAGAAATATGGGTACTAAGTTTAGGATTTTTTTAATAAATTTGATTGGATGAAACATGAGACATTTGAAAGATCTGCTAATGTTGGGGAGAGTAAAATTATACTCAAGTACACCAAGAGCAAGAGCTTAGACAAGATGTTTGATTAGCTTGTTTTTAAACTTTGAAGTGGCGGCCATCACCTGATTAAATGATAAGGAGTATTAATAGGTGAAATCAAAGAGGTCATGGGAGCTATTCTACTATAGGAGGAAATGTCAAAATAGTAGTGATTCCAAGGTGAAGACTGACAAGATTTCAAGTCATACCTGGATAAATATTCAAGTGTTGCCATCATCAGAGTCAGATAAGGGAGACATAAATCTCTACAAGATCGCTCAATTTATCAATAAAAATTAGAATGTCAAGACAAACAATAGGATATAATATATGGCCCCAACGATATGGAAGAGGATTACAGTGAAAGTTGAATAAATGGGACATGGCATGTGACTGGGAGGAAAATATGGTAGGATCAGGGAGGACGCAGGATCTATCAAGGTTGGAAGAGGAGCACTCAGGAAAATAGCTGAGAAGTGTTGATTTCAACTGTATCTTAGCCACTCATACTTTTTCAAATATCATATAGCACTGAGTAGAATAAAAATTATAATGCCACTACAGCTGGGATTTGGTATGTAAACTTTGTTATGTACACAAAAAGCAACTACATTTCGTTAATGTGTTTTTCTTGAAAGAGTCTTATTATGGAAATACAATGAACAAAATTGAATAGCTGTCCCATCCAGGGTGAAACAGTGAAACATATGAAAGAACAGAAACATAAACCATGTCACAGGCTAAAAATAAATAACATGTTTGATAGCATACATCTTGAGAAGCCTAAGAAAAACTATGAGAGTAGAAGATAGCTTCACTCCCTAGAAGGCCAATGAGCAAGCCTATTAGGAGTTCATCATTTTATTGTTATATGTTTAAATTCTATTATTTTCCCTATCCAAAATAAAGAACACTGCCGAATTCACTATACAGAATTTTACTATACAGAAAATATAACATGATTGAGCGTTATGTTTCTTGAAAACAGTCATGGCATACAACAATAAAATAAAATAAATGCTTATAGAGCTAATGTTTATTTTGTGGTAGAAGAAGACTTAACATGGTCACTTTAGTGGAGATTTTGGATTTTTCACATTTGTGGTTTAGTCAGTGGCATTACTGGGGAATAAGTTAAATGGATCCTAAAGAATTAGACATCAGAAAATATGCATATACTTCATATGAAATACAGATAATAAAGTTTCTATGACAATTACAGACATAATTATAGTCAATCATACAATTCCTAACTCAGAAGATGAGCTGAATTCACATTCTTTTATCAGACTCTTAGAAACAGTTGCCTTGGTTAATGGGGTTGTGAATTTCCCATTCAAAAACAGATGTGCTGAATCATGAAGTATTCAAATCATATTTCTTAAAACCACAAATATTGAATATGACAGAAAGAGGTTACCTGACTTGAATCAATATTTCATCAAAAAAAACAGAGTTGAAAAATTCATGTATATGTGTGTGTATAGGCAGATGTATTTATATGCGTGTATTTGTAAAACCACAGAAATATAATTAGCCTTTAAGGAAATACAACCTAAAACTAAAAATCGATAACACTATGCAATTAACAGCATAGCTTAAAATATATTACAATATAATTTACTGGTAAGGGTATGAAGAAACAGAAATCTCAAAATTTGCTTGTAAAATTGCAAATGGTATAACTAACAAGAAAATATTACTGAAATTTTGAAATGAGATTAAATGGATATGTGATATATAATGCAGAAACGCTACTCCTGAGTATTCACTTGATCATTTGACATCCCGTTACTCATGGATTTGCTCGAGCGGGCACCAGTGACAACTTGATTCGTCCCTGTCAATGCTAGTGTAGCCCAATGGCGTCTGCTCATTCTAGGAACAGGAGCACCCTCAAACTAATTGTTCAGGATCTTGACGAAGAAGTCTGACCATCTCGTAGGTGGGCGGCCACGTGATCTTTTGACGTCATGTGGAATCCAGTCTGTTATGGCTCTAGTCCAGTGGTCGTCTCCAAATCTCATTACGTGTTCAGTTCATCAGAGTTTCGATGCCTTAGCAAACGAGACAGCATTCCTGATTCTTGGCTGTTGACGGAGGTCAGTACTCCGAATTCTTACTCTCATTTGAGTGAAGCGTGATACTCCTAGCATAGCTCTTTTGATTCCTCTTTGGGAGACCCGAATAGCGTTCTCATCCTGTTCCTGTAGGGCCCAGGTCTCTGAGGCATATGTTAATGCAAGAATAACAGTGGAATCGAAGAGATGTGCCTGGACGAAGTTTCTTCTTCCTCTTAGCTATTTCTTCAAAGCTCTTGAAGGTGTTCAAAACTATTCTCTTCCTCCTGAGCAACTCAGGTGCCAGGTCATTTGTCATGTTGACTTCTCAACCTGAGGTACACATAACTGTTGCACTCAGGGATGTTCATTCCATTGAGAGTGAATGGAATGTCAGAAACGAGACTGTTACTCATAAATATTGTCTTCATGAGGTCCAGCTGTAGTCCAACCTTTCCACACTCATGGTCAAAGTGGGCCAACATTTGTGCTGCTTGGCTAATATTTGGTGTTATTAGAATGATGTCATCAGCAAAGTGGAGGTGGTGTAGTAGCCGACGGTCTATCTTCACTCCCATTCCTTCCCATTCCAGTCGTCCCATGATATTCTTGAGGGTGGCACTGAAGAGTTTCGGTGAAATGGTGTCACCATGCCAAACCCCTCTATTGACATGGATGATTACTTCTTTGTAGAATGGTGAGATCCTGGTAGTGAATCCATAATACACCACACGGAGGATCCTGATGTATTGAGTTAGAATGCCCTGTTTGGGTAGGGCTTCAATGACTGCTTCCATTTCATCAGAATCCAAGGCCTTCTATAAATCAATGAACGTTAGACAGAGTGGCATCTTAAACTCCCGAGAAACCTCAATGAGCTTGGTTATTGTGTGGATATGGTCGATCGTGCTGAATCCTTTGAGGAACCCAGTTTGCTTGCATGGTTGTCCTTCAGCTAGTGTTCTTCCAATCCTATTCAGGATGACTTGAGTGAACAGCTTGTAGATGACAGACAATAGGCAGATCGGGAGATAGTTGCCAGTGTATTTGATGTCTCCCTTCTTGTACAGTAGTACAGTCCTGCTGGTTTTCCACTGGGACGGAACCTTGCATTAAGACAAGTAGCATATGAAGAGCTGAGCCAGTGTATTGTTGAGTACCAATGGCAGATTCTTCAGGTGTTCAGGTCTGACCTTGTCTGGGCCAGGTACTCTTTGCTTCTTTACCGAAGAAATGGCGTGTCAGATTTTGGAAGGGAGTACACTGGGAACATCATATTCATCCTGCAGAATTTGGTATGTGGGCAGGTGGATGTGGCTATCGAAGAGATCTGAAATAGAAGTCAAGGATAATCTTCTCAATTGCCTTTCTGGAAGATGTGATAGATCCATCAGGATGCTGGGTGGCAGTCATCTTTGTCTTGTAGTTGGCGAAGGACAGGCAGGCATTGCGAATGCTTTTCCTGGCTCTGCTTCATCTGCCAGCACTGCTGCTCTTCTCTCTTTGAGGTCTACCATTATTGCTTCTCTGCACTGCTTTGCAAGCTCATTCGCTTGTGGTTGCCTGAAGTTTCCATCAAGCAATGTTGGCAAATAAGCTCAAGAGTTTTCAAAGACAGTTTTTTGTGGCTTTCTTTCTCTTGGCAATCTTCGCATAATATGGAGATGCTGAACCAGTCTATTGTATTCCTCATCATTGTTGTGAATGACTACATATTCCCATGTTTCCCAATAGTGCCAGTGAGCTCTCAGTTGGTAGTCGTTCTGGGAGTTCTTTTCTTAAACTTTGCAGTCCTTTCTCCCCACTCCATGAAGTAGAATTTTGCACAAAGGTGACAGTGGTCCATTTGGAGTTTTGGGACAACAGTGACATCAGTCAGACAAAACCGTCCATTGAATATGATGTGGTCAATTTCATTGTGTAACAATCCACTGGGAGACTCCCATGCCCAACGTTTAGATTCGGCCTTTCATGTGAGTTACCCTGGATGGTCTTAGTTGACATAATGAACTCAGATATTTTCTCACCCTCTTCGTTCCATTCTAGGGTATAGTTCCAGCTGTGGAGTTCTTTGGCTGATATTCTTGGTCCTATCTTGGCATTAAATTTACCAACAATGATTTTGTACAAGGTGTGGTCTTCTTTATAAAACTTTTCCATCTCCATGTAGAACTTCTCAATTTCTCCTTCAGTATAATTAGATGTTGGTGCATAGAAAATTAAGATAGAATCTGCCATCCGCGTGCCACATCTATTCAAGCATAATCGTCTGATTCAGGTTTTGAAGCATTCGAATGAATCACTGCTCATGGTCATGTTTGTGTTGACAAGGACACCAACACCTCTGATGCCTCTTTTATCGCATGTTCCAAGGAATCGTTCTCCAGTGTCGAAAATGGCATGATCTGGTTGATGCCTTCTCATCTCAGTCAGACATATGATGTTGTACTTGATATTTTGCACTGGTACCATCAGTACCATCAGTACCACTGGTACCATCCTTGATGGATGTATCTGATGCCAGTGTACGTGCATTGAAAGTACAGAGTCATTTTTGTCTTTCTTCATTTTGGCAGCCTAGTTCGGCCTTGAGATTTTATCAGCCTCTCCTTCCTCGTCCTTCTTAACGCTGTCATATTGGTGGCTCTTTCAGCGTCAGGGGAATCAGACCCATTGTATTTATTTGTTTTGTCATATTGAATATGCCACATATAGCTTGCCAGGCTGTGCCGTGTGGACGGGATATTCTTGGTAGCTTGCCAGGCTCTCCAAGTGGGATAGAGGGATAGATGTTTCTGGTATGGGATAGTGACGATAGGGTTCTTTTTTAGAACCTCTCTCTTGTAGAGAACACAGGGGGCTCTCCTACCAGAGATTCCAGGTTGAAACCCAGGAATCCCATATGGTAAGTCTCCTAAACACGATCAGGAATAATCTCTGAGCCAAGAGTCAGAAGAAAGCCCTGCACACCGCCACTGGGTGTGACTCAAACCACACTCACCTCCACCAAAAGAAAGAAAGAAAGAAAGAAAGAAAGAAAGAAAGAAAGAAAGAAAGAAAGAAAGAAAGTCTCTTGGTTGGAGCAATAGCAAAGTGGAGGGCTTTCCTTGCATTCAGCTGACCCATGTTTGACCACTGCCCCACATATGTTACCTGAGAACCGAGGTGTGTTTCCTGAGCACAGAACTAGGAGTAAGGGGCAACACCAGATATGGTCTGAGAACAACAAGAGCAAACAACAACAAAATACAAACCAAATGAAACAAAATGCTTCTCTTTGTAAAGGTAATGTCATGCATGTATTTTTTTTCCTTTTTTTAAAATTTATTGAATCACTGTGAGAACAGTCACAAAGCCTTTCAGTTCAAGTCTCGGTTGGTCATCTTAATCACTTCACTTAATCACTTAACTTCCTGTTAGTCGTCGATTTGCTCGAGCGGGCGCCAGTAACATCTCCATTTGTCCCTTTCTCGTGCTAGTGTAGCCCAATGGCATCTGTTTGCTCCGGGAACATGAAGGGCCTCAAACCGATCGTTCATGATCTTGACGAAGAAGTCTGACCATCTGGTAGGTGGGCGGCCACGCGGTCTCTTGACATCCCGTGGAATCCAATCAGTAACAGCTCTAGTCCAACAGTCGTCTTTAAATCTCATTACGTGACCAGCCCATCTGATTTTCGACACCTTGGCAAATGAGACAGCGTCTCTGATCCGGTTGGTCATACAATGATCAAACACCCATCCCTTCACCAGTGCACATTTTCCACCACCAAGAACTCCAGTATACCTCCTCTCCCACCCACCCCCTGCCTGTGTGGCAGATTTTCACTTTACTCTCTCTCTCTCTCTCTCTCTCTCTCTCTCTCTCTCTGTCTCTCTCTCTCTCTCTGTTGATCATATTCAATTTTACAACACAAGACCCAACATTGTTATTTGGAATTTTCCCCAACATTCAGAACTGCCACAAAGACGTAATTAGAAAATTTGTTTTCTATTGCTGATTATGAAGAGTGTATAATGTTGTGTGGCCACAGAGTGGCCACGCAAATTTGGATTTCTGACATTTTAATAATACACCTAGAGGAATTACTTCCAGAAGCCCCTGGGTTCCGAGATTGGCATGTGTGCCTTTGGGATCATGGTTGGTCACAAGCCAGATGAGGCGTTTGAGGGTGGCAACCCGGAGCATTGTCATGGCGGGGAGCAGGGCCGATTCCACCCCCAACCCATGAAGCACAACGTGCCTCATCAATGTAGTCTCATGCCTGGCTGTTCATTAGGCTCTGAAAGATGCAGGCCACCATGCTGCTGCCGCAAAGGTGAACAGGGGAGGAACAGACACCCTTCCCCTCCCGGGGCAGCATAGCATCATAGTTAAATACAAAATCTAGATGTGTTTCTATTGGGCATCCTCTTCTGCTCAGATTTTCCTATCATCATTAAAGCCTGATTTTCAGGAAAAATGCTATATCATTTGCTATCCATTGATCACTTTGAATATCAGGAAATGTCGTGCGGCCGCTTACGGGAAAAAGGCCTGGTACCCGCATATCCGAGCCATGCTTGTAGAAGCTCATGGTCACTGGGATTGCATCTGGGGAAGGAGGAGAGACAGCACCTACCCCATCTGGGACCTCCTGGCGATATCAGCTCTGGCTGGGGCCCAGAGCATTCTTCAAGAGCTGTGGGGCCCTCCAGCAGTTTTTTTTTCTTTGCTGCTGTGTGCTGTAAGATGGCACTGAGGGGAGAGCTGTGGGAATGACTTCCAGAATCAGAGGTTGCCTGGGAGCTGGGGCGGCCCCGTTACAGTTCGGGAAAAAGTCCTGGTATCCGCATACCTGAGCCATGCTTGTAGAAGCTCATGGTCACCGGGATTCTATCTGGGGAAGGCAGGGAAACAGCACATACCCCATCTGGGACCTCCCGGCCATATCGGCTCTGGCTAGGGCCCAGAGCATTCTCTGGGAGCTGTGGGGCCCTCCAGCAATTTTTTTTCTTCACTGCTATGTGCTGTAAGATGGCAATGCATGTATTTTTAAACACTGCATATTAAATCTGATCTTGAATTCAACCTCACTCATGACAGAAAGAACCTTTGGGGTAGTTGTTGATATTTTTGGATCTCTTTCCCTAGAAAATGATTCTTTTCCTGTTTTAAGATGTGCTATATATTTTGATATATTATTGGGGTTTATTTGTACTGGTTAATATTTATTAGTCTTATGACTTATTTTCCACATTTTGTCTTTTCAATCAATGAGATATTTAAGTGTCTTGTTTGTTACAATTGAGTTCTTTTTTAATTTTTTATTTTATTGAATTACTGTGAGATATAGTTACAAGCTTTCGTGTTTGTGTTACAATCACACAATGATCAAACACCCATCCCTCCACCAGTGCACATTCCCCACCACCAATATCACCAGTATACCCCTCCTTTGCCACCCTCCACTGCCTCCATGGCAGACAATATTCCCCATACTATCTCTCTACTCTTGGGCATTATCAACTGCAATACAGATTTTGAGAAGTTATCATGTTTGGTCCTTTATCTACTTTGAGCACACATCTCCCATCCCGACTGATTCACCAACCATCATTTACTTAGTGATCCCTTCTCTATTCTGGCTACCTTCTCACCCACCCCCATCCCACACCACCTTGCCCATGAGGCAGTCTTCCAACTATGTAGCAATCTTCCTGGTCCTTGTCTCTACTCTTCTTGGATGTCATTCTTGTGTTATGTAATTTTATACTCCACAAATGAGTGCAGTCCTTCTATATCTGTCCCTCTTTTTATAACTCATTTCACTTACCATGATATTCTCCATATTTGTACACTTATATGCAAATTTCATGACTTCATTTCTCCTAACAGCTGCATAATATTCCATTGTGTAGATATACCAAAGTTTTTTTAACCAGTCATCTATTCTCGAACACTAGGATTGTTTATAGATTTTGGCTATCGTGAACAGTGCTGCAATAAACATATAGTACAGATGTCATTTCTACTGTGCTTTTTTTGCACCCTAAATTATATACAATATAATACATAAGCCTCAAGTGTATATTTGAATATATATATACCCTCATAAGCAACAAGCAGATGATTGAATATTTTTGTTTAAACTGTTCCCTTCTAACTATATTTTTAAAATATGTATGTCTCATGTTCCTTTTTTTCCATTTTGTCAAAAATTTTGCATCTTAAAGTTTAGAGACCTTTATATTTTAATACTAGCCATTGTTGCTAGGTTTTTCTCAGTGTTTTAATGTATTTTTCTTTTGCTTATAGTGTTAGTTATTACGCAGATTTTATTTTGATCACAGAATCAATTTATTCATATTTTATTTATTTTTTATTTAAATTTTTAAAAATTTTTGATGAGTCACCGTGAGGTACACTTCAAGACTTATGAACTTTTGTGATTATGTTCTAGTCATACAATGGTTAAGTACCCATCCTTCCACCAGTGCCCATTCTCCACTATCAATGTTTCCACCTCTGTGGCAGGCACATTCCCTTTTACTTTCTCTCTCCTTTAGATTGTTATGATTAGCAAAACGGGTACAGAGTGACCATCATATTTGGTCCATAATCTATTTTCAGCCCATATTCATATTTTTAAAACCACAGAGTTGAATTAAAAATTCACTTACAATACTAAAAGATCTCTCAATATTGTAGTTTCTTTTTTGTTTTATTTATTGCCATTTAAATATTTGATCAATATGCATTTTAAAATATTTTCTTTATTTTGTGAAATTTTAGATAAGATGAATAAAAGGCATACTCTTCGCATTGTCTTATTAACCAAAAAAAAAAAAAGACATATGCTTCACATTTCCTCCACTATCTCCATTACCCCGCCGCCGCCACGCTCCAGGATGCTTTCCAGACTGCACGGCTGCCACACAACACGTCATAAGACACTTAATTAATACCAATCTTCCAGGACTGCCACAGAATGTTTGATAGGGTTCAAATATGGTTTGAATCATGGGAACATCTACAAGGGCAATTAGAGGCTGCCCCAAAAGCCACTATCCCTCTTGGAGATCCTGGCAAGCTACCGAGAGTATTCCGCCCGCACAGCAGAGCCTGGAAAGCTATCTGTGGTGTATTAGATATGACAAAACCAGTAAATACAATGGGTCTGATTCCACTGACACTGAAAGAGCCACCAATATGGCAGCATTAAGAAGGATGAGAAAGGAGAGGATGATAAAATCTCAAGGCTGAACTAGGCTGCCAAAATGAAAAAAGACAAAAAATGACTATCTGTACTTTCAATGCACATACAATGGCATCGGATACATCCATCGAGGACCTGATGGTACCAGTGCAAAAGATCAAGTACAATATCATTGGTCTGACTGAGACGAGAAGGCATCAACCAGATCATGCCATTTTCAACACTGGAGAAGAACTGTTCCTCAGAACATGCGACAAAAGAGGCATCGGAGGTGTTGGTGTCCTTGTCAACACAAACAAGGACATGTTTGTGTTGGCCATGAGCATTGATTCATTCAAATGCCCAAAAACCTGAATCTGACGATTACATTTGAGTAGATGTGGCTCACTGTCTGCAATTTCTATCTTTGTTGTCTACCATTTGCTCTCATCCGAATGACCATCTCTGAATGCAACAGTTCTGTGTACCTAGGTCGAGAAGTCAACATGACGAATGACTGGGCACCGGGAGGAAGAGAGAGACTTGGAACGCCTTCAGAAAGAGCATTGAAGAAATAGCTAAGAGGAAGAAGTACCTCCAGCTCTGGGCACATCTCTTCGATTCCACTGTTCTTCCTGCATTAACATATGCCTCAGAGACTCGGGCCCTACGAAAACAGGATGAGAATGCTATTTGGGTCTCCCAAAGAGGAATCAAAGAGCTATGCTTGGAGTATCACGCTTCACTCAAATGAGGGTAAGAATCTGGAGTTCTGACCTCCGTGGACAGTCAAGAATCAGGGACACTGTCTCGTTTGCCAAGGCATCGAAAATCTGATGGGCTAGACACATAATAAGATTTGGAGACAACCGCTGGACTAGAGCCATTACCAACTGGATTCCACGGGACATCAAATGATTGTGTGGCTGCCCACCCACGAGATGGTCAGACTTCTCTGTCAAGACCCTGAACGATGGGTTTGAGGCTCTCCATGTTCCTAGAATGAGCAGACGCCATTGGGCTACACTAGCATGCAACAGGGACAAATGGAAATGTTACTAGTGCCCTCTCGAGCAAATCAATGCATAAAGGGATGTCAAGTGATCAAGTGATGCTTCATATTTTTCATATGACCTATAAGCTTTGACAGTTCTGTGGTTTTCTTTTTTTGCTTGTTTGTTTGATTGTTTGTTTGTTAGTTTACTGAAAATGCCTTAACATTTTTAATAGCAAGAGGCATCCAGTTAAAATTAGTTGTCTCAAAAAGCACATTGACAATTAGTCACATGAACACCTACCTCACTTTTCATTTTTTTCTTTTCACTTTTCTAGTTTTTTTCATCTTTGCTGATTTTCAGGACTAACCATTTGGGGAACTATTTTTCTTTCCTTCCTAAGTTTTAAATAAGTATTCAAAGCTAAAGTATAAGATCAAACCTATGAAAATATGAAACATTTTTCCATATCTCCCCTTTCTCTTCTCACCTCTCACTGCCTACCAATATCTCATTCTGTCGCCTAAGATGTGTTATGTAATTTTCAGCATGTGTCCATAAGAAATCTTGCAAGTCCAAGTCTTATTGCTTACTGCTAAAGGTATCTTACAATCCTGGAACCACAATGGGTTTTCCAGAGACAATACTGGTTGCAATTATGGAGAGATTAGCAGAAAACATCATGAAAATGCCATTACTTCCAGAAAAAAAGTCATGTCCTTGATTTTACAAAGAAAATAAGCAACAGAACTATTTTGAACATTTAAAATAAATGTTCATATTATTTTGAGACTATATATGAAATGAAATATCCACATAATATGTCTGACCCCCACCAGAAGGACAGAAAAAGAAATATATCAGTGGAAAATTATAATGATGAATAAACATTATTTAAAGAGGAACCAAAGTGCACTTTTGCGAACATTACATAATATTTTATTGAGCCAAACTTTATTTCTTAATATATAATTTCAAATCCAATTTCTGTATTTCTATAATATTACAAATATAAATCTATTACTTAATGACAAACGTATAGAAATTTCAAGTCAGCTGTTGAATATTTCATAGCAATATCATTTCCATGGAAATTTTCCCACAAAATGCAAATTCTAATGATTTTAATAATCTGCCATTATTCTGATTGGTCATTCAAAGTTACCAATTTGCTATCTTACTGTGTTGCTCTAGCTATTCCTAATTTATTGTATAAACATTTTTCAATGTACTTCTATTATGCTATTAATTAAAATTACTGAAATTCTTTATATAAGCATATATATATGCAAATAGGTACAACTTTTCTGTTTTTCCTTCTGGATAATGAACTTTTCAGAAATTCTACAACTTGCTTTTACTTTTTTAAAAAATACACAACTGATTTGGCAGAATCACGTATTTTTAAATTTTTTTTAATTAGTGAAACACCATGAGGTACAGTTTAATTTCAAGAAAATTGAAACTGTAATAAAAAGTCTTCCCCAAAATGAAAGAATCACTTATATTTTTTCTTAATTCGTGTACTCTAGAAAATTTCTTACTCAATTGATATGCTACAATGTCAGAATATTAATACTTATAAATTTTTAAAAGTTTAAATCATTGAGTGCTCCCTTCTTGGTTCAGATTTTACTTACATTCTGATACAATTTCAATATCTCTTTTTGGAACTATACAGATTTGTGCAACTTTTCCATATCACAATTATTAAACATTTTAATTTTTGTCAATATATACTTTGATGTAAGCAAAGGTAAGGAAAAGTAATAAGGAAACGTAATAGCTATACAATTACACAAATTAGAATTACAGTCTATTAGAGAAAATGTTTGCTGTTATTATATATTATATTAATTTCACAACTTCTATTGCTATATTTGTATATTTCTATTGAAAGGTATAAAAAATTGATCTGCCTTCATAAGGACTGACTATAGTTGATAGTATTTGCTTATTAGCATTGGAAATAGAAACTGCCATTTACCATAGCCAAAGTTTTTAAGTCTCTTTTGTTTTATGTTCTTTAAAATCTTATGAAGCGAGACTATTTCATGTACATAGGTGTGTATCAATGATCAGTGATTGATAGTTTTTTATTTGAACCTACACAGAATGAATTTATAAATATTAATAATCAATAATGTCTATACAAATATGAGGTTCATTTCAATTATACAACAACATGAATTTGTGTTCAAGAATATAGCAATGCATGAATAATTTCATTTTTGCTAATCAACTTTAACTTAATAAGTCTTTAGAACTAATTTTATATATCTTGTTGCTAAATAAATGTCAGCACTGGTAGCTAGAGTTCGAATTACTAATAAATTGTTAACATTCTTTTCTGTCAGTAAAATTTGAATTATCCACAAACCAGATTTTAAGACCATAAAAGTCTTAATTTAATAAGGGAGCTTAGATAGGTGGTATTATCATGTTAGCTGTTATGAGAATTTAGATGAATTGTGACAACTTCAGGAAATTAATGGAAAAATCAAATTCGCCAGAAAAATGCAATTATATATATATATATGTACTCACATATACATGCATGCACACTCACACACAAATATGCACACACACACACATCTAGCCTACAATGATAAGAACAAAAAAACTTCTACATTACAATGGAAAATGTAGTTGTAATTTCTTTGAAATAATCCTTGATGATTTTCTCTGTACAAATATACTAATTCCAATAATAAATCATTTCTTAATGTTAACCACCACTTCTGATTCTTTAATCAAAAATTGTGAATTAGTCACCAAATAAATATCAACAAAGTAGTGTACACAGATGTGTCTATTACTGCAATTATCTATCTTTACATATAGATATCTCTGAATACTGATTGGAGTTTATGCCAAGATAATATGCAAAAGTGGTATTTGAAGAAGTTCAATATCGTCACTAAATAGAACAATGGAAAACATTTGTCCTGTAAATAAACTGCTATGTTTGGAATGTGTGTGTCCCTATTAAATTTCCTGTATTGAAATCCTGAATCTCCAAAATGATGTAAGTAAGACCTTTAAAGGCGAGGCCTTCATGATTCTGAATATCCATGAAAGTCTTTATGAAGATCCTTATTCTTTGACACTATGTGAAGAAACAGAAAGGTGTCAAATATAGACCATTCAAAAACACAACCACAATAGCAAAATCATCTTACATTTTCCAGTCTTAATAGTTGTCAGAAAAAAATTATATTGTCACCCATAAAATCTATAGCATTTTATACCAGCTCAAAACAGTGAAGAAACAAATATCTCAGTATCAAGAAACTGTCATTGATCAAGACAACGAATATTAAAAATAATGTTTTAACAACGTTTAAAATAATACAAACATATACAAAATTTCCCAAGAGTAAACATTAAATTATTTCAAGAATAAACATTGATATGAAATTTATTATTATTTAAAAATAACAATAATGTCATTGGATTTATTTTTAAATCTGCCAAAATTATCCCACCAGAATTGACAGTACATTGTGTTATTCTACTTTTAATAATATGTCTTCTGATGGTAGTGATGATGCGTCTTCTCATTTGTGTTGTTTGTTGTTACTGGTATTAAAATCTTTGGCAATTGCACACTTCAAAGTTGCAACAATAGTTGGGATTTGAACACTTGGTTCGGGTACTCTCCAATATTTCACGTTGTTTGAGTTTCTCACACACTTAGTTTTGACATGGTTAAGAATCACATACTTGTCATGATGTCAGAGGAGACAATGATAGTGCCAGGGATCATACTGATCATACTCAATTATAAGGATGTTACCATGAGTGTACTTTTTTTTTAATGTAGGGGTACTGCTATTTATTCAGTCACTGATGATTAGCTGATTGAATTGGGCATGAACTCCACCTTACTTTTTTTTCCATTTTTTATAATTTTATTTATTGGATCACCATGAGAGCAGTTACAAATCTTTCAGGTGTAAATCTCAGTCATACAATGAAACACCGGTACCTTCACCAGTGCCCATTCTCCACCCCCAAAAACCCCAGTATACCCCCATCCTACACCCTCCCTCTACATGTGGGGCAGATGATTTCCACATTACTCTCTCTACTTTGATTACATTCAATATTTTGACACCAGACCCACCATATTATTTGGGATTTTACCCCAACACTCAGATTTGCTGAAAAGAAAACAGTAGACAAGTTGTTTTCTAATCTGGTTATGAATAACATATGATGTTGCGTGGCTGCTGTAGTGACCGTGAGATTTTGAAATTCCAAAATATTAACAAATATGCAGGGATTTCTGCCATAACCTGCTGGGTTTCAAGATTTGTTCCTGAGTCTCTTGGATCATGGCCGTTAAGCAGCTTGATCAGGAGTCAGAAAGGCCGTTAGTGGGTGGCAACTCAGAGTCACGTTAGGACGGGGAGGAAAGGGCCAGCTCCACCCCCATCCCCTGTGTCTCATCACTGTGGGCCCCAACCTGACTGTCCAATGGCCTCTGGCTGATGGCGGCCACTGAGCCACCAATGGGGAGCAGGCAGAGGACAGAACCTTTTCCCCCCTGGGGTGGCCCGGAGACAGTAACCTACTGTGGGGCCTGAACTTATTTCTGCCAAAAGCCGTTGCGTTTCGAGATTTGTTTCTGAGTCTCTGGGATCATGGCCGTTAAGCAGCTTGATCAGGAGCCAGTGATGCCGTTCATGGGCGGCAACTCGGGGTCTCATTGAGATGGGGAGGAAAGGGCCGGCTCCACCCCCATCCTGTGAGGCCCAACGTGTTTCCTCACTATGGGCCTAAACCTGACTGTCCAGTGGCCTCTGGAGGATGGTGGCCACTGGGCCACCAGGGGGAACAGGCCAAGGCATGAAACCTATTCACACCTGAGGTGGCCCAGCGCCTGCAACCCACTGCAGTGACTGGACACATTTAAGCCAAAAGCCGTTGGGTTTCGAGACCTGTCTTTGAGTCTCTGGATTACGGCCGTCAAGCAGTTCGATCAGGAACCTTAGAGGCCATGTCTTCAATTATATAGCTGAGCCGGAGGTGGTTTGCGGGTGTGTCTCCCACATACTTAACTTTTGGAGTTTACTTTCTTGGTAAACTTTGCCCCAAGTTTTGGGGTCTGGCCAAAGGCACAGCAGCAATTTTGGGGTTTCTGGAAGTCTGAAGGCACCATCAGGCTGCTGAAGCACTCACAGGTACAGATTGACCTGCTGGCGGCATCATACCCCCCCATGAGTGTAATTATGACCTCACTGATGTTAGTAGGTATTCTGTCTACTGTCTAAGCCACGTTCCTGGGCTTGTAATTGTTCCCAAGCTATCAACAGAGTAGGGAGAATTATTGTTCCTGTCTGATTTTTTTCACTTGATCACTTGACATCGCATTACTTTTCGATTTGCTCAAGCAGGCTTTTTTTAATTGTTTTTAATATAACAGAATAAATGTTCTTAAAAGTTAGTATATGAGCTTTCTTTCTCTATTTTTTTAATTGACTGAAGCAAGTTACATAGCAACTGGTGTAAAGGCAAATACACACATTTTCTCTGAATCTTTACAGATTAAATATATTGAATTTAATGTTTTGAAATTCCAAATCTTTGGACAGCAGTGAGAGTAGCGTAGGGAAAGCACTTGCCTTGAATGTGACTAACTTCATTTGACGCCCAGTATCACGTGTGACCACTAGTACTAGAGTGATCTTGAGTAGAGAGCCAGGATTAAGCTTTAGTCACTGAAGCATAAGACACCAACTTCACCCACCAAAAAAGTTCTAAATTCTTTCATAATTGATGAATACTATCTTAAACCTGTAGTCTAACAAAAGCTATAAATAGTTAAATTAAAATGTCAAATGATTCACAAGGCACTGAAAAAAATTAATTTTATAGATTTAGCACAGAATATATTTGTGTATATGTATCTACACAATTTATCCTATAGATTATAGGTAATTAATAGCTATAAAATGCTAAATTTTATAAGAAATAACTCTGTCCTTTGGTCAAGAAAGGCACAATTTTTTATTTTCCAAAACAAGAAAAATTATATTTATGTTATACCATCTAAATAATATTGAATCAAATATTTTTCTCAATCCAAATAAATGTTACTATAAGAATTTGCTCTCTCTCTGGTTCCTGGTCTATTGATGGTTACAACATTTAAAACAGATATTTGTCATCACTAATGAATATTTTCCTCTCTGCTTCCTGGTATCTGTGTTATGTGACTCAGTTATTAAGCACCTTTAAACCCAGTTTCCTTACAATTAAATTAAATACAACTTTTATAATCACAATCATGATCACGACCATCCTGTTGTTTGTCGATTGCCTCGAGCAGGACCCAGTAACGTCTCCTTCGTCCTAGCCCTGAGATTTTTTTTTAAAAGTGCCATATTCAAGGCTCTTTCAGGGTTAGGAGACTGAGACCCATCATTGTTACTGGTATTTGGCATATTGGGTATGCCACGGGGAGTTTGCCAGACTCTGCTGTGTGGGCAGGTTACATTCGGTAGCCTGCCAGTTTGTCCAAAGTAGGAATAAGACAATAAGATGTCACGCGGCCGCTTTTGCGGCCACACGCTTCCAGGAGTTGGGTTTTATAGTCTCTGAGTCTTGGCCGTTGATGGGATTACATGGTGCCCGGGGGCCAGTTGGTGGGTGTGACCCCTGCCTACTGGAATTTGGAGGATCTGGGTGGAGTATGCTCAGCCCCAATCGAGCAGGCTTGGAGATCTCAGCCCAGGACCCGCATGCCTTTGTACCTCTGCCGGTACCTTCATGTGCGTGGAAAGTGGTCTCAGCATGGTGGTGGCTGGTTCTGGAGGTCTTTGGCTGCCGGAACCTTGGTTGGGGCAGGGAGGGAAACTCAATCCGCTCCCCTCCAAGGGACCACGGAGAGGACAGCCAGGCGCGGGGTCAGGAGACTCTGCGCTGTTCTCTTCCGGGAGCTGGGTTTTATAGTTTCTGAGTCTTAGCCCTTTAAATCACTTTCTTTGTTTATATGTGACTTTAGAAAGTATTGACTATATGTGAGGGCATTCAAATTGTATTTGACACTTGCATTTATTTAATGTTCTTATAGTATGGGTACCATAGTGGAAGAAAATTAATTAGTTATCCTAAGAAATTCTGAGAATTTAAGTTCAAGAAAGTTTTGTGAAAATGCAGTAAAGGATATTAGAGCTTACAAACACTAAAAAATATCCTGACTTCAATGAGAATTTTTTTTCTGTATATGGTTAATTTATACATAAAATTTACTACTTCTTAGTGAGAAATGCTTGTTAGATCAGGATAACTCAGAAAAAAATTATAGTTTTACAAATCATTTGGGCTGGAGAGATAGCACAGCGGTAGGGTGTTTGCCTTGCATGCAGCCAACATGGCCGACCCGAGTTCGATTCCTCTGCCCCTTTCGGAGAGCCTGGCAAGCTACCGAGAGTATCTCGCCCGCATGGCAGAGCCTGGCAAGCGACCCGTATTCAATATGCCAAACACAGTAACAACAAGTCTCACGATGGAGACGTTACTGGGCCCGCTCGAGCAAATCGATGAACAATGGGAGGACCGTGATATATGCACCGTGATATATGAGTCTTAGCCATTGATGGGAAAACAAGGCGCCAGGGTGCCAGTTGGTGGGTGTGTCCCCTGCCTACTGGAAGATGGAGGATCTGGGTGGAGGATGCTCAGCCCCGATCCGAGCAGGCTTGGAGATCTCAGCCCTGGGACCCGCATGCCTTTGTTCCTCTGCTGGTACCTTCATGTGTGTGGAGAGTGGTCTCAGCATGGTGGTGGCTGGTTCTGGAGGTCTTAGGCTGCCGGACCCCTGGTCAGGGCTGGACTTTTATAATAAATTAAAATAAAACATAAAATGCAATATGCAGAAAAACAGTTCATAATTATAAAATTTATATCAGTTTATATTTACTACTATCCTAATATTCCATTGCTGTTATTCAAATAACTGTACATTTTTATATCAGTGAGTATTTTCTAAACCTGAACTGAATTTGAAGACTTCTTGTTGGTCTTTGTTTTCAGTCTATTTTTTTTGAGTAACATTTGTTCTATCAGAGTTAATCCTAATTATTTAGAGAATATTATTTAACTACTGGATATGTTTTATTTATCAATAATCTCACATATTTAAGTAATTCTCATGTCTGTTCATAATTTTATCCTTCCATCTTAACAATCACTATCATTAAAAATAATAAAAATAAATTATATATATCTGAAATGTTGTCTTCTATTCTCTATTATCAGCAAAAGGAAGGAAATTTTGTTAAGTAAATATTTTCTAAAGCATTTTGAGTGAAATCTTTAAAAGTGCTCTACATTTACATTTTGTGCTCTTAATACTGTTAAAGTGTTTAAGAACCGTTACTCCTTTCCTTTTTCACTCTCAACCTTTTTGTTTGCATCTTTCATAGACTATAAAAGCACCTGTCGCCGTTATTTATTTCTTGTATGTTAAATGTTGTAAGGTAATAAAAATAACTTGGATTTTTTTTTGCTTTGGTAAAATGTTTCAAATTTTTTATAGCAATATCAATCTTAACTTTTTCCTATAAAATAGAATATTGATTTAGTTTAGTCTGCAAAATGCAAGCAATCTGTGGTATCTCATCCTGATTTCTTACACATCACATAAAAGGATGGTCTTGAGGAATCATTTGTAGAATGAGAACAAATTTATCAGAAACATATCTTATTCTTCCTCAAAAAGATAATATATATTTTTGTTTAATATGCTTGCTTATTTCTAATATTTGAATGATATTAACCTCTCTCTGCTTTTTATGTTTTCTCTAGTGAGAGAAACAAGATAGTATCCAAAAGGTCTTGATTTAATTTTTATTTTCTGTATCTTTTATAGATGCCTACTGGAAATAATCTGTATTTCAGACTTCTTTTTGTCTCCTGTTTCAATATACAACCACACTTCTCCTATTAAAAAGGGGAAGGGGCGTTGGATATTAACCCTGAGTGCTTTAGACTTCACCATGAATTGTCCTTTATCCTACTCCCAGAGTAGCTTGCAGTGCTCTAACGAGCATCCCTTTTTTTTCAGCCCTGGAATATAATTCTAGAAGTGGTATTGCTGGGTCATATGGAAGCTCAATTTCTAGTTTTTTGAGAAATGTCCATATTGTTTTCCTGAAAGGCTTGACCAGTAGGCATTCCTACCAACAATTAAAGAGATTCCCTTTATTCCCACATCTGAGCCAGCACTGGTTGTTCTTGTTCCTTTTTATTTTTATGTAGGAGACTACTATATATTCAGCCACTGATTAGCTGATTGAATTGGGCATGAACTCCACCTTACTTTTTTTTCCATAATTTTATTTATTTATTTATTTATTTATTTTCTTCTTGTATTTATTTATTGAGTCACTGTGAGAAAAGTCGCAAAGTTTCCAGATTTAAGTCTCGGTCATACAATGATCAAACACCTTTCCCTTCAGCAGCACTCATTTTTCACCACCAAGAACCTCAATATACCCCCCTCCCACCCCTCCCAATGCATGGGACGCAGATGATTTCTACTTAACTTTTCTCTACATTGATTACATTCATCTGCACCTGCGGCGGCTCCACCCGGGGCCCACGCCCTAGGCTTCAAGGCTCACCGCAGCGGCCCTCCTACTCGTCGCGGCGTAGCGTCCGTGGGGTTTGTTTCCGGGGCGCGGACCCCGTACTCACGAGGCGCTCCCGTCCCCCTCTCACGCGTCACCGACTGCCAGCGATGGCCGGGTATGGGCCCGGCGCTCCAGCGCCATCCATTTTCAGGGATAGTTGATTCAGGGCTAGTTGATTTCAGGGCTGGAGCGATAGCACAGCGGTAGGGCGTTCACCTTACAAGCGGCCAACATGGCCGACCCAAGTTCGATTCCTCCGCCCCTCTCGGAGATCCCAGCAAGCTACCAAGAGTATTTGATATGCCAGACACAGTAACAACAAAGTCTCCAATGGAGACGTTACTGGGCCCGCTCGAGCAAATCGACGATCAACGGGAGGGCCTTTACCTTTACCTTTAGCTGATTACATTCATTAATTTGACAAAAGATGCACCATTATTGTTTAGAATCCCCTCCCCCTCCAACAAACAGAATTGCTGAAAGGGCATCGTGAAATACTTTGTTTTCTATATCTGGTTATGAGAATCATATAATGATTTTGGATTTCTGCAAAGAGCCAGATAATTACGAGATTGGTTTCTGTGCGTCTGGTGTTATGGTTGTGCCATAGAGCCACTTGTGAGGGCAAACTCGTGACCTCGGTAGGGAGTGAAGGATGAGCCAGTACTGCCCCCCTTCCCATGAGACTGCAGTTGCCCCATCACCACCGGCTCATACCTGGCTTTCCTAAAAGCTCTGAGGCGGTGGCCACCTTGTATGATGTCCAGATGGATTTCTGCCAAAAGCTGCTGGGTTTCAAGATTTGTTTCTGAGTCTCTGGGATCATGGCTATTAATCAGCTTGATCAGGAAACAGAGAGGCCATTTGTAGGAGGCAACTTGGGGTCTCGTTGGGATGGGGAGGAAAGGGCCAGCTCCACCCCCATACTGTGAGGCCCCACGTGTTTCCTCACTGTGGACCCAAACCTGACTGTCCAGTGGCCTCTGGAGGATGGTGGTCACTAGGCCACCAGGGGGAACAGGCCAAGACATGAAACCTATTCCCACCTGGAGTGGCCCAGCACCAGTAGCCTACTGCAGGAACAGGACCCATTTCTACCATAAGCCTTTGGGTCCTGAGATTCGTTTCAGAGTCTCTGGGATCATGTCCATTAGGCAGTTTGATCAGGAAGCAGAGAGGCCATGCCTCCGATTATATAGCTGAGCCGGAGGTGGTTTGTGGGTGTGTCTCCCACATACCTAACTTTTGGTCATTTACTTTCTTGGTAAATTTTGCCCCAAGTTTTTGGGGTCTGGCCAAAGGCACAGCAGCAATTTGGGGGTATCTTAAAGTCGACATTGCCATCAGGTTGCTGATGTACTCGCCTCACAGGTACAGATTAACCTGCTGGTGGCACCATATCGCCGGTTGTTCTTGTTCTTTTTGATGTGCGCCAATCCCTGGATTTAACCATTCCTTTGTATTTTACCTTTCATTGTCAGAGTTCCCCAAGTCAGTCTTGGTTACTTATAAGAAAAAACTTTCTGGTAATCCCTGATTTTGTATTTGTAGTAAATTACTTGCTCTTCTATTTCCCCTATAGTCTTTCCATATCTTACTATAGAGCAATGTTCTTTGTTTAAACACAGAAAGACCATCAATGTTATGCTCTTAATATTTAAGAGTTCTTTGATTCTGAAATGTATCTACTCCTGGGCATCTGTCACAATACTTGACCCAGGCTTTGGGTGCCATAGGTCCTAACACTCCAAAAGAGAGGTACTGCTGTGGGACTGGTACGAACCCAGGGCATGTGGAAAATCTACCCTAGCATTGACATGGGACAATCTAGAAAGCATAAACGCATAGTCTTGATATAAGCTGCTATGACTTAAGAAACAAGACCCCAAGTCCATAATTCTTTGATGCAACAGGCATCAGTACGAGGATCTCTTCAAAAATACAAATTAGGAGGCTGGATTAACAGTATAGTGAGTTAGGG
Source organism: Sorex fumeus (assembly GCF_029834395.1). Taxonomy (NCBI): domain Eukaryota; kingdom Metazoa; phylum Chordata; class Mammalia; order Eulipotyphla; family Soricidae; genus Sorex; species Sorex fumeus. The sequence goes on along the minus strand of NW_026606075.1, from coordinate 863,994 downwards.
CACTTGCGTTGCATACAGCTGACTCTCAGGGACCACAAAGAAAGATGTCTGTCTAGTTCTCTCTCTCTTTCTCTCTCTCTCTTTCTCTCTCTCTCTATATATATGTATATATATATGGTTACCTATAAGAAAAACATATTTATATGTGTATTCTAAATATATATATGCAGAATACATTATGACAATAAATTAGTGACATGTTATTCCTCTAATTTCACTAATTTATCCAGAGAAAGAAAACCAGTACAGTATCAATGAACTTTCATAATTATGTCTATATTCTAAGCAACTTACAATTATCGATTTATGAAATGGGAAGATAATACAGCAGGTACATTGTTTTCTGGAATGAGGCCAACCCTGGTTGGGTCACTGACATCTCATATAGTCCCCTGAGCAATGCCAGGAGTAATTCCTGAGAAAGTGACAGGAGTAAACCCTGCGCATCACCAGATGTGGACCCAAAACAAAAACAAAAAATATCCATTTGTGGGACTATAAAAACCAGCTCCTGGAAGAAAAGAGTGCAGTCTCCTGCCCCCGCGCCTGACTGTCCTCGCTGCCGGGGCCCCTTGGAGGGGAGCGGGTTGAGCTTTCCTCCCCACCCCGACCAGGGCTCCGGCAGCCAAAGACCTCCAGGACCAGCCACCACCATGCTGAGACCACTCTCCACACACATGAAGGTACTGGCAGAGGGACAAAGCCACGTGGGTTCCGGGGCCAAGATCTCCAAGCCTACTCAGATTGGAGTCGAGCTTCCTCCACCCAGATCCTCCAAATTCCAGTAGGCGGGGGTCACACCCACCAACTGGCCCCTTGGCGCTGTGTAATCCCATCAACAGCCAAGACTCAGAGACTATAAAAACTAGATCCTGGAACCTATTATGACATCTTACTATCTCATTCCTACTTTGGACAAACTTGCAAGTTACCGAATGTAGCCTGCCCACACGGCAGAGTCTGGCAAACTCCCCGTGGCGTACCCAATATGCCAAATACCAGTAACAATGATGGGTCTCATTCTCCTAAAGAGCCTTGAATATAATCTCAGGGCTAGGATGAAGGAGATGTTACTGGGGCCTGCTCGAGGCAATCGACGATTAACAGGATGATTTGTGATTTGTGTGATTTGTGATCCATTTGTGGAGAATAGATATGTGGTCAAAATACACACAGCTAATAAAGAGGCTAATTTAATACTTTCATTATCAAATGAATTAACTTTAGCCTACTTCTGTGATAGATATGTCAATATGCTACCAAAATATGATTTTATCTGTAGTCTTTAAACTATTGATATAAATTCCCATGGGACAAAGGGACTTTTTTCATAAAGCATCTTATAGAAAAGTAATTTTTATTAGTGGCTGATTTGTAACAACTTAATTGCCCAAACATATTGTAGTAATGTTTTAAACACACAATGGAAAACAAGAAAACTCAACTCCTGAGAAATGTATTAGCATTTGTTTGTAGATAATTAAGCATTAATCATATAACAAAGCATTCAAAATTTTAACAATTTCTAGAAGTGAAAAAGAAAACCACAAAATGTCAATGATAAAAGAAAATATTTGAATATTTTTATTTTAATTAGGCTAATATAATTGTGATGAAACCTTCAAAGTAGCATAAGAACATGAACTTTAAAGGAGACAAAAGACAAAGCAGCCTAAAGAGGCTCATCTCCCAGAGTCCCTTGGTATTATCCAGTGTTCTAGGATTTCTAGAGCCAGTTTATAAAAAAGAACTAATCCAACGTCACATTCTCATGAGATGGATGTGAGAACTCTCCTGAAAGGATCATTTTCTTTTATACAACGATGTCCCATGGCAGTTCACTCTACACCAGCTTCTTTTGTTTTTGGTTCTTTCATAATTTTCTACAATTTCAATTTAAAGATTTCAATTTAAAGACTGAAGAAGTGATGTAGTTCAAAGTGATTTTTTATTATAAAAATGTGTATTTTATCCTTTGAAAAGTTTTTAAACCAAAACAGTAAAGAAATTTAAAGGCTAATTAATGCTTTTTAAAAGAGCCCCAACATTTGTTGGATTTGCATACAAGCACTTAACTCCCAAATGAAACCCCTAGGCCCTTGTTGACAGGAGAAAGCAGTGTTTCAGTCAAAGACACACAATCAATTCAGCAGCCTGAGGATATTTATACAGAAAGAATGATCTAGGCTCCATTTAAAAACAATAAAAAATCCTACTCAGCAGCACTGTGAACTATTCTTCCACTAGTTCTTCTTATTTGACAGCTCAACATCCATAACCAATCAGCGTCTTAATTTTTGATCCTTTACTAGTCATGATTTATTTCTATACACCACATTATCACTACAAATTTTACTTTTCTTCTATGTCCCCCTCCTTTAATCATTCTCACATTGTCTAGAATTTTATTAGAAGTCTCACAGAAAGAAATCTACACAGAATGCAAATATAACATAGAAGATATACTTATTCTGATCACCTTAAGATACAGTTACAGACTTACAAACTTTCGTGCAGATGTTTCACTCATACAATGATCAAGTATCTATCCCTCTACCAGTGCTCATTCTTCACCACCAATGTTCCCAGTATCCCTCCAAACACCCCCATCCCATGCCCCCACTGCCTCTATGTCAGCCATTCCCTTTTACTCTTTCTTTCCTTTTGAGTATTACTGTTTTCAATAGAGGTATTAAGTAGACAACATGTTCAGTCTATAGTCTACTTTCAGCACACATCTCCTATCCTGAGTGAGTCCTCCAAGCATCCTTTACTTAGTGGTCCCTTCTCTATCTCACTACCTTTTCCCTAGCATGTGAGGCTGCCTTCCAAGCTATGAAGAAATCCTCCTGGTCCTTATCTCTACTCATCTTTTCTAACTTCATCTTTTCTAATAACTGCATAGTATTCCATTGTGTAGATGTACCAAGACTCTTTAAACAGTCATCTGTTCTTGTGCACTCAGTTTTTATCCAGATTCTGGCTATTGTAAACAATGCTGCAATAAACATGCAAGTGCAGATATCATTTCTACTGTAATTTTTTCATCTCCAAGATATATTCTCAGAAGTGGTATTGCTGGGTCAAATGGGAAACCAAATATCCATATTGTTTTCCAAAAGAGTTGAAGCAGTCAGCATTCCCATCAGTAGTGAAGGCAAGTTCTCTTTTTTTCCACAACCGTGCAAACACCGGTTGCTTTAGTTCTTTCAGATGTGTGCCAGTCTCCATGGTGTGAGATGATATCTCATTGTTATTTCGATCTGCAATGCAATGATGATAGTGATGAAGAGATTTTTTTCATGTAACTTTTGGCCATTCGGATTTCTTCTTTGAGAAAGTTTCTGTTTTTTTCATTACCCAATTTTCTAATGGGATTAGATATTTTCTACTTGTAGAGTTCAACCAGTTAATATCCTGGATATTAACCCCTTATCAGATGGGTATTGGGTGAATATCCTTTCCCCTTCTGTAGACTGTCTTTGTATTCTTTTTTGTTTGTTTGTTTTTGTTTTTTTGGTTTTTTTTTGTTTTTCTTTTTTTTTAAATATATTTATTTATTTTTTAATAGTGAGGCACCTTGAGGTACAGTTGTAGACTTACACATTTTTGTGCTCGGGTTTCGATTATACAATGATCAAACATCCATCCCTCCACCAGTGCGCATTTCCCACCACCACTGATCCCAGCATCCCCTCCCCCCCCCCCAGCCCCATCCCACCCTGCCTCTGTGCAGGGCATTTCCCTCTCTCTCCTTTTGAGTGCCATGGTCGGCAAAAGAGACATTGAGTGGCAATCATGCTTGGTCGACAGTCTACCCTCAGCATGCTCTCCCATCATGGGCGGAACCTCCCAACACCCTTTATTTGGTGTTCCCTTCTCTTTCTGAGCTCCCCCTTCCCCTAACATGTGTGGTTGTCCTCCGGGTCATTGAGTAAAATTCCTGGTACTAATCTCTGCCATACTTGGGTGTTAGTTTCCTATTTTGTTACTTTATGTTCCCCAGATGAATGCAATCTTTCTATGTCTATCCCTTTCTTTCTGAGTCATTTCGCTTAACATGATACTTTCCATGTAGTACCACTTGTATGTAAACTTCATGACTTCGTCCTTTCTAACAGCTACATAGTACTCCATTGTGTAAATGTGCCAGAGTTTCTTCAACCAGTCATCTGTTCTCGGGCACTCAGGTTTTTTCCAGATTCTGGCTATTGTAAAGAGTGCTGCAATAAACAGACAATTGCAGATGTCACTTCGGCTATACTTTTTTGCCTCTCTGGGATTTAGTCCCAGGAGTGGTAATCCTGGGTCAAATGGGAGCTCAATTTCTAGTTTTTTGAGAATCATCCATACTGTTTTCCAGAAGGGCTGAACCAGTTGGCATTCCCACCAACAGTGAAGGAGTGTCCCTTTCTCACCACATCCGCGCCAGCACCGGTTGCTTTTGTTCTTGTGGATCTGGGCCAGTCTCTGTGGTGTGAGGTGATACCTCATTGTGGTTTTGATCTGCATCTCCCTGATGATTAATGATGTGGAACATTTTCTCATGTGTCTTTTAGCCATTCGGATTTCTTCTTTGTCAAAGTTTCTATTCATTTCATCTCCCCATTTTTTGATGGGGTGAATGTTTTCTTTTTGTGGAGTTGAACCAGTATTTTGTATATCCTTGAAATTAACCCCTTATCAGATGTGTAGTTGGCGAATATCCTTTCCCATTCAGTTGACTGTCTTTGTATTTTGGTCACTGTTTCTTTTGAGGTGCAGAAGCTTCTTAGTTTAAGATAGTCCCATTTATCTATCTGTTTTCACTTGCTTGGCCAGCGGTGTGACATCTTTGAAGACACTATTAGCTTCTATGTCATGAAGGGTTTGGCCAACATTTTATCTTATAGATGTATCTTATAGATTCCGGTCTGATGTTGAGGTCTTTAATACACTTAGATCTTACTTTTGTACATGGAGTTAGGCAGCCTCTTTAACAAATTATGCTGGCAAAACTGGACGGCTATATGCAAAAAAATGTCTTTGTATTCTGATCTGTATAATCTACCAGGGCGGCAGGGAAGACCCTGGCAGCTCTCCTCCTTGCTGCTCAGGTTTGGGGGGGACTCTCCGGCCACTCCCCCAGCCAGGGTGGCCCATACCCAGGGGCAGACGGAGGAGGAAACGAGGGGCAAGCCGGTTGATTGATCAGTTGCCATTTGTTCCATTCTCCTGTTCCAGTCTCTCTGAGCCCCCATTCGAGACTTACACACTACCCCTCATTCCCATCACCTCCAGTCTCTCCCGCTCATCTGTCCCAGCTCTATCTTGCTGTCTGGACTGTCTCTCCTCCAACTCTCTCTCTCCTCTCAGCTAAACCAAGTCCAGTACAAAATCAACATAAGAAAGCCCTTCCTTTGCTCATAGACAAAATACCACTTAAGGTGTTTTTCTCCTTTCCTCAGTCCAATAATTTAATTAACATCTTAATTAAAACCTTAATTCTACTTCTTAATATTAGTTTTTTTTGGTATGGAAACAGTAAGAGATACATTGAGGCTTGTAGGGCAGCTCTGCTGGGAACATCTTGCCATAGACTCAGACTACAGAGCTCAGACCAGGTTAATCTTTTCTAACCCTAGCAGGCTTCAAATCTAGTTATTGCGTTTTGGATCATGACAGCATTTGTCCATGATCAAGCTTTCAACATATATTTAAGCATTATTACACTTTGGCCAGGCCCATTTAAATGCCAGGGTAGCACATGGCTCACTGCTTGCCCTGGGTCCATCCAGTCCCTCATCGGGACCCTGCTTTTGGGGTTACTAGGAAGTTAGAGCAACTGAGGCTTAGGTCGAGTGAACGGATATACAGGAGGAAAATATATCATAGAGTCAATTGACTTTCATGTTATAAAATCATAGAATTTACTCTCTTCTTGTGCTAATACAAAAAGGACATTGCTCTGGATTAACTATGAAAAAGACGTAAGGAGAAGAGAAAAACATTATTTACAAGTTAATAGAGCACAAAGAAGGAAGTTACAAATAAACACATAGGAATGGGAGCACTGTGATGAGATAACCCAATAAAACTAAGCTCCCTGTGGCAAGGTGGAAAGGACAAACCAATGTTATCCTAAACTGGTCAGTGTTTCTTTGGAGGTATAGAAGCTTCTTAGTTTAAGATAGTCTCATTTGTTTATCTATGTTTTCATTTGCTTAGTAAGTGGCATTTCTTCTTTGAAGATACCTTTAGTTTCAATGTTGTGGAGGGTTTTTCCCAACCTTGTCTTCAATTTGCCTTATGGATTCCTGTCTGATGTTGAGGTCTTTAATCCACTTTGATCTGACCTTTGTTTATAGTGTAAGGTCTGAACCTAATTTTTGCATGCAGCTGTCCCGTTTTACCAGCACCATTTGTTAAAAAGGCTTTCCTTATTCCATTTCACATTTCTTATTCCCTTTTTTTACTCTCTTATCAAAGATTAGATGATCATATATTTGAGGGCATATGTAAGAATATTCAACCTTGTTCCATTGGTCTGTGGATCTGTCTTTGTTCCATTGTCATGCCGTTTTAATTATTACCATTTTAGAGTAGAGTTTTAGGTTGGGAAAGGTGATGCTTCCCAACATTTTTTCCCTAAGAATTGCTTTAGCTATTCGTGGGGGTTTGTTGTTCCATGTGGATTTCAGGAGTGATTGATCAATTTCTTTGAAGAATGTCATTTGTAGAGATGTCATTTGTAGGGATCACATTGAATTTGTATAATGTTTTGGGGAGTATTGCAATTTTGACAGTGTTAATTCTCCCAGTTCATGAGCAGGGGATGTGTTTCCATTTCTTCTTGTCTTCTTTTATTTCTTGAAGTAGTTTTTTGTACTTTTCTTTGTACAGGTCCTTTACCTCCTTAGATAAGCTGATTCTGAGGTACTTGATTATCTGAGGCATGATTGTGGATGAGATTGATTTTTTCATATCACTTTCTTCTCTCTTATTATTTGCGTATAGGAAATCCATGGACTTTTGTGTATTGATTTTATAGTTGCACTTTACTACACAAGTCTATTGTTTCTAGGAGCTTCTTGGTAGAGGCTTTAGGATTCTCTAAATATAGTATCATATCATCTGAAAACAGTGAGAGCTTGATTTCTTCCTTTCCTGTCTGGATGCCCTTAATATCATTTTCTTGCCTAACCATACTGGAAGTACTTTCAGTACTATATTATATAGGAAAGGTGAGACTGGACATCCTTGTCTTGTCCCTGATCTTAGTGGGAAGGCTCTTAGCTCTTCCCTGTTGAGGATAATGCTTGCCATAGGCTTGTAGTAGATGGCTTTAACTACATTGAGGAAAGTTCCTTCAATACCTATTTTCATGAGAGTTTTCATCATAAATGGGTGCTGGATCTTCTCAAATGTTTTCTCTGTGTCTATTGATATGATCACATGGTTTTCATCTTCTCTTTCATTGATATGATTGATTATGTTGATTGATTTGTGAATGTTAAACCATCCTCGTATCTCTGGGATGAATCCTACTTGGTCATGGTGTATGAACTTTTTGGTGATCTGTTTGATTATATTTGCTAATATTTTGTTTAACATCTCACATCTATGTTCATCAGGGATATGTGATTTGTAATTTTCTTTTTTTGTGGTGTCATTCTTTTCTCTGGTTATTAGGGTGATATATGCTTCATAGAAGCTGTTTGGGAGTGTTTCTATTTCTTCAATTTCTTGGAAAAGCTTGTACAGAACTAGGAATAGGTCCTCTCTAAATGTTTGGAGGAATTTTCTAGTGACTCCATCTGGATCTGGGCTTTTGTTTCTGGGAAGACTTTTGATTACAGTTTCAATTTCCTTAAAAATAATAGCTCTATTCAGGTATTCCATATCTTCTTGGTTCAGCCTTGGGACATTATAGGAGTCCATTAATTAGTTTATTTATTCTAGATTCTCTTGTTTCATGGTATACAGACTTTCAATGTAATCTCTGATGATATTTTGAATTTCTTTCGTTTCTGTTGTGATGTCTCCTTTGCATTTCTGATTCAATTTATTAGTGTTCTTTCTCTCTCTTTGTGATTCTTGGAAGTGGTTTACCAATCTGTTTATTTTCTCAATGACCAGCTCTTGGGTTCACTGATATTTTGGATTGTTTTTTGTGTTTCCATGTCATTAATCTCTGCTCTAAGTTTCATTCTTTCATTTATCCAGTTCAGCTCCTTTTGTTGGTCCTTTTCTAAGATCGTGAGCTCAGGTTATTCATGTGGGACCTATCTTCCTTCCTGAGACATGCTTTCAGAGCTATACATTTTCTGCTTAACACAGCTTTAGCTGCATCCCACAGGTTCTGGTAGCTCATGTCTTCATTCTCATTTGATTCCAGGTATTTTTGCTTCCTTCCTTGATTTCCTCCCAGACCCATTCTTTTTTCAACATTGAATTGTTCAATTTTCAGGTGTTTGATTTTTTTCTCTGCATCTGTGAGTGGTTAACTTGCATCTTCAGTGCCTCGTGGTCTGAAAAGATAGTTGGTACAATTTCTAGCTTCCTGATTCTATTTAGGTATGTTTTGTGACCCCAGCATTAGGTTTGTCTTGGAAAATGTTCCAGTGTGTACTGCACTGGAAAAGAATGTGTATTGGGGGTTTTTTGGAATGGAAAGCGCTGTGTACATCTATTAACCCTTTCTTTTGTATTTCTTTCTTCAAAGCTAGTGTTTCCCTGCTGAGTTTTAATCTTTTTAATCTACCCAAAAGTGATAAGGTGGTGTTGAAGTCTCTGACTACTATTGTGTTGCTACCAATGTCCTTCTTGAAGTCTATCCACAGTTGTTTTAAGTATTTTATCTGGTCCTTCATTGGGTGTGTTTATGTTTAGGAGTGTGATTTCTTCCTGCTTTACATATCCCTTGATTATTAAAAAATGGCCTTCACTGTCCCTTCTAATCTTTTATAGCATGAAATCTATGTTGTCATACACTAGAATGGCTACCACAACTTTTTAAGGGAGTTGTTTGCTTACAGGATTGTTTTCCATCCTTTGACTTTGAGTCTGTGTTTGCTCTGACTGTTCAGATGTGATTCTTGTAGGCAGCAGAATGTTGGGTTCAGTTTTTTAATCTATTCTGTCCCTCTGTATTTCTTAATTGATGCATTTAGACCACTGACATTGAGAGAGATTACTGTCCTATATTTCTGCAGAAATTTGTTGTGCTTGTAGGAATTTTTCTTGTCTTACAGTAGACCCTTTTATTCTTCTTTTAAGGTTGGTTTTGAGTCTATGAAGTTCCTGAGCTGCTGTTTATCCATAAAATAGTGTAGTGTATTGCTCCTTTGAGTTTAAGCGAGAGTTTAGCTGGATAAAGTATTCTTGGTGAGGTGTTCATTTCACTGTGTGGGGTTTTTTTGTTGTTTTGTTTTGTTTTTTTTTTCTATATCTCACCATTGTCTTTGGGCTTGGAAGGTTTCCTCTAATAAGTCTGCTGTAAATCTAAAGGATGCTACTTGGTATGTTATTTCCTTTTTGACCTCGATGATTGCAGTATTGTGTTTCTATCCATGGTATCTGTCATTCTGATTATGATATGTCTTGAAGTCATTTTCTTAGTGTGTCTTTTAGCTCGTACCCTTCGGGCTCCTCAGATCTGGATGCCTACAATCTCTAGCTCTGGAAACATCTCAACAATGATATCTTTAACTGTTTCTATTTCATTGGGATTGCCTCTTGTCCTTCTGGTACTCCAATGATTCTTATGTTTTACTTCTTGAGTTCATTCCCTAGGTCTTTGGCTCACCTTCTAGCTATTTTTAGACCTTTTCCCATTGTATGTCCTTACGCTTTCTGCAGCTCATCTTCAGAATCACTTATTCTGTCTTCTGCTGTAGTCATTCTACTGTTGAAGTCACCCACTGAGCTTTTAATTTCATCTACTGAATCCTTTATTAGTGACACTTCTGTTTGTAGCTTTCCTATTTCTGCTCTCATTTCTTCCTGTATTTTCTTGGCTGCCCGTTCCACTGTGTCTTTCATGTCCTCTTTTAATTTACAGGATGCCTGCTCCACCGTTTCTTTGAGTTCATTGAACATCTTCAACATTTCATCTCTGAATTCTTTATCAGAGAAATAGTATTTGTGGGTAATCCCTGTTGAGGCTTCTGGACTCTTCTTCATCCTCTCCTCACTGTGGGGATTTGTGCTGTTTCTACATGTTGTTGTGGTAGTGTGGAGGTAGGACCCTCCAGTTCACCCTCAGTGTACCCCTCTGGATGCAAGAAAGGACTCTGAATGTGCTTGGTCAATGGTGATTATCCTTTTCCCCTTCTAGAATAGTACCTTCCTCTTTGGTGCTCATCTGTGACTTATGTGAGACATCTAGTGAAGCTTCAGAGTATATATTCTTTTATAGTAGGCTTGTACATCTTCTTGTATTCACCATTATTTTGTTGAGATTGGAATAGACTAGTGGACTATTGGCCTAATGTGTTTGACATGACCGAGATGGATGTTCTCCACAGAATTAGGTAATGGCGATTGAGATATGAGTTCAGAGAACTGGGAAATGGGAAAATAACTGTTGCTGCTCCAGAGGTCATGCCCCCTGCTGTGCTGTAGTTCCGGAGAGATGCTGGGAGGAGTTGCCCTCTGGGATTTGGGGTGGAACAGACACAGGGAATGGGTCGCCATCCAGGGAGGTCCACACATCTGGTGGAGGGAATTGAGGTGGCGCTGGAAGCAGGCTGCAGGTCCGAGGGATGCTTAATCCTGTCATTTTTACACAAAGGTCTAGACTTCTTTGAATCATACTTTAGTTAGTAATGTTTTCTATTATCATTATCTACTCTTACAAAGTTTTTATTTAATTTATTTTTTATTATGCAATAGGAATATCCTGATATAGAAACTACCATAATTATACTTATGTTATGTTTTAGCAGAACATTTGAACTAGCTCCTTTTTGGGTGGTGAGGGTTGTCTTTCAAAAAAAAAACTGGGGCCACACCAGGTGATGCTTAGGGCTTTCTCCTGGCTCTGAACTCAGGGTTCACTCCTGGAGGTGCTCTCTCGGGGACGTTATGGGATGCTAGAGATAGAAGCTGGAACAGCCACATGCAAGGGAAGTGACTAATCTGCTGGACTATCTCTGACTGCTGAACTATATGAATTTTTGAAAAGATCATTGTCATTGTAGTGAACAAATATATATCACACTATTAAAAAAATCTAAATGATGTAAAAATGAGTAAAGAAAGACAGTTATCCCTGTCTCAGATGCAGACAGCACAAAGGAGTTTCAGTTCTAAATTTACAAAACATGCACACTTTAAATTATATTATGACTTTTTTGTTCTGCTTTGTTTTATTTTGGGGCCACACCCTGCAATGCTCAGGGTCTTCACTGCTGGAAGTTTTCTGGGACCATGTGGAATGCCAGGGAATTGAACCCTGGTGGACAGCATGCAAGGCAAGCGCCTTACTCTCTGTACTCTCTCTCTGACTCCATAACCAATTTAAATGTATAATAAAACTAAGTTTTAAAAGAAAAAGCTATCATATATAAAAATCAATAAGGATGTCTCTGTTTAAGGAAAGAGGAGAGAGAAAAGATAGGCACCACTGTCCACGCAGATATTTAAATCTGTAGAGGTTCATACTAATCACATACTAACCTTGAGAAGTTAATTTGTGTCTTGAGACATTCTGATGCCTGGGGTCACAGGTATTAGAGTTTGATTAACAACCCCAAAGGGCATTTGTAAAAAAGGTCAGATTTAGTACTAAGACAATTTGCAGTGTAGTTCAAGAGAAAAGACAAAGGGCAGTTAAAAAGAAGGGTCAAGTTACCCTATTTGAACTGCACTCTGCTTTGCATATGTTAAAAAGACCTTTGTTCCTCACATTTCTGAACTGAATATTCAACTTTGAGGGGACTGGGGCATTTTTGTTGAATTCTGGGTAAGGAATCTTGGAGAAAATTCTATCTTGATAAACTAAAAGCTTTTCATTGAGTTAAAAATAAAATGAACTAGGGACTGCGGAATAAAACCACTTTCACCAAACCTAACAAACCATTGACTACCTAGAGCTAAAGTTAGGCAGAGCAGATTTATAGAGAAACCAGCCCTCACCACCCCTGCCTTTAACCTGAATATCCAAGTTTTAAATAATGAGCAACAATTGAAAGATGAAGAGGGGAAGACAGCAGAAGGGCAAAGCTACAGAAAAATCAAATACTGTTGTGGCATGTCAGTGCCACACAGGGTACTATTAAACAGCTGTCACCAATTGTAACATAAGAGTGACAATAGCATGTCTCATATTAGCTATTCTTTTAGATTATTTAAAGCTCTTATTTTATTTATTTATTATTGAATCACAGTGAGATAGTTACAAAACTTTCATGTTTGAGTTTCAGTCATATAATGATCGAACCCCCCTCCCTCCACCAGTGCACATTCTCCACCACAAATATTCCCAGTATACCTGTCCCCCCAACCCTTTCCAACCCTCCTCCTGTCTCTATCACAGACAATTCCCCCCATACTCTCTCTTTACTTTGGGGCATTATGATTTGTAACATTGATACTGAGAGGCTATCATATTTTGTCCTTAATCTACATTCAGCACACATCTCCTATCCCGAACGATTACTCCAACCATTGTTGGCTTAGTGATTCCTTCTCTGTTCCAGCTGCCTTCCTTCTCCCCCAGCTCATGAGACAGACTTCCAACTATGGAGCATTATTCCTGGCCCTTGTGTCTACTGTCCTTTGGTATCAGTCTCATATTATGTTATTTTATATTCCACAAATGAGTGCAGTCGTTCTATGTCTGTCCTTCTCTTTCTGACTCATTTCACTTAGCATGATACTCTCCATGACTATCCACTTAGAAGCAAATTTCGTAACTTCATTTTTGCTAACAGCTGCATAGTATTCCATTTTGGAGATGTACCATAGTTTCTTTAACCAGTCATCTGTTCTTGTGCATTCGGTTTGTTTCCAGATTCAGGCTATTGTGAACAGTGCTACAATGAACATACAGGTGCAGATGTCATTTCTACTGTGCTTTTATGCAGATTCAGGATATATTCCCAGAAGTGAAATTATGGGCTTATATGGAAGCTCAATTTCTTATTTTAAAACCATGTGGAAATAAAAATGTTCTCCCAAATTATTTATTTAATTCTGGAGTGGTCAGTAAGTAGAGGAGAGCAGGGAACAGAGAGCCTTACACCAGGAACCATGGTCTGAGCCCTTGGAGCTATCTTTTCAGACCAAAATGGGAAAGTTTTGAAACATGTTATCCAATGATTGAAAAAACAATTGTTCCTCTATATTTTGACTACACCAACTGTATTCTGGGTTTACTTCTGGTTCTATGGCCAGGGTCACTCCTGGCAGTACTAGGGGGATTACATGTAATGCCAGGGATAGAACCACCAGGCAAGTTCTTTAACACCTATAGTGTAGCTCTGGTGCTGTTTAAAATTTTTAGCAATATTTGGGACTATTGCAATAGTACAGTGGGAAGGATGTTTGAATGTGCTTGTGATTGACCTGAGTTCGATCCCCAGCATTATATACTGTCTCTGGAGCACTCTCTTAGGCAATCCCTGATAACTGCCAAGTGTGGCCAGAAACAGAAACAAAATCAAAAAGCTCACAAAAACATTTTTATCACTATATCTTATGGAGTTATTTGTAACAAAATTAAACTTTCACAGAAATAATTCATAGATTTTAACTTCTCTTTCTCATTAGATGATTAATCATGCTTTAGAGCATAGCAGTTGGTTATTGTGTTAATAATAATAATATAATAATAACATAGCATTATGTTAAAAATTGAAATATTCTGTTTCTCTAAAATATAATTGTACTTGCATAATTTGTCTGTTCTATGTGTCACATAAGAAAATTTCAATTGTGACCTTGTTGCCCCACTTTTCATTAAAATATTAGACCTTTATTAATTTCTTCAATATTTGTAGGTTTTGTTTGTTAGAATTTTGGACACAGTCTGTGATACTTAGGGCTTATTCCTGGCTCTTCACTCAAGGGTCACTCCTGGGGGATGTAGGGGGATCATATAGTTTACTAGGGATCAAACTGGGGTCTGCTATGTGCAAGATAAGAACCAACCCACTGTACTACTGGCATCAGTTTTCACATTTTGATGTCTCTTTTGGCTTTTTTCTCAAATAATATACTATGAACTAATACAAAGTTGGAGATTTAGTTTAGATATACCATTGACCATCTTCTGTTTTTCTTTTTTTTAAGTTTCAGTTACAATGTTATCACGATCATGACCATCTTGTTGTCCGTCGATTGCCTCAAGCAGGCCCCAGTAACGTCTCCTTCCTCGTAGCCCTGAGATTATTTGAAAAGTGCCATATTCAAGGCTCTTTCAGGGTTAGGAGAATGAGGCCCATCATTGTTACTGGTATTTGGCATATTGGGTACGCCACGGGGAGTTTGCCAGACTCTGCCATGTGGGCAGGTTACATTCAGTAGCCTGCCAGTTTGTCCAAAGTAAGAATGAGATAATAAGATGTCACGTCGCTTCATTCACTGCCACGTGCTTCCGGGAGCTGGGTTTTATAGTCTCTGGGTCTTGGCCCTTGATGGAATTACACGGCGCCAGGGGGCCAGTTGGTGGGTGTGAACCCTGCCTACTGGAAGATGGAGGATCTGGGTGGAGGATACTCAGCCCCGATTCGAGCAGGCTTGGAGATCTCAGCCTCGGGACCCGCATGCCTTTGTTCCTCTGCCAGTACCTTCACGCGTGTGGAAAGTGGTCTCAGTATGGTGGTGGCTGGTTCTGGAGGTCTTCGGCTGCTGGAGCCCTGGTCAGGCCAGGGAGGGAAACTCAGCCCGCTCCCCTCCAAGGGGTCCTGTCAAGGACAGACAGGTGCGGGGGCAGGAGAGTCTGCCTTACAATGTTAGATAGATAGTAATTCTGAGGATACTAAATGAAAATACCAGAAGAAACTATCACATACAGCTACTCCAGATGGAATCCCGGCGACCATGAGCTTCCACAAGCAAGATTTATGATAAAAATAATAACTATTGATTTAAATCATTGTTTGTGAGAAGTAGGTGCTATAGTCATAGATAGCTGGAACACTGAAATCATTTAGTATAATGATAACTAGTATATTTGGATACTTAATCTCTTTTATTTATTGTAAACAAGCACTAATGCTAAACCGTATACTAATTCTAACCCAAACCTATAATGTGCTGACCTTAACTTAGACTTAAACCTACGAACTCATCTAAATTTAAAAATTGTTATGTACTTCAGTACATTTTTAGATATGAAATAAATAACACCTAATACCTAAACCTAATATCTTAGTCTAGCCCTAACCCTAGTCCAAACTCTATTTCTAAATATAAACCTGAAATTATCTTAAGTTTAACAACTGTTAAATTAAACTTAACAATTAGTCAAAATTTAACAATCATCTTATACTTCATTTTTTAACTTGGAACACACAAAAAGCTTATTCTTTATCTCCATACACATATCCTAACTGTAACCCAAGTTTTATTGTTTGAGCTAGTTAGTTCAAACATTAGATTAGTTAGGTTAACTCCATTATTCTAACCTATACTACACCCAAACTATATTTACCTTGAATTTGGCAGTGCCAAAATTTACCAATTAGGCTAAATTTAACAATCACCCAATGTTTGCATGTTTAACTTTAAACACAGGAAACCTAAAAACTAACTCCTATACAGACCAACATCCTATTCAGAGACATAATCCTTGTACTCACACTTAAACATGATCAGGATCACAATCATCCTTTTGTTTGTCGATTGCCTCGAGCAGGCACCAGTAATGTCTTCTTCATCCTATCCCTGAGATTTTAAAGTGCCAAATTCAAGGCCCTTTCAGGGTTAGGAGAATGAGACCCATCATGGTTACTGGTATTTGGCATATTGGGTACGCCACGGAAAGTTTGCTGACTCTGACGTGTGGGCAAGTTACATTCGGTAGCCTGCCAGGTTCTCCAAAGTAAGAATGAGATAAGATGTTGTGCAGCCGCAAAGGCGGCCGCATGCTTCAGGGAGCTGGGTTTTATAGTCTATGGGTCTTGACCATTGATGGGATTACATGGCACCGGGGGGGGGGGGGAGGAGAGGGGGTCAGTTGTTGGGTGTGACCCCTGCCTACTGGAAGATAGAGGTTCTGAGTGGAGGATGCTCAGCCCCTATCTGAGCAGGCTTGGAGATCTCAGCCCCGGGACCCGCATGCCTTTGTTCCTCTGTCGGTACCTTCATGCATGTGGAAAGTGGTCTCAGCATGGTGGTGGCTGGTTCTGGAGGTCTTCGGCTGCCAGAGCTCTGCTCGGGGTGGGGAGGGAAACTCAACCCGCCCCCCTCCAAGGGGCCCCGGAGAGGACAGCCAGGTGCGGGGGCAGGAGACTCTGCGCCATGTAATCCCATCAATGGCCAAGTCCCAGAGACTATAAAAACCAGCTCCCAGAAGAGAACAGCGCACACTTAAACACTAACCTTTATTCTAGCAGTGTCTAAATTTATCATTTATCTTAAGTTTAAAATCATCCTATTCATAACTTGTTTTTATAACTTAAAGGTTAAAACTGAACAAGTAGTATCAGATGATTGTTATATTTAGGTTACTTGGAGGTTTTCGTCATTGCTAGGGTCACAGTTAGGATAGGTTAGGGTAGTATTGATGATTGATAAATTTCGGCTAATTGTTTGGTTTAGGCCTAAGCTAGGGTCAGGGTGAGTATAGGGTTAGAATCATGCTAGAATTAGGGTTAGGGTTAGGTTATGGGTTGTACTGCAGCTAGATGTTAATTTTTGACTGTTTTTCATGTTAAAGATAAACGTTTAGTACCAGATATTTGTTAAATTTAGGCTAAAGAGAATTTTAGGCATTTCTAAGATCAAAGTTAGTATCATTAAGGTTTATTATGAACTTTAGGGTTAGAGTTTAAATGGAAGTTAAGTGCTATGTTTTGCTGTATTTCAAGTTTACAAATTCAAGTTAGTATAGGGTGATTATTAATTATTTTCCATTCGTTAAATTTAAGCCTAGGCAAGCATCTGGGGTTACATGGGTATTGTTGGATTTGGATTAGGGTCAGTGTTAGGTTGGTTGTTGTAGGCTTAAGTTTTGGTTTCATCTGTGTTTCAAGATAATTTATAGTTATCAGCAGTGCTAAGGTTTAGGTTAGTATTGGTTAGGGTTAAAATGAGCATGAAGGGTAAGGTTTGTGTAACATTAGGCTTCATATATTGTTCCATTTCAAGTTACAAGTGCAAATTAACTATAAGATGATTTCTACATTTTGTCTAATTGGTAGGTTTAGGCCTAGGCAAGGTTAGGATTAGTACAAAATTGGAGTTAGATTGGGATTATGGTTAGGGATAGGGTTAGGTTAGGAGTTGTGGAGGAGTATGGTATTAGTTTTTGCTGTGTTTTAAATTATGAATGAATTCCTAGTATAGAATGATTGTTTTATGGTTTGAGTAGGGATATATATATATAAGGTTGTGCTGTGTTTCAAGTTAAATTTAAATTTAGCATGATTATAATGTTTGACTAATTGTTAGGAACTACTACATGAAAAACTATTTTCACATATTATTTGATAAAAATAATGACATTAATGATTAGAACTCTCGCTAGTACAATTATAGAACAGCCAGGACTAATTTTAACTACAACATTAAATTTTAAAAAATATGTTAAATATATGAAAGAACAGGTTTTAGTCACTGAACTTTATGTAGTAATGATTGTGATTTATGATATATAGGTTTATTGGTAGATCTAAAACTATTAAATTGATGGCTAAAACATTTATGTGTAAATTACAATACCTTAATTAAAATATATATACAAATTATGAAACAAAAACTTAAATCATTGAAGTATAAAATAGATAGACTGGGTGAAACTGTGTCAAAGAAAATACATTTTGATATTCAAAGCAAAATATCTTTTCAGACATAGAAACTGAAAGAATTCAATATCAGCAGATATGTATGAGTAGAGTTGTCAAAAAACGTTATTCAGACAAATGAAAATAATAACAGATATGTGACTATATACTAAATGATAAAACATTCCAGAAATCCAAACTATGTAAGTAAATACATCTAGACCAATATTACAGAGTTAAGGTCTATACTTTGTATATAGTTTGCCCTGGTTTGGTCTCTAGCATCACATAACCCCCAAGACACATTGGGCACAATCCTGAGATACCTATAAACCCCAGACAGTTCTAGGTAATTCCACATTCTGCAGGACCAGAGCAGGAACATACTTTAGACTTCACATTGAAACCCAGGAAAGGTTGACTTAGAATTAGGGACAGGGTTGCCCAGGCATTCTTAGCACCACTCAAGAACCCTTCAAAAGTAAATCAGTTTACACTCATTCATATTTTAAAAAAAAACCTAAAATATATTGAGTACATTGGGGCTGGAGCAATAGCACAGCAGTAGGGCGTTTGCCTTGCACGCAGCCAACATGGCCAACCCGAGTTCGATTCCTCCGCCCCTCTCGGAGAGCCCGGCAAGCTACCGAGAGTATCTCGCCCGCACAGCAGAGCCTGACAAGTTCCCTGTGACGTATTCGATATGCCAGACACAGTAACAACGAAGTCTCCAATGGAGACGTTACTGGGCCCGCTCAAGCAAATCGATGATCAACGGGAGGGCCTTTACTTTTACTTACTTTACTTACATTGAGTGTGATTAGAAAGATAGTACGGATTTAAAGCACTTGCCTTACACTCTATTGACCCAGATTTGATTCCCAGCATTGTATGTGGTCACCTGAGTATTGCCACGAATGATCATGAGCACAGAATAAGGAGTAACTGAGCCTAGCATGATATGCCTCAACCCACCCCCCCAAAAAATGAATGAAAGAATGAAAGAAATAAAGAGAAAGAAAGAAAGAAAGAAAGAAAGAAGAAGAAAATTGTGCTGTTTAAATATCACTGTATCACTGTCATCTCGTTGTTCATCAATTTGCTGGAGTTGGTACTAGTAACTATTCCATTCGTCTTAGCCCTGAGATTTTAGCAAGTGCCACATTGCAGGCTACGGGGAATGAGACCTAAAATATATTAAGAGTACATTGAGTGTGATTAGAAAGATAGTGCGGATTTAAAGCACTTGCCTTACATTCTGTTGACCCAGATTTGATTCCCAGCATTTTATGCGGTCACCTGAGTATTGGCACGAATGATCGTGACCCACGAATGATTCAGGGTCAGGGGAATGAGACCTATCATTGTTATTGTTTTTTTTTTTTCATATCAAATATGCCACAGGTTGCTTGTCAGACTCTGCTGTGCAGGCAGGATCCTCTCGGTAGCCTGCCGGGTTCTTGAGTTCTCTGGGTTCACCATAACCAATAAACAGTCAGTACACAGAAAACTGCACAGTACTAAGGGCCAAATGTAACAGCAAAAATCAAGAGCCTGGGCATACTTCCCCTGGGGCTCCTCAGCAAAGACCCATAGGGGAGGGGACGGGGTATGGGTGTGGGTCTAATAAATGCCCTCAAAGAATTCAGAGGAAACAGTACAGGTTTCAGAACACTATCATTGGTTAAACCACCAGCAGATTGTAGTAAGTACATTTACTATACACTTAAAAAAAAAGTATCTGTTATAAACTAAATATCTGTATTCTGCCCTCCCCCAAATATTCATATACTAAATTTTTGAATATTCATACACCCATAACATCTAGGGCCTCTGAAGAGGTAATGAAGGGCTGGAGAGATAGTATAGTGAATAGAACAATTAACCTTGCACCTACGGAGCCAGGTTCAATCCCCAGCACCACATATGGTTCCCCAAGCCCCGCCAGGAGTGAACCCTGAGCAGAGAGCCAAAAGTAAGCCTGGAGCACCACCAGTGGTGGTCAAAAAACAAAACAAACAAAACAAAACAAGTAATGAACGTTAAATGAGGTCATAGTGTAGAACTCTGGTTAAAGGGCATCAGTGCCCTTACAAGAAAAGACAGCTGAGGGCTTGCTTCCCCCGCCTCCATGACTCACAGAGAGGCCCAGTGAGTCATGGGGCAGCCACCTATAAGCCAAGGGGTCTTAATGGCACCTTAAACTTCCAAGTTCCTAGCTCAGAGAACTATGAGAATAAATCCCTGGTAAGCCACATCGTGGGTAGCACAAAGACAGCCCAAGCTGACGAACACATCTTCCAAAGAACGTAATACACCAGGGTGTCACCAAGTCCTACATTTGATCAAAGCTGGAGAAACGTGCCAGATTTTACTTCTACTGCACTTTATGGAAAAGGAAATTCTCTGAAGTCAGTACTCAGAAGAGGACCGTGACTGAAGATCTGATGGGCTTAGTCCCTGGACAGAAGTCAGGGCATTAATGAACTAAAACCAAAGCAGAGGGGCTGGAGCAATAGCAAGGTGTTTGCCTTGCACGCGCCCAAGCCGGGTTTGATTCCCAGCATCCCACCCCGAGGCACCGCCAAGAGTGATCCTGGAGTATAAGCCCTGTGAATATGACTCAAAAAAAAAAACTGAACCAAACCCCAAGAAACATTAAGGTGCTCTTTCATCCTGGTGTCTCCTCTCAGCCTCTGCTTTCTCCTGAGCCCCATCTTAGAGCAAACACATCTCATCACCTGTTTCAGAGTCTCTAGGGTGTGGCCCCTCTTTTCCATTAACATCATCTGCCACCCAGAGTTCAGGCCCTTTCTTATTTGTTATTTATCTGAATGTTCTCTTTTAGCTCTGTCCTTTCAGATCTGTGAAGCCTCTGCTTTCCTAAAGATCTGGCTCAAATGCCCTGTTGTTCGTAACAGAAACTTGTCTCCTAGTAAGGTTCTGAGTGCTTCATCCTTAATCACAGCAGCATCTGTTCCCTGGTGCAGTTCCTTCTTATGGTCTTGTGCTTCACCTCTATTTCCAGACAATAGTCAGCTTTTTTTTTTTTTTTGCCCATCTCCCGTGTATTTTAGAATTCTAAGCTTCTGGAACTCATGATGTATTTGTTGAAGTGTGTGTGTGTGTGTGTGTGTGTGTGTGTGTGTGTGTGTGTAACATAAGAGAGCTAATGATTTGAGTATAAATTGTACTCAGATCACTGCTCTCCTTTTTGGAAGCAGTATAATATGGGTGGAAAATGGGGGAAAGCACTAACATTGATTGAAGCTCTAGTGTGCTGCTTCATCTTTTTTTTTTCTACTGCGGGGTGGTGGGGAGGACACTGGCAATACTCAGGCAGCTACTGTGCTTGGGGGTTCACTTCTGGAAAGAGTCCGGGGGCCAGGCAGTGTCAGGGCTTGCAGCTTGCAAAGTATATCTTCAACCCATGGATCTATCTCTCAGCCCTCTGTTGCTTCTTTATTCTGGTTTTCCAGACTGTGACAAGGAAACAAGGCAGAGGAGGGGAGATAGTCCTCATTTTGCAGAGGAAGCATCTGGAGTTGAATGGATAGCATTGAGGTGCATCTGGATGAGTTCTGAAGTCCGGGTTTGAGCCTAGGTTTCCTATGTCTGCTTTGCTTTTCAGAGCAATTTCTGCATTTTTTTTTTTTTGCTTTTTGGGTCACACCCAGCAATGCACAGGGGTTACTCCTGGCTGTTTAAACATATACATAAAAAACCAAAATAGCACAGTGGTAGGGCGTTTGCCTTGCACACAGCCAACATGGTCGACCTGAGTTCGATTCCTCTGCCCCTCTCGGAGAGCCCGGCAAGCTACCGAGAGTATCTCGCCCACACGGCAGAGCCTGGCAAGCCACCCGTGATGTATTTGATATGCCAAATACAGTAACAGCAAAATCTCCAATGGAGACGTTACTGGGCCCGCTCAAGCAAATAGATGAAAAACGGGAGGGCCTTTACCTTTACCTTTACTAGTAAATATAATTTTTGTTTACTAGTAGTAAATGTGGTGGAGTGATAGCACAGTGGATAGGGCATTTGTCTTGCACATGGCGGACCCGGCCGGCCCGGGTTCGATTCTTCTGCCCCTCTCAGAGAGCTCAGCAAGCTACCGAGAGTATCTTACCCGCACAGCAAAGCCTGGCAAGCTACCTAAATATCTGAAAGGAGAAGAGTAGTCATTGTATAAGTAGCAAAAATTAATATCTATATATAATTGAAAATAAATTCAAAATATAAACTCCTTAGTGATTATATTAGGGTACTACATGAAAGTTTTGTACAAAATAATAATAATAATAATGGCAAGCCATTGTACTTAAAAATTTAGAGAAATACAAATTGAATGAAACTCAGTTTCTGAACCAGTAGTATAATTATTGTTTAGGTGTCAGCTATTTCCAAATAGAACTCAAATTGAAGAATTATAATTCTCATTCTGGAAAGTATTAAGAAATCAAAAATAATTTTAAAATTTTGTGTAAATTAAAATTAAATTAGTCATTAGAACTCTGCAAATGAATTTGGAATGAATGATAATATTTGACTTCTTTTTTTATAAAGTTACTCCTGAATCAAAGAAGAAGATATTGTGGGTTTAATTAGAAAAATAAGTGAAATGGATAAAATTATGCCTGAAAATAGACACAATTATACTGGCTAGTTCTCAATCCTGTTGCAAAGGCAATTTCCTTAGTTAAAGGTAGTGAAATTGCTACTGGACAGTTAAATATGTGAAAATACACAAAAATTAAAAATATCCTGTTCAAAGCAAAAATTAAATGACACAAAATCCAGGTATCTTAGGAATAAAGAAACAAAAGGAACGCAAATTGCAAAAGGAAGTAAAGCTATCAGTACTTGCAGATGACATGGAAAGATCTAGAGAAACTCTTACGACTTTAATTAAAAAAAATTAAAACAAGAAATCCGATAAAGAGAGGAACAACACAATGAACATAAAATATTTAATATTTAAATATTAAATATGTAAACAAAAACAAAGATTTTTTTAAAGTTCCATTGAAAACTAGAAATAAATCAACTTAACAAAGGAATAAAAATTGTAAGTTAAAAAGTCACCATTAAAAGAAATATAAGTTAATAGAAGATAGAAAGATAGAAGCTACTAGAAGATAGAAGCTACTAGAAAAACATTCCATGCTTATGTGTTGGAAGGACTGACATTATTAAAACATTTTACAGATACCATAAATCCCTATCAAAATCCCTGTGATAATCTTCAAAGAAACAGAAAAAAAAAGGTTAATGAATTTTGCATGGAACCACAAAGACTGCATTAACTAAAGCAATCCTAAAACAAAAGAATAAAGGACGCATCATACTTTCTGACTTAAAACTAATGCTCCCTATGTAGTTAAAGTCAGCTGTGTAAAAACAATCAAAGACAAAACAAAGAGAAAATTGAACTTGAGAGATAACTCAAAGGTCTAAGCACACATTTTGCATGCTAAAGGCTTTGGACTTTGAGTCTTCACACAACATTTTCCCTAAGCAACACTCAGAGTGACCCCAGAGCACTACCAGGTGGCCTAGAAGTCAAATCAAAACAAAACAATAGAAATTAAAAATAAAAAGTAAATCATAGTACCTTTTAGTAAAGTAATTCCTACAGTATTAGAAGAATGAAAGAACACATAAAATGACATTACTCTGAAAAGAATGCTCACTTTTACAAAACGGATAAAGCTCCATGCTAAAGCAATGGCTATTTCAAAGAATAGAAAGATATTATGTAAAAGTAATTTCACAGCTGTGTAGTAGGGAATATTTTACATTTGTTTATTTCTAAATTGTGCCAGTAACTTTAATCTCAAAGTTCCTAGAAATATGAGTTGTAATTGCTGACATGTACATATTTAGAGGGAAAGGATGAATTAAAAAAAAAAATCTCAGAAAAACTAGCATGCACGGCTGGTAGGACTTTTGCCTTACTCGAGGCCAACCTGGGTTCGATTCCTCCATCCCTCTTAGAGAGCCTGGCAAGCTACTGAGAGTATCCTGCCCACATGGCAAAGCCTGGCAAGCTCCCCGTGTCATACTTGATATGCCAAGAACGCTAACAACAAGTCTCACAATGGAGACGTTACTGTTGCCTGCTCTAGCAAATTGATGAACAACTGGATGACAGTGCTACAGTACAACAGTTATTCTGTAAACTAATTCAGAATAATGAAATGTAATGAAATAGAAGGTTCAAATGCTTGTAATTTTATATCTGCATTCAAATGTTTAATTCTCTTAATGAGTGTTGATTATTGAATATTGTTCAATTAGAGTTTGTTATGTATATCAGATATTGGCCTGTAGTTACTTGTTTCTTTTTTGAAGTGTATGTGTGTATGTGTGTGTGTATGTGTGTCTCTGTGTGTGTGTATGTTTGTGATATTCGTCTATGATTTTGGCATGTGGGTACTGTCAGAACAAAGATGACCTTAACGATACAGGGATGACTAGTTTTAAGTCAGAAAGCATAATGTGTTCTTTCTTCTTTTACTTTAGGATGGTTTTACTTAATAAAGTCTTCTGTGATTTCATGCAAATTCATTAAGCTTTTTTCTATTTCTTTGAGGAATAGCACTGGGATTTCAATAGGAATTTCATTGTATCTGTAAAATGCTTTGAGTAGGATAACTATTTTAATAAAGCTAGTTCTTCCAATGCCCAAGCATGAAACGTTTTTCCATCTCATTCTCTTATTTTATTGTTTATCCTGGGGACAAGGTTTTTCAATGTGCAAATCTTTTACTTCTTTGTTAAGCTGATTTCTATGCAATTAATTATTTTAACGGAACATTAAAATTATATTCAATTTTTATGTACATATTAAATACAAACTACTTTTATACTCATAATAACTAACACTAATGAAGATTAGGTATGAGAAAAGAGTGTCTGCTTTAACCACTATTCAGCTTAGTATCAGAAGACCTAGCAACAATTATTAGGAATAAAGAAACAAAAGGGATGCAAATTGCAAAAAGAAGTAATCACTATTTGCTAATGGCATAGAAACTTCATAAAATGTGTTTAGAATAATTTCTTTCTCTAAAATTTTTGTAAGAACTCAAGAAATTAGTCAAATTTGAAAGTTTAATAGAATTTCCTAGAGAAATCATATGGTTGCAGGTGATTGTTTAGGGAAGGATAATGTGGAATAATATTGACTCTTTGGTAGAAAGTGGGACCTGGTAAATATTTAGAAAAGGATTGAAGTTATTCCTATAAAACACATTAGGTATTCTATTAGATCCAGAATTGTATCAAGTTCTTTTTTCTACTTTAAATGCTTTTGTTGTTGTTCAACTGGTTTATCACGGGTAGAATAAAATACTGTCAGCATGTCTTTATCATTCACCATATTCGAAGATACATGAACATGTAAATTCCACCTACATTATGGATGTTTCTGAGATGTTTCACATTTTTTTCTGTATCTCCACATGCTTATAAGAGCATTGGATTCTTAAGAAAGTAAGCTATTTAGAGAGCTTAAAAGAAAAACATTATAGTCCCTAAAGAAATTCACTGTGATCTTCGAATCTTCCCAACCATATCACCACCACCAAATTAGTTTATGCTACTCCAGTATCAGAATGAATTGAGGGGTGAGAACCAGAAATATAAATTTAGGAACCCATGTTTTGAGAATAATTTTGTAAGTAGTAATAACACATATATATTTCCATAACACTGACGGAGCCAAATGGCAATTCGCATGAAATAAAAGGGTTTTTTGTTAGTAGATTAACAGTTCTGGAACTTGTTTATACATATACTGGAGTACAGTCTAGGAAAGAAATGGTGTCAAAATTATTATTAAAATATTCAATAAATGATATAGCTAAAATTAGACATTTAAAAAAATTTTTCTTACACTACAAAAAGAGAGTATAAATATATAAACATTATATTTTTAAAGAACTAGAAGCTACTTTTTTTCTGAATGAAGCGCAGGATCTCACACAGGTAATAAAATATTGAACCTCAGAGCATATTAGGTATTTTGTTATATTCAATAACTCTGAGCAGATACCCTACCAACAAATAGTTAAACGAACACAGGAAGCAAATTATTTTAATTGTAATATTAAAGAGAGTTTAGTTAAAAAACTACTATTCAAAATGAATATTATCTAAAAGATAATAGCTGCATAAATTGTATGCATATGCCCCCATATATTATTAACTATTTCAGAGAAATAAATGAATGCATTTAATTTGATACAAAAGAATTTTTAGATCATATGATTTTCAAATGCAGTTCACAGAAATTGGATCAATTTTCTGTTTTAAAAACCTGTTAAATATAATATCATAAATATTCTGTATTTGCTTGTGCATAAGTAGTAAATATATTAAAACTGAAGCATTATGAAGTAGTCTTACAGGGAAAGGTTTCTGAGGATAATATTAGAATATGAGAATTTAATGAGGCTTTCAACACTGAGAAGATTTGACTTGTGGGGAAAGAATATTATTTATGTATTATCTGAGTAATATATGTATCTAAGTTTAAAGTACAATTGTTAAATGCCATTTATTTTTTATAACTATACTTATTTAGAATTGTGGCTATTTAGCAAATCTAGATTGCTTTTTGTATTGATGATGGAAGGGGAAATTAATAATTTTAGAGAAATTATTAACATCATAGGAAGTACTTAACTGTTACTTTATTTTTTATTTATTCTCTAAGTCCTAGCCAAACTGCTATGGTGGTTTCTTGAGCAAATATTTCAGACACTGTACAAGTAAATATAAGATTAAAATTCTAGTTGACACTGCCTAAATATTTAGAGAAATGTAAATGCTTAAAAACTTTTTCTTTATATAGATAATGCATTATAAATTCTTAGGGCTGGAGCGATAGCACAGCTGGTAGGGCGTTTGCCTTGCATGCGGTCGATCTGGATTAGACTCATCCATCCCTCTTGGAGAGCCCCGCAAGCTACTGAGAGTATCCCGCCCGCATGGCAGAGCCTGGCAAACTCTCCGTGGCGTATTCGATACGCCAAAAACAGCAAGAACAAGTCCCATAACGAAGACGTTACTGGTGCCCGCTCAAGCAAACTGATGAACAAAGGGAGGACAGTACTTTAGTGCTACATTATAATTTCACTGATATAAATGGGGGTATTAGAATTAGGAAACAAATTTTAATCTTACAAATAATAAGTTAAATAAATGCAATTCTAATTTTCACTGTTGTGCAAACTTTAGTTCTGTGAGTTTTGAATGCATTAAATTTTGGCAATAATTTTGACTTTGAGGTTTATAGAATATTTGATTTTGCTATTCATTTTAATATGTAATAATCATGCCTTCACAATCACGATCACGATCATCCTGTTGTTCGTCGATTGCCTTGAACAGGCACCAGTAACGTCTCCTTCATCCTAGCCCTGAGATTTTAAAATGATTTCTATGCCATATTCAAGGCTTTTTTAGGGTTAAGAGAATGAGATCCATCATTGTTACTGGTATTTGGCATATTGGGTACGCCACGGGGAGTTTGCCAGAATCTGCCGTGCGGGCAGATTACATTTGATAGCCTGCCAGGAATCATGCCTTAAGTTGTTTAATATGTAACTATGCATACATACATCCTAGAGCATGGAATATTAATCATGAATTAAAGTTATCAAAACTCAAAGACATAAAAGTTTCTATAAAAGTGATGATAATAAAATAGTGAAATGATTTCTATGACAACTGAAAGATAAACCTGACGTTTGGGAATGGGTTTAAGTTTATCAGTGTCGATACAATTCACATTATTCTGAGAAGAAATCACCATAGCAAATGAGACACCCCTACATATAAGAAAATATCTAAGTTAAATGGTTTTTAAAAGGTGTTCAATTCATTGCTTAAGAAAACAAAATTGTAGAAAAGAAATCTTTTCTTTCCTTCTAAGATTACAGCTTACTACTTCACTGTTTCATGGGAGTAGAGACTCAGGAGAATTCTTATTTTAGAGAAAGAAATTCTCAAAGGATCATAGAATGCCTGTTACAGAAGGAGATTTTTCATATCCACAATTTTACAGGCTATCTTTTCTGTAAAAGGTAGTATTTCCTTTGTTTTACCAAACTATTATGCAGAAACTTTAGCTAACTTTAAACAATAACATCATTTTTCTAGTCATGTATTACTCAGTCATGGAAATCAAACAAGCAGCAGAGAGGGAATTTGGGGGACCCATGAACACACATAACATAACTCAGTGTAAAGCTGTGCCTTTTAACTTTTTATTCTTTAGGAACAAGTTATAAAGGATTCTGAAAAACAAAAATAGCATTAGAAGAAATTGCACAGAGTGCGAAAAATAGGAGTATTCTTGCTGCATACAACCCTCAATAATTAGTATCCTATTGGTTATGCAGAAAAATATATGTTACTGATGAAGATTGATTCATGTGATTTTAAATACTACAATATTTTTTATTTTGGTAAGTCATGTTTTATTTCAAAATATTGTTCCAAGTAGTCTTAGCTTTAAAAGCGACATATTTATGTCTGAAAATAATAATATGATAACAAAAGATGGTTTTTAATGATATAGGAGACTGTAAGATAATTCATAAAGCTGGAGCAAAGGGTTTTTCCACATTATGATGTCTACCTGAGCAGCGTTGGGATTTTCAGCAAGTGCCTCTCATTAGAACAAAAGCAGGCTGTGCTAAAGCTGACAAAATAAAGGTATGGGGAAAGATGCCGTGCAAAATGCCCATGAGTCAATAGCTCACCAATCTCCTCTACTGCGTACGATGACCACTGCTAAGGTAACCTTATTATAACACAGAGATAGCTTCACATCAAGTAAAAGAGAAAGTGCTCTAAAAGAGACCACAATGGAACTGTGCACTGTTGTCAAGGTAAAAACCCCATGGCAATATGAAATAGAAAAAATCCAATTAAAGTTCTTGGTCTAACTTCTTACTCACTTAAGATGCAGTTCCCAGGGAGGGGACTTAATCCTTTATTTTAGTCAAAGGTCAAATGTACAATTAAACTAATACAAATGCTTCAGCCAATAATTTAGAAGAATTCTATTAGCCTTGGACTCGCTAACCTGCCACAGCTTAATCAGAAGTTCCAACTGCAGCAAATTGCTTTTTGTTAGGCTTTAAAGGAGCACACAGACCACTGTACTGCTCTACAGACACTGAGTCTGAACACACCATGAGTATTTAATAGAATGCAGCATGCATAGCTTCTGGAATTGCAAAACAAACTCTTTTTTTCCATGCATGGAAAGTATCTCATTTATTTTCAATCCAAATATTTCTATGCCAGTTACTGTTGCAGTGATCAACTCTATTAAGTTTTGACCAGTCAAAAATTTTGAAAAGAAACTAACAATATGAAATCACAGCTTACCGAGTTTTTGAAATATGTAATTTCTTAATTATGGAAATTCTTGGGCCAGTTGGTAGCTACTAAGGTTGCTGATGTGTGAATTGATGGAGGTATTTCTTATCTGCAGAGTGGGTGATGGGTTGATTACTGTTTGTTATATAATTCTTGCTTATGAATAATAAGATTTATTCTTTCTAAAAGTGAAGCGTCTTTAGGCAGGTGAGAGTTTGATAGGCAGGTGAGAGTTTGATACTTCTCCTCTTGCAAAGGGTCCTAAAATAGTGAATAATGGGGAGACTTTGGAAGTAAACCGATCTAAGAAAATTGTCCAATCTTAGTTAATATGGTACACTGCTTTTTGTACTCTGACAATTTAAACTTGAATCCAAATGTACTCAATAGGTTTAAGAGAAGACAAAAGGTTTAAGAGAAGGCGAAAGAAGATAAAACACACTTTGTGAAATCTATGGTTGATTGTTGAAAATTAAAAATTCACTAATAAACATTAGTCAATATTATAAAACTATAAAGTATTACAAACATTAGGGAAAAAATTTTTAAAAAATCAATCCAGAAAACTAACCATAAATATATGGAACATATTAGGAAAATGCTTTCCTTAATCAATATTATTTGCTTAAAATGTCAAAAAAATCTACAAATTCTCCATGAATATAAATAGGAAAGTTACACCTATAGTTATATCCATATATCTGATGCAAGAAAACTTAAAAAATGCATGAAAGACGGAAACACCTTTAACAAAGTATCCGGAGTAAATAGCAAGGCCTATGATCAAGATAATAAGTGAATGTATTTGAATAAAACACATGATTCATGAAAAAGAAATGAAGTTCAACAGAGAGGTGTTATGCATCTTGGTGACGTAAATCTTTAAAATCCAAATGAAAAATCAATACTTCTGTAGGTAAAATAAGAGAACAAGATGATGTTTGAGAAATATATTTATGTTTCAGAGTCCATAAACTATTTAATTAATTTATACAGGTGATTATTTTTGGAAAGAATATGTGGCATTGTATTGGAGAGAGAGGCCAAAACTGTGCTGTGAGGTTACCAGTTTCAAGAAATAATCCAGAAATAAATCATAAAGACTTAAATGTCTTGCTCATACATAACCATATGTTACTAAAAACTGAATTATACTGTTACATCTATTTCCAAATATTCATTTACTATCATTTTCTTTATCTCTGGGGCTGGAGCAATAGCACAGCGGTAGGGTGTTTGCCTTGCATGCAGCCAACCCGGCCGAGCTGGGTTCGATTCCTCCACCCCTCTCGAAGAACCCGGAAAGCTACCGAGAGTATCTCGCCCACATAGCAAAGCCTGGCAAGCTCCCCGTGATGTATTTGATATGCCAAACACAGTATCAACAAGTCTCAAAATGGAGACATTAAATAACGGGAGGACAGTGACATTGATATAAACTGGGATATCTGGATTACATGTTTTTATTCTTCACTCATTCGATATTTTGAACAAAAAATTAATTTTTTTGAGATTCTGCATTTGACCATATTTTTGGAAATGAAGTATTTTATAATTGCAATGTTGAGATGTAAAGAAAAAGATTTGATGTATAAGTATACGCATGCTGATACAGTACAGTGCCTGACAAAATTTTAAATAAAAAATATTTGAATGTTTCCTTGTATGCATCTTATTCCCTTTACTTGGAATTTATATGTATATTTATCTTACTATTTTTATTTCAGCAATATGATTAAACTATGGATTAATTAAATATATGTGAGTAACATATAACAACGTTTGAAAAATAGTAAAGGAAATCAATATGCCATAGGGAAACATTCTGAGAATGTCATGTGCTACTGATCAATTTTTTTTCAAGTAAGAAAATAGATTTATCTTCATCACTGAGAATTTTGGAATTTCTTTAAAAGTTTCCTTGGGAAACAGTATTTTTAAAGTTCATCTTCAGAAAATATTATCTTGAATGAAAGCAAAGTGAATCATATTCAATATATGCGTGAACAATTTTTCTACCTTTTTTGGTAATTTTCTCTTGGGCTCACAACCGGTGATGCTCAAGGGTTACTCCTGGCTTTACACACAGGAATTACTCCTGATAGTGCTAGGGGGACCATATGGAATGCCAGGGATTGAACATGGATGGGCCTCATGCAAGGAAAACACTGTAACTTCTGTACTATCACCGGCCCCTCTTTTGGAAATTTATAATGTTCATTTGATTGAATATGTTTGTCCTTCAGAAGAGACATGCTGCAGTCCAGCTGTGGTAAAGATTCAGGACCGCTGAAGGTGGGCTGGTAGCATTGGCGAAAGAACACAAACAAACTTTTTCAGGCGTTGAAGGAGATATCTCTGCATTATTCTATTTGTGTCTATATTTATATTAATTTTCTATGTATGAATCTAATTTATAACTTCATTATAGCAGGGGATTAGGCAAGAAACTTTCTGTCTCACCTGTTGTGGTTGCACAGAATTAAAAAGAGGTTGCTCGAGCATAGCATGCAGCGTTCATATATAAAACACATAAATTTCACCAAATTGACACAAAGGGTTAATTAGACATTGATTTATATCTAACTGTATTTTCAATGATATTTTGCTTTTTAAGGCCTTCATGATATCCGGGTCCTTTGTTATTTCTCATTAAACTGTAACCAACTCTTTCCCCACGAATGATTCCAGGTTCTAATTTGCCCTATAAGATCAACCTTTTGTTTTATATTTAACAAACACCACAATGACCTGCTCCACCTCATTTTTTGCCAAAGGTTCAATGTGTCGTATATTTAGTCATTATGGTGGGCAGTAGACTCTTCCTAATTCGGGGCCCTAAAGGGCTTTTTAGTTTCTATTTTATCTCCCATTTTCTGATTTTCTAACACATTGTTAAGTGTTTGTGTAAATGTTAATTCACATTTCTGTAAGCCATTCATAGATTTCCTCACAGACCCATCTAGTTTATATCCTGTTGCATATTTTGCAAGGGTCCGGTCTCCAATAATCATTTTTCTGCAACTCCCGGGACTAAGCATACAGATCAACCATAATGCACATATGTAAGTACTCAAAGAAATAGGGGAGCGAGAGGTGATTGTCTTGTTTCAGGAAGAAACATTCTTTGAACATCCTTCCACCATGCATGGACCTTATCACTCTGCAGGGCTGGTAGACATGGCACAGAATCTTGTTTAGCACTCTGTGTGTTTAAGGAGCAAGTCCAGAGAAATATTTCCTCAAAATAAGCACAGCTTAAATGCAAGACGATTTTAAAATGGTTTAAAATTTCAACAAGTCAGCAAAAAGCTACAGTGATAGATGCGAACATCTTTGTTTCTCCATTACTATTATATGGAACGATGTTAATATTTCCTACTACACAATCATACCAACTGCCTTTCTTATTTTTGTTACTAGGCATATTTTTATTCAGGTTTATAGTCTAAGTATCCATCTAGTCTAGGTTCTGAAGTTTCACTTCCATTTGAAGTTGTGTAACTCAATCTGAGTTGTTTAAATTCATCTGAAGAATAAGTACTAATGCTTCCTCAACATTTGTGTATCTAAAAATCTCACAAATAATTCGTTCCTTTAAATGAATACTTATCTAGTCTTTATAAGCAACATTTAAAATGATTTTTGGATAACCCTAAGGCCTCCTTGTTCATAATAGTTTAATTTTAACTAAAATAAAGAATAATTTTAAGAACAGTTATATTTTAGTGGTTTTCCTCAAAAATTAATTCAGTTCTGATTGCAAATTTATTATATGCATTAAGGCTGGGTGTTGCTATTCATTTTCACAAAATTAGAGATTTTAGATATAAGTGACTGAAATGATTTGTGGTTAGTGTCTTTACTTAGGACTTTACCTGCCTAAACGGTCAGCAATTGCAGACACAGCAGATCTGTTGTGTTGCTTTTGCCTTCATATAAGTCTCAGTTTAGAAGTCAAAGTTTCCTTTTGCTGCTTTCCTCTAGCAGAGAAGAATTGCTGAAGTGACGGTAGGAAGAAAAAGATTACAAATGAGCAGCTGAAGATCACTGTGTTTCTTCAATAAACACAACTTCAATAAAATAATTTGAATCTTATTAATGCTTCAATATATACAGCATATACAATTGAGTTTCTCAGACACTTTATCTATAGCCTAGTTTCCTTTAGTAATAATAATAGCCCTATTATTTCAGCTCACTCTTCTTAAAATGTGGTCTCTATTTAAAATTATCAAATAATCTTATTATTATTAATCTCACTTTCATAAAGATTTGTCCTAACATATCGAATACCCATCTATATTATCTCAAAAACACAAATGATACCATACATTTAATTCATTTTTATTTTTTTA
Source organism: Sorex fumeus (assembly GCF_029834395.1). Lineage (NCBI taxonomy): Eukaryota > Metazoa > Chordata > Mammalia > Eulipotyphla > Soricidae > Sorex > Sorex fumeus. The sequence goes on along the minus strand of NW_026606075.1, from coordinate 830,300 downwards.
TTTGATTCATTTTTAAAAGGAGTAAGCAAAATATATCATTATATTTTCTGTAACTCTGCTAATAAAGAGAATGTTATTTTGGCTCTTAATTACTGAGAATGCTTTATTATTTTTTTCTGAATAATTTGCTAATAAAGCTATTTGAGATATACATGACACATGTACTCACTTTATAAGCACTGTTTTCTAGGACAATTAAATTATTTCTTTTGAAAGTGGCATAAAATGTTGGTAGGGTCTGTCCTCCCATTGTTCATCAATTTTCTCGAGCGAGCACAGTAATGTCTCCATCGTGAGACTTGTTGTTACTGTGTTTGGCATATCGAATATGTCACGGGTAGCTTGCCAGGCTTTGCCGTGATTGTTGGTAGGGTATGTTAGACAAAAAAGTTAAGAATCAAAGGGTTATATATGGCATATATGTATATGTATTTTGTTGTCGTCATTGTTGTTGTTGTTTATTATGGGATACTCAATCATGAAACTAGAGAAAAATCTTTATTTTTTTCACCCAGGCAGAATTTTAGGCTGATGTAAAACTTGTACATTCACACTTATTTTGTTATTGAAAATAAGATAACATAAATTGAATTTACAGTATGACTTTATCTAAAACCATTCAATTGCAATTATACACAATCATTTTTTTATTGACTGCTCACATCATACTAGTATAGTATTAGAATGAAGCAAAGTCATTTAGTCTAAGTTCTTAGGAAGGTTGTCTAAATTATATAAAACACTGTTCATGGTTTTATAGTGTTGACACACTTAAGTTCTGATAGTTTTTTAAAACTAGGCCACTGCATATTATTAGTAGTAGTTGTAATTGTTATTATTATTACTAGTGTTTTGCACCCGAAAGTACTCAGGGAACCATATGGGATATTGGGGATTGAATCTTGGTAGACCACGTGCAAGGCAAAAACCCTACCCATTTTAGTATCTCTCCAGCCCAAAATTTCTTAGTTATTTTAGAAACATTCTTTAAATTACTACATAAAAGTAATGATTGCAGAGAAAATATTTCTTCAAGATAGCAATAGAAGGAACTTGGGCAAAACAACTGGAATACATGACATACAAAGCTTAATAATGGAGCCTACTAATAATTAAGTCTTGTAATTCTTAAGAGCATATGAAGATTAAATTTCTATTGTGTATTCAACAATTTCATGATGTTAGTGTGGTAACTAATCTGAACTTTATGGCTCAATTTGTCTTGATCATATAACTTTTTTGTTTTCTGAAGTCGTGTAAAGTCAATGCAAAGGTAAGGTAAAAGGCAAAGGCCCTCGCATTGATCGTCGATGTGCTCGAGCGGGCCCAGTAACGTCTCCATTGGAGACTTTGTTGTTACTGTGTCTGGCATATCGAATACTCTCGGTAGCTTGCCGGGCTCTCCGAGAGGGGCGGAGGAATCGAACTCGGGTCGGCCATTTGGCCACTTGTAAGGCGAACGCCCTACCGCTGTGCTATCGCAAAGTCAATGCAAGGAAATGATAAATATCTAGAATATGTTTCCCTCTTTATAATATTTAATCTTATGCATATAATGTTAATATGCAATGCAGTACATGCATATGCTTGGAATTAAATATTATGCCTCTTTAAATATATGGTACTCATGAGGATAAAGCAGAGGCAGCAGCGGTGGGTCTCCATTTGTTCACGATCCCCAGGTTCCTAAATATTTTCAAGAATGAAAATACTGAGTAATAAAGATGTTTGGAATCAGAGATGGAAACTAGAAAAGCTTATTGGAAAGCATACAAGAAAAGAAAAGGAGTTCTCCAAGTGGGGAGAAACTCAGTATAAGACTACTTTAAAGTAAGGGAGTTTTGTTCATGCCTTTTAAAAGCTCCTGGTAGCCCTTATTGGTTGGTAAATGTTTACAAAAGTGCCAGAAAATTACAATAATGTCTAGTTGTTCTAAATCTTTCTGAGTATTTTTGCCCCTTATCTTAGTCTCCTTGTCGGCCTAGGCTCCAAGACAGAGTTTTATGGAAATCTCTATGACCGCTGGGGCAGGACTTTGGGAATGAAATATGTCAGGCCACTAGGAGAAAGGTGCTAAGGAGAAACTGACTTTCTTCTTCACTGGCAGGGGAGAACAAATCTCCCAGGCATAATCACCACTTATCTTAATTTCCCCATCAGCCTGGAGTCCAGGGCAGAGTTTTATGTTCCTGAAAGCTAAGACATAATCTTGGGGGTGGAATGTGCATCAAGTTGATGGAGCATCTGGAGAGAAGAAGCATCTGAAGAAAAGAAACTGGCTTTCTGTCTCACTGGCAAGGGGAAACTGAGGTTTCCTTTTTCAGTACCACAACACAATGATCATCAAAACACTCTATTTTCTACCACAATCCACCAAACCACCTCTTCTATCCAACCATATCCTCTATAGCACATGGAGATTGATTAACATATGGTAGATTGATTTTTAATTAACAAAATAATAAAAAGTAAATTTAATTAAATATGCAATAAGATTATAGTAAAATGTGTAAATTATTTCAATAAAATTTGTCAGTAGGTAAAACTATTTTCTGCCATAAATAATATGTAAGTAGAATCAGTTTGGTCTATATTTATACTTTCTGTAATTGAAATAATTCAGCTACTGATTCATGTTTTATGCTGTCATCAGCACTGATGACCATTAGTAGGTTGGTCCATTGATGGGAGTACCTATCATATCCAGGAAGCATGTGCTTAGATAGCAACCTACTCATTATAAGCATAAGAGACAAGCAAAAATCAATAAACATCTTTCACATTCAAATCCAAATATGAATTTTATTCCAATCAAAATACTACAAAGCAAACAAACTAACAAATTTTCATGTATTGTGATTTTTAATCATAATTTGGGAAATACTTATATGATGCTACTGAAGTTCTTTTTAGTAGGGCAGTAAGGAAAATATTAAAATTTCTGATGGACCAGAGAGCGAAGTCGGCAAGGTGCTCTTCTGGCACGCATCTGACCCAGGTTCTCTCTACAGCATCCAATATTGTCCGGGCACCACCAGAAGCCATCCCTGCACACAGAACCAAAAGGAAACCCTGTGAATAGTTGGATGTGGTCAAACAAAAAAAACAAAATTGCTGCAATAAATATGTCAAATACAATACAATGAAAATAAAACAAAAGTTTTTTTTCTCATCACTCATCATCACTGCCCTCCCGTTATTCATCGATTTGCTTGAGCGGGCCCAGTAACGTCTCCATCGTGAGACTTCTTGTTACTGTATTTGGCATATTGAATATTGAATACTCTCGGTAGCTTGCCAGGCTCTCCAAGAGGGGCAGAGGAATCGAACCCGGCTTGGCCAGGCTGGCTGCACGCAAGGCAAACACCCTACTGCTATGCTATCACTCCAGCCCTTTTTTCTCATTTATGATACATTTGTAAGATGTTGTGATAAAATGATCATGAATACAAGTATTGTTAAAAGTTCATATTGAGAAAAGAATGTTTGCAACAGATAAGTAAGTAGATTTTATTAATTTCTGTTTACTATTTAGCATATTTGACTACAAAATATGTGGTATAGAATGTATAGTATAAAAGTATGTAATATGTAGTATAAAGGTAAAAACATTATAATTGCAGAAAGCAAAGACAGTTTTGGAAAAATAGCACAAATAATTCTTCATAGACAATGATAATGTACCGGGGAGTTAAAATGAAAAAAAAGTCATATTATGTAAAATAAATTCTAAAGTAGTTTATGTATATATACTTCAATCAATCTATTGTCTTATATGTTGTTATATTTCTAACTTTTGGAAATTTTATTTGTTATACTATATCACAAATCCACTCTATAATGTAATATATTTTGAAATTGATAAAACCAATGTCATCAGTAGAGTACAAATGTCATCTGTTGTATTCAGAAAATCGCTAAAATTTAATGTGTTTGTGTAAGTTAACTATAATGAGGACAAAATATTTAAATTTTGTAGTCAAAAGATTTGAAGCTTTGGAAGTTCAAAGGAGAAATGAAGGTGACTACCACAATAAGCAGTTCATTTTTAACACTTAAGTTCAATGATATTCATAAAGCATTAGAAAGAAAGGACTTCAAAGGTCTCATAAGCATAAAGAAGTCAAAGGAGGTCATTCTTGAAACAGCAGCTGGAGGGGATCAGAAAGATAAAACTCAAAACGCTTAATTACTGTTAGAAAATTAAAGGAACAAAAATGGTCAGCATCAAATCAAAACCTTTCAAAGTGGCAGGGTAGATACCTGCAAAACAGCAATAAAATCCCTCAGAATTCATATGGAATACCATTAAAGAGAATATATCACTTGTACACATCAGTGTAATATCAGAAATTTTCTAAAAATCATTCAGAAGAAGCAACACATAATAAATTTATTAGATTAAAAGGACAGGTGATTTTAGTCATAGAAAAGTAAAAACTTTAAGAAAACACATCAAATCGGAGTTGGTCATGTGAGAGTCAAGCTTCTTAGTATCTCATATACTATGCTATCGATATGACCCTTGAACAAAATAGTTTATGAATACTTGCTAAAATTAGCTATAATGCACTACATAATTAGAAATCACTAATAATCAATAAAAGGTTTAAATAATATTTAATTTTAAAGCCTTGAATACCTCCAGATATAGTCCAAAAATTCAGATATATAAAGTTAATATTAAATGCAAATTTTGAACATAAAACAATATACTTCTAAATATGATTAAATGAAGATTAAGAGATATTATAATTTATTTATAAAAATGTAAAGATATAACACATAGTAAATTCATATAATAAAAATTTGTTTATAAAACAAATCTACATAAAAACAAATATTCTTTAAGCATGTATTAAGAAATATTAATGTAGTGATATGAGTGTGAAAGTATAGAAATAAAAATCAACTAATAAAATATCATATATCAATAAAATGTTAAACATATTTGTGATAGAGACAAATAAAATTAAAATTTATTTTCCTGGAAATATTAATAAAATTGCTAATCTGCCATGATTGATCAAGAAGAAAATTTTTAATATTAAGAACAAAAACTTGACACAGAAGTTCAAGCACATATTAAAATAGTAAAAAAGCAAGAAATGCATCTTTGTGCAAATGGGTTTTTTAATTTAACCGAAATTGGAAGTCCTTGAAAAATAAAATTTATTATGTTTAACAGAATAAAATATTTAACACTAGAGGATTGATATGCATTATTTTTATTATTATTTTGATGTATAATATTGACCACTAATTACAACTATTTAAAAAATACCATAGGCCTGAGTTTGTTTAAGGGTCAGCTGCATGTCCTGAATGGGGAAGGGAGATAAGGTGGTCCTTGGCATGGCATGATTTCTCACACACCACCAGGAAAATTCCCAGTCACAGAGCCTGAAGTAAACTCAGAGCACCCTAAATGTGATGGCTGCAACGCAGCAATGCAAAAGAAAAAGCAATAGATAAATAAAATGTACAAGTGAGAGAGCTTCCATGTATGTTCATTACCTGTTCTTACCTTACCAAAATCAAGATAAGAAAAACTCTTTTCTTTACATCACAGATGGTTTCTTCTGCCACTTCTCAATCTATCATTTCTCTATCTCCTTAGCCCAAGAGGGCAACGATCTTATTTTTGTCACAATAGTTAAATTTAATTTCCTAAGTTTATATAAATATAACAATATTTCAAGTACTCTTCTTTGACTCAGTACGATTAGTTTTATATTCATTCATCTATTTATTTCCCTTTTTGCTGAACAAAGTTAACTTGTATACATCATATAGAGCTTATACATTATTTGTTCTTGGTCATTTGTTGTTTTGATTTTACAGTGATGACAAATGTACTTGGTGAGAGCATTAGTATATGAGTCCCATGGTAAAGTTAGTAAGAACATTTGTATCTGAGTCCCTTAATGTGTTCATTTTCTTTGTTAGAAGTATCTAAGAGAAAAGTGGCTGAGATGGTCAAGATAAGCTTAAAATAAAACAAACAAAGAAACACTGTGCTCCTGTTGTTCATCGATTTGCTCGAGCGGGCCCAGTAACATCTCCATTGTGAGACTTCTTGTTACTGTGTTTAGCATATTGAATACTCTCGGTAGCTTGCTGGCTCTCCAAGAGGGGCTAAGGAATCAAACCCAGCTCGGCTGGGCTGGCTGCACGCAAGGCAAACGTCCTACCACTGTGATTTTTTAATTTTTCAAATTATATATATATATAAAACACCAAATGTTTTATATATATGCATATATCCTTAACATTTACTTTAGACTAGACAGTTGATATTTTAATTTTTAATTATTTTAGAAGTTCATATCAATACCTTACTAGTTTTAATTTTGATTTTTAAATGATTAATGGTTACGCATCCTTCTCTGCTCTTCCATTGTGCACTTATTTGCAATTTTACAATTATTTGGTATACTTCTACCCAAATCATTTTCTTAATATATCTTAAAATTGTTAAATCTTTTGATTGAATTATGAGTTTTATATGTCTGGGTCCCAGTCTAGTGACGAAACACTTTTCTCTTGAAATATTTCTTTTGTATTTTTGACTGGAAGTTTAATTTTATTCAGATTTAAAAAGAAAAATATACATAGTTCACCATAAGTCCTTATTAACTGTAACCAGAGTACTGATAGGGTTCAAATGTATTCTAATAAAACTTTGTTAAAAGTAATGTTAATTCAGTTATCAAAGTTACTTTTTTAATCAGATACTTATATTAGCCACAAGAGTTCAGGGAAAAGTTGAAATTTTCATAGTGGCAGCATCCACAGTAAGATATAGAAAAACAAATCATTTATTTATTATTCAATATATGAGAACTATCAGATTTGTCAAAAGACTAAATGCTTGGATTAAATATGAATTTTTATCATAGCAATATAATTTATATAAAAGAATGAACTTACCACATGTTAATAATGATTTTTTTTCAAATTAGGAGATGTTACTGAGCCCGCGTGAGTAAATTGATGAACAACGGGAGGACAGTGCAGTGTAGTACAGTGCAGTGCAGAAAGAAACATCCCCCACAACTATGCCTTTTAGAACAATGTACAAGAAACCTTGTGAAAAATGTTTGGTTTCTCTTATAAATGTCCTGTCAGGCATCAGTCATGTATTTGGACATATCAGTTCCTTTGATTCCTGGCCGAATCTTCCTGTGGCAATGAGCAGTTTCATAGGAACAGAGTCAACCCAGCATGGCTGTGACAGACCAGCCACTTGAAACCCGAGACATGCTCTCATCCTTAAAAAAGTCCCTTTGTAATATCACAGATACTGAAACCAAGGAGATAGGACTTTGAAGTGACACATTAAAACATTGATGAAGGTCATAGGTCCTATTATATTTGGAGATTTATGTTTTGTTTTGCTTTGGGGTCATACCAAAAATCCCTAAGCTCTATGCTTAGGGATCACTTCTGCCTGTGCTCAAGGGACCATATAAAGTGCTCAGGAATGAATGTGGGTGGGCTGTGTACAAATTTAAAAACTTAAAATAATTTATAGTTAAAATTATATTGAAAGCTCTGGGTTACTTAAAATTTAGTCATAAGGTACTGTTGACAATGTTAATGGGCAAGTAATTTATGTCCTCTAAAGCAATGTTTAGTTTACTAGCACATGTAGACAAGATCACCTGGTGAGTATCGGCATTATTTTAACCATTGCTAGGCTGATGAAAGAGAAGTGTGCTCATGATTTTAGAGGTTGCTCAAGCTATTGAATTTAGTTGAATTGGAAAAGTTTTATTGTGAACTAAAGTCTGAATTTCTCCTTGAAATGCAGACAACTCACTTTGAAGAGCCTAGTGTCAGTGTTTTAGGGAATCAATGCTTCTCCATACATTGAGTAATGCTCCTCAAACTTGCAGTGCTTGCAGAACTCTGGTTAGACGTGGGACAAACTGCGTTGTTTAAGTGTTCTTGCTTTAATCCAGCCCATGAAATGACCCTAGTCAGAAAAGAAAAAAATACCTGTGAGCCTGGGAGAATCTACTGAACTGAAGAGTGGGAAGAATATGAACCCAAACTCCATATGTTCATAAGTGATAGCTTCAATTTTTATTTCTGCTATGATAGAAGTGAATATACATATCCAAACAATAGCCAGACTCTAAAACTAATCTAGATCTATGTTCTACTACTCTAGAAGCTTAAAATCAAAAAGCTTAAAACTATGAAGCAAATTGCTCCCCTAAGGACATGAGTATGAAAATAATAACAGTGAGCTTAATGGCTCTGGGGATATGGCAAGTGACCATACTAACAGTTCACGCTACTCTACTCCATTGAGAATACAAATATGACAGTGACTAATCTTGAACAGAGGGAAAAATTGTTTAAGTTCAGATGTTGAAGCTTGGATAGTTTGTTTTCATTATTATTGATTCCCTGGTGTAACACTAATATATTCAGAGTCCTGAACAAGGGCTACATAAAATGTTTTATCTTATATTGGATCCCTGAACAAAAAAATATAAAAAATATAAATAGAATCTAGAGTTTATTTAGTAGCAATACATTACTAAATTTGTTTTACCAGTTATGTTTATAGGGGGTTAATCACATTTTCTTTGTTTTAAACTGTTGTCTGGCATATTGTAGTTTGCAAGCACAATCCTCTCGCTACCAACATGCCCTTATATAGACCGAGCATTGGAGAGAAAGAGTAGGTCAAACTCGCTGCAAAAAGTTAATGGATTCTGTAGAGTCTGGCAGCAGACATATTTATATTAGTGGGATCCCCAGATCACATTCATAATGGAGACAATGAAATTCTCACCACATAGATGATAAAATCCTTAAACAGAAATGGCAGTACCAATAAAGATACCCATGGACCCATCTCCCGTGTCTAAATATAACTCTTTGTTTTGCTTCATTTTGTTTTGTGTGGAGGGCACACCTGCCTCTTTATTCCAGTGCTCAGGGGTTATTCCTAACTCTGTGCTCAGCATTCAGCCCTGGAAGTTCTCAGGGGATCATAAGCAGCACGAAAGTTCAGATCACAGTCAGCCTTGCACAAGGCAAATGCATTAACCCTTATATTACCTCTCTGGACCACGCATATACTTCCTTTAGAAGGGATGCTAAATCACTCTTTTTTTAAAAAATTTTTAATAGTGAGTTGCAGACTTACACATTTTTGTGCTTGGGTTTCAATTATACAATGATCAATAGCCATAAAAGGTAAATCACTCTTTTAAAGAAAAATAGAAATTTTTCTTTAAAATTTTTAAAGAAATTTCTTTAAAATTTTTAAAGAAATTTCTTTAAAATTTCTTTAAAATTTTAAAGAAAAAATATCGCTGGAGCGATAGCACAGCGGGTAGGGCGTTCGCCTTACAAGCGGCCAACATGGCCGACCCGAGTTCGATTCCTCCGCCCCTCTCGGAGAGCCCGGCAAGCTACCGAGAGTATTCGATATGCCAGACACAGTAACAACAAAGTCTCCAATGGAGACGTTACTGGGCCCGCTCGAGCAAATCGACGATCAACGGGAGGGCCTTTACCTTTTTTTAAAGAAAAATAGAACTACTATGGGATACCTTGACAGATCATTGAGAAAACGTTTTATAAATAAGAGCAAGTGAAATGATCGTGGTGATCAACATGCAATCTTAGCATCCAGAAAACTCAGTCTCATATGTGAGTTCTGCCACTGAATAATGTTGGTACTTATCCTCTCCATTCTAGACTACAGCACTGTAGCACTGTCCTCCCATTGTTCATCAATTTGCTTGAGCGGGCACCAGTAACATCTCCATTGTGAGACTTATTACTGTTTTTGGCATATTGAATATGCCACGGAGAGCTTGTCAGGCTCTGTCGTTTGGGGGGCATACTCTCCGTAGCTTGCTGGGCTATCCCAGAGGTTCGGAGGAATTGAACCCGGGTTGGCCACGTGCAAGGCAAACACCCTACCTGCTGTGCTACTGGTGGTGTATTTGATATGCCAAAAACAGTAACAAGTCTCACAATGGTGCCTGCTTGTGAAAATCGATGAACAACAGGATGACAATGCTATACTGCATTCTAGATTATAATAAAAATAAAAACAGAAAGTGCTCTATGAGTGGGGATTCATTGTGATATGATATTGGGACTTCAATGAGTCATTTTTTTCACATGCAATTTTATTCATTTTTGGGTTCACTAATGTAATATGGCATTATGACATATTAATGCCAAGGAAAATCATTATAAATCAATGTCTACGTAAAATAAATTAAGTTCATCACTAAAGTTTAATTCTATCATTAAACAATCTTAAATTCCTTAGCATAATATGTAACAAAATGTGAAACTTTTCAACATTAAAATTACTTTTAAACAATTTACTAATCTGTAAGAGAGGGAAGTCAGCTTGGGAAAGAGTATCATTAATTTTAAAATATTAAACTGAATTTCTGCTGATCAACAGCCTCAAATGCAAATTCACTTAAAAGCAAAAAATTCCAATGTTAAGATTTATCATATACATGTATATGCACATACACATATTCAAAAACACATAGAGACAGAAACTTTTGAATCTGTTTCTTTATATTATTCTTCATTTTCCCAGTGATAGCACAGTGGTAGGGCATTTGCCTTGTGTGCAGTCAGCCCAGCTGAGCCGGGTTCGATTCCTCCGCCCTTCTCGGAGAGCCCGGCAAGCTATCCAGAGTATCTTGTCTGCACGGCAGAGCCTGACAAGCTACCCATGACATATTCAATATGCCAAACACAGTAACAACAAGTCTCAAAATGGAGTGGGCCCGCTCTAGCAAATCAATGAACAACGGGAGGACAGTGTTTGTTTGTTATTATTTTAAGGTGTTTAATAAGTGCTGTTTTAGTATAATTTAAATCATTTTGGCATATTTTAAAGTTTTCAAAAATGATATTTAATATATGATCCATTGTGTGCTCTTTATTTATACAATCAATATTTGCCAACACTGTTTTATCTGCCTCTAGACAACTTTTTTCAGCTATCGAGTGAAACTTAGAGTGTAAATTCTCCATTTTACCCATTTTATTTTCTAAATTAGGGTTGGTAAATAAAGTCTACTTTTAGGATGTTTTAAAACTACAGGCACACCTGTTTAGTGCTAAAGGTCAGATGGTAGAGGCATATTGATGAAAAGAATAACTTCGAACAATTATCCAGATTAATTGCTCATTATCTTAATATGAATCCTATTCACAAAAGATCACTTGGTACTATACATATATATACATGATAGTTATATCTCTGATATATAATACATATGCTATTTGATTTAAAATATATATGCTAGTTATATCTTTGATTTTATGCTTCTGAAAAGTTTACTTCTGTAACTTACAAAATTATATTCAAATTTTCTTCTTTTGAAACAGCTTCCTGAATATTTTGCAGAGTAATTATCATATTAGACATTAAAACATACTTTCTCAGTTAGACATTCATTTCTAATGTGAGCAGAAATATTCCTAATAAACATATTTAACTATTCCTTTAAATTCACAGAAAAATTTATATACAAATATTCAATGTTCCCATTTGGGTCTTGTTATGGGTGGTTGCATAATATGTGTATTCAGCATGTTTATGTTATATATATTTATATTGTATAAAACATGGGCTGGAGCGACAGCATAGTGGGTAGGGTGTTTGCTTGCATGAGGTCGACAGGGCCAACCTGAGTTCAATTCCTTCACCCCTCTCAGAGAGCCTGGCAAACTACCGAGAGTATCCCACCTGCACGGCAAAGCCTGATAAGCTACCCGTGACATATTTGATATGCCAAACACAGTAACAAATCTCACAATATTACTGGGCCTGCTTGATCAAATTGATGAACAATGAGAGGACAGTGACAGTGACAGTATAAAACATATATATATATATATAAACACTTAAACTGATATTATATATGTATCTTTATATCTTTCTCATTGGAAACACATATTGAAAAAGAAATTTCAGACCCTATGCTCCCTTACTCCTAAATATTTTTTCATGTCCTAAGAGCTAGCAAATATTCTTACAAAACTATAGTAGCATTTATAGAGCTAGAGACTAAAGTTGATTTAGTTATTGTTTTCTAACTCACAGCTCACACTTAAATTTTACTAGTCTTCCCATAAAGTTCCCATAAACTAAAGTTCAAACCCCACAATCTTTGTCACTCTAAATTTTTTTGCCATACCTGTTCTTACTATGAAAACTTTTCTCTTTTTTTATCTTTGCCCTTAATATTTTTGAAAAGTAAGGTTACATTTTTCTAGAATGTCCTACAATCTTGGAGTAATTAATGCTCCCTCATTATCATAGCTAAATAATGCATTATTTGCAGGAAAAGCATAATTGATATTGTGCTGTTCTCATGAATCATACCATGAGGCACATTATTGTTTCATTATTGATGATTTCAGATTTGTTCTCCTGAGAAAGAAGATCTTGGACAAAACTGTACTACATGGTTGTTGATGTTCCTTAGCAACAGAATGCTAATTTATGATGGAAAGTTGAATTTATACTCTTTTGATCAGATATTCATCCCAACATCCCAATAGTTGTAGCATCCATGTTTAGAATTTTTAATCCATAAAGTTCTTTATTGCTTAGCATTGAAAGGTAAAGGAGTTCATATCCTTTGCTACTGATTTATTCTTGTATTTTATGTTACTGGAATAATATTTTATTCAATTTGTTATAACATATAGTTAACCCTACTCTGATACTAAAATTATTCCAGAATTGTTGAGTGGAATTCATGTTTTGTCAGCTCCTGAAATCATCATTTAAAATGTCCAATTATTTCTTGCTGCATTTTCTTACTTTTAGCAATATCAAATTCTAGATTCATCTTGTGTTTCTAGTCTTTGTATAAAATACACATTAAATAATAGCTTAGGAATCACTATTCTTCAAAACACATATATTTTGTCCATTTGTAAATATATTTTATCCATGTGTAATTATACTACATATTCTATGCTTAAATATATCTGTTACATATTCTATGCTTAAATATATCTGTATAATTGTTAAACATGTATTGTTCAAAACATATATGCTAGCTCATGTAATTATTATTTTATGCATCAAATATGTAAGATATATTCATTGTTTATTATATACTATAAATAAAAGACATTTTCTATTGATTGATATGGTATTTTTAAATATGTGAAGATAAAAAATAGACGGAATATATCTTCCCCAGCTAAAATAATAAAACTAAAATGTCATGGTTTGATAAATAGTTAAATTGAAGGAGATTTTGACTGTAAGTACAACCAAAAGGTATATTAAAGCACATGAAAACATACATTGTCACTTGTGTTTGGGTCTATTTTTCCCATTGATAGCAATAGCCATATTATGCTATGTTGTAGGACATTTCACTCCATTCATGTACTCTTTTCTTCATACTGAGTTAATTATTTATGTGCCTTATGTCCTCTAGGGAAATTTTATTTTTTACAAAAAATATCTAATAGGATTTGGCTTAGAATTCACGAATTTATTTATGAGATTGGAAAGATTTTTAAGTGATTCCTGAGCAAAGAAATTAAAAATCATGAATTCAATCCCAGCACCTCACAAATCCTAAGCTTCACCAGAGCAAATCCCAATCATAGAGCCAGGGGTAGCCACTGAGCCTTAGAAGTATCACACCCAAAGAAAAACAAAAAATATCAAATTTAATTCAAATGTCAACAGATTTTGAATGGAATACTAGCTGCATAAATTGTCAAGGTTAGGTGACATTCTAAATATGTTTTATCGTCCTCATCTGTATAATCTTGCAATTTTTATTCTTGAAGTTTTAATTTTGCATGATTTCACATAACTTATGAATATTATCTATAAGTTTTGTTTTAAATATTCATGAAAGCTATTAATGACTATATTTGTTATGATATTAATAATTTTAAAAGTTTAATTTGAGGAAAATAAAGAAGAGAAAAATAAAACCACTGCATTTAAAATAATAACAAAAAAAGAGCAAAAAGAATCATTTTCTAAAGTTCTTAGCACCTAACATATTTTGTCCTTGGCAAATTTGTTTTGTTATGAAAATGAATGCATTTGATCCTCAAATTAAAAGGAAAAATACATATATACTATTTCCTCTGTTAATAAGATTTTATGCAAGCTCTTTGCTAATCTTAACTAGATGATTCTCATTCAAATAATATTGCATCCACATCAAGGAGCATAAGCTTCACAAAGGGCTGTCTGATAATGTTTTTCAATCAACAGAGCTCTTGAAACTGTTCAGCCTGTTAGGCATTTGCTATTGAAGAGTACAACCATTTCTAAAAACAAGATTCAGGCAAATATAGTCCTCATTTTCTCCAGTGCTTAGTTTGTTCAAAAGAATGTAGCCATTTCAAGAGGTGCTAAAGATATTCATGCATAAGTCTTGATCATGCTAACAATGAAAAATTATAATGAGCATTTATGATTTGAAATGAAGATTTAAAAAAAGATGCAAATTAAAATCTTATCTAAAATGATAAAATATATCCCACCAAGTTAAAGAGCAATTTTCCAGATCCTAAGCACATCATGAGGATATTAAAAACAACCAGTGTTCAATCCACTTGCTGAGAGCATATCGTATGGGTTCATTTCCCCTATAGGAGAGCACTTCAAAGATAATCAAGGACTCCCAACTCTTAGCAAAGTACACACATGGTGATGATGGTAATGACTGGGAAATGTCTTTTGCAAAAACATTATAAATTTAGCTGTTGAAGTTAAGAGTAGGGAGATGTTATTCATGTCTTTTTCATTCATTTTTTTTTTTTTTGACTATTCTAATTCCAGTCTTTCGGTGAGAAGTCTGTTCAGATTTGTGGTTTTTGTTTGTTTGTTTGTTTCCTTTTTTACTTTTTGGGTCACACCTGGCGATGCACAGGGGTCACTCCTGGCTCTGTACTCAGGAATTACCCCTAGCAGTACTCAGGGGACCATATGGGATGCTGGGAATCGAATTTGGGCTGGCCATGTGCAAGACAAATGCCCTACCCGCTGTGCTATCGCCCCAGCCCTCTGTTCAGATTTGGCTGTATTCTCTAGTTAGGCAATCCCACAAAAACAAGGTATGGTAGTTCCTTGGATGGAGAAGAGTCTGTTTGCAAGTTTATTCATAGTGAAATTCATAATACAATTTAGTATCTTACTGTTGAATGAGAGAGAGGAAAGTGATGAAAATTGAGACCCTAAACTCTCCTATTTAGAATCATTTTGTTGTTGTTGCTTGTTCTGTTTATTTGTGTATTTTTTTAAGTCCTGACTTCTTTTCCTCAGAAATTTCATTTAACACTTTTATAATGCAGGTAAAATGAATGAAACTAATTGAATTTTGTTTCGTTCTACTTTTGTTTTGGGGCCACACCTTGCTGTGCCTAAGAAATACCCTTTGCTCTGTGCACGGGGATCATTCCTGCCAGGAATTGAATCCAGGTCAACAGCCTGCAAGACGAGTGAGGCCTACTCACTGTCCTATTTCTGCAGTCCCACTAATTCAGTATTTTAAAGTTCATACATTTTTAACTGAGTAGTGAATAAGAATGGCAATTATATTTACCGTAGGAATTTGAAAAGTAAATGAATTTTTGATATTTTTTCCACTTTTTAAATTTTTGCTACAAACTTATAAAACATAGTTCTATGTGAAGGACTACAGTTTTCAACAAGTATTTCCTTGTTAATAAGGAAGTGGTTTCCTGTGTAAGATTTTTAAAACAACAGCTTTTAATGGAAATAACAAACATTATCTAAATCCTCAGAAGTGCTAACCCTGGTGACAAGAGGATTAAGGAGGATCATCTTATCTGATTTTCACAAGTTATTGTATGAAGTGTGCTCCTCAAAATATGCTTCTGTAATGAAATAAGAAAAACTTTTCAGAACGCAAATTTTTGCTGGCTATATCCAACCTGGAATATGTGGTCAATTGTTTCTTCCTGTCTTCATATGATATCCTAGACATTGTATGTCATTTAAATATGTTGGTGTTAAAGTATAATTTTCAGATTAGTATCACATGATGATCATAAAATGTTGTTGGTTATTTCTCAAAAGCATCAGTTCCATGTGCCATATATAAGTTCATATAGCAGTAACCACATAAAGCAATCAAACAATTACCATTACTTTAGTTGCTACATAGAACTGTAGCACAGTCCTCCTTTTGTTCATAGATTTGCTTGAGCAGGCACAAGTAATGTCTTTATTGTGAGACTTATTACTGCTTTTGGCATATCAGATACGCCATGGGGAGCTTTTCAGGCTCAGCCGTGCAGGCTGGATACTTTAGGTAGCTTGCCGGGCTCACCAAGAGGGACAGAGGAATCGAACTGGGTGAGCTGTGTGCAAGGCAAATGGCCTACCCACTGTGCTATACAAAGTAAAAAAGACCCTACCCCCACCCTCAATCTTTTCACTATAAGAGAAATACTTGAATCGTGATTTAAGGGCATTAGGACCACCTTGTAGGCTTATAGATGCAAATAAACCAAACAGTTTTCTGATTTATAAAAAATGCGTGGCCTTTCCACTGGTGTTCAGAAAGGGACTATTCGTGCTGGGGTCTGAACTTGGGCCTCAAGCACCAAAGCACGCCCTCTAATCGTTTGAACTGCTTCCCCCAAAACCTGGAACTTTCACCAGGCAATTCTTGGCCAATCCGGCCAGTGATTCAAATTGAGAGCTCCAAGATTTGGTGCTGTGGGTCCTGCCGTATTTAGATGTATCTGAGCCACTCAGGGGTCAGACGGCCACGCCTAGTGATGTTCCAAGAACCTTGTAGTGCTGGGGATTAAACAGGGTTGGTTGCATGAGCCTAATCCCTGTATTACCTCTCCATGCATCCTTTTTGGTAGACATAGTAGAGTCTGAATATCCTTTTCAGTCACTGAATATTCATTTACCCTGTAATCTTAACAGTGCACAGTTAGTTTACATGCAGTCATATTTTCATTTATTGTGGAAAAATAAATGAAATAAAAATTACCATATGGTGGCTATGGGAGGAATTTGCAATTTTCCTCTATTAAACAATAGTTTCTTAAACTGTGGGTCACAAAACTGAATGTGGGTCACAAAAAATTTGGCAACAATGTGCAATGACCAAAAATGAATTCAAAATAAAATGCATGGGGCCAGAGCAATAGTACAGCACGTAGGGTGTTTGCTTGCACACCGCCAGCTGGATTTGATACTCAGCAACCCATATGGTCCCCCAAGCTTTTCCAGGAGTGAATACTGAACAAAGAACTAGGAGTAAGCCCTGAGTACTTCTGGATGTGACACAAAAACAGAACCAAAAAAAAATTAAATGTGTAATAAATCTGAGATGTTTCCAGCAGCACTGTGGTATCTCCGGGTGAAAGTGGATTTGAGTGGGAAAAGTTTATGAAACCCTATATTAGAAGAAGTTGCAGAGAAGTAGAGGCTAGAGCAATAGTATAGTGGATAGGGCTTTTGCCTTGCACACAGCCAACCCAGTTCAATTCCCACCTTCCCATATGGTTTTTCGTGTATCACCAAGAGTACCATTCTAATAGAATAAAATGTTTATGATTATATAAAAGATTGATTACTTTTATGTTTTAATAGATAAATGTTGTCAAGTTGAAGACCTGGAGAAAGAATTTTCCTGTTTATGATAATAAACAAATATCTGATCATTTCATTCCTCTACAGTGCTACAGTATATTATAGAGAAACAAAACCAATAAACAGACACCAATGAATGATGAGGAAACCCTTGACCTTGGATTTCAAAACTAAAATAAACAACCATCAAGGGAGGTGGGAATAAAGAGACAAAACTGAAGAAATGTAAGAACACTAGGGAAGGATATTGGACACTTTGGGGATGGTGAGGAGCAACAAAGTTATGTCAGTATCATAAATGTTAACACTATTGTAAATGTGTTAACTGCAACAACAATAAAATATTAAAAGTAAAATAAATAAATTTCAAAAATCCACACACTTCATGAAGCCTTGGTTAAAGAAATATTTTAAGGAAGATTGAAAAAAGAACACTTACTTCCTTCATTTCTTTGAAATAAAACATTACTGGTCTTTTCTATACAGGGTATTTATTCATATTTTCATCCATCGATCCATTTCTCCCAAAAGAGTTAATTCTAGTTTCAAGTCTGCACATATTTCCACCATTCCATGCAATTTAAACTTAAGTTTATTCTTTAAAAAAACGAACACTTAGATCAGAATAATTGAATAATAATAGATGTTAAAATGTGTCATTCTGACCCAGCCTCCCAAAAGCAACTTGCCCCAAAGTATATTATAGTTTATTAATATCCTGTTCTATCATCTGTTGTTCTAAAAAAAATTAAACGGATCCTTGCATAATTTCAGAACTCTGCATTTGTTTTAAGTATAAGTATTATGTGTTGCATTGTATGTTTTAAGACCTCCCTCAGATCTGATGTCTGAATTCGGAGGTAACAAAATAACATCACCTATTGATAGTTCAGTACCTACAGCATTAGAAATTTTGCTACCTTCATTATTGAGAAGTTCCTGTGCTCAAAACAAGAGCTTTTCCATTTTCAGGTGGGAATTATGTTTTTCTTTCTTTCCTTTCTTCACTGATAAGTAATAGAGGCATGTCATTATATGTCTCAAACTCTTAGGTAAACCTTCTCCTGCCACAATAACGGACCTAAATTCATTACTTGTTTATTATAGCGATTGGAAGTCACAAGCCTTTTCTTCACCCAACTCACAATTTTAGGGAAAAATGATAACAAGATTCTCTAACAGAAGTTATAAAACATCAGCAGAAGAGTTTTTAGATGTTTGCTTAGGCAGTTCTTGTATATGCTAACATCATGTATATTTTCCCCTCTTGGACACAATTCTTACGTTACGTTGGTTTTTCCCTGTAGGATAGCCACCTAGATTGACATCAGTATTTCTAAACAGGAGAAGGACAAACCAGAAGTCCTTTCTCTGCAACAAATCTATCACTGACAGATCATTTAAAATCAAAGCAATTCTTGAAGAAAGGAATTTTCAGAATGCCAATTATAGCCATACTTAAAGTGTTCTTAATAAGGAAAAAAGATTGATTAGAAATAATTAGAGCTTGGGATCACAAAAGGAAGGAGTAGTGCTTCAATAAATCTGACAATTTTTGAAATGAAAGTACAAAGAGTCAGCAGGAGTAATCTGAGTACTAATCTGCCACAGCTTCAAGAGTATTTTCAACACACTACAGCACACAAAAGACTAATTTAGGGGGTCAGAAAATATGGCATTACTGAATGAGCAATAAAAGCAATCTAGGTGAATTTAGATGGTGAAGGCTTTAGGTGACAAAATGCTTTCAGAATGGATCATATCTGAGAGAATTGTCACACAGATCTGTCTCTAATTTTGACAATTTTTCTGTCATTGACCTAGATGAAGGCATATTGCATGAGATAGCAAAATATACAATTAATAGATTATTCAGACTTCTGGCAAATCTATAAAACATAAAAAACATCAAGTTGAATTGCAAATATAGATTAGAAAATTAAAAATGTAGTTATTTATTTATTTTTGCTTGTTGGGTCACACCTGGTGATACACAGGGGTTACTTCTGGCTCTGCACTCAGGAATTATTCCTGGCGGTGCTCAGGGGACCATATGGGATGTTGGGAATCGAACCAGGGTCGGCCGTGTACAAGGCAAATGCCTTACCTGCTGTGCTATCACTCCAACCCCAAAATTTAGTTATTTTTAAATATATGTGTAGCTCACACACTGTGAGGTAAGGAAAAAGGATAGAGACAAAAACATTACTTATAAATTCAGGCAAATGTGTCAGTGGAATTATAAAATTTTATTAATAGAAGACTAGAGCTTTATTAATGTATATTTAGAGTAAAAGAATAAAATGTTATAATGAGTATCTAGTTGTTATCAGTTCAAATGCAAAAAAGTAATTTGGGCTAACAACTATTATGCCATCTTTAAATTGGATTTTTCCCTATATTCAACCCATGATTTATTTTTTAAAAAATATATCTGTTTCCTTTTGGCCACAGCAAATCAAGCATTATACAGATGACTTCTCTGCTTTCATATTCTATACCTTAACATTCATTACCGACATTGCCTGGTACACAGGATTTCTTGATTCAAATGTAATATCCATTACGAAGGTTCACTCATAACCATATTTATCACTAGCCAAGCTATATAAATAACTGAATGATAAGGAAGTGATACAGTCCTATAATAGTATTACATATTTCATCAGCCTTTATATAGCATTGTACTAATGATTTCTATAGCAATGGCAGCAGTTATTTTGAATATCAATAATTGAAAGGTGTTTTCCTTCTCATACTTTACACATATTACCTAATTTAATGATTATAAAAGTCTATTAAAGTGAGCCGGTTTTCAACCCCTGATCTGCGTGGGACGGGCACAGAGGCCCAGCTCTGGGCAACAAAGCTGAACGGCTCCAATTCCAACAGGTACAGCCCGCCCCCAAGGGCCTGGGTTCCTCTCTGGGCACGCGCAGCTAGAAACAGCCCCTAGACAGCCGGTTTTCAACCCCTGATCTGCGTGGGACGGGCACAGAGGCCCAGCTCTGGGCAACAAAGCTGAACGGCTCCAATTCCAACAGGTACAGCCCGCCCCCAAGGGCCTGGGTTCCTCTCTGGGCACACGCGGCTAGAAACAGCCCCTAGACAGCCGGTTTTCAACCCCTGATCTGCGTGGGACGGGCACAGAGGCCCAGCTCTGGGCAACAAAGCTGAACGGCTCCAATTCCAAACAGGAGACATTCCCAACTCCTCGCCCAGTGCCAGGGACTCTTTCCGGAGCTGCGGCCGCTAACGCGGCCGCGAAATATTTTCCCACTGCATATGCCATAGGAACCATAAGCTAACTTCTTAGATGGAAACTTCTCTATTTTAGCTCAGCCACTAGAAACACAGTTGCCAATAACTCATAAGCCTATCTTAACTCACACTGCATATCAAGCAGAATAGTAACACTGAACGTGAAGGACTAAACCACACCTCTCACAATGGTAAAGCAACGCAAAAGCCCACCAAACATTCATATTGAAGAGTCTAGCCCAGATGACACCAACAGTACTGTAGTGTTAGACAACCTCTCTGACAAGGAATTCAGAAGGGAGCTACTTAGGATGCTTAGGGAATTAAAAGAAACAATGGAAACCAATGCCAATAGAAGACAAGAGGATCTGAAGGCAGAAATGAGGAAAATGCAATCAGAAATGTCAGACCTGAAAAATCTCGTAGGCGAATTGAAAAGCTCAGTGGAAGGCCTCAGCAGCAGAGTAAGAGCGGCTGAGAACAGAATCAGTGAGCTCGAAGATGAAGTTCAGAGACTCTCCAGAAAAGAGCAGAAAATGGAAAAGAGACTCACAATTCGGGAACAGATGGCAAGAGAAGATCGTGATGAAGCCAAGAGGGGTAACATAAAAATTATTGGAGTCCCAGAGGGACAGGAAGAAAACCTCGATGAAGAAGAAACTGTCAAAGACATCATTGCTACAACATTTCCAGAGCTGAAGAAAACTTGTGACCACATTCAGGAGGCCCGAAGGGTACCAGCTAGAAGAAATCCGAATAAAAATACCCCAAGACACATTCTGATCAAAATGACCAAAACCTTAGACAGAGACAAAATTCTGAAAGCAGCAAGATCGAAGAAAGAAATCTCTTACAAAGGAGCATCCTTAAAATTCACAGCTGATTTTTCTGATGAAACCCTCATGGCCCGAAAACAGTGGTGGGACATAGTAAAAAAACTCAATGAAATAAATGCCTCCCCCAAAATACTTTTCCCAGCAAGACTCTCATTCATAATAGAAGGAACAACACACAGTTTCACAGACAAACAACAGCTCAGGAACTTCATAGACTCAAAACCATGGTTACAAGAACAACTAAATGGGCTACTTTAAGGCAAGAAAGGCCCCTCAAATACACCAAATTTTAACAGAACAATGGGACAAAATCCCATAACAATAATCTCTCTCAATGTCAATGGGCTAAACGCACCAATTAAAAGACATAGAGTGGCAGGATGGATTAGAAAATTGAACCCAACATTCTGCTGCCTGCAAGAAACGCATCTCAATAGTCAAAGCAAACACAGACTCAGAGTCAAAGGCTGGAAAACAATCCTACAGGCAAACAGCTCCCATAAAAAAGCTGGGGTAGCCATCCTTATATCAGACCACATTGATTTCAGAGTGAGGAAGGTCATAAGAGACAGTGAAGGCCATTTCTTATTGATCAGAGGATCTGTACAACAGGAAGAACTTACAATAATAAATGTATATGCACCTAATGAGAGACCAGCAAAGTACTTAAAACAACTACTCATAGATTTGGAAAAAGACATCAATAGCAACACAATACTAGTGGGAGACTTCAACACTGCTTTGTCACCTCTTGATAGATCAACCAGACTCAAGCTTAGCAAGGACATACTTCATTTGAGGGAAACAATGGAAGAAAGGGACTTAGTAGATATATACAGGACACTTCATCCACAAAAAGCTGAATACACATTCTTCTCAAGCGTACATGGAACATTCTCCAAGATAGACCACATGCCTCCATAAAAGTAAGAAGGTAGAGATTGTATCAACAATCTTCTCAGACCATAATGCGCTGAAATTAGAAGTAAATCACACACAAAAACAGAAAACTAAATCAAACACCAAGAAATTAAACAGTGCACTATTGAACAACGAGTGGATTAGACAGGAAATCAAAGAGGAAATCAAAAGATTCCTAGAAACGAATGAAAATGAGAACACGAGTTACCAAAACTTATAGGACACAGCAAAGGCTGTGTTAAGAGGAAAGTTTATAGCTCTACAAGCATTCCTCAGGAAGGAGGAGCGAGCACACATAAGTAACCTAACCTCACAGCTTAAGAGCTTGGAGAAGGACCAAAAAAAGGAGCACAACCCGAACAGGAGAAAGGAAATAATAAAACTCAGAGCAGAGATTAACGAGATGGAAACCCAAAAAACAATCCGAAAGATCAATGAAACCAAAAGCTGGTTCTTTGAGAAAATTAACAAGATCGATAAGCCTCTAGCAAAACTCACAAAGAAAGGGAGAGAGAAAACCCTAATAAACCGAATCAGAAATGAAAAGGGGGTCATTACAACAGAAACTACAGAAATTCAGAGGATCCTCAGGGAGTACTTTGAGAAGCTTTTTGCCACGGAACATCAAAACCTCGAGGAAATGGATAAATTCCTAGACTCCTACAGACTCCCAAGGCTGAACCAAGAAGACCTGGAATACCTGAACAGAACTATCACCATCAAGGAAATTGAAATGGTAATAAAAAGTCTCCCCAAGCACAAAAGTCCTGGCCCGGATGGATTCACTAGTGAATTCTTCCAAATCTTTAAAGAGGACTTACTCCCAATGCTCTTTAAGCTTTTCCACGACATTGAAATATCAAAAACACTTCCAAACAGGTTCTACGAAGCAAATATCACACTGATACCAAAAGCAGACAGAGATACCACAAAGAAAGAGAATTACAGGCCGATATCCCTGATGAACACAGATGCAAAGATCCTCAACAAACTACTAGCAAATAGAATCCAACTACTCATTAAAAAGATCATACACCATGACCAAGTAGGATTCATCCCAGGGATGCAAGGATGGTTTAACATTCGGAAATCAATCAACATAATCCACCATATCAACAAAAGAAAAGATAAAAAGCATATGATCATATCAATAGATGCAGAGAAAGCATTTGATAAGATCCAGCACCCCTTTATGATGAAAACCCTAGCCAAAATGGGTATAGAGGGGACCTTCCTCAACATAGTTAAAGCCATCTACCACAAGCCTACAGCAAGCATCATCCTCAATGGGGAAAAACTGAGAGCCTTCCCTCTAAGATCAGGGACGAGACAGGGATGCCCACTCTCTCCACTGCTGTTCAATATAGTACTGGAAGTACTTGCAATAGCGATTAGGCAGGAAAAATATATTAAGGGCATTCAGGTAGGAAAGGAAGAAATCAAGCTCTCACTATTCGCAGATGATATGATACTCTACTTAGAGAACCCAATAACTTCCACCAAAAAACTCCTAGAAACAATAGACTCGTATAGTAAAGTAGCAGGTTATAAAATCAATACCCAAAAGTCCATGGCTTTCCTATACGCAAACAGTGAGAGAGAAGAAAGCAACATGAAAAAAACAATCCCATTCACAATTGTGCCCCCGAAAATCAAGTACCTAGGAATCAGCTTAACTAAGGAAGTAAAGGACCTGTACAAAGAAAACTACAAAACGCTACTTCAGGAAATAAAAGAGGACATGAGGAAATGGAAAGATATCACCTGCTCATGGGTCGGGAGACTTAACATTGTCAAAATGGCAATACTACCGAAAGCATTGTATAAATTCAATGCAATCCCTATAAGGATACCCATGACATTCTTCAAAGAAATGGAGCAAACACTCTTGAAATTTATATGGAACAATAAGCCCCCACGAATAGCTAAAGCAATTCTTGGGAAAAAGAAAATGGAAGGAATCAACCTCCCGAACTTCAAACTGTACTACAAAGCAGTAATAATTAAAACAGCATGGTACTGGAACAAAGGCAGAACTGCAGACCAATGGAACAGGGTTGAATACACTGACATCTCTCCTCAATCATATGCTCATCTAATCTTTGATAAAGGTGCAAGTAATGTGAAGTGGAGTAAGGAAAGCCTCTTTAATAAATTGTGTTGGCATCACTGGACGGCTACATGCAAAAAAATAGGCTCAGAACTCTGCCTAACACCATGTACAAAAGTAAGATCAAAATGGATTAAAGACCTTAACATCAGACCAGAAACCATAAGGTACATTGAAGATAAAGTTGGCAAAACCCTCCATGACATTGAAGCTAATGGTATCTTCAAAGATGCCACGCCACTGGCCGAGCAAGTGAAAACAGAGATAGATAAATGGGACTATCTTAAACTAAGAAGCTTCTGCACCTCCAAAGAAACAGTGACCAAAATACAAAGACAGTCTACAGAATGGGAAAGGATATTCACCGAATACACATCTGACAAGGGGTTGATATCCAGGATATACAAAATACTGGTTAAACTCCACAAGAAGAAAACATCCAACCCCATCCAAAAATGGGGCAATGAAATGAACAGAAACTTTCTCAAAGAAGAAATCCGAATGGCAAAAAAGCACATAAGAAAATGCTCTACATCATTAATCATCAGGGAGATGCAGATCAAAACCACAATTAGATACCATCTCACACCTCAGAGACTGGCCCACATTCAAAAGAACAAAAGCAACCGATGCTGGCGTGGATGTGGCGAGAAAGGGACACTCCTTCACTGTTGGTGGGAATGTCCACTGGTTCAGCCCTTCTGGAAAACAGTATGGACGTTTCTCAAAAAATTAGAAATTGAGCTCCCATTTGACCCAGCAATACCACTCCTGGGAATATATCCCAGAGAGGCAAAAATGTATAGTCGAAGTGACATCTGCACTTGTTTGTTCATTGCAGCACTCTTTACAATAGCCAGAAACTGGAAGAAACCTGAATGCCCAAGAACAGATGACTGGTTAAAGAAACTTTGGTACATCTACACAATGGAGTACTATGTAGCTCTTAGAAAAGATGAAGTCATGAAATTTACATACAAGTGGTACAATATGGAAAGTATCATGCTAAGCGAAATGAGTCGAAAGAGAGGGATAGACATAGAAAGATTGCATTCATCTGGGGGATATAAAGTAACAAAGTATGAGATTAATACCCAAGAATAGCTGAGATCAGCACCAGGAGGATTACTCCATAACTTAGAGGCCAGCCGGGTATCCTAGAGGAAAGGGCTGTTCAGATAGAGAAGGGAGCACCAAATAAAGGATGTTTGGAGGATCCTCCCAGGAGGGGAGATGCATGTCGAAAGTAGACTATGGACTGAACATGTTTGCCACTCAATGCCTCTTTTGCAGACCACAACACCCAAAAGGAGAGAGAGAACACAGGGGATTGCCCTGCCACAGAGACAGGGGGGATGGGGGGGATGGGGGTGGGAGGGATATTATCCATGGTGGTGGAAAATGGGCACTGGTGGAGGGATGGGTATCTGATCATTGTATAATTGAAACCAAAGCACAAAAAATTGTAAATCTACAACTTTAAAAATAATAAAATAAAATAAAGGGGAAAAAAATTAAAAAAATAAAAAAATTAAAAAAAAATAAAACGTCAAATGTTAAAAAAAAAGTCTATTAAAGTAAATATTTTGATTGTTGCAGTCATACATTTTCACAGTGACTTCAACAAAATAATAATATTCAATAACATATTTTATAACATGAGATGAGTTTCATTTTACATTTCTTTAAAACACACTTAGAACCACTTTGCTGAATGTGCACATAAAAATTGAACAATGTAATTACAATCTGAAAGAATGTTAGTTAAAGCCAAACTATTGGGCATTAGTAAAAATCTTCTACAAATAAAAGGAACATTATACATTAACATGTGAGAGCTGTTAGTTGTCAGTAGATATGCCTATAAAGAAAAGATTGTTATTTTAAATAATGATACAAATTTCTCAGTGAACATGGTTCATTGTAGTAGTTTTAGATGAGGTATTACAACATAATATTATGAGAAGGCACTGATACTTATTGAAGAAACAGATCTAGTAACACCTATCACCAAAGAAGACACTTCAAAGAATGTTACACCTTATTAATTTTATTGTGTATTTCAGATAGATAAATGAAAGTCATACTACATATTGTCATGTGTAATAAAGTTTTGAGATATGAACACACTCAGCAGTTTTTGCATTGTATCAGTTCGTAGAGTGGCTGATTAAATGTAAAGAGATAATAAATGTCCAGTAACAAAGAGAGAAAGAGAGAGAGAGAGAGAGAGAGAGAGAGAGAGAGTGAGAGAGAGGGAAAAGAAACAGAGAAAGACCAAATACCAAGTAATAACATCACATTTCAGTGACCAAAAAGAAGATATTAAATTAGAGGAATAACTAATTAAAAATCCTGTTCATAATTTATCATATAAAACTATATCCAGACAGTACACTATGAATAACTTTTATATAAAGTTCTATTTTTTATTGGAAAGTGTCTTTAATTCAGGCCAGCAATGATTTCCCAGATAGTTATTCAGTCAGCTAAAACAAAACATAAAGTTTGGTTTTTAAAAAATGGTTTAGTTTTTAATTTATTTATGTTTTAGATTCGAATACATTTTGTGAAAGTTGTAGAGTCACAGCAGAATCCATACTAAGATTTCTTTATTAAAATTTTATATTTCTACAGTTCATTGGACAAAATAAATTGGCACTATTGTTAACTGAAATTTATACCTTGTTTAAATTTAACTAATTTTATTTTCAGGTTCCCATTAAAGATGCCACATTACATTTAAGTAGTCCTGTCAGTCTTTATTGAAAAATAATATTCTATGTACTATCACTTGATACGTTGGCATTCCGTTATTCATCGATTTGCTCAAGTGGGCACCAATAATGTCCCCATTTGTCCTTGTCACGTGCTAGTGTAGCCCAATGAGTCTGCTCATTCCAGGAACACTAAGAGCCTCAAAACAAAATGTTCATTCAGAGTCTTGATGATGAAATTTGATCATCTTGTAGGTGGGTGGTCATGCCTGTTTTTTTTTTATTTTATTGAATACCGTGAAATAGTTACAAGTTTTCATGTTTAGGTTACAATCACACAATGATCAAACACCCATCCCTCCACCAGTACACATTCCCCACCATCAATATCCCCGGTGTACACCCCCTTTCCCACCCTCCCTCTGCCTACATGGCAGGCATTATTCCCCATAATCTCTCTACTTTTGGGCATCATTGTTTGCAATACGGACACTGAGAGGTCATCATGTTTGGTCCTGTATCTACTTTCTGCACACATCTCCCATCCCGACCAGTTCTTCCAGCCATCATTTTCTTAGTCATTCCTTCTCTATTCCATCTGCCTTCTCCCCTTTGCTCATGAGGCAGCCTTCTAGCTATGGATCAATCTACCTGTCCCGTGTATCTACTATCCTTCGGTGTCAGCCTCATGTTATGTTCATGCGATCTTTTGACATCCCGTGGAATCTAGTAGGTAACGGCTCTAATCCAGTGGTTGTCTCCAAATCGCATTATGTGTCCAGCCCATCTGATTTCCAATGCCTTGGCAAACAAGACAGCGTCCCTGATTCTCAATCATCAACATAGGTCAGAACTCCGGATTTCTTCTCTCACTTGAGTGAAGCGTGATACCCCAAGCATAGCTCTTTCGATTCTTCTTTGGGAGATCTGAATAGCATTCTCATCCTGTTTTCGTAGGGCCCAGGTCTCTGAGGCGTATGTTAGTGCAGGGAGAATGGTGAAGTCGAAGAGATGTGTCCAGAGCTGGAGGTTCTTTGTCCTGTTAGCTATTTCTCTGACACTCTTGAAGGTGTTCCATGCTGAACTGACGAAAACAATGTTCATGAGAAATGTACTCATTCCTGACCTTCCATTCACTCTCAACAGAACGTACATCTCCAAATGCAGCATTTATGTGTACCTAGTTCGAGAAATCAACATGACGAATGACCTGGCACCTGAGTTGTGCAGGAGTAAGAGAGCGGCATGAAACACCTTCTATGTACTATAGTTCAGGAAATTATAATCTTGTTTAAATGTATGGTATTGATATATAAACTTATTACTTCTCATCACCACAAAGGTGCCCATGACCTCCATCACTGAAAATTTAATGAGAATTGCATTGATTTTATGTAATACTTTTGGTAGCATAACCCTTCTGACAATGTTCATTCTTTCTATCCATTAGCATAGACTATTTTTCTATTTTATGGGTTCTATTTCTTGTTAAAGTGCCTTATACATAAGTCTTTTACCTCCTTTTTTAAGTTTGAACAGTATTTTGAAAGAGGTTATTATTTTTTAAATTTTTTAATTGAATCACTGTGAGATAGACCCTAACAAAGCTGTTCATGATGAGGCTTCAGTCATACAATGTTCCAACACCCAACCCTCCACCAGTATACATTTCCAAGCACCTGCGTCCTCAGTTTCCTTCAATTTACCCCCACCTCAAATTTTCTTCTCTCGCTCTCCCTCTCTCTCTTCCTCTCCCTCTCTCCCCCCTCCCTCTCCCTCACCCCTCACTCTCCCTCTTCCTCTCCCCCTTTCTCTTTCTCTCTCTGTCTCTGTCTATCTGTCTGTCTGTCTCTCTCTTTCTCCCCTGCTCTCTCCTCTCTTGTCAACTGTGATAATTTCCAGCTATTATAATCACATTGATCCCTTCTCTATCTACCTACTCTCTGCCTCGCATATATTTGTGGTTGATTCCAACCGTTGACCAGTCCTCCTAGCCCCTGTTTTCCTTGACTGTGGATATTAGTATTCCAATTTATATGTATATTAGAATATGTTAGAATACTAATTGTATACATAGTATTCTTATATATATATATTATACCAAAAATGTCATTCTCTATCTGTCCCTCTCCTGACTCAAACTCAGCATGATACTCTCCATGTCCATCCATTTTATAGGAAAATTTCACAATTTTATTTTTCCTAATAACTGCATAGTATTACATTGTGTAAATGTGCCATAGATTATTTATTCATTCATTTGTTCTCAGGCAATAAGGTTGTTTCTTGATTCTGGTCATTGTGAATAGTGCTGCAATGAACATAGGGCTGCAGATGGTGTTTCAGCTGTGTGTTTTAGGGAGTCCAGGGTACATTCCTAGAAGTTATATTCTTGGGTCAAATGAGAGCTCAATTTCTAGCTTTTTGAGGAATGTCTATATTGTTTTTCAAAAAGGCTGCACAAATTGGCAATCACACTAACCATGAAGGAGAGTCCGTTTCCCCCACATCCACACCGGCGGCACTGATTGCTCTTATTCTTTTGTCTGTGTGCATGTCTCTGTGATGTGAGATATCTCACTGTTTTGATTTGCATCTCCCTGATGATTAGTGATAAGGAGCATTGTTTTAATGTGCTTTTTGGCCATTCAAATTTTTTCTTTGAGAAAGATTTTGTTCATTTCTTCACCTCATTTTTTGATGGAGTTGGTTTTTTTTCTCATAGAGTTCAATGAATGACTTATATATCTTTGATATTAATCCCTTATCACTAGAGTATTGGGTAGATACATTTTCCCATTCTGAGTATATCTTGGAATTTTGGTCACTGTTTCTATTGAGGTGCAGAAGCTTCTTAATTTAATGTAGTCCCATTTGTTTATCTTTGTTTTCACTTGTTAGGTAAGTGGTGTTTCATCTTTGATGATACCTTTAGTTTTCATTGTGATATTGATATTGTGATAGATATTGTGGAGGGCTTTGCCTACCTTTTTGTTCATGTATCTTATGGATTCCAATCTGATGTTGAGGTCTTTAATCTGTTTTGATCTGACTTTTCTGCATGGCTTTAGATAGATGTCTAAGTGCATTGTTTTTGCATGTAGCTGTTCAGTTTTGCCAGCACCACTTGTTAAAGAGGCTTTACTTGCTGCACCTCATTGTTCTTGCTCCCTTACAAAAATTAAATGATCATATATTTGAGGATGTATGTCAGGATATTCAACACATTCCATTGGTATGCAGGTATATTTTTATATTAATACTATCTATTTTAATTACTACCACTTTTCAGTGCATTTTGAACTTGGGGAAGGTGATGTATCCTATTTTCTTTTTTCCAAGGATTGCTTTAGCTACGTGTAGTGATTTATTGTACCATATGAATTTCAGAAGTGTTTGATCAATTTATCTGAAAAATGTCATGAGTATCCTTATTGGGGATTGCATTGAATCTGCGTAATTTGGGAGGGAGTATTGCTATTTTGACAATATTAATTGTCCCAATCCATGAGCAGAGGATGTGTCTACAATTCCTTGTCTTCTTTTATTTTGTGACGTAGTTTCTTGTAGTTTTCTTTGTGCAGGCCCTTTACCTTCTTATTTAAGCTTATTCTGAAGTACCAAATTTGCTGAGGCACTATTGTGAACTGGATTGTATTTTTTAATATCATTTTTTTCTCTCTCACTATTTGCATATTGGAAAGCCATTGACTTTTCGGTATTCATTCTGCTCTATCAGAGGTGATAATGTGGTGTTGACATTTTGCTACCAATATCCTCCTTAAAGTCTATTAGCTGTTATTTTAAGTATCTTGCTGGCCCCTAACTGTGTGTGTATATATTTAGAAGTGAAATTACTTCCTGATTTACATATATTTTACGGCAAAGCCTGGCAAGCTACCCGTGACATATTCAATATGCCAAACACAGTAACAACAAGTCTCAAAATGGAGACGTTACTGGGCCCACTCAAGCAAATCGATGAACGAGGGGAGGACAAGTGGACAGTGTTACATATATTTAGGAGTGAATTTTCTTCCTAATTTATATGTCAGGAAGAAATGGGCTGGAGCAATAGCACAGCAGGTAGGGCATTTGTGTTGGATTCAACCAACCCAGGTTTGATTCCTCCATCCCTCTCAGAGAGCCTGGCAAGCTACCGAGAGTATCCTGCCCACAAGACAGAGCCTGGCAAGCTCCCTGTGGCTTATTTGTTATGCCAAAAATAGTAACAACAAGTTTCATAATGGAGACGTTACTGGTGCCACTCAAGTAAATCGATGAACAATGGGAAGACAGTGCTACGGTGCTACTGTGCTTACATATCCCTGGATTATTTAAAGATGGCTGTCACTGTCCCTTCTAATCTTTTTCAGCCTGAAATCTCTGTTGTCAGATACTGGTATGGCCACCCCAGATTTTTGAAGGAGATGTTTTTTTGAAAGATTGTTTTCTGTCCTTTGACATTGAGTCTACATTTGTTCCAACTGTTCATTTATGTTTATTATATGCATCTGAACATTGGATTCAATTTTTAATCTTTTTTGCCACTCTGTGTCTCTAAATAAGTTCATGTAGACTACTGATATTGACAGCGATTATTGTCATGGGGATCTGGGCCATCTTTCTATAGAAGTTTGTTGTGTTTGTAGGGTTTGTTTTGTCTTACAGTAGCACCTTTAGTCCTTCTATGGTGGTTGGTTTTGAGTCTATGAAGTTCCTGAGATGTTGTTTATCCATAAAGTAGTGTACTGTTTCTTCAGGTCTGGATGATAGTGTAGCCAGATAAAGTATTCTGAGTGAGGCATTCATTTCATTGAGTTTTTTTTTTTTTTTTGCTGTATATCCCACCACTATCTTCAGGCCCAGATGTTTTCTCAGATAAGTCTTCTGTAATTTTAAGGGTTGTTTCTTCGTATGTGATTTCCTTCTTTGATCTTGTTGCTTTCAGTATTGTGTTTTTGTCTATGGTATTTGTCATTCTTATCATGGTATGCATTGGAGTCTTTTTCAGGGTCTTTTTTAATTGGTACACTTTGATTTTCTTGCATCTGGATTCCTGATTTCTCTAGTTCTTGGAACTTCTCAGCAATGATGTCTTTATCTGTCACTACCTCATTGGGATGCCTCTCAGTCCTTCTGATGCTCCAATAATTCTTATGTTGTTTCTTTTAAATTAATATCATATATCTCTTACTCACCGTTGAGCTATTTTGAGATCTTTTCCAATCTTCTGTTGTTGCCTGTATGCTCTCTTCAGCTCATCTTCAAGCTCACTGATTCTATCTTTGGCTATTGTCATTCTATGTTGAGGGCATCCACTGAGTTTTTAAATTCATCTATCGGATTTTTAATTAGTGACACTTCTGTTTGTAGCCTTCTTATTCCTGCTCTCATTGCTTCCTGTATTTTATTGCTGTGTATTCCACTATTTCTTTCATATCCTCCTGCATTTTATTGAATGTCCATTCCATTGTTTCTTTGAGCTCATTGAACATCCTCACTATTTGTTCTCTGAATTCTTTGTCAGAGAGATTGTTTATGTGGGTATTCCTTCTTGAGGCTTCAAGACTCTTTTCTTCATCCTCTCCTTGTGGTGGAGTCTGCATTGTTTCCCCATTGTTTAGTATTATATAGGGGAGTATTTGATTGGAATATGCTAGTGAACTATTGGTCTAACATGGTTGGGGTAAACTGGCTGCCCTCATAAGAGTTTGGTAAAGGAGTCTGAGATACGGGTCCAACGGACTGTGAAAGGGGAAATAAATTGGTGAGTGTTCATACAGCATTGCCCAGGTATACCTTTTGGGGAGGGGCCCCTCTTTGGTGCAGATCCTGAGTTACAGTTTGACTTCGGGCACACTTCTAAACCTGAAGGTGTCCTCTCTTATCCAGACACTCATTTGGGTACCATTGGCTATAGACAAATCTTTCTGTTCACTGAAGCTGCTTGGCATGCCACCATGGAGTTTAGCTTCTAATTGCTTTCCTAGTTTCTTATTTACATTCAGGAAAACTACAGATTTTTGAATGCGGATTTTGTAGCTTACTAATTTCTCGTATTGGTTTATTGTTTCTAAAAAGTTTTTGCAGATTTTTTACGGTTTTCTGTGTATAATATGTCATCTGCAAATAATGATAATTTAACTTTCTTTTCCAGTTTGAATCTATGATTCATTTTTCTTGTCTGCTTTGGCAAGGACTTTTAAAAATTATATTAAATAACAGTGGAGAAAGTGGGCAACCTTTCCTTGTACTTGAACTCAAGGGGAAGACTTTTTATTTTTCACTGTTAAGTATTATATGATCTATGGATTTGTTGTAGTTGGTGCTTGATTATCTTGAGGTAATTCCACCTATTTCTATTTTTTTGAGGGTTTTGTTTTTTCATGAATGAATATTTGATTCTCTTAAATCTAATTGTTATTTAATATAATGTTTAGTCTTCAAATGCTGGGGCTTCTATCAATTTTCTTCTTACTTTTGATTTCTACCTCAGTGAATTTGTGCGCTGAAAAGTTTCTTGGTACAATTTTTACTTTTGATACTTTATGAGTACTTTTTGTTCCAGCATATAGTGTCTAACCTTATTTATTATTATTATTATTATTAGTAGTAGTAGTAGTAGTAGTAGTAGTAGTAGTATTGGGCTGGAGCAATAGCACCGTGAGTAGGGCGTTTGCCTTGCATGCAACCAACATGGCCGACCCAAGTTCGATTCCTCCGTCCCTCTCGGATAGCCCGGCAAGCTGCCGAGAGTATCTTGCCCGCACGGCAAAGCCTGGCAAGCTACCAGTGATGTATTCAGTATGCCAAACACAGTAACAACAAGCTTCATGATGAGATGTTACTGGGCCCGCTCGAGCAAAAATCGATGAACAACGGGAGGATAGTGATACAGTGATTATTAGTATTATTGACCTGAGTGCTATTTGGTCTGATGTGAGTAGATTGTTCCTATCTTTTTGAGTCCATTTCTATCCCATATGAAATTTTTTCAGTTATTTACACTGAGTCTATGCTTATGAGCCTTTATTCCCTCCTTCCTAAGCAACAAATATTTCATTGTTGCTTCCTGATCTATCAGCCACTCTGTGCCATTTTATACACTAGTTAACTTCACTTATATTCTGAAAAATATTATATATGAAGAAGCTTGCTGCCATAAATTTGTGAGAAACTGTGTTGCTTGCACCTTTGAAACTTTGCTTTTCATATAAAGCATTAAGTGCTTTTGCCAGAAATGACTTAGATTCTAAATTATTTATTTGGAGAACAAAAATGTATGTTTTAGGAACACAATTTTTACCCTCCAACATGTATTTTAGCATACGATGTTCTCCATTAAAGTATTTATATTCCTCTATCACAATTTACTAAACATAAGGTAATTCATTTCTTACATATGACTGAATAGTACTTTATTATGTACATAGGCCTTAGTTTTTTTTATCTATTCACCTGTAATTGAATGTTTGGGTTGTTCCCAGATCTTGACCATTTCCAGAAGTGCTGAAATTAACATAGGTATTTAAATATAATTTAGCATGTATTTGTTTGTGTTTTGGATAGATATATAAAGATGCAACTTCTAGATCATATCAAAGATGTATGAGTAATATTTTGAGAATTCTTTATACTGCTATTCATATGGACTAGATCAAGTTACATCACTAATAATGAATGGTGAATTTTATGTTTTGCATACTCCTACTAAACTTTTTTTCTGGCCTTTGGAAGTAGCTTATTTTACATTTAACTTATTTTTCAAACATATACATGTGATCTATCTATATGTAGATATATTCATACTCATCAAACTTGTTAGCTGTATGGTCAGATTTTATATGTAATTTCTAATTTATTCATTGGTTAATAATGCTATGAAATTTAGGTGCTATAGTTTTATACACCTTTATGTGTATAACTCATCTTATGATCCAGTTTTAGTACCAGCCCATCACCAAAAAGATTTTTCTTTCCATTTTTTTCAGTAACCTCGCATTTCACTATTAACTACCAGTTTTCTCTGAGTCTAGGATTCAGTTTTGATTTTCCAGTTTCTTGATTTAGTTATTTATAATCCACATATGAGTGAAAATATCCTGAAATTGTTTTTAAGTTCCTTATTTATTACATTTGGCATTATTGCCCTAAATTCCATTCGCTTTCTCCCCAGTCAAAATTTATTTTTTTCTATTTTAATTGCATTTAGTATACACTTCATAGTTTGTATATCCTGGTATTTGTGAATACATATTTTGGTGAATTCTCAAATATTTAAAAGTGAAAATCTCCCAAATAGTGCAATTCTTGTGACTTACTACCATGCAACAGCTTCTATCAAATATCATTTTCATTCAACAATTGGAATATTATTTTTCTTTAAATTTTATACATTACTCATCCTAGTCAAAATTAAGCTATCTAATTCAAAATTATATTATACCATATTTAAGTTAACAATTTCTTTAGGAAGCTTTATTATTAAAGATTACTGTATTTTAGTTTACTTACGTATCTCCTTTGAGATTTCTAAGAAGTGAATTATTATGCTAAATTATAATATTTAAATATTTATTTACGAGAAAAATATTATAAGACATTTGTTTATTAATTTATGAACTGTTTGTCGATTGCCTCGAGCAGTCCCCAGTAATATCTCCTTCCTCCTAACCCTGAGATTTTTTAAAAAGTGCCATATTCAAGGCTCTTTCAGGTTTAGGAGAATGAGACCCATCATTGTTACTGGTATTTGGCATATTGGGTACGCCACGTGGAGTTTGCCAGACTCTGCCATGTGGGCAGTTTAAATTCGGTAGCCTGCCAGTTTGTCCAAAGTAGGAATGAGAACATAAGAAATTAATTAATTAATTAATTATGAACAGAATCTGAGTAAATCTGCTTTATTTAAATAATACACGCCTAGATGGTATATTAAAAATAAATTTACATAGAAAGATTGCATTCATCTGGGGGATATAAAATAACAAAATATGAGATTAATACCCAAGAATAGCTGAGATCAACACCAGGAGGATTACTCCATAGCTTAGAGGCCAGCCGGGTATTCTAGGGGAAAGGACAGTTCAGATGGAGAAGGGAACACCAAATGGAGGGTGTTTGGAGGATCCTCCCAGGAGGGGAGATGCAGGTTGAAAGTAGACTGGACTGAACATGTTTGCCACTCAATGCCTCTTTTGCTGATCACAACACCCAAAAGGAGAGAGAGAACAAAAGGGAATGCCCTGCCACAGTGGCGGGGGGGATGGGGGGATGGGGGGGATGGGGGAGGAGGGATATTATCCTGGTGGTGGAAAATGGGCACTGGTGGAGGGATGGGTATTTGATCATGGTATGACCGAAATCCAAGCACAAAAATTTGTAAATCTACAACTGTACCTCATGGTGTTTCACTAATAATTAAATAAATAAATAAATAAAATCAAAATAAATAAATAAATAAATAAATTTAGCAATAGTTAACCATCTATTAAATACTTTGGTAGAAACTTGACTACTTAACAATCATCACTGAATTAAAAATATCAGATGGGTGCCCCTATAATCACAGTTTAACAGATAAAGCAACTGAAACATTGAGACATTTAGTTTCTTGTTCAGGCATTCATTGTAAGTCTTAAACTTCAGGACTGAGATTCTGACTTAGGAGTCTTCATTTTCATGTACATCAGTTTTAACACTGGCACACTGTGTTTGGAACCTCTTTGAGCCTTTTTTTGTCACACACTCTCTCCTACACTGTGTAAGCACACAAAAAGGACGCCCGGCAGAGGGACAGCGGCAGCCTATCTCTCCCGCCGCCCGCGTTCAGTAGTCTCAGGCTGTTTCCCCACTCCAGGGAGGTCAATGGCGATGGTCAGGAGGAGGAAGGAAACGAGGTCCGGGCTGGTTGGTCTTAGCTGCAGTTTATTACATGAAAGAGATGTATGTCATGGAGGCCCCAGGATCTCTCAAGCATGTGCTCCTTTGTTCTCTCAGCTTCTGTCCTCAGCCCCATCTTCCCAGGTTCTCTGATGCACACTGAAATCTCCCTTATATAGATCATAGTACCTCTAAAGGGTGCAATATAATGATGTCATCAAAAGGAGTTACAGAAAGAACATTGAGGCAGTAAACCATTCATTGTTTCTTTACATCCACATTGTTTCTTTACACATGCAGGCCAGTAATCCTGGCCTCACCTTTTACAAGCTATAAACACTTGGATTAGCACAACAAAGAAGAGTCTGTTAGAACTAGGAATTTACACCTCCAAGATCAGCCTGCCTGGAGCCAGGCATCTAGGTCTCACAGATCAGGCCTGGTTTAGCACCTGGGATCTGCATACCTAAGACCAGCTAGGTTCCTGTGAGATAAGGGAAACTGCCTCAATATACTGAAATCATTTACTGAAGGCAGTTTGAAGGGGAGAAAGGTTCAGTCTCATCCAAGCTAGTCAGGACTCCCAGGAAAACTACTTCTAGGACGTGTTTCTTCTCTCCTTGTCCAACCAACATATAAGCATACATAATATTAATCATTTTGTATGGACACAGTAAGAAATATTTTGAGTTTATAAAATTGCTCTCCTAGGGCCATCTCGATCTCAGACTGCAGTGCTCAGGCCAGATATCTTTCCTATTCCTAGCAGCAGGGCCCTAGTCTCGTCGTTACTTTTGGATCATGACAGCATTTGCCTATGATCAAACTCTTAACCTATAGTTAAAAATCGTTGCACCTTGACCTGACCAATCACGATGTCAGGGTAGCACATAACTTATCGGCTTGCCCTGGTTCCATCCAGTCCCTCGCCAGGACCCTGCCACTGGGGTGCTAGGAAGTAAGGGCAACTGAGGCTTAAGTTGAGAAAGCAAATGACCAGGAGTGAATAATATTCAAAGTCAATTAAGTCCTAAGATATAAAGCATAATATTAATTGTCTTCCTGTATCTATACAAAAAGGACATTGTATAATTGAATTGTAAACTATTCAAAAGACATAAGGAGAGGAGAAAGGCAATATTAACTTACAGTACAAGTTCAGTGTCCTAGAAGGATGAGACCTTACAAATTGGTTGGGGAAGAGAGCACAAAGAAGTAGTTACAGACAAACAAAGTAATGGGAGTGACTCGGGAGCACTGTGATGGGTGCAACCTGATAAACCTAAGGTCTGTGTACTCCAACACTAAACAACTGCTTTCAATATATCTCAGAAGGCTATTTTTTTTAAAAAATGTGCTTCATTATTATAATTTTACAAATATTATTACTGCATATCTGTGATAAAGGGCTGGAGTGATAGCCCAGTGGTAGGGCATTTGCCTTGCGTGCAGCCAGCCTGGCTGAGCCGGGTTTGATTCTTCCACCCCTCTCGCAGAGCCTGGCAAGCTACCGAGAGTATTCAATATGCCAAACACAGTAACAAGAAGTCTCACAATGGAGACGTTACTGGGCCCGCTTGAGCAAATCGATGAACAATGGGAGGACAGTGACAGTGACTTGTGATAAAATGTACTTTCTTTTTCTGTAGAAAGCTAGATCATTTTGTGATCACTTAATCACTTAATCCCCGTTATTCATCGATTTATTCGAGCGGGTGCCAGTAACGTCTCCATTCATCCCGGTTGCGTGCTAGCGTAGCCCAATGGTATCTGTTCGTTGTAGGAACATGCAGAGCCTCAAACCGATCATTTAGGGTCTTGACGAAGAAGTCTGACCATCTTATAGGTGGGCGTCCACGTGATCTTTTGATGTCCCGTGGAATCCAATCAGTAATGGCTCTAGTCCAGCGGTTGTCTGTAAACCTCATTACGTGTCCAGCCCATCTGATTTTTGATGTCTTGGCAAATGAGACAGCGTCCCTGATTCTTGAGCGTTGACCAAGATCAGAACTCCGGATTCTATCTCTCATTTGAGTGAATCGTGATATTCCAAGCATAGTTCTTTCGATTCCTCTTTGAGAGACCCGAATAGCGTTCTCATCCTGTTTTCGTAGGGTCCAGGTCTCTGAGGCATATGTTAATGCAGGAAGAATAGTGGAATCAAAGAGATGTGCTCGTAGCTGGAGGTTCTTTGTCCTTTTAGTTATTTCTTCAATGCTCTTGAAGGCATTCCAAGCCGCTCTCTTCCTCCTGCGTAACTCAGGTGCCAGGTCATTCATCATGTTGATTTCTCGACCTAAGTATATATAACTGTTGCATTCGGAGATGGTGGTTCCGTTGAGAGCGAATGGAGCGTCAGGAACAAGGCTGTTTCTCATAAACATTGTCTTCGTAAGATTCAGCTGTAGTCCGACCTTTCCACACTCACGGTCAAAGTCCGCAAGCATTTGTGCTGCTTGGCTGATGTTTGGTGTTATTAGAACGATGTCATCAGCAAAGCGGAGGTGGTGTAGTTGCCGACCATCTATCTTCACTCCCATGTTTTCCCATTCTAGTCGTCGCATGATGTTCTCGAGGGTGGCACTGAAGAGTTTCGGTGAAATGGTATCACCCTGCCGAACCCCTCTCTTGATATGGATGATTACTTCTTTGTAGAATGGTGAGATCTTGGTAGTGAATCCGCAATAGAGCTCACGAAGAATCCTGATGTATTGAGTTTGTATGCCCTGATTGGCTAGGGCTTCCATGACCGCTTCCGTCTCAACAGAATCAAAGGCCTTCTTTAAATCAATGAACGTTAGACAGAGCGGCGTCTTGAACTCCCGAGATACCTCAATGAGCTTGGTTATTGTGTGGATATGGTCAATGGTACTGAATCCTTTTCGGAATCCAGCTTGTTCACATGGTTGTCCTTCATCTAGTGTTCTGCTAATCCTATTCAGGATGACTCGAGTGAATAGTTTGTAGATGACAGACAATAGGCAGATTGGGCGATAGTTGCCAATGTCGTGGATGTCTCCTTTCTTGTATAGTAGTACAGTCTTGCTGGTTTTCCATTGGGATGGAACCTTGCATTCAGACAGGTAGCGTGTGAAGAGTCGAGCTAATGTATTGATGAGTACTGATGGTAAGTTCTTCAGGTGTTCAGGTCTGATCTTGTCTGGGCCAGGTGCTTTTTGTTTCTTTACCGACGAGATGGCATGTTGGATTTCGGAAGGGAGAACATTGTGATAAGGGCATAATATATTAGGAATAAGTATAAGATAAAAACTCCAGGAAAGTTATAGCATGGTGCAGTGGTCTAACTAGTTAAATGAATTTCCTTTGCATTCACTGGGTTACCTAAAGCAACTTATATTTTTCTATCATAATTCTGGGAGTCTGAAATCAAAAGATGATCCAGTTATGTTTATTCACTCTGAGTGTATAGGAAAAGAAATCTTCCTATTTCCTCTTCTAGTTGCATTTGCATTCCTTTGTTTTTTCAATTGCCCTAAATAACAACTAGCAAATCTTAAAAATACTATGGTGGTTTGAAGGAATAACTTAGTGTGTACATGCTTTTCATAGAGGAAACATGGGGTTCATAACTGGCACTGCTTGGTCACCCAGAATTTCCAGGAGACACCCCCAAGAACATAGCCAGAAGTAGCCCCTGAACACTGTGACTCCGGGAGCAAAAGCAATCTGTATTATTTCTTCTAAACAAAGATAAAAGCTTCAAAAATATTGACTACTTTAATACATATCATTTTTTAAAAATATTGCGTAATTAATAATATTTTAGTCAAAATAATTGTAAAACAATTAAAAAGTTATAAAGATTTGAAATCACCCCTTACACATTTCTTTGTTAATAATGTATTAAATGCTATAAAACTCAGTACTTGTGAATGCATACTGCTCTTTCTTAAAGGTAAATTATTTAGAAAATAGATGATTTTGTAAGTGTATTTCCTTGACACACACACTATTTTCACAGTTATTGCTGGCATATCGACTGTTAGCAAATATTAATATCCAACTTGTCTTAAATGTATATTTCTATTTAGAACACTAAAAAACAAATCTTAACATATTAATATGGGTAGAAATTAATACATAAATATTTTTCCTACCAAAGTCAGAATTCTAAAACTGATACTCTTCATTTATTTTTCATTTAGATAATAGTAGTTTATACAGCTATACATGCATTCAGTTGCAGTTTCATACCTTTGCAAAGCATATTTTAACATATCACAATCAACATCAAACTGCCAGGCTCCTACCAGTATCAAGTAGGTCCCCCTTCCTCTTGGAATTCTCCCTTCCCCTCTCCCTGTACCATTCTCACTTCTATGGTCTAAGTCTATGTTTTTGTTTCCTTTGGTGTTATGTGTTCTGTCTTGCCTGCTTTCACAGACAGAATACAAAACAGCTCTTCAAGACAAGGTTTGTTTAAATCCTTCAAATAGGATTTATTCTACCCAATGTTTCCCATTGTGTCTTTTCAGTGTTATTTCATTTTGCCTTAGTTTTACTTTATGAGTGAAAGTACTGGTTTGCCGATTAGTTGCAGGGGTATTGCACAATTCTATGCATTCTCATATTCTTTATTGCCATATTTAAATAGAGTATCAACAATAAAAAGTGTAATTGGGGTGAGGATTTAACAAATTATAAAATTCATTAGAAAAATGCCTGCTATCATAACTATTTAACAAAAATAATTAATCTTGTCGATGGTAGTGATGAAAATGATTTCAGTATGCCTATTCAATATATGTCAATTATTATGTACTACTACATGTAGCAACATTAAAAATTGCAGTCATTTTGCATAGATAACAATGGAGCTATAGAGCATAGGGTTAGGGAACTAATGTATGACACATTTCTATGAACCTACGCACTATAACTTAAATAAAAAATATATTATAAAATAAAAGTGATAATAATGTTCAAATGTATGTATAAGGTAAAGGTAAGGTAAAGGCCCTCCCGTTGATCGTCGATTTGCTCGAGCGGGCCCAGTAACGTCTCCATTGGAGACTTTGTTGTTACTGTATCTGGCATATCGAATACTCTCGGTAGCTTGCCGGGCTCTCCGAGAGGGGCGGAGGAATCGAACTCGGGTCGGACATGTTAGCCGCTTGTAAGGCGAACGCGCTACCCTTGTGCTATCGCTCCAGCCCTAAATGTATGTATACTTACATGTATTTAACATGGTATAATACATAATAGTATTAATAACTTGTGCATACATCTATTTTATATTCCCTTTTCTATTGTCTCATATTGAATCTGTGGACAGTTAAAAATCTGTTAAATTCCATGAAGTTTCACATGTGAACGACAATTTCATTCCTATGTGTTCAATGAGTAGTAGTTCTATGACTTCTCTTTTACCACTGTGCTCAATTGTACCTCAATTTTAAATTATAGGTGATTCACAAGTGAATGTTTTTATGATGTATAATGTTAAATATGTTTTAAAACTCTATTAATGCTAAATGTTCTCATAATTATTCTTATGATGCATAATTATAATGTTAAATATTTTTATGATTATTGGAACATTTCTAAAATATTTTATGAATGATTTTAATTTTAAAATAAAAATGTAAAAAATAATAATCACACTACAATGAATAGGATAGAAACTATTAACACTTAAGCTTTAAAGACTTTTATTGAACTAAAACCAATCTTATATTTGAAAAAGACATCCAAAATACCACACAACCCCCTCACATCTCTGCGTTCAAATCAATAAATCTATACAGAATATTTTGAGCTTAAAAATATGGTGGAAGTCATTCTCCCATTAACTGTAGATAAAGAAACCTGAATGAAATCAGTCTCAAATAATCCCCATAGAAAACATGGATTTGAAAAGGTTCTTAACAAAGGATGAGACAATGGGTGGAATAAATTAGAATCAATATAAGTTTAAAAGAAAGTGATAATTTATTATAACTAATGATAATGCTATAAATGCTTAGATTAGTAAACACAGATGTCCTATTCCTCTGTCTCTCTCTAATTCCACTATTGAATTACAAATAAAACAGTGAATATACCTTTGTGACTTAAATATTAAACTGCTTTGGGTTAATGAACTTTTCTTGTTTTGCTCAACTAAAAAAATATAATACTATACTACCACCTAGAAGATAGAATGTATTGTATCAATTTCACATCTATTACATATACCTTATATATTAATGCTCACATCAATTTCAGCCGAAGGCCTCCAGAACCAGCCACCACCATGCTGAGACCACTCTCCACATGCATGAAGGTACTGGCAGAGGGACAAAGGCATGCGGGTCCTGGGGCTGAAATCTCCAAGCCAGCTCGGATCAGGGCTGAGCATCCTCCACCCAGATTCTTCAAATTCCAGTAGGCAGGGATCACACCCACCAACTGGCCCCCTGGCGCCGTGTAATCCCATCAACGGCCAAGACTCAGAGACTATAAAACCCAGCTCCCGGAAGCACGCGGCCGAATTAGCGGCCCGTGACATCTTATTATCTCATTCCTACTTTGGACAAACTGGCAGGCTACCGAATGTAACCTGCCCACATGTCAGAGCCTGACAAACTCCCCATGGCGTACCCCATATGCCAAACACCAGTAACAATGATGGGTCTCATTCTCCTAACCTTGAAAGAGCCTTGAATATGGCACTTTTTAAAAAAATCTCAGGGCTAGGATGAAGGAGACGTTACTGGGGCCTGCTCAAGGCAATCGACGAATAACAGGATGGTCATGATCATCGTGATCGTGATCAATTTCATAAGGTTTTATTATTAATAATAGTTTTTAGGTGAAGAGATTTCCTCACACGAAGGCAAATATTATAGCATCACTAACTTGCTTCATGTAATTCATTATCTTTTTCACCCACTGTCACTAGACAAAGAGGCAAGTATGTAAGTGGAGCAAAACGAAAACACAAAACTGCAAGACTGATAATAAAGCCAGAGATAACATGATTCTCAAAAAAAATGCTAATGACTTATCTTTGAATGAATTGCAAATTCTTTTCTTAGTGTCTTTTTTTCCATATGGTATTTTTCACATTCAAAAACAGACATAGAACATCAAGTGGAACACTTGGCTTGCTAGCAGCTCACTGGAATTTGATTCCTAGTACCACATTTGTTTCCCTGAAGCCCTCCAAGAATGATCCCTGCGCACAAAGCCAGAAGTAATCCCTGAGTACAGCTGGGTGTGACCCCCAAACAAAAGCAGCAACAAACACTACAAATTTAACAACAAAGGAGTAATGAACATAATTCTTAATGGCAATTATTTATTTACTTGCTTCTAAGTTGTAACATCATTTTTACTACTAACCT
The DNA here is from genome assembly GCF_029834395.1 of Sorex fumeus. Lineage (NCBI taxonomy): Eukaryota > Metazoa > Chordata > Mammalia > Eulipotyphla > Soricidae > Sorex > Sorex fumeus. The sequence continues at coordinate 785,583 of NW_026606075.1, read as the reverse complement.
GAAAATAACTTAATATGTAGTTCCAGATAGTGGTGATGAGAAATCTCTAAATGTGTTAAGACTTCGAAAATGCTTTCAAATTTTTCAGCATTGCAGAGAAGTATCTTCTTGCATTCTCATTGAGAAACTGTATCATCTGAAGAGAGAGTCAGAGATGATCAAAACATCACCACCCCCAAAATACTTTCTTGGTCATGTTGTTTTGAGCAGGTGGGAGAGTGTATCAATTTGGATTGAAACTTATCATTATTCCTGTATATCTTAAACTACTGCAATTTATCTGATATTATCTTAGGAATTCTGAAGAATCAATATGTACAAAAGAGCTATGTATTATGGTCACTACTTAAGGAACCGAAGAGAGCGCATGAGTTTACAGATCATTTCCTACCATAAAACCCTGGCATCCACACATGTGTTCTGTATTGATAGATATACTTAACTTTGAATTTTTATGGACAGTGTCTGCCCAATTAATTTTCCAGTTCCTTTATTGATTTATCTGTGAATGAATTAAATACTGTTATGGCAAAACTCAACTCAGTAGGATGTCTTTCTATTTTGGCCATTGTTCATTTAGCCATTAAAGTATCTTAATTCAATGCAGTTAATTTTAGGTTTATCTTTGATAAGCCTCACACATGAGTGAAGTCCCACAGAACTAGGTAATGCAGAACTCATGGCTTTGGACTCCAGGCTCAATGGGACCCAGAAACAGAGATCCTCTGCTTGCTTTCCCCAATCTCCAGTGACCCAGGGATCACACCCATAAGATACGCCCTGCCAGTGCCAGATAAATTTCTCATTGGCTGTCCTCCACAAGCCAACTGCCGCCACCCTCAAGGCCACATTCTGGAGGCTTGGACCGAGACTCACGCATGAGTGAATTCCCACAGAACCAGATAATGAGGAAATTTGTGACCTTGGACTCCAAGCTCAATGGGAAGAAAACAGAGATCCTCTGCCTTCTTCTCCCAATCTCTGGTGACTGAGGGATCACACCCAGAAGACACACCCTGCCAGTGCCAGATAAATTCCTTACTGGCCAAATTCCACTACACAACCACTGCAACACCAGGATACTTTCCAGACCATGCAGATGCTGTGACGCCACACAACACATAATAAGACACTTCCTACCCATTTTGCATAATTACTGCACCATATTTGATGGGCTTCGAATAGGATATGAACCATGGGAACACATGTAGGTGCAATTAGAGGCCACTCTAAAAGCCTCCATCCCTCTCAGAGAATTCAGCAAGCTACCGAGAGTATCCTGCCCACATGGAAGAGCCTCACAAGCTACCTGTGGTGTATTTGATATGCCAAAAACAGTAAAAACAATGGGCATCATTCCCCTACCCTGAAAGAGCCAACAATATGGAAGCGTTAAGAAGGATGAGCAAGGAGAGGCTGATAAAATCTCAGGGGTGAAATAGGCTGCCAAAACAAGGACTAAAATAACTGTCTGTACTTTCAACGCACATACACTGGCATCAGAAGCATCGATCAAGGACCTGATGGTGCAAGCACAGAAGATCAAATATGACATCAGTGGTCTGACCAAGACGAGAAGGCATTGATGACATCACACCATTTTCAATAATGTTGAAAAACTGTTCCTCGGAACATGCCACAATAGAGGCATCAGTGGTATCGGTGTCCTTTCAATACAAACTTGGCAATGAGCATTGATTCATCCAGATGCCTAACAACCCGAATTAGATGATTATGCTTGAATAGATGTGGCTCATTGCTGGCAGTTTCTATTTTCATCGTCCATGCACCAACATCCAACTACAATGAAGAAGAAATTGAGATGTTCTACATGGAGCTGGAGAAGTTCTACAAATACCACACCTTTATAATATCATTGTCTGTGATTTTAATGCCAAAATAGAACTGAGAAAGTCGCCTAAAGAACTCCACATCGGGACACATGGCCTAGAATGGAATGAACAAGGTGAGAGACTGTCTGAGTTCATCATGTCGACCAAGACCGTCCATGGTAACTCACAATTCCAGAAGGCTGAATCTAAACGTTGGACATGGGAGTCTCCCGGTGGACAGTTTCACAATGAAATTGACCACATCATATTCAATCGAAGGTTTTACTTGTCCAACGTCACTGTTGTCCGAAAATTCCGAACGGGACTGGATCACAGTCTCCTTCATGCAAAATTCTACTTCATGGAATGGGGAAAAATGGCTGTAAAGTTTAAGAAGATAACTCCCAGAACGACCGCCAATCGGGAACTCTTTGGCACTATTGTGTCAATATGGGAAGATGCCGTTGTTCACAACTTTGACAAGGAATACGATCAACTGGTTCAGCACTGCCATGACTGCATGAGGAATACCAAGAGTGGGAAAGCCACAAACAGACTCCTGTCATCGGACATTCTCAAGCTCATTCGCCAACGTAGTTCGGCATGAACCTGAGGCAATCATATGCTAATGTCTGAGTTCACAAAGCTGTGCAGAGAAGCAATAAAGGAAGACCTCAAAGAGAAAAGAGCAGCAGTGTTGACCGATATGGCAGAAGCCGGGAAAAGTATTCACAATGCCCACCTGTCCTTAACCAACTACAAGACCAATATCCTGATGGATCTATCACATCTTCTAGAAGGGCAATGAAGAAGATTATTCATGACTTCTGCTCAGATCTCTTCTCTAGCAACATCGACCTGCCACCTACCCAATTCCGCAGGATGGATACATCGTTCCGAATATTCTCCCTTCCGAAATGCTACACACTATTTCGTCAGTAAAGAAGCATACAGCACCCAGTTCAGACAATGTCAGACCTGAACACCTGAAGAATCCGCTTCCAGTACTCATCAATACGCTGACTCGGCTCTTCACATGCTACCTGTCAGAATGCAAGGTTTTGTCCCAATGGACAAACAACAGAAATGTTCTCTTGTACAAGAAGGGAGAAATCCACAACATCAGCAACTATCCCCCATCTGCCTGTTCTACGTCATCTACAAGTTGTTCACTCAAGTCAAACTGAATAGAATAGGTAGAACACTAGATGAAGGATGACGATTCAAGCAAGCCGGGTTCTGAAAAGGATTCAGCACAATCGACTATATCCACACTGTGACTGTAACCAAGCTCATTGGGGTTTCACGAGAGTTCAAGATTCCACTCTGTCTAATGTTCGCTGATTTAAAGAAGGCGTTTGATTCTGTTGAGACTAAAGTGCTCTTGAAGCCCTAGTCAAACAGGGCATTCAAACTCAGACCATCAGGATCCTCTGAGAGCTGTATTATGGATTGTCCGCGACTTCTACTTGGATCTCTTCAAAGGAAGTGATCATCGATGTAAAGAGAGAGGTTTCGCAGGGTGATAACATTTGAAATGTCATGGGTAGTTTTATAGAGACTGCATTGGATCTTTATTGTACCTTGGGAGGTACTGTCATTTTGACAATATTAAAACTTCCAATACACAGACAGGAGATATATTTCCATTTAGGTATGCCTTCTTTTAGAGATATAGTAAGGGAACAGTGATCAACATAAAACAACAGACAATAATAATTATTAAGCTTACAAAATCAGGAATAAAAAACATTGTAAATCACAGTGCCTCAAATAAAATTTAAAAATTAAATTAACATTTTAATTTTCATTGTTCTGAAATGGTAAATCCTAGGTTGGAAGTTATTTTACTTTTTTGTGTTTTCTTTTTTTTTTTTTTTCATTTGGTTTGGTTTTGGATAGCATTCACAGTGCTAAGGGATTATTCCTGGCTCTGCTTTTAGAAATTACTCCTGGTTGGCTCAGGGGACCATATGGGAATCAAACTTGGGTTGGTCATGTGCTGACAAGCACCCTATTCTGCTCTCTATACTATTGCACTAGCCCTAATTTTACATTTCTTTTATTAACTAACTATGATCTACAAAGTTATTGATAGTTGATATTTAGGCATATGATATTTCAAAACCAATCCCACTCCCAGTATCAGTGTTTTAAAAGATAAATAAGAAGCTAAGATTAGGTAACCATTGATTTATTTTCTGGTATATCTTCCAAAATATCCTCCCACCTTCTTAAATAAAAATAATGAGAAGTTTTCAGTTTACTTGCATATAGAAAAAGAACTTGAGAGTCATCATTTCCAAACTATCACCAAGGAAAATGAAAAAAGAATTTTTTAAAATGGAACTATTTTTGATCAATCAGATATGTCTATTAAAAATACTTTGTTTACCTTTGCTTCCACTTGCTTTGTCATTGATGTTTCATCTTTGGATTTGCTTTTAGATTCAAGGTTCATGGATAGATCAGCCTGTGTTTTCCTCTGTGAAACTTGCGTATTCAGTTCTGAATTTTTGTGTATGGTGTTAGAAAAAGGTCTGAACTTATTTATTTATCTTTTGCATTTAGCTGACAAGTTTTTCTAACACCACTTGTTGAAGAGGCTTTCTTTGCTCCACTTCATTTGTTTTGCTTCTTTATCAAAGATTAATTGATCATAATCTTGAGGGTTTGTCTCAAGATATTCAAGTCAATTCCATTGATTAGAGGATCTGTTTATTGCAATAATCTGGTGTTTTTATTGCTATCACTTTATACTACACTAAGAAGTGTCTGTTCTTCAAAGCAAAGAATGACCAGAATACAAAGATAGCCTAAGGAATGAGAAAATATATTAACCCAACATATTGGTAAATATCCAAGATAGATAAGGCACTAGGAGAATTACAGAAAAAAAATAACATACAACCCAATCACAAAATGAGGAGAAGAGATTAACAGAAACTTTCTCAAAGAAGAAATACAAATACTACAGATGGCAAAAGGGAATATTAAAAGTACTCTATATCATTTATTATAAGGGAGATGAAAATCAAAACAACAAAGAGATATCTCATACTCCAGAGAGTAGCACAAATCAAAGAGAATGATCAGTTCTTACATAGTTGCAGAGAGAATGGGACTCTCATTCACCTCTGGTGGAAATGTTGACTGGTGAATTCTTTCTGGAAAATAATACCGATATTTCTCAAAGAACTAGAAATTGAGGTTTCATTTCACCCAGAATTACTGCTCCTGAAATATACCCTAAATGGAAAAAAAACGCAGAAAAACATTCTGTGCTTCTATGTTCAGGAGCACTTTTTCATGATAGGCAGAATCTGGAAACAACCCAAGTGCCCAATAACAGTTGAATGGATAAAGAAACTATGGTACATCTACACAATGAAATAAAATACAGCTGTTAGGAAAAATAAAGTCATTAAACGTGCTTATACTTGGATTGACATGGAGAATGTCTTGCTGAGTGAAATGAGTCCGAGGGAGAGGGATGGACATAGAATGATTGCACACATCTTTGGGAGAGGAGGTGCAGTAGGACAGAGAAGGGACCACTATGTCAGTGATAGTTGAAATGATCACTCTTGACAAAAACTGAGGATTGAAAGGAGGTAAAATGATACACAAGATGACTTTTCAGTAATAGCATGGCAGACCACAGCACGAGAAGAAGAGGAAGAAAAAGAGGAAAAAGGAGAAGAAAAGAGAGAAAGGTGTCTGCCATAGAAGCAGATTGTGGGGGTTGTGGGGGGAGCTGGACTGTGGGATAGAAACTGGGGACATTAGAGGCAGGACATATCACTAGCGAAGGGATGTGTGTTGGAACATTATAGGACAGAAACTCAGTAATGAACAATTATGTAACTGTATATCTCATGGTGATTCAATTGAAATAAAAAAGTTAATCTACTATAAATACAAATAACTGTTAAAACTCAAAATTCTTTATGTTCCCCAGATGAATGCAATCTTTTTATGTCTATCCCTCTCTTTCTGACTCATTTCGCTTAGCATGATACTTTCCATGTGGTACCACTTGTATGTAAAATTCATGACTTCATCTTTTCTAACAGCTACATAGTAATCCATTGTGTAGATGTACCAAAGTTTCTTTAACCAGTCATCTGTTCTTGGGCACTCAGGTTTTTTCCAGATTCTAGTTACTGTAAACAGTGCTGCAATGAATAGACAACAGCAGATGTCTCTTCGACTATACTTTTTTGCCTCTCTGGCATATATTCCCAGGACTGGTATTGCTGGATCAAATGGGAGCTCAGTTTCTAATTTCTTGAGAATGGTCCATACTGTTTTCCAAAAGGGCTGAACCAGTCGGCATTCCCACCAACAGTGAAGGAGTGTCTCTTTCTTGCCACATCCATGCCAGCATCGGTTGCTTTTGTTCTATTGGATGTGGGCCAGTCTCTGAGGTGTGAGATGGCCAAGAATAGCCGAGATCAGTACCAGGAGGATTACTCCATGGCTTAGAAGCCAGCCAGGTATTCTATGGAAAAGGGCAGCTCAGATAGAGAAGGGAGCACCAAATAAAGGGTGTTTGGAGGATCCTCCCAGGAGGGGCGATACATGTTGAAAGAAGACTATGGACTGAAAATGATTGCCACTCAGTGCCTCTCTTGCAGACCACAAAACCCAAAAGGAGAGAAAGAACAAAAGGGAATGCCCTACCACAGAGGCAGGGTGGGATGGGGGGGATGGGTGTGGGAGGGATACTGGGATCCGTGGTGGTGGAAAATGGGCACTGGTGGAGGGATGGGTACTTGATCATTGTATAATCAAAACCCAAGCACAAAAATTTGTAAATCTACAACTGTACCTCATGGTGTTTCACTAATAAAATATAAAAATAACTCACTTGATCACTTGACTTCCCGTTAATTGTCAGTTTGCTCGAGCGGGCGCCAGTAACGTCTCCATTTGTCCCTTGTCGCGTGCTAGTGTAGCCCAATGGCTTCCGTTCATTCTAGGAACAAGAAGAGCCTCAAACTGATCATTCATGATCTTGATGAAGAAGTCTGACCGTCTGGTAGATGGGCAGCCACACGGTGTTTTGACATCCCATGGAATCTAGTCCGTAACGGCTCTAGTCCAGTGGTCATCTCTAAATTTCATTACGTGAGCAGCCCATCTGCTTTTTGATGCCTTGGCAAACGAAACAGTGTCCCTGATTCTTGATCATCGATGGAGGTTGGAACTTCGAATTCTTTCTCTTATTTGAGTGAAACGTGATATTCCAAGCATAGCTCTTTCAATTCCCTTTGGGAGACCCGAATAGCATTCTCATCCTGTTTGCATAGGGCCTAGGTCTCTGAGGCGTATGTTAATGCAGGAAAAACAGTGGAATCAAAGAGATGTGCCCAAAGCCGGAGGTTCTTCGTCCTCTTAGCTATTTCTTCTACGCTCTTGAAGGCGTTCCAAGCCACTCTCTTACTGCTGAGCAGCTCGGGTGCCAGGTCATTTGTCATGTTGACTTCTCAACCTAGGTACACATAGCTGTTGCATTTGGAGATGGACGTTTCATTGAGAGCGAATGGGGCATCAGGAATGAGGTTGTTTCTCATAAACATTGTCTTCGTAAGATTCAGCTGTAGTCCTACCTTTCCACACTCACGGTCAAAGTCGGCCAGCATTTGTGCCGCTTGGCTGATATTTGGTGTTATTAAAACAATGTCATCAGCAAAGCGGAGGTGGTGTAGTTGCCGACCACCTATCTTCACTCCCATTCCTTCCCATTCAGTCGTCACATGATGTTCTCAAGTGTGGCACTGAAGAGTTTCGGTGAAATGGTATCACCCTGCCGAACCCCTCTCTTGACATCAATGAATACTTCTTTGTAGAATAGTGAGATCCTGGTAGTGAATCTGTAATACAGCTCACGGAGGATCCGAGAGCCAGACAAATACATAAAAATAAAAGAAGTAATAAATAGGCAAGCCTCCAGGCATCTCCCGGATGCCGGGAGACAAAGCAGCTCCGAACCTGTATGCCTCTAGCTTTCCATTGCCCAAGTTGAGCTGGTTTCATCTCCCCACCCAGGTCAGATTTCCCGCCGTTTCTTGAACCCGGGACTAGGATTTCACCCTGCAAGCCCCCAGGCATCCCTTGTATGCCAGGAGACAAAGCCGCTTGGAGCCTGTTTTCCTCTCCCTTTCTGTCGCCCAAGCTGAGCTGGTCTCTTCTCCCCATCTAGTCTTTACTGCCCCGAAACACACCAGGTACCCGTGGGGGTGTGGCCACTTTAGAAGTGGGCGTGGTTTTCAAGGAGTGGGCGTGGCCTAATGTTCGGCAGGCGACCAATCACACCGCCACAAGTAGTTTACTCATGCCAACAAATCTAAGCCCTACACTTACACACCAACATGAAAAAACAACACAAATCCCTGCCACAGGGAGAGGACAAGGAAACAAGTCCAGAAACCTCAATAGGTGTTAGCCACCTAATGGACCTCTCTGACAAATAATTCAGATATAAAGTCATCAAGATGATCAATCAACTCAATGAAACACTCAGACAGATATCCATTAAATTGAAAGAGGACATGAAAGAAACAATCGATCGCACAATCGACAAAATACAGGAAGAAATGAGAGCGGAAATTGGAAAGCTTCACACAGAAATGGCACGGATCAGAGATTCCATAGATGAAATCAAAAACTCAGTCTGTGTCCTCAAAAATAGAATGACCAGAGCTGAGGGAAGAATAAGTAAGATGGAAGATCACCTGCACCAAGCCAACACGCAACAACAAACAGTGGCAAAGGACCTCAAAATAGCTCTACAGAGAATCAGAATCCTAGGAGATGATTCCAAAAGAAACAACATTAGAATCATTGGACTACCAGAAGCTCATGGAAACAATCCCAGTGAAAAACACATGGTTAAACAAATCATTGCCAAAAAATTCCCAGAGCTCCACAATGCAGCCATTCAGATTCAAGAAGCCTGAAGGGTGCCAGCTAAAACAGACCCAAACAAAAACACTCCAAGACATAGTTAGACTGATCGATGCTGCTGATAGACATACAATACTGCAAGCAGCAAGGGCAAAGAAGGAAATCACATACAAAGGAGCACCCCTTAGATGCACAACAGACCTATCAGAGGAAAACCTCCAAGCCCGAAGGCAGTGGCGAGATATAGTGAAAAAACTCACTGAAATGAAATGCTTCACCAATATTACTCTATCTGGCTAAACTCTCACTCAAAATCGAAGGAATGGTACACCTTTTTCTAGATAAACAGCAGCTCAGGAACTTCATAGACTCAGAACCAAGCCTAAAACAAGGGCTAATGGGGCTACTATAAAACAAGACAAACCCTACAACCACAACACACCCTTACAGAAAGATGACACAAAACCCCATAACAATAATCTCTCTCAATGTCAACGGTCTAAATTCACCATTTAAGAGACACAGAGTGGCAAAATAGATACAGAGACAGAACCCAACATTCTGCTGCCTAAAAGAAACTAATCTCAACAGTCAGAGCAAACACAGACTCAAAATCAAAGGATGGAAAACTATCCCACAAGCAAACAGCTCCTTCAAAAAAGCTGGGTGGCCATACTAGTATCCAGCAACATTAATTTCGCCTTGAAAAAGATTAGAAGGGACAGTGAAGGCTATTTTCTTTTCATCAAGGGATACATACAACAGGAAGAAATCACACTCTTAAATGTATATGCACCTAATGAGGGAACAGCTAAATATTTAAAACTACTGCTAACAGATTTTTAGGAGGACATTGCTAGCAACACAATAGTACATGGAGACTTCAAAAGAGCCTTATCACCTCTGGATAGATCAACAAGAACAAAATGCAGCACAGAATCATTGGCTTTGATAGAAGAAATAGAAGAGAAAGGGCTTATAGACCTATACAGGGCTTTACACCCCCAAAAGAAAGAATACACATTCTTCTTCAGTTCACACGGAACATTTTCCAAAATAGACCATGTGCTAGGACACAAAACGTACCTAAACAGAATCAGGAAGATAGAAATAGTATCAACCATCTATTCAGAATATGATGTACTGAGGATAGAAGTGAATCAAACACAGACATGGAGAACCAAATCAAACACCTGGAAATTAAACAACTCAATGCTGAACAACGAGTGGGTCAGGAATGAAGTCAAGGACGAAATCAAAAGATACCTGGAAACAAATGAGAATGAAGACACGAGCTACCAGAACCTATGGGATGCAGCAAAAGCCATATTAAGGGGAAAATTTATAGCTCTGCAAGAATATCTTAGATCTGTAGAAAGGATGCACATACACAACTTGACCTCACAGCTCAAGACCTCAGAAAAGGATCAACAGAAAGAGCCTAAATCAGGCAGAAGTAAAGAGATCATAAAAGTTAGAGCAGAAAACAATGACATGGAACCCAAAGAAACAATCTGAAAGATCAATGAAACTAAGATCTGGTTCTTCGATAAAATAAGCAAGATAGATAAACCACTAGCATCACTCACAAAGAAACAGGGAGAGAGAACTCTAATAACCAAATCAGAAATGAGAAGGGTGATATCACAACAGAAACCAAAGAAATCCAAAAGATCATCAGAGACTACTTTGAAAGTCTGTATGCCACGAAACAAGAGAACCTAGAAGAAATGGATAAATTCCTGGACTCCTATAAGCTCACAAAGCTGAATCAAGAAGATTTAGAGTTTCTGAATTGACCTATTAACATCAACAAAATCGAAACTGTAAACAAAAGTCTTCCCAAAAACAAAAGCCCAGGTCCAGATGGATTCACTGCGATTTTTTCCAAACATTTACAGAGGACCTACTGCCAGTACTTCTCAAGCTTTTCCAGGAAATTGAAAAAACGAAAACTTTCCCAAACAGTTTCTATGAATCCCATATCTCTCTAATACCAAAAGGGAACAAAGACACAACGAGAAAAGAAAACTACAGGCCGATACCCCTATTGAACACGGATGTGAAGATTCTCAACAAAATTCTAGCAAATAGAATTCAACTACTCATCAAAAAGTTCATACACCATGACCAAGTAGGATTCATCCCGGGGATGCAAGGCGAGTTTAACACTCGGAAATCGATCAACATAATCCACCATATCAACAAAAGAAAAGATAAAAATCATATGATCATATCAATAGATGCAGAGAAAGTATTTGACAAGATTCAGCACCCATTTATGATGAAAACCCTAGCCAACATGGGGATAGAGGGTACTTTCCTCAATATAGTTAAAAGTCATCTATCACAAACCTACAGCAAGCATCGTCCTCAATGGGGAAAAACTGAGCCTTCCCTCTAAGATCAGGGATGAGACAAGGATGTCCACTCTCTCCAATGCTGTTCAATATAGTGCTGGAAGTACTTGCAATAGCGATTAGGCAAGAAAAGATATTAAGGGCATCCAGGTAGGAAAGGAAGAAATCAGGCTCTCACTATTCGCAGATAATATGATGCTGTACTTGGAGAACACTAAAACCTCTACCAAGAAACTTCTAGAAACAATAGTCTTGTATAGTAAAGTTGCAGGCTACAAAATCAATACCCAAAAGTCCATGGCTTTCCTATATGCAAATAACGAAAGAGAAGAAAGTGACATGAAGAAAACAATCCTGTTTACAATTGTGCCCCAGAAAATCAAGTACCTAGGAATCACCTTAACTAAGGAAGTAAAGGACCTGTACAAAGAAAACTACAAAACACTACTTCAGGAAATAAAAGAGGATACGAGGAAATGGAAAAATATCCCCTCTTCATGGATCAGGAGAATTAACATTGTCAAAATGGCAATACTTCCCAAAGCACTGCATAAATTCAACACGATCCCTATTAGGATACCAATTACATTCTTCAAAGAAATGGAACAAACACTCCTGAAATTTATATGGAACAATAAGCCCCCACGAAGAGCTAAAGCAATTCTTGGGAAAAAGAAAATGGGAGGAATCAACCTCCCTAACTTCAAACTCTACTACAAAGCAGTAATAATTAAAACAGCATGGTACTGGAACAATGGCAGAGCTGTAGACCAATGGAACAAGGTTGAATATACTGACATCTCCCCCCCAAGCATACGAGCATTTAATCTTCGATAAGGGGGTAATAAATGTGAAGTAGAGCAGGGAAAGCCTCTTTAACAAATTGTGCTGGCAAAACTGGACGGCTACATGCAAAAAGGTCGGCTCAGATCTCTGCCTAATTGCATATAAAAAAGTAAGATCAAAGTGGATTAAAGACCTCAACATCAGACAAGATTCCATAAGGTACATTGATGAAAAGGTTGGCAAAACCCTCCATGACATAGAAGCTAATGTTGCCTTCAGAGATGTCACACCGCTGGCCAAGCAAGTGAAAACAGAGATAGACAAATGGGACTATCTTAAACTAAGAAGCTTCTGCACCTCAAAAGAAACAGTGACCAAAATACAAAGACAGTCTACAGAATGGGAAAGGATATTTGCCAAATACACATCCGACAAGGGGTTGATATCAAGGATATACAAAGTACTGGTTGAACTTTACAAAAAGGAAAATATCCAACCCCATCAAAAAATGGGGAGATGAAATGAATAGAAACTTTCACAAGAGGAAATCCGAATGACTAAAAGGCACATGAGAAAATGTTCCACATCATTAATCATCAGGAAGATGCAGATCAAAACCACAATGAGATATCATTTCAGATCACAGAGACTGGCCCATATCCACAAGAACAAAAGAAACTTGTGCTGGTGCGGATGTGGTGAGAAAGGGACACTCCATCACTGTTGGTGGGAATGCAGATTGGTTCAGCCCTTTTGAAAAACAGTATGGACCATTCTCTAAAAATTAGAAATTGAGCTCCCATTTGATCCAGCAATACCACTCCTGAAAATATATCCCAGAGAGGCAAAAAAGTATAGTCGAAGTGACATCTGCAATTGTCTGTTTATTGCAGCACTCTTTACAATAGCCAAAATCTGGAAAAAACCTGCGTGCTGGAGAACAGATGACTGGTTAAAGAAACTTTGGTTCATTTACACAATGGAGTACTATGTAGCTGTTAGAAAAGATGAAATCATGAAATTTACATACAAGTGGTACTACATGGAAAGTATCATGCTAAGCAAAATGACTCAGAAAGGAAGGGATAGACATAGAAAGATTGCATTCATCTGGGGAACATAAAGTAACAAAATAGGAGACTAGCACCCAAGAATGGCCAAGATTAGTACCAGGAATTTTACTCCATGGCTTGGAGGCCAAATACACATGCTAGGGGAAAAAGGAGCTCAGATAGAGAAGGGAACACCAAATAAAGATGTTGGGGGGATCCTCCCAGAATGGTTGAAGCATGCTGAATGTAGACTATAGACCAGACATGATTGTCACCCATTGCCTCTTTTGCAAACCACAACACCCAATAAGAGAGAGAGAACAAAATGGAATGCCCTACCACAGAGGCAGGGAGGGATGGGGGGATAGGGGGTGGGAGGGATACTGCGATCCGTGATGGTAGGAAATGGGCACTGATAGAGGGTTGGGTATTTGATCATTGTATAATTGAAACCCAAGCACAAAAATTTGTAAGTCTACAACTGTACCTCATGATGTCTCACTAATAAAAAAAAGAAAAAAATAAATAAAAAGAAAAAATAAAAATAAATAAATAAAACTCAAAATTCATGAATATGTAGAGGAATAACGTTTTTATTCATTGATGCTAAGAATGCAAACTTGTATTGCCTGTTTGTAGGGTAGTGTAGCAGTTTCTTATATAATTAAAATAGTTTTCATTAAGGACAGAGAAATAGTACAGTGATGGACTACTGTGTTTCAATACTAAACACTTCACATGGTCCCCTGAATATACTCAAAACTGATCCCTGAGCACAGAATCAGTACGATGCTCTAACCAAGTCAGTATGGCAGTATGTCTCCAATAAAAACAAAAACACCTTATCATATATATGTCATGGTCACGGTCACGGTCCTCCCGTTGTTCATCGATTTGCTCGAGAGGGCCCAGTAATGTCTTCATCATGAGACTTATTGTTATTGTGTTTGGCATATCGAATACGTCACGGGTAGCTTGCCAGGCTCTGCCATGCAGGCGAGATACTCTTGGTAGCTTGTCGGGCTCTCCAAGAGGGGCGGAGGAATCGAACTCGGGTCGGCCATGTTGGCCTCTTGTAAGGCAAATGCCCTACTGCTGTGCTATCGCTCCTATATATGTATGATCTTTTAATTATGTGCCTAGATATTTATCCAAAAATATTAAAAATATATATACACTTAAATTTCTGTATACAGATGATTGTAGAGGGGTTTCTTTCATAATTACCAAAATTGGAAACAGACAAGATGGATCTTATGAGATAAATGTATAGTCTGGAGAGAAAGTTCAAGGATAAAGACACTTTCTCTGCATATGTTGAACCTGAGTTTGATATCTACAAACATATTTAACTCCCCAAGCACTGCCAAGATTGTTTCTTGAGCATAGAAGCAGGAGTAAGCCCTGAGCAAAGCTGGGTTTGGCCCCCTCAAAAATATTTATTAGATAGACATAGACTGACATATGTTTCAATAAATATCCTATGCAATCAGATGTTTCCCAGCTCATTTGATTTTAATATAATTTTAGCAGAATGTTCATATTTTAGGATTTATTGAACCCCTCATTATATGCTAACATTTCATATTGCTTTTTCAATCAAAATCACAAATGTATAGCTGATTACTATAAATTTACTAATGTCATGTAAAGTAAATTATCAATTTTTTCATGCTTTCACCCAAACTCTCTGTTGACTACATGGAAAGTTGACTCATGACATAAGCTTTTCCTCACAAATCACAAATCACAAATCATCCTGTTATTCGTCGATTGCCTCAAGCAGGCCCCAGTCACGTCTCTTTCATCCTAGCCCTGAGATTATATTCAAGGCTCTTTAGGAGAATGAGATCCATCATTGTTACTGGTATTTGGCATATTGGGTATGCCACGGGGAGTTTGCCAGACTCTGCCGTGTGGGCAGGCTACATTCAGTAGACTGCCAGTTTGTCCAAAGTAGGAATGAGATAATAAGATGTCATAATAAGATGTCCGGGAGCTGGTTTGTATAGTCTCTGTGTCTTGGCCGTTGATGGGATTACACGGTGCCAGGGGGCCAGGTGGTGGGTGTGACCCCCGCCTACTGGAATTTGAAGGATCTGGGTGGAGGATGCTCGGCCCAAATCCGAGTAGGCTTGGAGATCTCGGCCCCGGAACCCGCGTGACTTTGTCCCTCTGCCAGTACCTTCATGTGTGCGGAGAGTGGTCTCAGCATGGTGGTGGCTGGTCCTGGAGGTCTTTGGCTGCCGGAGCCCTGGTCGTGGCGGGGAGGAAAGCTCAACCCGCTCCCCTCCAAGGGGCCCCGGCGAGGACAGCCAGGCGCGGGGGCAGGAGACTGCACTATTCTCTTCCGGGAGCTGGTTTTTATAGTTTCTGAGTCTTGGCCATTGATGGGATTACATTGTGTAATCCCATCAATGGCCAAGCTTTTCCTAGTTCTATGTATTAATTTCTCTGACTATAAAGGTATATTTTACAAATTCTTTTTTTTTTTACTATTTATTGATGTTCTAGTTGTTATTGCTAAATCATTGTAATATGCTAATAAGATTTTGTCTCATACTAAATATGCTAATATCCCTCTCTGAAACCCTAAGGATTTTAGCAATACTATGCTGGTAGATTAAATTTTTTTAGTTTAGTGCCATTCTTGATAATGATTCTATTTTCAATCCTTCTACCACCTTACTCACAAATAATTTTTATATTTTTGTCTCTATATATTTTCATTTTCTCAAATTCTGGTAAATGCAGTCAACTTTTATCATAATATAAGCCATTATTTACAATTATTTACATTATAAGAATATATTATAAATTTACAGATTTCCTCACATAACATACTTTTCATTTCATTTCATTTCATCATCCTGTTATTCGTCGATTGCCTCGAGCAGGCCCCAGTAACGTCTCTTTCATCCTAGCCCTGAGATTATATTCAAGGCTCTTTAGGAGAATGAGACCCGTCATTGTTACTGATATTTGGTATGCCACGGGGAGTTTGCCAGACTCTGCCCTGTGGGCAGGCTACATTTGATAGCCTGCAAGTTTGTCCAAAGTAGGAATGAGATAATAAGATGTCATAAAAAGATGTCCTGATAAGATGTTGTGCGGCCACAAATGCGGCTGCTTGGTTCCAGGAGCTGGATTTTATAGTCTCTGAGCTTGGCCGTTGATGGGATTACACGGTGCCAGGGGGCCAGGTGGTGGGTGTGACCCCCGTCTACTGGAATTTGGAGGATCTGGGTGGAGGATGCTCGACTCCAATCCGAGTAGGCTTGGAGATCTCGGCCTGGAACCCACGTGGATTTGTCCCTCTGCCAGTACCTTCATGTGTGTGGAGAGTGGTCTCAGCATGGTGGTGGCTGGTCCTGGAGGTCTTTGGCTGCCGGAGCCCTGGTTGTGGCAGGGAGGAAAGCTCAACCCGCTCCCCTCCAAGGGGCCCCGGCGAGGAACAGCCAGGCGCGGGGGCAGAAGACTCACATAACATACTTGGCACCAAAAAATACTTGTACTGTTCAGAAGGAATTTTTTATCCCTACTAAAAATGGGTCACTTGTTTTATAATCTCTTCCGTAAAGTGATTATGTATATTTTAGTGCAGCAAATGCATACTAGCTTTCCTTTAACTTTTAGGTCAAATTTATGTCAGTTGAAGGGAGTTATAAAGTAACTAGCAAAACCAACTATTCCCTGTCATGAATTGCACCAATCTTAGTTATTATGATTAGAGTTCTTTACTCAACAATAAACATACTGTCAAATAACTATTGCGGCCAAACATAGTTCAACAGCTTTCTTAGCCTTATTTCGATGGCATAGTAAGTTGAGTTTTAAATGAAATGAACAAAAAAATAAATAAAAATACACTACCTTCATTAGAATGCACATATGCTATTAATTTGGGAAATCAACCTGGGTATTGGAAAAGCAAAATGACTAAACAAACATCTGAACTGAGAATACTAAGGGATATTCATAATTCAAGAAGAACAAAAACAGCAATGCGATTCAAAACCATTCAATATAA
Source organism: Sorex fumeus (assembly GCF_029834395.1). Classification (NCBI taxonomy): domain Eukaryota; kingdom Metazoa; phylum Chordata; class Mammalia; order Eulipotyphla; family Soricidae; genus Sorex; species Sorex fumeus. The sequence continues at coordinate 768,611 of NW_026606075.1, read as the reverse complement.
TTATAGCCAGCCCTATACTTCATGACTCTATTTCAAATCTTCATTTTCTCATTATTTAGTTCAAACAAATATGTGTAGGTAATGGCTAATTTAATTTAGACACAAATTATTTTTGTGAAATTGTAATTTGTCACAGGCAATATTTTTCATAAACACATAGAGTTTTTAAGAAACAAATTATGCAGATCTTTTTCTTTGAACAACTATAAACACTACTTCAAAAATATGTATATTGACTATTGCTATTAGAACACACAAATCTTGTAACAGATTATATAACAACAAGAGTAAAGATTATCATGTTCACATCATAAACCCATACACTAAGTATTTTAGAAAACCTAGACAGACAAGTGATATTTTAAAATCTGAAGATTTTTAAATCATTTCCAGATAAAGTTTTAAAAAAATGATATGACTATTTCTCAAATCATTTATAATTACCTATTATTTATGCTATTTGTTTGAAATAATGTGTTAGTATGATCAATGATCTCTTTCATGGTTTTAATTCTTTCTGGTCTCAGATTTTTGGTGAATATATATATATGTCTTATATAAAACAGTTCTATGTTTTGGCATGTAAAAGTAGGCTTATTGTTTTTAGATAGTTTCCCTGATTTAAACTTAATATTTGGATTTCCATAGCAAAAAAGAAAATGTAGCAGAAATGAAATTGACAACAGTAATGCAGGTTAGAGATAAATATAATAATTAACTACATAGGTAAAGACTGTAAAAGACCCTTTAAATCACCTCAACACTGGTAGTTCTATTACAAATTACAACTGTGGGAATTTAATCATATGCTTACTGTTGATATTTGATGCTTGAGCACGATAGGAAACTCAACTAAAATACGCTCTATCAAATGACTCAGAAAGAACACAAATTCTTTATGTAAAGGCTGGCTTTACTAGTTGTGACTTCTCCAGATCTCATTTAATATACTGATTAAGTCTGGGCTGAGCAGTTCTTTGAACATAGGTAAATTCATTTCCCATGTTCTCCAGTAGTTGATGTGATGTGATTGTTTAGAGCTTATGGGTGCCCGTAAATGTCTTACAAGTAATCAGTAGGGGTGGGAAAGATAGTATAGGGTGAGTCAATTTCCTTTCATGAGAACATTCTGGTTCCATACCCAGCACCACATATGGTAACCCAAGCACCACTAGAAGATATATTGGTAAGCACAGAGCCAGGCGTAATCCCTGAGTGCCACCAGGTGTGGCCCAAAGCCCCAAAACAAACAAAACAAAACAAAACAAATCAAAACAAAACAAATGAAAGTATATGAATGCTTTCATTTGAGGGATTATTTGAGATTTTACATTTGCTTTCTATTGGTTCAGGTTTGAATAGTAAACTAAAGAAGACATTTTCACTTATACAATTCCATCAGCAGAGACTAGGAATTCTGCCATAGGGTAGAATAAAATTTGGAGGAAAAGAAAATTTTATCACAGAGCCACAGATTTCTTATAGTTTTTCTAAATTTCTGTGCTTAAAAAGATGGCACTGGCACTCTCAAATTTCATTGTCGTTACTTTGAAGAGCAAGGCTTACCTGCTCTACGATCTTTCTGACCCATGCCTAATTATGATAAAATATGATGAAACACAACACCAAAAGAGTTTTATATGTAGTATGAGCCATGACAACGAGACCCATGCATCAACAAGCTTTTGGGAAAAAACACCCATAGTTTTGCTGTCAAATTTGAGATTTCTATTTTTTTTTTTTGAAGGTATGTTGACTTTGCTGAGACAATGGCTGGGAGAATTAGGAGAATATTTTCTTGTGCCCAAAGTTTATCTTGATTTTTAGTTTCATAAAAAGTGAAAATAACATCCCCTTGATTCATTAACAAGAATATAACTACAGAAGTTTAGTTACCCAAGAGGTGAGAGAATATTTGCAGAACACTGCTCAGGACTTAGTCCTGGTTCTACACTCAGGGATCACTCCTGACAGATTTGTCGGGGGGATGGGGGGGGTGGGGGTTATCTCAGGTGCAGGAGATCAAACACTGATTAACTGAGTGAAAAGTAAGCACCAGACATGCTGTCCTATCTCTCTAGTTTCAAATTGCATATGACAATTAGAAATATTGCACACTGGAACTTCCTACCAATTCAAATTGTTGTATATATGGTTTGTTGATTGCCTCGAGCAGGCCCCAGTAACGTCTCCTTCGTCCTAGCCCTGAGATTTTTTAAAAATTGCTATATTCAAGGCTCTTTCAGGGTTAAGAGAATGAGACCCATCATTGTTACTGGTGTTTGGCATATTGGGTATGCCACGAGGAGTTTGCCAGACTCTGCCGTGTGGGCAGGTTACATTCGGTAGCCTGCCAGTTTGTCCAAAGTAGGAATGAGATAATAAGATGTCATGTGGCCGCAATGCATCCATGTGCTTCCGGGAGCTGGGTTTTATAGTCTCTGAGTCTTGGCGTTGATGGAATTACACGGCGCCAGGGGACCAGTTGCTGGGTGTGACCCCTGCCTACTGAAATTTGGAGGATCTGGCTTGGAGATCTCAGCCCTGGGACCCGCATGCCTTTGTTCCTCTGCCGGTACCTTCATGTATGTGGGGAGTGGTCTCAGCGTGTGGTGGCTGGTTCTGGAGGTCTTTGGCTGCCAGAGCCCTGGTTGGGGCAGGAAGGGAAACTTAACCCGCTCCCCTCCAAGGGGCCCCAGTGAGGACAGCCAGGCATGGGGCAGGAGACTCTGCACTGTTCTCTTCCGGGAGCTGTGTTTTATGGTATATACGGTATATATGGTAAACCCAAAATAAACTTTCAGGGTTTCATAAAAGATTGGGAAAACTGTTATGTGAAATACTTGATAGAGAAAACAAAACAAAACAAAATGTCTCTGACAAGACCATTTGTCTATTTAAACACATGCAAGAGGAACGCTGTGACTTGAGAAATGTTCATTTTATTTTCATTAGAGGAAGATACAGAAGATTCTTACAACAATAGAATTTATAAGCAGAGAGACATTATTGATATTCTGGATGTGAAGCATGGTCTTATGCTGGGTACAGTACAAAGTAGTTAGCTCTCTAATAAGATCGCCTCAGATAATCATGACAGAAGAATGGGACACACTCAATAAATATGTTTTTTTATCCTAGTGAGCTTTTTCAATTTAAGATCCCTCTCACATGATTTTTTAATTGCTGTTTTGTTTTGTTTTGTTGTGGGGCCATATGCACTGTGCTCAGGACTTAGTCCTGGTTCTACACTCAGGGATCACTCCTGACAGATTTGTCAGGGTTGGAAGGGATAATCTCAGGTGCAGGAGATCGAACCCAGATTACTGAGTGAAAAAGTAAGCACCAGACATGCTGTACTATCTCTGTAGTTCCAAATAATACATTCAAGAAAATAATCATTAATAATTAATTTTATAATATCTATTTTGAGATTTTAAAAAAATGTCGTATGTTTTTATTCACTTGATATTCTTCTCTCATTTTTGTGGGCTAGCTGCACACATTGCTGTAATAAGGGCTTACTACTGACTCTGTGGTCAGGGCTCATTATTGTCATTCTTGGTGAGGCTCAGAGGACCATATGTGGTGCCAGCAATAGAACCAGGTTTTCCTAGAGCAAGGCAATTGTCCTAGCCACTTAACTATCCCTCCAGTACTTTCTTTCCATGTTGATTGTGGTGTGATATCCTAGACTTTTAGTGGTTATAGTTTTAAGTCAACAAATCAATTTATAACTAAAAATGGTCAATACTTCACAACTATTAAGCTATAAATGTATTTTTATCAGACATATGGAATTAAAGGGCTGGAGCGATAGCACAGCGGGTAGGGTGTTTGCCTTGCACACTGCCGACTTGGCCGACCTGAGTTCGATCCCTCCATCCCTCTCAGAAAGCCCAGCAAGCTACCAAGAGTATCTCACCCGCACAGCAAAGCCTGGCAAGCTACCCGTGACATATTTGATATGCTAAACACAGTAACAACAAGTCTCACAATGGAGAAGTTACTGGGTCCACTCCAGCAAATTGATGAGAAACAGGAGGACAGTGCAGACAGTTGCAGACAGTGCTAGAATTAAAAAATAAATATATTCCTAAAGAAAATTCTAAAATAGGTAAAGTACATTATGCGTGTAGTTTATCTCTATGAATTTGAGTACATTTTTGTCCAAATTAAATGCCTCATTTAATTTTTAAAAAAAATTATATTTTTGGTTTTAAGGGCACGCCCATTGATATTACACTAAAAATAAGTATTTTCCTAATTCCTAAAGTATATCAGACTATCTTTGAATTTATTTCTTTATAAAGTAGAATATAAAATGTGGCATTTAGAATGTTGAGCCATAGTTCATCTGGTAGGGCACTCAGTTTACACACAGCTGACCCAGGTTTTATCTTCAATGCAGGATTATCTTCACACCACATATGGTCCCACAGCCCTGCCAGGAGTGATCCCTGAGTACAGAGCAAGGATTTAGTCCTGAGGCAGCCAGCTATGACCCAAACAAACAAACAAAGGAACAAAAACAAAAAAAAACTATAGTATTTAACATGTATAACAGACTCACTTCTATTCATAGTTTAAGCCACCAGTAACCCGCAGTGAACATCAAGATATTATAAATTAGATTTTCAGAGAGTCAGAAGTTATACATGGGGAACAGGGGAACTCTTGAAAGGTACATTGGTTTTGGTTGCTGTGTTTGAATTTGTACCATTAAGATTTGTATGCTCTGAGACTCATGATTTCTTTCTTCAGATGGAATCACCTCACAAGAGAAATTGTGATCTATGCTGATCTATTGGAGCAAGAGATCCCAGACCCCTGTGTGCATTTCTTATAATGTGTATTATCTCCTTATGTTATTGTTTTACTGGGTAGATAGCACAGCAATAGGGCGATTGCCTTGTGCACAGCCAGCCTGGCCGAGCTGGATTCCATTCCTCCGTCCCTCTCGGAGAGTCCAGCAAGCTATGGAGAGTATCTCGCCCTCATGGCAAAGCCTGGCAACCTACCTTGATGTATTCATTATGCCAAACACAGTAACAACAAGTTTCAAAATGGAGACGTTACTGGGCTGGCTCTAGCAAATCAATGAACAACGGGAAGACAGTGGACACAGTGACAGTGTTACTGTTTTACATTGCTAGTTATAATAAAATTTAGTTTTGATCTTAACTTTAAAAAGTATATGTTATTCCCTTCCACTATATAACCATTGAAAATATGAGAAAAGACTGAAGCGTGCAGCTGGAGGGATATTGGCATTCTACAAGTAGGTGTAGTGAAGTAAAACTGTATACAAAACATTAACTATAATAGCCTTTTAAATAATTATACCTCGGGTTTAAAAAATTAGAAACAAATAAATTCTATTTTTATGTCTCTGTATAAGTCTATTCAAAATATTCTCAAATTTTAAGATTTAGTATTTTATTTATTTATTTTTTTAATGGTGTTATCAGGTGTTATCAAGTCCTTCACCTATTTTGAGTAACTGAAGAGATAAAGAACAGTGCAGTCTCCTGCCCCCGTGCCTGACTGTCCTCGCCGCCGGGGCCCCTTGAAGGGGAGCGGGTTGAGCTTTCCTCCCCGCCACGACCAGGGCTCCGGCAGCCAAAGACCTCCAGGACCAGCCACCACCATGCTGAGACCACTCTCCGCACACATGAAGGTACTGGCAGAGGGACAAAGTCACGCGGGTTCCGGGGCCGAGATCTCCAAGCCTACTCGGATTTGGGCCGAGCATCCTCCACCCAGATCCTCCAAATTCCAGTAGGCGGGGGTCACACCCACCACCTGGCCCCCTGGCGCCGTGTAATCCCATCAGCGGCCAAGACTCAGAGACTATAAAAACCAGCTCCCGGAACCGCACGGCAGCAAATTATGACATCTTACTATCTCATTCCTACTTTGGACAAACTGGCAGGCTACCGAATGTAGCCTGCCCACATGGCAGAGTCTGGCAAACTCCCTGTGGCGTACCCAATATGCGAAATACCAGTAACAATGATGGGTCTCATTCTCCTAAAGAGCCTTGAATATAATCTCAGGGCTAGATGAAGGAGACGTTACTGGGACCTGCTCAAGGCAATCGACGATTACCAGGATGATTTGTGATTTGTGATTTTGTGATTTTTTTAATTTGGGCATCATGATTTACTAAGCACGGTCCTCCCGTTGTTCATGGATTTGCTGGAGCTGGCCCAGTAATGTCTCCATTAGAGACTTTGTTGTTACTGTGTTCGGCATATCGAACACGTCACGGGTAGCTTGCCAGGCTCTGCCGTGTGGGCGAGATACTCTCGGTAGCTTGCCGGGCTCTCCGAGAGGGGCGGAGGAATCGAACTCGGGTCAGCCATGTTGGCCGCTTGTAAGGCGCATACCCTACCCGCTGTGCTATCGCTCCAGCCCGTCATGATTTATAAACTGTTATTAGTAGGATTTCACAAATGAACTCTTTCAGCACCACACCCTCCACCCAGATGTTTGCTTCCCTCTACGATTGTCCCACAGTCCCTCATCTACCTTGTGACCCAGGACTCAGAATTGGAGAATATCACATTAGCTGACCACAGAATCAATCTTTCAACAAAACAAAAAATGTATTTTTTTTTTGTAGAAGAAAAACAGAACTGTACTTTAGGCTTCAATAATTCTTGTGAAAAGTATTAAAAGATAACCAGTGAGTTAGGAGACTAGGTTGTATTTTTTTTGTCATAAAATTTCCGATTGTTCATTGCTTCTCAGATATACTCTTCAAAAATATCACACCATCTATGTAATTTTCAAACATAACATGCATTTTTCAACCAGTGGAAGAAAGGCATATCTATTTCACAAGATAGAGTAGCTAACAATATTTATTTTCTTTCTTTTTTTTTTTTGTAAATACAAAGTTGAATTTATTTTTTTTTCTTTTCTTTTTTTTTTTATTAGTGAAGCACCATGAGGTACAGTTGTAGATTTACAAATCTTTGTGCCTGAGTTTCGGTCATACAATGATCAAATACCCATCCCTCCACCAGTGCCCATTTCCCCCCACCCCCCCGCCCACCCTGCCTCTGTGGCAGGGCATTCCCCTTTGTTCTCTCTCTCCTTTTGGGTGCCGTGGTCTGCAAAAGAGGCACTGAGTGGCAATCATGTTCAGTCCATAGTCTACTTTCAACATGCATTTCCCCTCCTGGGAGGATCCTCCAAACACCCTTCATTTGGTGTTCCCTTCTCTATCTGAACTGCGGTTTTCCCCTAGAATATCCGGCTGGCCTCTAAGTTATGGAGTAATCCTCCTGGTGTTGATCTCAGCTATTCTTAGGTATTGATCTCATATTTTGTTGCTTTATATCCCCCAGATGAATGCAATTTTTCTATGTCTATCCCTCTCTTTCTGACTCATTTCGCTTAGCATGATACTTTCCATATTGTACCACTTGTATGTAAATTTCATGACTTCATCTTTTCTAAGAGCTATGTAGTACTCCATTGTGTAGATGTACCAGAGTTTCTTTAACCAGTCATCTGTTCTTGGGCACTCAGGTTTCTTCCAGTTTCTGGCTATTGTAAACAGTGCTGCAATGAACAAACAAGTGCAGATGTCACTTCGACTACACATTTTTGCCTCTCTGGGGTATATTCCCAGGAGTGGTATTGCTGGGTCAAATGGGAGCTCAATTTCTAATTTTTTGAGAAACGTCCATACCGTTTTCCAAAAGGGCTGAACTAGTCGACATTCCCACCAACAGTGAAGGAGTGTCCCTTTCTCGCCACGTCTGCGCCAGCATCGGTTGCTTTTGTTCTTTTGAATGTGGGCCAGTCTCTGAGGTGTGAGATGGTATCTCATTGTGGTTTTGATCTGCATCTCCCTGATGATTAATGATGTAGAGCATTTTCTCATGTGCTTTTTTGCCATTCGGATTTCTTCTTTGAGAAAGTTTCTGTTCATTTCATTGCCCCATATTTTGATGGGGTTGGATGTTTTCTTCTTGTGGAGTTCCACCAGTATTTTGTATATCCTTGTCAATATTTATTTTCAAGAGTTTCAAATAAGTATTTTATGAGGACATAAAAGAAGCACATTAAAAACCATGTTTTTCAAATTATTGCAAAAATAAAATTAGCACTTAAAATGATGATTGTTCATATTCCATTATTAATGTGTTGTTACTTCTTCCAGTTGATCATCTTATCAGTGAAAAAGTCCTAGACAACAAATATAAAGTCTTATATTTAGTTGTTTTATTCTTTAGCCTCTCTCCTTTCATCTTGGGAAAAATCATAATTTATATATAAAAATATTATGGAAAATGTAAGCATATCATAAAACTATCTCTAATATAATTTATTAACTAATATTTAATTTATTAATAAATTTAATAATCTGATGTTGCATGGGCTATTTCATGGAGTGAATTCTAATTCTGAACTAAAAGAATTTATTTTAGCAATTTCTTTTCTGGAAAGGAAAAACAAGATATTGGTGAGTGAGAAGAAGGAAAAAATTCCCAGTGATAAAATGTTTTAATTTTAAAACAATATCTTCTCTAGAGCATCTTATTATAACTTATTATAAAAGTTATTATTGGCATAATAAAATTATTATAACTTATTATAACTAAAAATAAAATATACATTTTTCCATATTATTAAAATAATCACACTGCTTTCAAGTTTTCAGTTTTGGCATATTTCCATCACAGTCTTCAATGAATAATAGTACATAGGCTGTTGTATTTAAAACTATATCATTAGTCACTATGTAAAAATTATATGATTACATAATCATACTTTTCACTGTTCTTTGTTATGTCAGAAACATGACAAAATTTCTGATTGTTAGCTGCTTTTCAGATATACTCTTCAAAAAGATCATACCATGCACTACGGAGTTTTCAAACATAACATTCAGTTTCCCTTACATCCTATTTAGAGATTAGAAATATACTAAGTTTGATATTTATTTAATTTGATTTGTGATATTTCACTGTTAATCTGAGCTATATTTTATAAGAATTATTATATTTATGATAGCAATCTAAAATATAACTGTGACATGATACATATTAAAATAAACTAAAAGCTTCATGTCTTAAATATGTTTTCTTTGATCCACTCTCACCCCATTTCTCTATGCGATCACTTTAGCCTGATTTACTGAATTTTGTGAATCCTTTCCTTATCTTGTGAGTTAGCAAGATTTGCAGATGTTTGGTGAGCAAAGTTTCCTCAAACTCAGCATGATGTATTTTTATTTTAGCAATTGCATCTTTCACAATGAAAACACTTTTTATTTTGATAGTGTGATGCCATTATTTATTTTAATTTTGTTTTTATTGCCTAAGTAATCAAGTTACTGAAGACAACACTGAAGCCAAATCATAGCATGTTTTTGCCCACATTTTACTTACTATAACATTATGAATTTAGCATCTAAAATCTAGGTATATGAACTATTTTGAGTTTTAGCTGTTGAACATTGTCAATTGTATTCCTTGTATACCCAATCTCAAATATAACATTTTTCTACTATATATTATGCTTTGGGTTATTTTATGTAAATTAACTGTCCAGATATAAGAAGGTTCATTTTTAGATCCAGGTTCTATTTTACTGTTCCAAGTCTCTACTTATTTTTAAGTAGAACATTGTTTTGATTATTAATAATCTAGTTTTAAGTTAGGAAATACCACGTTGTTTCCCTCTTATCTATTTCCTTAAGACTTTTTTCTACTCAGCAGATTCTGGGATTCCATATGAGCTTCAAGGTGTTTATTCTATGAATTTGAAGATATTTGCTGGAATTTTGATAGCCATTGTACTCAATTATGGAAGTACTGTGCATTATACTTAATTTTTTCCCTTAGGATTTCCTTGGCTACTGTGCTTTTTATAGTTAATAAGTATTTTAGGACTTACTTTCTATCAGTGATATATTTGAATAAAGTTTTAAAAGTCTATTAAGTCACTTTATTTACCCAGTTATTAATTGTTGGGTTTCAGGCATGTATACTCCAGCACCTATCCCACCAACAGTGACAGCTTCCTTTCACCAATGTCTTCATCAATGTCCCCAGTTTCGCGTCCTACCTAGCCTTCCTCCTCGACAGGCACATTTTAAAGTTTGATTGTTTTCTAGTTGAATTTTTTGTTGTTGCTCGTGCACTAATGCACTCAGGAATTACTCCTGGCAGTGCTCTGGGGACCATATGGGATGCTAGGAATCGAGCCCAGGTCGACCGCGTTCAGGGCAAACGCCCTGCCCACTGAGCTATCTCTCCAGCCCCTCGAGCAAAATTGATGACAGTGACAGTGACAGAATCTGTGCGGTATTTAACTTAAATTTTAGTGTGATTTTGGTAACACCAATATCAAGAAATTAAATAATTATAACAAGTAGATGATAGCTATTATATGAGTTGCCAGTTTGACTAAGATGACTCATAGTGCCCAGAATTCTGATTTCAGAATGATGCCACTTAGAGTAACCAAGAAGTAATATTGTCTGCTCAAGTTTTAAGACCACAATGGAAGGAGCTTGAGAGATAGTGCAATGAATAGGGCTTTTGCCTTGCATATAGTCAACTCAGGTTCAATTTCTGATATCATATATGGTTCCCTGAGCACCACCAGTAGCAAATCCAGAGTGCAGAGTTGGGTTAACTTCTGAGTATGGAGAGTCATGGTCCCAGAACAAAAAATAAACAAATGAATACAAAGGAGGCAGCATCCATTTTAAAACAGGCACATACCTTCCAATAATTTAATTGAATATAAAAATTGATACCATTTTTTAAAGATTAGGCAAATTTAAAATATTTGATTGAAAGTTGACTAAATTAATTAAATAAGCAATTATCCTGTGTTGTCACTGTCACTGTAACTGTACCCCCGTTGTTCATCGATTTGCTCGAGAGGGCCCAGCAACATTGTGAGACTTGTTACTGTGTTTGGCATATGGATTACATCACGGGTAGCTTGCCAGGCCTTTCCATGCGGGCGAGATACTGTGTTGAACTAACTAAATTTGATTAAACCCTTCAGACTCAGACTTTCCCTGAGTTCGGAGATTCCAAACAGAATTTGAATTTCTAATTTTGCACCATTTCCTAGTGCTCCTCCTGTCTCTCTGAATATTAAAGCTTCAGGGATTGTGGTCTGGTTTATGTTTTCCTCTAATACCTGCCCCTTTTAAGCTTACAGTAGCAGTTACCCTGAATAACTGTGTAAGTCAATTCTCTTAAATCAACAATAATGATAAATATATAGATAATGTTATGTGTTTTATTTCTTTATTTGATGAATGATTATTAAAACTCCCTTAGTCCTTCCTTAATGGGATCATAGGAAAAGAAAAGTCTAATATCAGGACTGAAAATGACAAAGTTAAGAAAATCTACTACCTCTAAAAATCTTTGTACAGTTATAAAAAGCCTCAAAGTATATTTTCCATCTCTTTCATATAATTCATTCAGTATAATTTACATATGTTTTTGAGACAAGCCAACACCTGTTTACTTTGACACTTACAAAGATTGCAATTTTTATAAAAGATTTTTAACTTCTATGAAAGATGATGTAACTTGTCATTTTCAGTTGACATTTTCATCTTAAGTAGCAATGCAGAAACAAAATTTACTGCTTTTTCTTTCCTTGCATGTTTGTGTGAATTGATGTGAAAGCTATAACATATTCTATAACACTTTTCTAGGCCAGAATGTCTATTTCATTTTTTGCATAGAAAATGAATATGCTAAGACCAGTAGAATTTATAAGAATAACAAGTGATTGAAACAAAGTCCTGTGTGTAATTTTAAGAGAAGTTTGTCCCCAATTTAAATAATGAAATGAAAGTGCTATAATTCAATTATAAATTACATATTTTCCTGAAACTCAAAATATTGTTATAATAAAAATAAAACAGCATTAAGGAATAAATAATGAACTGAGAGAGCTGGACTTAACCTATATTCCATAATTAGCATAAGTAAATGTGTACTGAACAATAGAAACAATAAGAATGTGCATTCAAAATTCCTTAGTTAGATGATGGTTATTTCAATAAAGGGGAGCCAATAATAAGATAGCAGTTCATTTGGACCAGAGAGATATTACAGTGGGCAAGTGGCTTGCCTAGCAAACCACTTGGATTTGATCCTCAGCACCTCATATTGACCCCTAAGCACCACCAAGAGTGATCCCTAGAGACAGCAGTAAGCCTTAAGCACAGCTGTGTGCGGTCCAAAATGACAAAACAAAACATCCCTCCCAAATGATAACAGATTATCTGAACAAAATTCAGAGAGTTGATTTTGAGGCAGATTTCGTAGAGAAAAGGTCTAGGGTGAAACAATTAAAACCAATGCAATTTGAATCCACATAGAAACATAAAAGAGAGGTTATGGGTAGTTTTGTTCTTGAAATTTAGTTACAAAGTGTATAAATTAACCATCCCTACTTGGAGGTTGAATTTAAGAAATCTTTTGACATATATTTCCATATGTATATACACTTATATGTCAATTTTATTTATCTATAATTAGGAGTGAAATGAAAATTCTAGAAGCTGCCTTAATTATTCATATCCATCTGCATTGAGTCATTTGAAAAACATGATATATTTGTATACTATATAGAATAGTATGTGGCATTTGAAAGGTCTGAAACTACTATATGATGATATGGGAGCAATTTTTAATTCTATAGATAAGTAAACACAAAAGTATAAATAAAAACTTTTCACAGAAACTGTGACTTTGCATATTCATCAAATATTGTTCAAAGTATCTATAATAATTATGATTTAAATAGTTACTGGTAAGGCAATAGATTGAACTATAAATAAAATAGAGAAAAGGAAAGGGATCAGAATTTTTCAATATATTCTATTCAATATTAATTTTATATCACATTTATATGAATACACACCTATGTGTGTATACAATTAAAATGTATGTAATTTTAAACAATTATTTTCAATGACTATTTGAAGATAATGTCCAGAATAGGACTAAGTATGGTTAAGTGGTATATGCATAGGGATAAGTGAAAAATAGGTCATTGTAATTGATGGAGATTCTGCTAATGGGTAGGAAACCAGTAGAAAATTCTTTGAAATATTTCACTGTTCTTCATAAAGATCACCAGAATTCAGCTAGAAAATTTTTGTTCTATCCCTATTACTACATATTCAATAGGTTATTTCACACAGTCAAATATTTGCTGAGATGATAACTAAAATTTAAAGAAAACCACCAAAAGTTATAAATGGTGTAGCTCTGGGTATAGTTCAATGTAACTCACTGTGTTGATTGGTAATGCAACATGTTGGATTCTATCTAAGACTCAGAGGAAAGACTTCATTTTGGCTTTATTCTGACTTGTTAACAGTTTCCATACATCACAAGCAGTGAGTGATGTAGTGATCTTTTTACCCATCAGACTCATTATGAAAACAGACAGTCTTGAGCAAACACCAGTCATCAGTTGAGACTTTTGACCTAGATGTTTAGATTTGGCCATGGCTTTTCTTATCTGTCTCTGTTGATTTTACTGTGCTCAGTCATCTGTGGATAAAGGTTTAATCAGTGGGATAAATCGAAATGTGGTTCCTTCTGTTAAGGCCTCAATCAGAGAAGTGTCATATGAAACACATGATTCTATAAGTGAGCCTCTCCTGAACAGCTTGATAAGTGAGGAAGCACAGCACCTATCTGAGCTGCACCCTGTCCACAAAAGCTATCATTGCGATTCTTAGAAATTAAATCTTATAGTCCTAGTGATGCAAATATCATTTCTCTTATTTTATACTACACGGAAGATTTTTTCCTGTTTTTACAAAAATCATTTTGATTGAGTTAAGAGGATTTGAAATACCATTAATTAATTTTTTCATGCACACATCATTTCAACATCACCAGAGTACCGGAGAACCCAAGTTACTCCACCAGTGTCCTAAGGAACTCTCCCAGTCACCAGCTGAGAAGAAAGTCACCTTGATCCATTTTTGCCCCTCCCTCTTTAAGCAATTATTTTGACAACAACTGATTCTTGTCAGAATAACTGTGTTTTTATGACACTGGAAGCTAAATTAGTGGTCCTTATTTTTATTTATATTATACTTACAGCATGTATTATTCAACTTAATAACTCACTGGTACTAATAATTTCTTGAATTGTTCTCAGTAGTTTCAAAATATAGCTTCCCTTGAGCATGGAGCTCCTAATCTAATTTGTAGTGCACCTTATGTTTCCAGCACAGCTCTGCTCTTAGAAAAAACTCCATGGAGGGCCAGAGACATAGTACAGGAATTAAATTTGATGTGCCCTTGAGCTTAGAACCAGAATTAGCCCCAGAGCACTGCAAGTGTGTGGTCCAACAACATTCCCCACTCCCCAAAAGAAAAACTCAATAAAGTCCTATCTGATAATAGACTTACCATATAAATAATGGAACCATTTAGTAATACCTAAGTGGATCAAGTTTCAAGTTCTCTTTAAAAACATGCTCTTTAAAACACATATTGAGTTAAATAAATTATCTCTTGACCTTCTAGAGAACCTTATAATAAATTTCTATTTTTGTCAAGAGTGACTGACAAGCTTGTGGGAAAATATCTTTGTGCTTAGTTTGTTCTGGGAAATGTTTATCATTTTTATATAACAAAATTCAGTTTTCAATGATAACATTCTAAAAACATCTGCCCTGGATTGTTTATACAAACTGTTTCCCCTGAGAAGAGTTGTTGTTTAATAGGAAACGCAAATGTCCCACTGTATCCCCCTAGACATCAGCCCACTTTAAAATTTTTTCTTATTTCCTTCAGATGAATAAATCTGGACACTGAACTCATAGATATTATAATAATGACAATGTTTTAGGTGAATACTTTTCACCTGAATTAGTATTTCACATTGCAAAGATTATAGTGTGCCCAAAAATAGTGACCAGAACTTAAATAATATGGGCACTTGTATTGCAGAAAAAGACAGAAAACAACTCCAATACTTACAGTATAGACAGGGTGATTAATAAAAAAAAAACTGGCACTTTGTGATTTAAGGTTAAAATCACAAATAAACTTAGTGTCACACAATGCTTTGTTAAAGAAATGAATACTCTACTTTGTCTAAAATAAGTAAGATGATGGTTTGCTATAAAATAGTTAATTTTACTAGGATATTAATTATCTTTATTTTCTAAATCTTTGCTCTCTTCTTACTTATTTATTCTTGCAAAAACCATCTTTTCCATCTTTATTTAAGAGACACTAGTCTAAAACATGGTGGATACACACATTTATATAGTCCATTTGAGAAAAACAATAAAAACTTTATTAATACATTAATTAATAAATAATTTTTGTTTGGTTTTTCTATATACAGTGATACTTTATTTTTCCTCCTTACTCTGCACTCATAAATCTCTCCTGGAGGGACTCAGGGGACCCTATGGAGTGCCTGGAATTGAACCTTCCTCAGCCATATGCAAAGCAAGCACTCTACCTGCTGTGATATCTCTTCAGTCCTAGCTAATGTATTTTTAAAATGACCAAATTCAAAACCTGCTTAAAGGCTGACCCACATCAAACAGTAGTCCCACGTTAATTAAGGTCTTTAAAACAGATAGAATGGACAGCCTTCCTCTTCTTCAATTAACATTATTATAGTTTGATTGACATCCCTTGTGAATATTCTACAAAGTCCTTCTTGTGGATAAGATACTGGGAGTTACCTGAATAAACTGTTGGTGCTCAGAGAACTCCAAGATGGTACCCAGAAATACACAGTGGAATGTGTGATGACAGGGATAAAACTGGAGTAGACTGAGCTCAGTGTATGCACCTTCAGTCCTGCATAGTCACTCCAGGTAAAACTGACTTCACAATGTACTGATGTGAAGAGTCATTGAGGACTGATCTGGAGACTTGGTGAAACTGAAGATTTTGTGAAACTGCATTATGCATTCTCATAGTAGTTTCTATTTGCAATTCTGTTCCCTTTATTAAACTTGTATTAATTATTTTTCTTAGTGTTTAAATATTTAAGAATATTTTCTTTTCCCTGAACCATGATCTGTATTTATTTTTGTACATTTGTATCCCCAGTGCTTAATACTTGCAAATAATAACGGCTACATTTATCTTTGTTCAACAATAATGAACAAACAATGAAAAAGCTGACATAATAGATTCTCTCTGACTTGAAATTTATAAAATGGGATACCTTCTGCTCCTAATCTCATTGTACTAGCAGATATTAAAATCAAGGCCAAATATAACTGAAAATTATTTGCAAGTATTGGGCAGTGCACAGTCCAGGGGCAAATTTTTTTTTCTGCTTCTTCATGTATGGAGAGTATACAAAAGAACAACTTAGGAAAATGTAGCCCAATCATGAAACAGCAGGAGCAAACTGATATTTCTGTCTGGAAATTACTAAGGTTATGGGTATGTGCATCAAAATTTAGGTCAAAATGCAGAGGGGGGAGAGAGAGAGGCAGGAAGAGAGAGAGAGAGAAAGAGAGAGAGAGAAAACAGACAGCCAAAAAAGAAAATTGAAGGACTCAAAAAAAATCTAAGTTAAAGATCACCTTGTGGACACAGACAACTTTTAAACTTCTTACAATAAATCATGTCCCTAAAAGTCTTAATAAAAGTGTTTGGGAATGACTGAAAAAGACAGAAAATAATTCTCATCACTTACATTACAGAAAGAGTGGATTAATAAAAAAAAAATCTGACACTTTGTGACTTGAGGTCTAAAACACAAACTTAGCGTTGTACAATGCTTTGTTAAAGAAGTGAATACTCTACTTTGTCTGAAATAGATAGGATGATAGTTTGCCATAAAATAATTAATTTCATTAGGTTACTAATTATCTTTATTTTTCATTATTTTCTCTCTTTTCACTTATTCTTACATCTTTGTTATAAATTAGTTACAAATCATTAAAAAGTTAAAAATCCAATTATTACATAGTACCATAAAGTTTCAAAGTTTCAGGTAGAGCCGAGGATTTTACACTTCTGAAATATACAGCAGTTCATACTGATGTGAGTCATAATATCGTAAAACACAAAAAAAGAAGAGATAAACATTTACTTGTTCTATATTTGATTTCATTATTAGATTTACAAATATGTCTCTTGTTTTGATTAATGAGACGTTTAAAATTAAAAATTAGTTTCAGTATATAGAGTAGTAGAAAACTATTTGTGACTTTATTTTTCAAATGTTATCATCTTAAATATTAGATTTTTAGGTCCCTTTATAATACCACAGACATATAATTGGCATTCCTATGCTCTCAGTGGAATTTTCATACAAGCATCTGAAGTACTTTGAACTGTAGATGGACACCACTGTGACTGAACACAGGGCCCGTTCAGTGGTCAGATTTGAAAGGTCTCCTTCATTTTCTCCTTTCCATAAAAACAGTGTCAATTCTTTAGCAATTTACATTTTCAAATATGAAGTCCATGTCCAGATACACATACTCACTTATTCTTACTATCATGGTCTAGTTATTTTTAATGTAATTCTTATAGTATTAGAATCAAATCAGACTAGAAGTGACTATGACCGCAGTGGTTAAACTGACCAATCTGCATATTTGAGAAAATGGAAAACAGATTCATAGACTATCTTTAAAAAACAATGCAAAGTTTTGATTCAAATAGATTAGACAGGAATAACTAACTTCTAAGCCATGATTCAGACTTCTAAATCCAGCCACACTTAACATGCTTGGTGCCAACTTAATACACAATAATAGATCCTGAACTCTATTTTGTTGAAATTTGCTCCTATTATGTTTAACCTAGATTGTAAACTCCATCATGAGATATCCCCTGGTTTAAAATTTCTTATTTAATTCCCTTTATAAAGTGCCAATGTAGGAACATGATACATAGCAGTAATCCTCATGGTAGTCAATTTCTTCTTCTTCCACTGGCACAGAGCATAAGCGTGTTCATAAAGGAATAAATCCATGTATTTAGAAAGAACAGAGAAAAATGGCCTAGGGAAAAGTAAGCAGAAACAGCCAAGCAGGTCACCATGGTAACACTAGGCTCCTAATTGTCATATTCTTGAAGCAGCTGACATTTCTCAAATGTTCAGGATACAGGGTGCCATCTAGTGGCTACATTTAAGTTTCTGCCAGTTAACACGCCAAGTCAATTTTAACACACATAACATACCACACACACACACACACACACAGAGAGAGAGAGAGAGAGAGAGAGAGAGAGAGAGAGAGAGAGAGAGAGAGAAATCTTTCTTTTTAAGGATACATTCTTGTAATTTGGAATGCTACCACACTCTCTAATTGGAAAGTCATGTTTCATAATTTGCTGAAAAACTCTGTTCTCCATGTTTGAGAAAGCTGTACAGAGAAGTAAAACATGGGAATAGACAGTGTCAAATGATGACAAAGCCCTTCTTTGGATTACAATACCCAGATCATCAAGCAATGGCGGGAGTTGGTGGCAGGAAAGAGGTGGGCTAGAAATGGAGGACAATGCGGGACAGTTGAGGGCACCTTGGTGCTGGTGACATTCTTATTTCAAACCATAAAGTTTAACAATATTGAAACCCTGTCTCTTAAAATACAATAATAACTAGATTTTTATTTAATTAGTAAAATGAAAGCTATATAGAATAATGTACAACTGTTTCAAATTGCTAACGATACTCTGATCAGAAAAACTTTGCACTCGTCCTTCATGCCCTACCTAGGTCACGAGTTGCCACCCATGAATGACTCTCCTGCACGGCCATGGCTCCAGAGGCAAAAGGACTTAATCCACAGCCCGGAAGCTTGCAGCAGAAAAGTGAATGGACTACGGCGCCATGCCTCCCTGGGAGGGAAAGAGTGTTGCTCCCTTCTGCCTCTCCGACCCCCACCCAGCAGCAAGGTGGCCGCTGCCTCAGAGCTTATAAGAAAGCAAGGTATGAGCTAGCGGTGACTGGCAACTGCAGTCTCATGGTAAGGGGGGTGTTACCGGATCGTCCTGCACGCCCTACTGAGGTCACGAGTTCCCCCATGAGCGGCCCTCTGGCACAGCCATAACACCAGACACACAGAAACCAATTGTGTAATTATCTGGCTCTTTGCAAAAATCCAAAGTCTTGAGGCCGCTATTGCGGCCACGTGAGATTATATGATTCTCATAAACAGCTATAGAAAACAAAGTATTTCACAATGCCTTTTCAGCAATTCTGATTGCTGGGGGGGGGAAATTCTAAACAATAATGGTGCAACTTTTGTCAAAATAATGAATGTAATCGATGTAGAGAATTAAGTGGAAATGATCTGACTCACAGGCATTAGGAGTGGTGGGAGGGGGGTATATTGGGGTTCTTGGTGGTGAAAAATGAGTACTGGTGAAGGGAGAGGTGTTTGATCATTGTATGACCGAGACTTAAACCTGAAAGCTTAGTAACTTTCCCCACAGTGATTCAATAAATAAATATAAGGAGAAAAAATAAATAAATAAAATTATGAAAAAAAAGTAAGGTGGAGTTCATGCCCAATTCAATCAGCTAATCAGTGGCCGAATAAATAGCAGTAGTCCTACTTAAAAAAAAAAAACTTTGCAGTTGACATTTATAAACTTTTTATTTTTCGTTGTGCTATATTTGACATTTATAAACTTTTTATTTTTCATTGTGCTATATTCACATGCATTAATTTATTCTGAGGGAATTTATTCTGAATATCCTATTAAGATTTATTCCCTTCTTTCCAAAGAGATAAAATTCTCTAGAACACTCCGTGCCTTAATATAAGTTATTTAATTATATTTGCAAAGTTAATAAAGCTGTTTACAAACCTGTTTTATGTTCCTCATGTGAAAAAAATCTGCCTCTTTTGGGTATAAAAACCATAAATGTTAAGATAATTGTAACCACATTAACTAAATTACAATAAAAATTGAAATAGATAATAAATATAGTAAAAATAGCTTTACTTTAAATTTATATTATATTTGTGCAGTAAGTTAATTTATTGCTGTGTATTGTATACTATGCTGGGGCTGGAGTGATAGCACAGCGGTAGGGCGTTTGCCTTGCATGCAGCCAACATGGCCGACCCGAGTTCGATTCCTCCGCAACTCTCGGAGAGCCTGGCAAGCTACTGAGAGTATCTCGCCCGCACGGCAGAGCCTGGCAAGCTCCCCGTGACGTATTTGATATGCCAAACACAGTAACAACAAAGTCTCCAATGGAGACGTTACTGGGCCCGCTCGAGCAAATCGATGATCAACGGGAGGGCCTTATTATTGTATACTATGCTATATCACTATAACAGTTCTCTCATTCTAAAGTCTATTTATATCTAGAGACTCAAGCTACAAAACTACTATGCTATAACTATTTGAATTATTTGCAAAGATGATTTGTTTTAAAATTATTGATATTTTAAATAACCCACAGGGTTTTTTGGGAAAACCTCCCTTTAAGGTATTTTTGAGGTTTACAGTGACCATTCACTATCATAGACAACTAAATTCGCATCTATGTTTCGTATAGCTCTATCAACCCTTTGCACAAATCTTTCATCAATTACAGGCTAACAAACAAACTGACTCTATGTAGTTTTCAATCATGGAAGAAGAAATACCTGTGACTAGAGAATCTTCTGATACCTCTCTTTACTCCAGAAACTTTCATTAAATGGGTCTGGCCTGAAAAGAGCTTGAGGGAATTTTAAATACTTAATACATGAGTCTAACATATGTATGCCAGACTTTCTTTTGTATATTAAAATACAATGCCCACCTCTTCCATATAAACTTGTTCCTGGAGGATTTTCTTTATTACTTGGGTTTTCACCCAACAGTATTTAACATAGTGGTGTTATAGATTTAGTCATTGAGACTATAGTTATGGGTTTGCACTCACAATAGGACAGAGTGTATCTAGGGAGATTTTAAAAAAAGAAATATGATGAGACGACATAAAATCTCGATCTGAGAAAGGTATAGAGAAGTAGGACTTTCTGTAGCACTGTCCTCTAGTTGCTCATCGACTTGCTGGAGCGGGCACCAGTAACGACTCCATTGCGAGACTTGTTGTTACTGGTTTTGGCATATTAAATACACCATGGGGACCTTCCCAGGCTCTGCTGTGCCGGCGGGAAATTCTCAGTAGCTTGCTGGGCTCTCTGAAAGAAACAGAGGAATAGAACCCGGATTGGCCAGATGGAAGACGAACGCCCTACCCACTGTGCTATCGAATTGAGGTAAAACTCAAGATTGGAAATTCAGTGCGTTGAGTATGTCATTTGCACTTGGCAGGGACTTGGGTTCATTCCCCCACACACCATGATTCCTGGGCAAAAAAAGAAAAAGACACACTGATGAGAGTTCACTGTTGGTGGGAATGCCGACTGGTTCAGCCCTTCTGGAAAACAGTATGAATGATTCTCAAAAAACTAGAAATTGAGCTCCCATTTGACCCAGCAATACCACTCCTGGGAATATATCCCAGAGAGGCAAAAAAGTATAGCCGAAGTGACATCTGCAATTGTCTGTTTATTGCAGCACTCTTTACAATAGCCAGAATCTGGAAAAAACCTGAGTTCCCGAGAACAGATGACTGGTTGAAGAAACTCTGGCACATTTACACAATGGAGTACTATGTAGCTGTTAGAAAAGATGAAGTCATGAAGTTTACATACAAGTGGTACTACATGGAAAGTATCATGTTAAGCGAAATGACTCAGAAAGAGAGGGATACACATAGAAAGATTGCATTCATCTGGGGAACATAAAGTAACAAAATAGGAAACTAACACCCAAGTATGGCAGAGATTAGTACCAGGAATTTTACTCAATGACCCGGAGGCCAGCCACACATGTTAGGGGAAGGGGGAGCTCAGAAAGAGAAGGGAACACCAAATAAAGGGTGTTGGGAGGATCCGCCCAGGATGGGAGAGCATGCTGAGGTTAGACTGTCGACCAGTATGATTGCCACTCAATGCCTCTTTTGCAGACCATGGCACGCAAAAGGAGAGAGAGGGAAATGCCCTGCCACAGAGGCAAGGTGGGATGGGGGCTGGGGGGGAAGGGGATGCTGGGATCCGTGGTGGTGGGAAATGCGCATTGGTGGAGGGATGGGTGTTTGATCATTGTATAATCGAAACCCAAGCACAAAAATGTGTAAGTCTACAACTGTACCTCATGGTGCCTCACTATTAAAAAAATAAATAAAATTAAAAAAAAAGAATCCTAGGTAGATTTCTATACTGAAAAAAATATCAACAACAAAATATCAGAAAGAAAATGACGTCAAGGTATGCATGATCTAATTTCCCTGCCTAGTGTGGATTTGTGTGGAGCACCAGCTGTCTGTCGTGCCTTCATCCTTGATTATCTTCCACCAAAGAAAATAGACCAGTAACTTCCACCCAACAGCTGTTATCCTTTCTCCTCCCCTAGCACTCTGAAGAGAAAATAGAAATATTGAAAAGCTCAGAATATTTATAGCACTGTATTTTGGAGAACAAGAAAAAGCAATCAACAGTGTGCCTTGAAGTGATGTCTAAACATTTGATATTTTCACAGGGTCTAGGAGAGTAACCAAGTAAACCAAGATGCTCATTACTCCTAGGAATAAAGTCTGTTCCTCTTTTTTTTGTGAGTTTGGTTTATTATTGAGAGTTTTATAAATGTAATTAAACTTAAACCACTTTTTCAATGTCTTATAGAGGACCGTTTTTGTTAATAGTTTTCCAGTTTCTCAGAAACTAAAAATGTGAAGTTATTTGGTTTCAATATTAGGACAAACTCACCACATAGCACTCCTCAACATATATGCATAAATAGTCACAGGTTACTTGAAAAATATCTAATAGATAGATCTTAAGTGCTGAAAAGAGTAGGTGGAGCTGTTGTAGGACTATTAAATCACAGAAAATGACTTTTTTAAAATAAGGTATTCGTGCAAAATTGAATATGAGTAGAGGTATTGATCTTGGAATATAGAGTCCCATATAAATATTTCCAATTACATTTTAATATATTTTAAAAGTCAGTTAGAATCAGCTCCACCATCAGCCTTTGGATCTCTGTCCTTGCTCTTAAACCAAGGCACCACCACTTGTCACCCTAAGTACGTGCTTACTTAGGTAATGTTACATCTCTGCTCCTCACATATCTCATGCTCATGTCTCCTGCTTGGACACACTGCTATCTAATAGCTTTGCCTTCCTCCTGAGACTTCATGCTATTAATCCATTACTTAACTCCACATACTTATCCAACGGAAAAAATCCCTCATAAGGCAGTGATAGTGGTTAGAAATCAGTCTTCACTAGTACCTGAGTAATTAAAAAAAATGAAATATGTGTTCAGATAATCAAATCAAAAACACCCATGAAACCAAGGAATAATAAAATTCACAAACACTGAAAGCACACGCTTCAGCATGCGAAGACAGGAATCCAATTCTCAAGAGAAATAATTGACAGTGCCCACAGATGTCCTCAGAGCAACAGTCTTCTTAATGATTACTAAGCTGAAGAAAGTATTGGATGAGATCCTTACTCAACTCAAAAAAAAATGGGTGGGAAAAAATGGCCAATTTAAATTGAATTGAAGGATATGAAAAATACAATCACAAGTCACAGCAGCAAGGTAGATTTAACTGAAAACTGAATCATGAACATCAAAGACAAAGTAGAAGATATTACCCAATAAGAAGAGGTAGAGACTAGAGAGCTGAGAGCGTCCTTGCCTGACTGGCAGCTGACCTGTGTTCAATCTTGGCATCCCATGGTCTACCAAATTCCATGGGGAGGGATCCTTTAGTGCAGAGCCAGGAATTAACCCTGATCACTTCTGGATGTGACCCAAAACCAAAAGGCAAAAAAAAAGGTAGTAGAAAAGACTTTTGAAGAAAATTAAAAAACAGTATGGCAGTTAATGGAGAGTAATAAGAGGAATAGTCATGAGCTACAGGAATACAAGAAAGAGAGGAAGGAGAGCAAGAGTGGTTGATGCCAAGATTGACTGTAATCAAAATGGCAAGAACCAAACACACAGACAAAATACTTAAAGTTACAAAAAGCAAAGCTTCCAATAAATTGCCATAACATAGAATTATATCATATCTCTAGAATAAAATTCTCTACCAAGTGTATGAAATTATATATTCAAAATATTGAAGGAAAATGACTTTCAACAAAGTCCTCTACCCTGCGATTCTGTTGTTCAGGTTTCAGGGAGGGAAACAGTCTGTCAAACAAGAAAGCAATGCTTCTAAACCAACTTTGAAAGGAATTCTGATTGTCCTCCTTTACAAACAAAACAAAATAAGACATCAATTGGAAAAAACAATCTGAAATTTAAATTTTCTTACAAAAATGCTAACAAGTTCCATCCTATCAATAATTTCTCTAAACACCAATTAACTGATGTCTCTCAAAAGATACTGCTTGGATGAATCATGAAACAAATCCAACCAAATTTCTGTTGCTTATGGGAAACTCACTTAAATTCACAGGATAAATACATGTTCCAGTATGTTCTTACAATATACTCCTGGGACCCAAAAACCGAGGGAAGATCACCCTCCCCCCACTTTTGAGCTCCTGGTGAGACTTCTGGGTAGTGGTTCCCATTAAACTGCTCCCACTGCCTTCTGCTTCAGGAGCTCTCTGGTGCCCTCTAGTGCCCAGGGTGGGTAGAATCAGAGCTTGTGCCTCCTGGGAAATGCCCACAGGATGTACCCAGGAGCAGAGCAAAACTGACTCAGAATAGATCTCCTTGGTCTTGCTATGAAATACAAACCGCCTCAATGTGACGTGTACAAAGGGTACTTACAGCCGGGGGATATGCCCTTCCTATAACCTATTTCAGGATTTTTTTTTCTTTTTGGCAATGTATATTTGGCAATGTACATTTGGAAATGTACAGGGTTTACTCCTGGCTCTGCACTCAGGAATTTCTCCTGGAGGTGCTCAGGGGACCATATGGGATGCCGGGAATAGAACCTGGGCCAGCCTCATGCAAGGCCATGGCCTACCCACTGTGCTATGGCTCCAACCCCAATAGTTGAGTAAATTTTAAGTTAATCTTTGTCCTGTTGCGAGAACAGACCTGGGAATAAGAGTCCTTGTCTGAACCGTGGACCCTGCCATTCCTGACAGGCTCTGGACTCTAGTTGCCACCTTCACGCAGGAGGTAAAAATGACTGCTGTGTTTTGGGGCACAGTTTTGGGAAAGGGACAGTGGAAATGCCCCACCTGGAATCCTGAAAGCTGCACATCACCTCATTTCCAGCAACTTTCTTGGGTGGGGTTCAAAACTCTATTTGGCCTGGAAAAAAGATCCACCACAAACCTGTGGTCAAAAGTGGAATTTTTCCCTGGAAATTTTTCTCTACTTCTATGGAATGCAAGACAAAATCTTTCCATTGTGTGGTGGGCCAGAAGCCATCTCCTGGTTTTGAGCTGAGAATTCATTTTCCTTGGATGCTTCCTCGGTGAACAAGTAGAAATCAATAAAGCCACTGGGGCTGTAAGTGAACTTCTGAATTTTTCCTGGACCTGGGCGCACAGAAGCAATTCTGCCTGAAGTTGGCTTACATCCAGTCCTAAAGTATTGAATCCAAGGTTGGACAAGGAAGCGATTTGCCACTGAAGTAGGATGGTAGGTGGGTTTGGACAGACATAGAAGTGGGTTCTTCATAAGCAAGAAAATCAAGATGGAGTTTGAAAATGTTACTCAGTCAAGGACCAGAATAAAAGCTGCTCCCATGAAACCCATCATGGAGAGAAACTCCAGCTTGAACAAAGAGTTGCAATAAGAACGTGAAGGTGAGCACCAAAAGTGCCAAGGGCATCCCCTTGTCAACACACTAGCAAGTTGCACATAGAAAGCCTCACATGGGGGAAGTTGGGGAGGAAAAAAAAACAACTATAAAATGAACATGGTAAAGGCAAGCAGGGTGTTTCCCCATTGTGGGGGTGTGGCCACACCTTTCCTCCCACTCCAGGTGTGTGCTCTGCACTCTCCCTGTGGAGGAGCATGTTATATCTTGAACACACTGTTCTCTCTTTCCTTACTCTTACCTTCTAAATAAAACCGCTCTACTTTATGATTCCTCTACTCCTGAAATTCTTTTCTGCTAAAGGAAGGGAATAGACCTAAAAATCTTGAGTTGATATAGCACTTGTTTCCTTTCCCTACAAAGCACATTTCCTCACTTCAGGGAGTTCCATGACTACCCAAGAACTCACATACAAGGAACATGTTCCACTTGGGATGGAAGAAATGGACCCAGGTAAAGTTTGACAGATGTCAGATGGTGCTGGAGATACACGTAGTCTGCCATTGCACGGTTCAGGGCAGACTCTCATCAGTCCCATACTGCCCCATATATTTTTCCTGGTGACAGAACCTTCTGGAAAGGGAAGTGGTAGATTACTTTCCTGAGGTTTCCATCTCTCTTTCCCGCTGCACACAAGCCATCTATGACAACACTTAGAGTAGAGCTCAAAATTCTTTGCCAAAGCAAAGAAGACACTCAACAAACACTTTACTTTATAATGATATTTCTCTTCTCAGAGCAGAACCTAAAGCCAGTACCTTTTACTTAAATGACGATTCTATACTTTTTTCCCATTAAATATGCAGAAGTAAAATGTGTTACTTTATCTGAAAAAGCAAAACCTTAATTAAAAAATATTTTTCCTGGAGACCCAAATAAATATTTTCTTTGCTCTAATGTAGAAAATATTTTCTAGTTTCTTTGCAATAGCAAAACCATGTTACCATCTTTAATACCAGACAGATCCTAAATTTGCTTTCTAATAAACATTGCAAAATCAAATGCATTCCTGGAAATGGAAAGACCCCCAGTAACCAATTTGTCTGTTAGATTCAAGATTCAGCGATTACTTCTTTATGTAAATGGAGGCAAAATCTCTTGCTCCTTTTGGAAAGGTTAAAACCAAAGTAGGCAATTTTTCTTGTTAGGAAGGAAAAGTTGACAGACAACTTCAAAATCTCAGTTCCCACTCCCTCGACCTTCTTGTAGGCCTTAGGTCCAGTCTGTCCCTGCAGCTACATCTAAAACCTTTCAGAGGGCCAACCATGAGACTAATGGTTTGCACTCTTGAACAAAGCCCTTTTGTATATTCTGAATTAAAATCATTTCTTCCTCACTCGCTGGGTTTACCACAAAATCCAATTTAAATAGCAAATGTCTTGAACATTGTTGAACATGTGTTTGTTTGTTTTACCCATGATGCTATGGAATTAATTTCTAGCCACTTAAGGGGTATTTACAGCAAAAGATAACATATTTGCCTTGAGTGAGCAATCCCTGTGTTGGGAGAGAAAACAGAATAGATCCCAAATGCAATGACTGCATATGATGCTACACTTGTCCTAGGCTACATCTGTCTAGTGACTTCTAGTTGATATTTAGCAAGTTACAATGCAGTGACTGGTTTTACTGATAAGGTAATCAAACGGCCCATTAGAGTTTTGCTCATCTTAAGTTCCATTTTTTTCCATTTCTGCTAATTCAGACCTACTTTAACTGACAATGTTCAGGGTTTTCTCCCTTTCCCCATTCAAATTCAGATAATAGAAAAAATAGTAGCATTTGAGTCCTGTACATCTTGCTGAGTGGATCTGAGAAACTTGGAATAAATTTATTTTGATTAGCTAAATTCATAAAGTTAAGACGAGATTAGAATATGCAGTTAGGGGCACAATTGTGGGACTTGAATAGTTGAAAGCTTATATGAAGATCTGGCATCTTTTGTGTCAAATCATAGCTCTCTATGTCTGATGAATGTTCTCTCCATAGTGTTTTATTTTACTTATTACTTTGGATGCATTCTTGCTCCCAATTTATGTATGGTGCTTTTGTCTCTTTACTACAGAAGAATTTAGGTTGAAGTTATGCAATATATAACATGATGTAACATCATGGTATGAATAATTAAAAGACACCAGAAAACTACAATAAAAGGATCAAAAGGAGCATCCTCAAATCTCCAAGAGCTAAATTTGGAAGAAGTTCTAAACTTACTTTTAAATTTCTTTCCTTTCTTTCTTTCTTTCTTTCTTTCTTTCTTTCTTTCTTTCTTTCTTTCTCTCTTTCTTTCTTCCTTTTTTCTAGGTCACACCTGCTGATGCACAGATATACAGGGTTACTCCTGGCTCTGTTACTCCTCTCCTGGCTCAGGAATTATTCCTGGCGGTGCTCAGGGATGCTGGGAATCAAACCCATGTTTGCCTTTAATGAGGGTTGTCCTCATGCAAGGCAACCACACTACCCACTTATATCGCTCCAGCCCCATATATACAGTAAATTACTGAAAAATGTTATATTCATTAAATTATGATAAAGTTAAAACAACAGAAGATAGAAATGATTTCATCAATTTCATATCATTTTAACTGCAAATATTTTTAAAAGTTTTGTTCCTAAATTCTAAAAAACAGTAGAATTCTTAGAAAATATACTGACTTTTACATAAAAACAAAGAGCAATCATAATATTCCTGCTGTATACACTCGGCATACAATAAGTTCTTATTCCTAATGAAATTGCTATATGAATTGTCCCTGAAGTTTTATCACATTTATCTGCTTTTGTTGACACCCTGAGGTATCGTGAGGATAATAGTTACATACTACTTAGAGATTTAACTCACTGATTTCTAAATTATATGAGTGACCTTTGATCTGCAGAGACTGATAGAATGTCCAAGAGAAAAAGACTCCTCAGGCTTCTTTTCAGTTCTCCTTAGTCAGAAGCTTTACTCTGTAATGATTGTGAAAGGTCATTGTATGTACTACAAGTAGTGTCGAGTTTTTGTTTTTTAAGTAAAGGTCCAGGGAGAAAATATATAAAATTATGTAAACAATAGAGTTTCTTCTGCATCTATTCACTGTAACCAAAAAGGGGAAAAAAATAAAACAAGAAAAACATAGCCACTGGCAAGACATTAACAAATATATGTGACTGTTCTTCAAATTATTTACAAAATTACTGCTGGCTGAACTTAGCCTGTGGGTTGTAGTTTGCCAGCTCTTGTTCAAAGTAAAAGATTTCATTTATTTTCTGTAAATTTCTCCTTTTCTAGGTTTCCAGCATGAATCTTACAGCGATGCAACATAATATGACTGGGAAATTTGTTCAAAAATATGGATCTTTGAGTAATCCTCATTAATCTTATAGATTTTTAACTCCCATTTATTTTAGCAAAGATATACACAATGGTGAGCAATCAGAATAAATATTATTTAAAATTAAGATCCTTTAAGATTCTTTCACATACGATCAGTTTGCTACCTTATTTTTCTAAGTAAATACAGGAAAGAAAAATAATAAACAAAAAGAGCTATTGCATGAGAAAGCAAGAATAAAATGGATAGTGATAACTTTTACATTAAAAAATATATATTTGTCTTTGACTTAAGTAACTCTGAACCAAAAAATGTACTAAAGACTTATTGAAGTATACGAAAGCCTCTTTGTGTTTCTTCTTTTTCATATTTCTTACTGAAGTTGCGTTAATGAGCCAGGTTTGTTAAGCCATCTGGCAAATTTAAAAGGAAGGTGGAGAGAAAATCTTGTTTCTGTAGCTTGGTTTTTATAAGGATCGGATTGTAATTCTACAGAGGGGATTGAATAAATGTATTGTAATCTTGGTTTAAAAGGCACCCCTTTAGGAAATTTAGATAAAACTTGGTTTACCTATTGTAGGAAAGCAGCATAGTCTATAAAGGAATTCAATGTTGTACATGTTGTCACTAGCCTGACCAGGGTCTCAGAAGCCAGAGATTTTCCAGGGAGAACCTCAGCTCAAAATGCAGGATTGGTTGCTTTCCCCAGACTGACAAGTAGCTAACGTGCTGAGAGTGGACATCTAAACCAGTTCTAAGTATTCACTCTTAGTTAATACATATAGTCATTTGGAAAAAACAGAGCTTTTTATTTTAACAGCTCTCAATTCTTTTTCCATCATAGGATTAACTTCTCATTTAGAGACTATTTCCTCTAAGCCAGAACACTCTGCAGAAGAGGAAGAATGGGATTGGAGTGAGGTGTCTAAAAGGAAGTTGAAAATTACTGACCACTAGACGGATGCAATGAAATATTAGTGAAAGGAATGAAAAGGGTAGTGAGAAGGAATTAACTCAGATCTGTGCTTCCTATGCCATTAGCATTTGAGCATTTGTAATTTGTTTTTCTGCCTCTATGTTCTGGTCATTTCAAAGTAGCATTCCTTAGCCTAACTGATCTGATCTTTCAAATTCATTGCTTGTGGCTCAATAAAAAACTAAGGTATCTTGAGATTTCACCCCTTGTGCAGGCAGGGTCAGAGTCCCTGTGTCATCAGGAAGCAGGTGCAGAAGACAGAACTTCTACCATTCTCCCTTGAAGATTCAAGGTGGTGGATTGTCTAGGGGGGAGTATGATGTAGGCAGGTAGACAGGGAAAAGTCCTCGGCAATGCAACCTTGTCAACAAGATTCCTGGGAAGGAAAGCTGTGGATACAGATAAGACCTTGAGCAGCAGACCCTGAGGAGATTGGAAAAAATTTCTCGAATACCCTAGCATTTGGGGAATGAAGGTAGATAGATTAAGGAACTTCCCGCCCCCTCCACCCCAATCCCAATTGCCTGTTGTGAGTGTGGATCCCCTTAATGGAGGAACTCTGCTCTCTAAAATTCTTTTGAGTCAATTTCCACTACTCCAACTCAGCCTTGAAAAAGAAAGAGTAGGCTACAGTGTATGATCTGTCTCTCTTCTCCAGTCATTACTGGCTCTACAGGTATCAAGGTCCAGCTCCATGTGGGGCTTGGAGCACACTACCAGAGTGAACTCCTCATCTGTACACATTGGGAGTTCTGGCCTGAATTAGGCAATATGAGACTGCCACCCACGAGGTCCTTACACTGATCCTGACCACAGCAACTGTTTTGAAGGTGGAAGGAATCAAGACCTGGGTCGATATGATGTAGGCAGGTAGACAGGGAAGGCCCCCTCCCAAGGCAATGACAAAAGCAGTCCTGCAGAAAATAGGAAAATAGGAACTAAGGCCTAATAAGACCCTCACCTGGCTCCAGCAACAGACCCAAAGAAGCTCCAGCAGGAAGAAAAGGCCAGGAAATTTCAAAGAAGACCATCACTACTCCCATCCTCCCTGGTAACCTCCTTAGCAACGGATTTTTAACTGGGAAGAAGCCCCACTCCCACCTGGGGGCAGGTTGGAGAAACCCTATAAAGGCCACCTTGAACAAAGGAAGGGCGCGCATATGTTGCCTGAACTTATGTGCTGCTCTAGCCCATGTGGCTGAGCACATGTGGTGCTGAAGCACATGTGTTGCCCGCATCTCCCCTCTTGAGATGTGTACTTTCATGCTTTCATGTCTAATGCTAGAATGTGTGTAGGGACTCTCTCTGCCCTTGGAGAAGCCCGTGATCTCTCTTGAGTATGTTACTCTCTGTCATTCTCTCTCCCTCCATACCTAAAAATCCTCCAAATAAAATCTATTTACTTCACTGCTTGTCTACTCCTGAAATTCCTTTCTAAGTGAGGCAAGACAAGAACCCAGTAACCCTGAGTTCCAGGTAGCAGAGGTGGGTGGGGAGAAAGTGACCATCTTTCTCCTCCCCGCTTCACATAAGTCACCCGTGGGGCCCACATACATCACATGCTTCACACAGTAAAAGCTGCCTCTCCCTTTGGAGACAGAGTGACATTGAACAGGGGCACCCCAGATGGGACATGTCCAGACAATGGGACACAACTCCATTAAAGATAAGACTGAAGAAAGTGGCTCAAAGGAACCACAGGAAGGGTACCAGTTATTCTTCTGTATCTGCATGCTCGTAGTGACAGCTGCAGAGCAAGCTCCATACATGCCCCAGTTTTGGACTGAGTGCACTGATACTGAGACAAGTAGAATTAGCCTTGCTAGTTAAAACCCATGTTAGAATGTGTGTTTGTTCAGGGTCTGGCCGAGCCTATTGTTTTGCACATAACCTCTTGCTTGCCCCTTCTTACTTTGCCAACTCCAGTCCCCCTGAACTGTGTTTAAGGATAAAGATTACGCTACAAAAATATTGTTATAGGAAGAGAGCTGGGAAAGTCGACTTGTCACCCTGATCTCATCCCCCACCCCCCTGAGGTCCCTAGTACTTCTGACTGTGGACTTCTGCATCCTGAATAAGTTGGTGTCTTTTGTTAAATGTAGGATAAACACAGTACAGTTGATGGTTCTCAGGTAGGAATACCAGAAGATCCCAAACCTGGGGACCCTACTTGAGTGGTCAGAATGAGAAAGATTCCTCATTATGAATAACAAAAGGGGGGAATGTTAGGACCCACTTAGCCGTAGAATTGCCATGACAGGTTCTGAGTACCATAGGCCTCTTTGAGGAACAAGAAAACCAGAAAAACTACATGCTTTTTTCAAAGATAAAATCCCCGGAATCAGATTAGGTCTCTGGAATCTAACTGTCAGGGAGGTGGGCTGGATATTGCAGGTCAAAACAACAACAAAAATATATGTGAACTCTGTAGGTAATAGAAAATTGCTGAGTAATGCTGACTTGCAAAATGAAAGTATAAGAACTAACTGAACCTAGTGCTTGTGTTCCTTGTTGAAGCCTGCTTCATTGGGCAGATACTTGGACCCAGCTAGCTAGAGCAATAAACTTTACCATGTGATTTGCATTATTGGCTCTGCCCTCTGTCCTTGAGTGGTGGTCAACTCTGCACTCTAACAGTAGCAAAATATCATATATTCAATTGTATATACACAATTGTTATCAAATACTATCAATGGGACACTAGTTTCAATCTCATAGCTATTCTGAACAAGTTGCAATGAACATCACTTGATCACTTGAAATCCCATTATTAATGGATTTGATCGAGCGGGCACCAGTAATATCTCCATTCGTCCTGTCGCATGCTAGTGTAGCCCAATGGCATCTGCTCTCTCCAGGAACACGAAGAGCCTCAAACTATTCAGTCAGTGTCTTGATGAAGAAGTCTGACCATTTCATAGGTGGGTGGCCACATATTATTTTGACATCACATGGAATCTAGTCCATAATGATTCTAGTCCAGTAGTCTTCTTTAAATCTTATTACGTGTCCAGCCAATCTGATTTTTGACGTCTTGGCAAATGAGACAGCGTCCGTGATTTTCGATCATCAACAGAGGTCGGAACTCCAGATCCCTTCTCTCACTTCAGTGAAGCATAATACTCCAAGCACAGCTGTTTGGAATCCTCTTTGGGTGACCTGAATAGCATTCTCATCCTGTTTTCGTAGGGCCTGACTCTCTGAGAAGTATGTTAGTACAGGAAGAACGATGGAATTGAAAAGATGTGTGCAGAGCTGGAGGTTCTTCATCCTCTTAGTTATATCGTCAACACTCTTGAAGGCATTCCATGCCACTCTCTTCCTCCTGTGCAGCTCAGGTGCCAGGTTATTCGTCATGTTTAGTTCTTGATCCAGGTACACATAACTGCTTCATTAGGAGCTGTTTGGAGGCGGTGTAGCTGCAGACTGTCTATCTTCACTCCCATTCTTTCCCATTCCAGTCATCGCATGACATTCTCAAGGATGTCACTGAAGAGTTTTGGTGAAACGGTATTGCCCTGCCAAACCCATCTCTTTATGTTGATGATCACTTCCTTGTAGAATGGAGAGATCCTGCTGATGAATCTGTAGTACAGCTCACGAAGTGCCCTGATATAATGAGTTTGAATGCCCTGTTTGGCTAGGGCTTTGATGACTGTTTCAGTCTCAACAGAATCAAAGGCCTTTAAATTGATGAACGTCAGACAGAGCGGCATCTTATACTCCCAGGAAATCTCAATGAGCTTGGTCACTGTGTGGATATGGTTAATTGTGCTGAATCCGGCTTGCTTGCATGGTTGTCCTACATCTAGTGTTCTGCCAATCCTATTCAGGATGTTTTGAGTGAACAGCTCATAGACATTGGACAACAGGCAGATCAAAAAATGGATGTCAGATTTCGGAAGGGAAAAACATTAGGAATGACATATTTATCCTGCTGAACTTGGTATGTGGAAGATGGACTTGGCCATCAAAGAGATCCAAGTAGAAGTCATGGATAATCTTTTCCATTGCCATTCTGGAAGATGTGATACATCCATCAGGATGTTGGAAGGCAGTCATCATTGTCTTGTAGTTGGCGAAGGACAGGAGGGCACTGCGAATACTTTTCCTGGCTTCTGCTCTATCAGCCAGCACTGCTCATTTTCTGTCTTTGAGGTCCTCCCATCTAGTAAATCAGATGTAGGTATTCTGATATCATTTTGATTTCCATTATTTTTTTGCTTCTAGTGATTATTTCCCTTAACTTTTAAAATTTAAATATTAGAATAGCGTAGGACTTGTCCTTGGATTCCATCTTATCTTCATGGGATATGGAGGTGGTCACATACAATATTTGGTTTTAAGATATTGTTTGACACTAATTGTAAAGCTGTAATTCATCCCAAGCTATTCCTGAAAACTTTTAGTCCACTTCTGTGTTGAGCAATAACTGCAGCTTCCTTTTAGGAGTTGCTCAGAGGGAAAAAACTTAAGGTGCAGTTTTCTCTCTCTTGCTCTTCCCCTCTCTCAGACAATAAGGTGCATCTAATATATTAGTAATGGCGCAAAAGCCAATGAAACCTTTAAGGTTCTAAGGACACTTCCAACCTGACACGATTGTCTAATGGTTAGACATGTTGGTGCCTAGGGACCACCAGGCTACAACCAGCAGGGTTCAGGAAGCACATAGTAGCTGAGGAGTAACTCAGAGTTTCACACATGCTAAGCACCTACCTGAGCCACATTCCAGCTCCTGAGTTTTAATCTTTTAGTAATTTTAGAACTGCCATACCTATTTTCACACTAGATATGTGGAAGCTATTTTTTCACTTAGTTTTCACAGAGATGTGTGAAAATATTTAATTTAAAACACTGATGCTGTGCTGGGGCAGGGGATAAGTTCAGATGGGTGCAGGACAGGTCTTGAAGATACAGGGATCAGACTGTCATAGCTGGAATCACACATCCTTTGCCACATATCTCTTGGTGGAGCCCTGGTAGTCCTGAGCTCTGAGAGATTTAGCTCTGCTGGGTCCAGTATTGTCAGACCCCAGTAGCACTGCAACATGTGGCCTGAACAGCAAAGGAACCCATCCATCCAATCCAGAAGTGTGGCTGGGAGCTGTGGAAACAAAGCTAGAGGTGAGAAGTCATAAAATACATTGGCCTTGTGCTCCAAATATTATAGTTATTTTTTATCTCACCCAGAATAATTAATATAAATAACTATACCTTGGGCTAAGGGCTGTTGTGTGCATAGTCACCAAGAGCTGCATAACCATGTCTCTTGTAGATTCTTTTACTTGCCTTGTTTTGTACATACTGGTCACCATCTAGTTCCTCAATAATGCTGCAAATGTCTTTCCCTCATCCTGTGCCACTGCTTTTTCTAACAGTTGCTTTTTCTCTAGGCATTTTTGTCTTTGGGGGCCTGATAATTATTCTCATCAAACCGTTATATAAGGTGACTAGTCTGATTAACATTTATTATCACATTTATCTTAATTAGATATTAAGATGATTTTTTTAGTGTCTACATTTCCTTGAGAAAATTCATTGAAAACAAATGAAAGATCATTGTCGAAGGATCTTCTTTTAGTCTGTTGTAACTCTCACATTCTAGTTATAGAACTAACACAAATGCTTAATAAATCTTTGACCAATGGATAGATGAGCACATTAATATTGTTAATATTGAATAAAATAATGATCCTCTACATTGTTAAATTATTGAATTAAAGGCCTTGAAAAATAAAATATAAAAATAAAATAAAGCCAGAAGGGAAAGAAAAGAGACCCCCAAGTATAACTTCCTATTAGACACAAACTAGAAAGACAATTCTATTTATTAATTTTGTGTATAAATTACAGTCATAATTAATATGCTTTTATTTGCCTTTTTCTAAATACAGCGTTTTAGAAAAAAAGTTTTTTATTTATTGTCTATTTTGTTAGATAAGGAAGGACACACACACACACACATATATGTTGAACAAGTCTTAATTCATTCAAAGGAAAAAAGGTTGATGTTGGGGGAGCAGAAGCTTTGCCTAGCAGGTGACTTCATGATAAGACAACTTTTAACTATCAAATGTTATTGTACATAAGAGCAATTAGGTTCTAAAATGATGGAGTTTCAGGATGTTAGTGTGTAGTGGGTTGCCTAAGAGTTAAAAGAACCATTGGACAGTCATGCTGTTGATTCGGTTTCTTCCAAATTCTGCCTCACTATAATTTTGTAAGAGTAAGTAAGATTGATCTGCTCGAACGGGGGGACACTCCCTAGATCTGTATTAAACCAAAAATCAAGAATTTTATCAAGACACCAAATTCCTAGCAGTAGAATACCTGACATTTTAATAAACACACTTGTGAGTAAAACACATTATTATATGTACACATTTGGGGTTCCTGGTTGTCTTAATGCTTTATTCACATCCACTTTATTTTTCTTGATATTTCAGACTTGCTAACATGATTCAAATACTTTCTGAAATTGAATCAAGGACTTTCACTTCGAATCTTTGCTTGCTTAATCTTCTTGAACTGAGTAGTGTAGATAATCATTTTCCTTCATACTGATTTTTGAAGAGTGTATATAATAGAAATTTGTCTACCACTTGAGTTTTTAGCCACAGACTACTCAGTAGCAACTTAGAAGTGTTCATTCCATTAGTGAATCGGTTTCTTTCCATCCTAAGAAAAAGACTATAATATGAATTGTAGAGGCCTTGCTTTCTTTGAAGCTAAAAAGCTACAGCAGTCAAAATATAAGTAAAAACCTGGCTTGGCAAGTTTCACATACTATTTCAAGTTCAATGTTAAAGCTTCTCCTGAGCCTGAAGATTTTAATAATCAGTGCTAGCTCAATAAGCTGTATGATATAAAAAGCTATTTTTATGTCAGGAAAGTTGGTTGGAATTTGCTCTTCTGGGTAGAGCATCTTTCTATTAATAACTTACCAAATATATTGTATGCATTTTCACTCTTTCTATTTTATATATTTATTTTTTGGGGCCAGGGGGGTCATGCCCAGAGATGCTCAGGGGTTAGTCCTGACTCTGCACTCAGGAATTACTCCTGCCGGTGCTCAGAGGTCCATATGGGATGCTGTGGATCAAACCCAGTTTAACCACATGCAAGGCAAATGTCTTAACCGCTGTGCTATTGCTCCACCCCCTATTTTATTTATTTTAGATTCAAAATATTCCAAATAGAATGTTAAAGTTGAGATTCAATTTAATACACTAAAATGGGTCAGAGAGCTAGCTCACTCTGTAAGTACATGCTTGGTAGTCAAACACAGAGGACTGTATTTGAACCTGGAAGTGCTCCAGCACTTCTTGGGTGTGCAAACGAACCCATGAACTAAAATAAATATACTAGAACTTATATCCAAGAGGTCCATTTATTTATTAAGCGTTCTCAAACATGTATAATTACTTCTTAGTGCTCATACAGTAATAACAGATTTATTAATATATCCTAGCTCAAACGCATTTTGAAATATTTGAAATTATCCCACATGTCATATGCTAATAGTGCTATTCATTAAAAATTCAAATGATTTATTATATTTTTCATTTTTTTATATTATGGTAACATTGGTTTACTAGAGTCTAATTATTTATGTTTGGGTGAACAATGTGGTTACATCTCTCTGAAACAGAAATGCAATAATAGATCCCCTTAACAATGAAATGCAAGTGAAAAATTTAAAATGTCAAAACAGAAACATCATCTTCAAGGAGTGCCAGTTGCTTCTAGCCACAGATCCAGACTGAGCCACCAGCTCACAGCCATTTGTACCCTCCAGGTATCATTCAGTGATGAAGCAACACCCTCAATTGACTACTTTAGCAACATACCCAAGACAGGTAACGTGGACAATCATAGAAAACCAGTTTTGGAAATCATATAAAATCAGCAGCTCACACTCCATTTTGAAAATTTTGCAGAAGTCACTTACGTGTGTCTTTTGTCCCCTTCTACTTATCTCCCCCAAAGAAACTATTTTACTTCCATCTGTGTCTTCTTTCTGTGCCACAGCGCATATCAACCTAACCCAGATGTGTCCCCTTCCCCTTTCTTCTCCTACATGGTCTATTATGACTTATATTTTCCCACTACCTGTTTCTTTTTTGTGATGGCTATTCAGCCTCACATACCACTGCCCATTATTTCATGACTGACATGCCCTGCAGGGCTTGTGATAAGAGCTTTAGGCTTCTCCACACATCAACGCTGTTTGGCATTTGGTCTGAGGAGGCTGTGTGTCAGATAGCACACTAGGGAGCCCAGAATGGGATGCCATTAAATTACAAACCTGCCCATACCCATTATTATTTTTATTTATTATTGAACCTATTAAAGAAAAAAACAGGATAGGAGGATCTGAATAGGTTCCAATGCGCCCCACCACTGATGCAGAGGATTGGAGAAGTTCTGTAAGGTCCCTAGGGACCCTGAGAAAAATTCCAGAGCTAAACTCTGCTAATTAGTAACTCTCCCTTTCCTGCCCCCTCCCTAGTAGAGCCTTAGCTGTGAAGCCCTTCCTTATTGGGATGTAAATTCTGAAACCATTTGTTGACTCTTCCTTGCTGGGATGTAAATTCGGAAACCATTTTTTGGACCTTCCTTATCTGTTACCTCTGTTAGGAACTTTTCCCTTATCTGCCTCCACTGTAATACTGGAGCCATGAGCTGAGAACCAAAGGGAGCCAGGTGGTAACCAAATGTCCGAGTTACCAGATGCCCACTAGCCACAATGCCTATGTACGTAAATGCTGACCTTTGAATCTATAGGCTAAGGAGTGATGTACTTTTAAATGGATTGGTTAAAAAAGTATATGTTGTTACAAATCTATTGGCTATGAAATGTGTGGGCTTTGCTATAATAGCCAGTAAAGGCCTATATAAGATACCCTTTGAAGAAGTTTGGGATCTTACCTCACCTATCTGACTTGCATGTCTGTATAGGCGGCTTGACCCTGGCTAGCCAGTCTCACAATAAACCTTGCTTGCTGTTTGCAGTCTTTGGAGTCTCTTTGTCCTTAAAGGGAGATCACAATCTGCGTCCTAACAGTTCAGGAAACCAAACTGTTATTCAGCTACGTTCACGTTTCCCAATCATTTCCATCAAACAAGAGGAGACTGGGCTGAGTTCACTTCAAGAATGAGTCAATTCCTTTCTTACTTGATAGTGGAGTTGTGACTGTAGTAGGGCTCACTTGCTCTCTCCCCCAATTAAAATAGAATGTGGGGCCAGAACACTGGGACATTTGCCTTGAATAAGGCTGACTAGATTTCAGTCTCTGGCTTGACATATGTTCTGCTGGAACACTGCCAGGAATGATCTCTGAATACAGAATCAGGAGTGATCCCTGAGCAATGCCAGTATAACAAATAATAATCAATAATAATAATGATGATAACAACAATAACAGCAATAATTAGTTAAAGAGAATTGAGGATAATCCTAAAAATATATATAATTTAAAGCAGAACTATTAACACTCCAAATTTCATCTACCTTTCTGAAAGAGATTTTAGGAATTCATATTTATGAGTAGATAACGTAACATGCTTGCATTGTATATAGCTGGCTTCAGTCTGATCTCTGGTTCCCTATAATGTCCTGCAAGCCTGCTAGGGGTGATCTCTGATCAAGGAGCCAGGAGTATGTTCTGAGAACTATTGGGCTTGCCCCCCAAACCAAACAAAATAAATCTATGCTTAAAATTTGCACACAGAACCCCAACCTCGGATGCATTTTCAAATTTTATGTAACAGACTATTCAGGCTGTGGTGGATAACCGTGCCATTCTCCACTGTGAATAGTGTTCAGTATTTAGTGTCCAGGAATCATGCTGGTCCTGTCCCCATTGGTACTTTCCCTTCCCTCACTGTTTTTATGCCCCGAGATTCAGTATTCTTGGTGATCCATTGGTCTGTCTCTGGTATTTTTTGGTCTTTCTCTTTGCTGGGGTTCAGTGTTCTTTGTTAAACTCAAATTTGGGGTTCTGATGGAAAATGGGCACTGGTGGAGTGATGGGTATTTAATCACTGTATAATCGAAACCCAAGCACAGAAATTTGTAAGTCTACAACTGTACCTCATGGTGTTTCACTAATAAAAATTAAAAAAAACACAAATCTGGGGTTCATAATGAAGTCTGTAGTATTTTTTTGATAACAACCAGCTATGCTCAGGGCTTACCCCTGGATTTGCACTCAGGCACCCCTCCTGAATGACTCGGGACCATATTATGGGCTGGGGCTAAGCAAGCACCCCACCCATAGTAGTTTTCTCAGTTCCCACAAAGTCTCTATTTCAAATCCACCTGAGACCAGCAACTGAACCCCTTAGGTGGAACAGAGAGGTCAGCCAGGCTTTCCAGTATTTAAAAGGTCAACTGTTACTGGTCAACTTTGGGGATACCTTCTACAGATGTACTTCGCATGTTTCTTCTAGTTAAGAAGGTGATAGGGCTAGAATGATGGCACCATGGACAGGGGAATTGCTCTGAATAAAATGAATGCAACTGTTTTCCCACCCATCTAATACAGGCAGAACCTATACTGTCTATAAAATGCACATAAGAATGTGTATTTAGAGGAGATGAAGTGGGGGCAATGGAAAGTCCAAGACTTAAGATGGAAGACAAGTTGGACCCAAGGAAAATGAGTTTAGCCTCAGGTTCTGGTGGAAGCTGATAAAACAGCTACACAACAGTTTACACTTAATGAGAAATAGAACACCGATAGGCTAATAGATAAAATCTTTCTTGGAAAAGGTTTTCAGGGAACCTATAAAGGAAAATTTGCCAACCACGCCACAGCTGCCAAAAAGACAGTCCAGCTCTGTGACTGTCAACCCTCTTGGAAAAAGTTCGAAAAGAGGATGTGTAGGGGAGAAGAATCACAAGTAAGCTTCGCCCACATGCCACCCAGCAGAGATATAAACAATGTTATTCTCTATTGGCTTGAAGCATTCCCCACTTAGAAAAGTCTTTCAAGTAGCCTCAGACCCCACTTAAAGAAGCCTGCTTTAGACTTGCAGATTCATAAATTGATCCTGCCTCTATATCTCAAAAATCTCGGTAAGACTCAAAAGCCCTGTTCATTAAATTCTAATGACATTGCAGGTAGCCTGGGGGCTACAGTCCCCAAGTCAAAGCTGTCAACCCTTAAAAGGACCTTAGCAAGAATTTATTGGGCAGGCCTTTTGCCTGTGGCAATTCTACAAGTTTAGGAAGATTCAGGAAACAAATAAGTCTGATCTCTTTAAAATTCTGTCTGGAAGGTCAAACTCTACTAATGACACTGTTAGAGATGAGAAAACTGTAGGTCTCAATATGTCCCCAATCAGATTTGCTTCATTAGCCATTGTAGAGCTAGGGGATGAAATTCTTTTCAACCTTGAGAAAAGAAAATCAAGACAAGTATCTCCCAGAGATCAATTTCTAGTGACTTGGGAAGATGAAAGTAAGGTGCTGAGAAACATCTTTAACTTTTAAGTGTCAAGGATCATGGTAGATATTGCAATTTTTTCTGCCCCAGTGGCAGTATAGTTGAATGGCCAAGAGAACTGGCACCATAAAACTTGGGCAAAAAAAGTTCTCGTTTTTTTTTGTTTTCACCTTTGTTTGGGGCCTCCCCGGGCTTATCCTAGCTCTGTGCTCAGAGATCACTTTTGGTAGAACTCAGGGGCCACAGGCAGTGCCAAAGATCAAACCTGGGTTGACTTCATGCCAGGAACATACCCTACGTGATGTTCTAGTTTCCCAAAAGTTCTTGCACTTAACAGTAATAGTTTCAAACCCTGCAATAGAGTAAAATCCCTTGAGAGATGCTGAATTCCTGTGTGAGCTCTTAGGAGAACTCAAAGTTCTATTCCCCAAAGGAAATGTTGATTTTACGCTACTGTTTATCTTATTTGTACCTTATGGCACTTTTGTTTATTTACCCTACCTACTCTATGTTTTTCTTTATTGGTAATTCAACATACATAATTTCTAGTTACCCCAAAATTGTTATGTTTTTGCTCCACTACCTTCAAAAACCATGATACCCCTTGGCTTTTGTGCAAATTTTGATGGATTGAAAAGGAAACTCGAATGGTTGAGTTTTCCCACATGCTGATAAAGCCAGACCATGGATGGCATAGCATGTGTCCGCTGAAGTGTGGCTTAAGATAGAGGAAAAATGCTTTATTCTAAGTATCAGTGTTGCAACAAATCAAAATAACCTGTATCCTCTCCTCTCATATTTAACAATGGAAGAAGTAAATGTCATTCTAGAAGTGACCCACATCTGTTTTCAGCAGGATTTGAACTAGACTTTAATTAGACCATAATTTGAACTCCTTCCCATGAAATCTGATAGCAGAGCTAATAATCTTTGACTAGGAGTGTTACTATACACAATTCCTTTCTGGGTTGCTCCATAATACACGCACATAGAACATTGGCTCTTATATATGAATCACAAACATTTTCTTCCTTTTGTCTGAGAGAACACTCTATAATTTTATTATGCTGCTTTTGCTCTAACAAGCAGTCTATCTTTAAGAATTTTCGCATGAAGTAGGGGAAAGTGTGTATTTAGCTTTCTTTGACAGTTCTGCAAATGTCTGTTAAGCTCAATTCATACAACTGCTCATTTAAGACTAAAGTTGCCTCATTATTTGTTTGCTTTTCTGTGTGTGTTTTATCTGTCCAATGGTGATATTAAAGGTAGACTGTTAGCTCTCTTACTACCATTATGTTGGTGTTGATTTTTAATTCAGGTCAATTAGTAGTTGCTTTATGTACTATGATGTTCCTTCATCTATTGTATATATGCTAATAAGTATTAAGTTCTCTCAATGCATTGATCCTTAAATCATCATATAATACCCATTTTATGTTTTCGTTGGAAATCTATTTTGTCTGATATAAGTATAAATCTTCATAGATCACCATTTATCTATATGTAAAGGCCCTCCCGTTGATCATCGATTTGCTCAAGCGGGCCCAGTAAACGTCTCCATTGGAGACTTTGTTGTTACTGTGTTTGGCATAGCGAATACGTCACGGGGAGCTTGCCAGGGTCTGCCGTGCGGGCGAGATACTTTTGGTAGCTTGCCAGGCTCTCCGAGAGGGGCGGAGGAATCGAACTCGGGTCGGCCATGTTGGCTGCGTGCAAGGCAAACACCCTACCGCTGTGCTATGATTATCTCTAATATTTTACATTGATTATGTGTCTGTCTATTACAGAGGTTCATATTAGTTTCCTGTAAATAGTAAAATGTTGTTTGTTTACTTAACCATTCAGTCATTTAGTATTTTATTTATTTG
The DNA here is from genome assembly GCF_029834395.1 of Sorex fumeus. Classification (NCBI taxonomy): domain Eukaryota; kingdom Metazoa; phylum Chordata; class Mammalia; order Eulipotyphla; family Soricidae; genus Sorex; species Sorex fumeus. Next base: position 725,155 of record NW_026606075.1, on the reverse strand, counting down.
TTTTTTTTTCATTTTTCTCCTTATTTTTGATATACAGATTTTATATTCTTTTTATATTCTACATAGTTGATATATTCTATATATTCTATTTTCTATTTATATTCTATATATATTAGTTTAAAGCAAATGAAACCACAAGTTCATTATAAAATTTCTCAGTTGTATGTTTTCTTTCCCGTATTTTGTTTTTAAATTTTCTGCAAAATAAGTGAGTTATTTTTCCTTACAGAAGAACTTTTAGTAGTTCTTGAAGAGCTAAATTGGTGGTTATGGATTTCTTTAAGTGGTGTTTTGTCCAAAATATTTTTGTCCTTCCTTCAAATCTGAGTGAGTACATGACAGAATAGAAAATTATTGGTTGAAGATCCTTTCCACTCAACACTTTAGGCATATTATATTCTTCCCGTGTGGCCTTTAGAGTTTTATTTTAGGATGCTGAATTTCATGATAGTTTTCTTATACATGAAAGTTTGCTTTGCTTTAGCTGTTTTTAGGATTTTTTCTATATGTTTGATTTTTTTTATATCTTGAAGCTTGCCTCATTACTTTGTTCTGTCTGAATGCTAAGCTTCCTAGATCTGGTTGTTTGTCCTTATGACTTGGGAATGTTATCAATAATTATTTGCACTGTAACACTGTCCTCACATTGTTCATTGATTATTTATTCAATAAAAAAATCTTGTCCCTTATCTTTTTCAGTTTGTTCTAGAATATCTAGAATGTGAATAATCTTCCCTTTGACAGTGTACCATAAATATGTTATCTTATCTTAAATTTTTTTAATTTTCTTTATTTTTGATTTTCTCTATCCTATGCATGTGTTGGCTGATTTAATCTCTAGCTTCTGTCATTCTTAATACCTTCTCTATTGCCTTAGTTCAACTATTGTATTTTTAGCAAAATTTCATTTTGATTTTCTTATACTTGCTCTATCCTTGCTCTAAGATAAGGGACAGGATTTTTCATTGAATAAAACAATAATAACAAGTCTCACAATTTTTTTGTTAACATTACTAGTGCCTGCTTGAGCAAATCTATGAACAAGGAGAGGACAGTGCTACAGTGCAAATAATTATTGATAGCATCCCCAAATTATAGAGAAAAAAAACAGATCTAGAAAGTTTATCATTCAGACAAAATAAACTAGGAGGCACACTTCAAGGCACACTTTAGCTAAAATAATTTCTCTTTTATTGATATTATTATTAAGTGATTATAATTAGGAATGTAGCTTTAACTCTTCATCAGGGTGTCAATTGACTCTGATATATGTTGGTCCTTCCTATTTTTCTGTCTACATCCATTTATGCAGAAAATTATCATTAAGTTTTTCATTATTAGCTGGTGTTATGTGACAGCTTGGGATGATAGCTACAGTCATACCTTGAATGAAATTCCAGCTAATGGCTGCTGTTCCTAGTATGTGCTGACCTGAGTAAGCTCTTGGAATTTGTGGTCATTATTATATGGAAGAAGCACTTGCAACACCAAAATCAATTAAACTTGAACAATGGCCCAAGGTTCAAAACCGTGGTTTGATAGAAGCATTGGTGTCAGTATCAAGTGAACCCAAGCAGTGATCTGGGGCCTTCGATGATGATTGTCAAAGAACACCTGCAGCTCCAAGTAGGTCTTTGTGTTCATCAACACCTCGCCGCAACTGTAGTGCCAGGGTCAAGAGGAGCTGAGCAGTGTTGTGAGGTTGGAATGTCACTCATAGGACATTGGCACCAGTTTGTTTTTGTTTTGTTTTTGGAGGGTGGAGAAGGTAATTCTTTTTAGTAGTCAGGACCAAAGCAACAAGAATTTTGAGTTTTATGTATAAATATTCACGATTACCTGTAAGTCAGTTTCAAACAAGCCTGAGATTGCCCTGGGGAGCAAGAGAGCAGGTGTTCAACTTGTGTCTGAGCAGGCCTGCAAGTCAACTTGAGGTGTAGAGACACAAATGCCCCATGGTAGTTCTGTGCTGAGGCTTAATGGGCCTTGGAAGAAACATGGAGTCTGAAATCATAAGTTTTCAAGCACTAATGTGTTAAGGTTAAAAGCAACCAGGGGTGTGATCATAAGTCTCCTATGGTGAACTAAATATGAATCATTGATGATTGCTAAAGGCAGCTGTAGATCAAGATAGAGAAGGCTTAGCTAGCAACCTAAGGTTCAATATTTCAGTGTCTGATGACCCTCATCATGGTGTGGTCACACAGATATGAGTGTCCGAGGAATCTGTGTTTGGGCGTTAGTGTTGAGAGGATGCAAGGGCCTCGGTCACAAACCTTGCACTCCACAGCCACATGAGAGTGCAGCAGAAAAAATGGGGGTCTATTTGCTAACTGGAGGTCCAATGGGAGCTTGTCATTTTAGGGTATTGCTTTCTTGATGGAAATTAGCTGTGGACCTGGAGGGGCTGAGTCACCTTGTGTGATAGGTATGGGCAGTCATGGTAAGAGTCTGTGAGCATTCAGCTAGTTTAGTTGTTCTAGGGATCCGTAGAGCTTGACTCAAAAATGTTCTCTGGTTACCTGTTGCTGTGAAGATTAAGATGAAATATGGTATCCACCAAAAAAGTCACTAAAGGTCACTGAGATGGTACTTGATGATTACAGACTCCTATTTTAAATTATGTTGTTTCTCCCTTCAGTAATATAAGTACTGTTACTCTCACTGTCCCCCCGTTGTTCGTTGATTTGCTTGAGCGGGCCCAGTAACATCTCCATTTTGAGACTTGTTGTTACTGTGTTTAGCATATCAAATACGTCACGGGTAGCTTGCCAGGCTTTGCCATGCGGGCGAAATACTCTGGGTAGCTTGTCGGACTCTCCGAGAGGGGCATACATGATTCTGAAATTGGATTTCAAGGTGTTTGAGAAACTATACACCCCTCCCACCTCCAATGGCAAGCTTCAGACAGTATGAATCTTCCAGATCATAACTCTTATTTTGTGTTGGTATTTCTTTGTAAGGCTATGCTCTGACACCTGTTATTCTCTTTATTCATTTTTCCCATGATGATAAATCTTGGTTTATTGGAGTTTCAGGTATTTTTTCTGTGCAGATTAATCCAAGTTCTATTGTATGTTTTGCTATGATAACAGTAAGATGTAAATGTGATTTTGTCCCTTTCATCATCACTTCTGCAAATTTTATTTTTGTATTCTTTAGTACCAGTGTACCATAATGAACTTTGAGAATTAATTGTATTTAATTGTATTTAATAGTGGTTAACATAATCATTGAGAGATCACTTATATGGAGATAGTATTCTATAAGGACAAAAAATTAAGCTTAGTCATTTATTAAGTATCCAATGAACACTAGGAGGTATTTCTTTTATTTGTCAACTCTTAAGTCCACCCCACTTAAAGTAGCTTTAAAATTTTTGTTTATCTGTTTGAGGGTCACATCTGAAAATGTTGAACATTTATTCTTCATTGTGAACTCAAGGATAACTCCTGGCTGCCTCTGGAGAACATGGAGTGCAGTGAATTGAACTGGGTCAGGGTGTGTGAAACAAGTGCTGTACCATCTGTATTATTTCTCTGACCCTTTTTTAAAATTTTTGATTGAGAAATTTAAACATAGCTGGGATTTTCTTCATATTATTTTTATTCACACCCCTGTGGTTATCAGTTCCTGGAAGATGTTAACTGTAGGAGTTCCAGTCTTCATTAGGATCTGCTATGTAATGGTACCTGGTTTGATAAAGTAACAGAAACCATCTGGTGGGAAAGAGTTAGAGGTTGGTGTGAGTGAAAGAAACTGTCTTTCACAATCTTTTCATTGTCAGTTTCTTTTGATAAAACTAGTGTTTGGGTCTAGAATCAGTATTAAATCATGTCAGTTCTCAGATGTATTTCAAAGAATATTCCTAGCATTTCTATAATTGTTATGAGTGATGTGTTTTATCCATATGGAAAGCAATTTTCAACGAAATAATGTCTCTAGTGCAAATCCCTTTGTATATACTTATAGAAACTAATTTTTGTACATATTTTTACTCTTCATATTTTTAAACAAAATCTGCATTTACAATTCAGTTAGCATCAAAATTTTCTGTAACAGTCAATAAATAACCTTTAAGGACATTTTGTACAAAACAAAAACAAAAGGAATACTTGGATCTTTTTAAAGCTATATTTTTTTCTTGTGTCATGCAGTAACTTAAGATTGGAAAATTAGAATGTCAGGTTATTCAGGTGCAGAAAAATTTCATCTAAAAATTTATTTTTTGAGCATCATGAAACTAGGCAAAGACATAACTCTACAAAACTAAAACATGACTGTAAAATTTACATTATTCCATACCTTCTTCTGGCTGTTCCAGCATCCCGGGTGAGGCTTGCCTTTGGCTGACATCACTGGGCCTATTCTGGAACTGAAGGCAGAGCCCTTCCCTACAAGCTGTGTCCCAGCACCCTCCACACACAACCTGCCCCCACATAAGAGCACACACCACAGATTCTGAAGACAGATCTACTCAACAAATTGCGTGCTGCTCACAGCTTTTTTTTTTTTTATCATTCTGTGAGTACAGGCAGAGGCTCATAGAGCAACCTCCTCTTTACTCCCTCAATATCTTCCAAGGGAGTAAGCTACAATATTCACTCCCAGCACAACAAGAGCACTAGAAAACCAGTGGGGAGAACTGTGTAGAAGCCATCCAAGCTAGTGGGTAAAAACAAGGTCACCCAAGACAAACAACATTATCAAATCCTCAGACAGTGTCTTTAGTGACACTATGATGAGAATGTCCAATGGGTCCAAAAGGATGATAGCACACATGGTCAGCAAAGCACAAGAAAGTCTGAGACTTGGATCAAAAAACTACTAAAGTCAGAAATGATAAAAATGAACAACATGATTAGTGATGTCAAAAATAAAAATCAATAGATACTCTGAACAGTAAAATAGCAGAGCTGAGAAAAAGATAAAGGAGCAATAAGGTGAGAAGGAATAAAATACAAGGAAAGTGTAATAAAGTGGAAAATAGTCTGAAAAGAAATGAATAGCATACAAAAGAATTATAGGATGAGTTCATGAAGTACAATGTAAGAATCATTGGAGGCCCTGAAAAAAAAGGAGGAACATATGATGAAGAAAAACAATAAAGAAATCAATAAAGAATTTCACAGATTTGAGGATTACAGGTGCTAAGATCTAAGATACTTGAAGGTGTCCAGTGAAAACAGACACAATTATAAAATTCCAAAACGTACTATACTCAAAATGGCAAACTCTAAAGAGAGACATGTAATACTAAATAGAACAATTTCAAAATGGGGACTTATATTCAAAGGAAAGTCCACAAGATGTACAGCAGATCTATCAAAAGAGAATTCTAAGAGCCAAAAGACACCCATGTCTAAATAATCACCTCACCAGGAATAATATATCCAGCTAGATTATCATTCCAATTTGAATATTATCATTCCAATTCTAAGGAAGAAAATGTAGTGTTTCTTGGAAAAGCAACGGCTTAGGGAATCCATAGACTTGAAACCAGTTTTTCAATAAGTATTTAAAATGCTCATTATTTTTTCTGTTTTCCTCTTTGATTTTTTAAAAATTGAGCTCCTTTATAGGCAAGAAAAAACTTCTCGTTATGGGACACTGAATACAGCACCTGCTAATGGTGCATATGTTTGTCCTTTACCAGATTATGAAAGGTAAAAAACATACAACACTTAAGCCTCACTGATTGACTCACTGTTTCATTTTCTGGGAATTCTATTTTCCATTTCTTTAAGTTTTATTGGCCTAAGTAATACGAAATAAATTTGTGATATGCCTACCAAGCAACTTTAATATATGCTATTGGAGCTGGAATTACCATGGCTGCTCGCACCAGACTTGCCCTCCAATGGATCCTCGTTAAAGGATTTAAAGTGGACTTGTTCCAATTACAGGGCCTAGAAAGTGTCCTGTTTTGCTATTTTTCGTCACTACCTCCCATGTGGTAGCCATTTCTCTGGCTCCCTCTCCAGAATAGATCCTGATTCCCTATCAACCATGGTAGGCACAGAGACTACCATCAAAAGTTGATAGGGCAGAAGTTCGAATGGATTGTCACCACCACCGGGAGGAGGGGAGGCAGGCGTGCTAATGGCCCGAGGTTATCTACAGTCACCAAAACCAGCAGTGCCGCCTCTCGGCCAGAGCCGAGTATAAAAGGAGGCTTCCAGAATCATGCCACCGAACTCCACGCCAGACTGTGGGGCGGATAAGAGCCCTCCCCACCCCAAGGGACCTAGCCCCGACAGCTGACCTCCACTGCCCAACCACTGCCACGCTCCAGGCCACTTTCCTGACACTCAGGCTGAGCCTCATGCAAGAATGAAGTCCTACAGAACACAGATAATGCAGAACTCTGTGACCTTGGACTCTGGACTCAATGGGACCTGGAACAGAGATCCTCTGCCTGCTTCCCCCAGTCTCCAGTGACTCAGGGATCACACCCATAAGCCACACCCTGTAGGCACCAGATATTCTCCTTATCCGCCACCCTCCAGAGCTCATGGATGCTCCTCCCAGAGGGGAGTATAAAAGAAGGCTCCCAGAACCATGCCACCAGACTCTGCGCCAGGCTGTGGGGCAGGCGAGAGCCCTCCCCACCCCAAGGGACCCAGCCCCAGCAGCTGACCTCCACTGCCCAGCCATCGCCATGCTCCAGGCGGCTTTCTGCTTTATAAGACACTTTCTACCCATTTATCCCTCTGGGAGAGCCCAGCAAGCTACCAAGAATATCCCACCCACACAGGCAGAGCCTGGCAAGCTCCTGTGGCATATTCAATATGCCAAATACAGTAACGACAATAGGTCTCATTCCCCTACCCTGAAAGAGCCTCCAATCATTGGGAAAAGATGAGTAAGAAGAGGCTGCTAAAATCTCAGGGCTGGGAGGAATAGAGATGTTACTGGCGCTTGCTTGAGTAATTCGAAGATCAATGGGATGACAGTTATACAGTGATACCGTGATGCCTACCAAGAAGGCAGGCTGAGTATGGGAGGGAACCTGGGAATAATGGTGGAGGGAAGAGACACTGGCCTGGGATTGGTGCTGTAGTGTTGTATGTCTAAAAACAACCTGATTAACAAATTTGTAAATCAGGTATCTAAGTAAATCACAAAATTATTATTTATTTATTAATTTGTGTGATTGTGATTGTATCTAAATAAACATTCAAGAAAAAAATATCTCTACACAAAACTCATACCTAAGTATTCAGTGCAACATTATTCACAAGTGACAAGATAAACAGCCTAAAATAGCCATTAAGTGATGAATATATGAACAAAATGTGGTACATACATATATTAAAATGCTATCTTTAATAAAAGGAAGCACCAATGCAGGCTACAAAGCGGTTGGATCTGACTACACCCTAAGTGAGAAAAAAACAATGACAAACGATTACATACTAAGTAATTCTATTTAAATGATATCAGAAATGGCTAATTAAGTCAGTAGGGATTTAAAATATATTCAAAGTAACCCAAAATTAGGAGAAGAGATGTGAAGGACTGATCACTAACAGACACAAGAATTAATTTAAGAATGATGGAAATATTCTAAGATTATGCTGAATGCTGGTCAGTTAGGTTCAATACTTAAAATGCATTACATCGACTTTTAAATGGGTAAGGTTTTATAATATGTAAATAATATGTAATTGTAAATTTGTTTTCCACTCTTTTAAAAAAGAAAGTTCAAGTGCTTGGGAATATGATTAATAAATTTATGCATCTAGGTCAAGAGGTGGCAAAGGACAAGTAGAAAATAAAAAAAATCATTAAAAATTGAACGACTACATTGGAGCCTGGGAAATAGAAATGTGGATAAGATGCTTGTCTTGCATATGGCCAATCAGAGTTCTGATCCCCAATATCATGCATGGTCTTCTGTGTACATCGAAAGTGATCCCTGAGCACAGATCAGGAGTAAACCTTGAGAACACTTGGGTGTAGCACTCTCAAAAAAGAAAGAAAGAAAGAATATATTAAAATATAGTCAGTCTCTTATCACAATGCAAAATAGTTCTTTTGTTTTTAATTGACGATATAGTTATATATTAGAATAGGAAGAAAATTTAAGTCTTACAGTTTAAGCATTTTCCTTTATGAATAAGTTTTTATAAATGTGAGCATAGTAAAGAAAATCTTGATATAGCTATAGATCTATAGCCTAGCTTGTAAATAAAATAAAGATCTCTTCTTCATAAGCCATTGTTCACCTATTTAGAAACAAGTAACTAAAAGCATATACATGCTATTTTTTAAGTCCAGGTTAATTTTTTTTAATAGAGCTAGCATTGCTCTTTGATCTCTTTCTTTCTTTCTCTCTCTCTCTCTCTCTCTTTCTTTCTTCTTTCTTTCTTTCTTTCTTTCTTTCTTTCTTTCTTTCTATCTATCTTTCCCTCCCTTCCTTCCTTCCTTCCTTCCTTCCTTCCTTCCTTCCTTCCTTCTTTCTCTTTCTTTCTCTTTCTTCTTTCTTCTCCTTCCTTCCTGACTGAACTCCCTTCTTTCTTTCTTTCCTTCCTTCCTTCCTTCCTTCCTTCCTTCCTTCCTTCCTTCCTTCCTTCTTTCTCTTTCTTTCTCTTTCTTTTTTCTTCTCCTTCCTTCCTGACCGAACTCCCTTCTTTCCTTCCTTCCTTCCTTCCTTCCTTCCTTCCTTCCTTCTTTCTTTCTTCCTTTCTCTTTCTTTCTCTTTCTTCTTTCTTCTCCTTCCTGACCGAACTCCTTCCTTTCTTTCTTTCTTTCTTTCTTTCTTTCTTTCTTTCTTTCTTTCTTTCTTTCCTTCCTTCCTTCCTTCCTTCCTTCCTATTTTTCTTTTCTTTTTTTTGGGGGGGAGGGTGTTCAATGCTTAATCCTGTAACTGCATTTAGGGATCACACCTGAAGGGCTGAAGGGGCTCAGGGTATGTTACGTGGTGGTGCCAAGGATCTAACCAAAGTCGATTGCATACAAAGCAGGGGCCTTGCCTGCAGCACCCTCTCTCTCCCTGATCCTAGTACTGTTTTTAAAACTAGTTCAATATGCAATGATACCAAGCCTTATATTCAGAAGTATAAGAAGGAAAACTGTATATAAAGAGTTAGGAAAGAAAGATCAAAACTGCATTAACCTCTGGGGTTACGTTTATTGTTTAAGAACTGGAATTTATTGTCACTTAACTGTAACAACAATAAAAGGCTAAATATTATTCCTTTAATTTTAAATTTGAATATAATTTATTTTATATTTCAGAGTAATTTAAAAATTGCAAAAAATTATCATGTCAACTCATTGGCAAAAATTATACATAAAATAGCAAATACATTTAAAATATTTAAATATGTATTAATCTGAATCCATTTATTATGAGTCAGTTATCAGTAATAACTTATTAATTATAATTTCATATTAATTATATGTTATTTGATGTATATGACCAACATTATCACTGAAAGATCATAGAAAAAAATATGACTGTTTCTGCTTAGAAATTCCATAAAGAGAATTTAGGAGAAAAATACTTTAAATGAGGTTTTATTTGTGAAAACAATAGAAATGTGACTAGTTTAACCATAAACACGATTTCTCAAACAAAAATCTAAACATTTATTTTATTTATTTATTTTTTTAATCTAAACATTTAAAGAAAAGAAAATATCAAGTAGATAATTCAATAATATTATATTTACTCATTATCCCCTAAGAGTAAGTCCTGAATATAGTTATATACAGGGACAAATACATAACAAAGGAAAAATGAAGATTTGTGTCAGTTAAAATACAAACAGATTCAAAAGTCAGTTGAATATTCTGATGTTCTGAGATCCTAGAATTGATTTTAGATTATTAGCATCAACTCAGTTCTCTATGAATAAATACACCTACTCTCTAAAGGTATGAGCCCGGCATTGGGTTAGCCTGAGATTCAAGTGAGACATGAATTAGAAAGGGATTCATGGTTCATTATAACTAAAGACTAATTATGCAAATCACTTTAACCCACCACTATGTATGATTTTCAAGAGAATTATAGTGCACATGACTAAAATTCTCTATGAATAATTTACTACTAATATTTTTAGACCACCTGATAAGATAGCATTAAAAACATCTTCTTATGGGACAATCTTTACCTAGAAAGGTTTGAGTTGCAGGATGCCACAGAATTGTATGTGTTAGTACAGAGTGATAAAGGTCTCTTTTTGCGTATCACACTTAATGAAGATTCTGACCCAGAAAAGTTGACGATATGCTTTAGTCCCTTTCTTACATGATAACTTTGCTTTCTACATCGTATTCAATAAAACGTGCAAAGAAAATAGTTAAGTGGGTATAAAAAATATCAGGAAGTGGGGCCATATCTAAATACGCTATAGTGAGGCTTTTTATGTTTTAATGAAGGGAAGTTTTGTCTGATTTGCTTGGTAGATGACAACTGGTAATAATAGTTTCATATTCCCTTATAAGTTAATTAGGAAATTTGTCTAGATAATTCAGAAACTGAATTCCTTATTTACAACAGCACTTGTATTATCAAACCCAACATAGTATGTTGCATTATTTAGTTAGTCAGGTTACCATTCATGGTAACTCATAGTTCCAGAAGGCAGAATCTAAACGATGGACATGGGAGTCTCCCGGTGGACGATTCCACAACGAAATAGACCACATCATATTCAATCGACGGTTTTGCCTGACTGATGTCGCTGTTGTCCCAAAATTTCGAACGGGATCGGATCATCGTCTCTTTCATGCAAAATTCTACTTCACAGAGCGGGGAGAAAGGGCTGCAAAGTTCAAAAAGAGAACTCCCAGAATGACCACCAACTGGGAACTCTTTGGTACTATTGCGGCAACATGGGAAGATGCCATTGTTGACAACATTGACGAGGAATACGATTGACTGGTTCAGCACCTCCATGAATGTGCGAGGAACGCCAAGAGAGAGATAGCCACAAAAAATCGCCTATCTTCGAAAACTCTTGAGCTAATTCGCCAGAGTGGTCTGGCGCATGCCTCAGGCAACCGCAAGCTAACGTCCGAGCTCGCAAAGCAGTGCAGAGATGCGATCAAGGAAGACCTCAAAGAGAGAAGAGCAGAAGTACTGGTAGATGCGGCAGAAGCCGGGAAAAGTATTTAGTTAGTAATTCTCAAGTTTTCAAAATGAAAAATAAATCCATCACTATTATACACTAAACTATAGATCTGTAAAATTAGGCGCCTGCTTGCAAAATATGATGGTTTTAGGATCACACTTGGAGGTGCAGAGGGCTGACTCCAGGATCTGTGCTCAGGGCTCACTTCTGCTATGACTCAAATTACCACAAATGATAACCAGGATTCAAATTCGGATCTGACCCATGCAAGCACTTGATTTACTGTACTACCTCTCTAGTCCTGAAATATATGTTTAAATATATAAAAAGTTTACCTGAATGATATCACTTCTCCAATTTTACTCACCAGTTTTTATTGTGTATGTGAAATTTTTTCTAAAGCAATTACTTTGTTAAATAAAAGAGGATTTTTCTATACTAAAAACAAATTCCCCAGAAGAAAAATATGTCAAAAGAATTTATTGGAAAAAAATGGGCATGGTAAACAAAATAAACAGGAAGCACAGCGGGTAGGGCGTCTGCCTTGCACGCAGCCAACATGGCCGACCCGAGTTCGATTCCTCCGCCCCTCTCGGAGAGCCCGGCAAGCTACCGAGAGTATTCGATATGCCAGACACAGTAACAACAAAGTCTCCAATGGAGACGTTACTGGGCCCGCTCGAGCAAATCGACGATCAACGGGAGGGCCTTTACCTTTACCTTTATCAATAAATATTTTGGTTAGTTTTGTTTTAAATTGCACTTAGTAGAGCTCAGGGCTTACTCCTGGCTCTGTGCTCAGTGATCACTCTTCGCTGTGTTCAGGGAATGGAACTAGTGTCAGTTGCATGCTAGATAAGTGCCCTATCTCCTATACTACCATTTTTTGTTTGTTTTGGGGTCACACCCGGCGATGCTCAGGGGTTGCTCCTGGCTCCTGCACTCAAGAATTACTACAGGCGGTGCTTGGGAGGACCATGTAGAATGCTGGGAATCAAACCCTGGCCAGCTGCATGCAAGGCAAATGCCCTACACTCTGTGCTATCGCTCCAGCCCCTCTTCTATGCTACCTTTGTATTTCTTTGTAGTTTGCTTTGGCGTCCACCCTGCAGAGCTTAGGGCTTACTCATGGATCAGTCGTGACAGTGCTTGTGGGACTGTATGAGCTGCCTGGGATGAAGCTCATGTAGGCTTCATGCAAGGCAATCATCTTACCTGCTCTAATACCACCTCAGACCCCTCTCACTTTCCTTTTTTAAGCATTGTTCATATTTGTTTGAAAACTGACTGAAGTGTTCATGTGTTTTACTCTGTGGTGCTCAGGGATGTTTACTGTGGTCCTCAGTGAGGATCATAGCTCGAATGTGGTATTTGTATATTGAACCTAAGTGTCCTCTCCTTTAGTTGGGGTAACTGCAAAGACCTGTAGTTGGGGTAACTGCATATACCTTTAGTTGGGGTAACTGCATACATTTTCTGTGGTTGATTCTTAAGCACTATAGCCAGTGGATATATCAAACTTCTTGGTGATCCACATTGTTTTTAGTTGTGAAACTCACTGGGGTGAAAAATATTTTTTTTTTATAAACTGGTGTTTAACTTAACTTCCCGTTAGTCGTCGATTTGCTCCAGCGGGCGCCAGTAATGTCTCCATTTGTCCCTGTTGCGTGCTAGTGTAGCCCAATGGCATCTGTTCGCTCTGGGAACATGAAGAGCCTCAAACCGATCGTTCATGACCTTGATGAAGAAGTCTGACCATCCGGTAGGTGGGCATCCACACAGTCTTTTGACATCACATGGAATCCAGTCAGTAACGACTCTAGACCAGTGGTCGTCTCTAAATCTCATTACGTGATCAGCCCATCTGATTTTTGACACCTTGGCAAATGAGACAGCATCCCTGATTCTTGATCGTCGACGGATGTCAGAACTCCGGATTCTTTCTCTCATTTGAGTGAAACGTGATATTCCAAGCATAGCTCTTTTTATTCTTCTTTGGGAGACCTGAATAGCGTTCTCATCTTGTTTTCGTAGGGCGCAGGTCTCTGAGGCATATGTTAGTGCAGGAAGAACAGTGGAATCAAAGAGATGTGCCCGGAGCCGGAGGTTCTTCATCCTCTTAGCTATTTCTTCGACGTTCTTGAAGGCGTTCCAAGCAGCTCTCTTCCTCCTGCGCAGCTTGGGTGCCAGGTCATTTGTCATGTTGACCTCTCGACCTAGGTACACATAGCTGTTGCATTCAGAGATGGTTGTTCCTTTGAGAGTGAATGGGGCATCAGGAACGAGGCTGTTTCTCATAAACATTGTCTTCGTAAGATTCAGCTGTAGCCCTACCTTTCCCACACTCACGGTCGAAGTCGGCCAGCATTTGTGCCGCTTGGCTGATGTTTGGTGTTATTAAAACAATGTCATCAGCAAAGTGGAGGTGGTGTAGTTGCCGACCATCTATCTTCACTCCCATTCCTTCCCATTCCAGTCGTCGCATGATGTTCTCGAGGGTGGCACTGAAGAGTTTCGGTGAAATGGTATCACGCTTCCACACCCCTCTCTTGACATCAACGATCACTTCTTTGTAGAATGGTGAGATCCTGGTAGTGAATCCGCAATACAGCTCACGGAGGATCCTGATGTATTGGGCTTGAATGCCCTGATTGGCTAGGGCTTCAATGACCGCTTCCGTCTCAACAGAATCAAAGGCCTTCTTTAAATCAATGAACGTTAAACAGAGCGGCATCTTGAACCCCCGAGAAACCTCAATGAGCTTGGTTATTGTGTGGATATGGTCGATGGTGCTGAATCCTTTGCGGAACCCGGCTTGCTCACATGGTTGTCCTTCATCTAGTGTTCTGCCAATCCTATTTAGGATGACTCGAGTGAACAACTTGTAGATGACAGACAACAGGCAGATCGGGCGATAGTTGCTAATGTCATGGATGTCTCCCTTCTTGAGCAGTAGTACGGTCCTGCTGGTTTTCCACTGGGACGGAACCTTGCATTCAGATAGGTAGTGAGTGAATAGCCGAGCCAGTGTATTGATGAGTGCCGACGGCAGGTTCTTCAGGTGTTCAGGTCTGACCTTGTCTGGGCCGGGTGCTGTTCGTTTCTTTAACGATGTGTTTATACGGGATGGAGCGATAATAGCACAGCGGTGTGATAGCACAGCGTTTAGGGCACTGGCTTTGCACGCTGCCTACCCCGCTGACCCGGGTTTGATTTCTCTGCCCCTCTCCAAGAGCCTGCAAGCTATCAAGAGTATCTCGCCTGCACAGCAAAGCCTGGCAAGCTACCCATGACGTGTTCAATATACCAAACACAGTAACAACAAGTCTCTCAATGGAGACATTACTGGTCCTGTTTGAGCAAATCAGTGAACAAGAAGAGAACAGTGCTACAGTGCTACAGTGGTGTTTATACACATCTGAGATTTGGTTTGAGTAAGAAAAGTTGGCATACCTGGGTTTTGACTTCAGGGAATATGTTTACAAGACAGAGATTCTAAGCTAACAAGCTGTTCCTGCAGCCTGGAAAACATTTTTCATTCAACACTTTATGACCACACATTTTAAGAAGATGGGTGCTAATCTAATGAGTGTAAATCAGAATTTTCAAAGAAAATTGAAAGGGGGAAAATATTTAAAAGATGAAAATAAAAGGACTCTCATTAAAAGAGTTTATAGAAAATAAAGTTACAGTTGTAAAATTAAATTCTATAAAGTTATACAAATAAGGTTTTTAATCTAGGAAAGTCTAACTGATGGGTAAAGAGTTCTTTCCAAAAGGAAAAATTTAATTACGAAGAAACACTTATGGATAATACTATACTGTAACACTGTCCCCCTGTTGTTCATTGATTTGCTCAAGCGGGTACCAGTGGCATCTCCATTGTGAGACTTGTTTTTCTTTTTAACGTGCACATAAAACACAGCAGGTAGGGTGTTTGCCTTGCATGCAGCTGACCCAGGTTCAATTCCTCTGTCCATCTCAGAGAGCCCAACAAGCTACCAAGAGTATCCTGCCCACACAGCAGAGCCTGGCAAGCTCCCCATGGCATATTCAATATGGATAATACAGGAAAAAAAACATAGTAAAAAGATCAAATGAAAATAAGTGACGGAATCATTCTATTTTAAAGATAAAGGACCATTGTGATTACAAAACAAAAAAACAAAAAACCACAAACGTATAAAATAGCAGTCGGAATAATAGTACAGCTGGTAAGGTGCTAGCTGTGCATTCAGACTAAGCAGGTTTAAGTTTTTAAAAATTATTTTGTCCTTATTTATTTTTCAGCTAGGAAACTGGGTTTTACTCACAATAAGTAAATTCAGGCTTTTAAAATCTGAATTTCATTTTTATTTAAAACATCGAAGAAGCTTTAGAATATAAAAGAAAGACATGCCCATTAAGAGTAAATAAAAAAAAAAACACTTGATCACTTGACATCCCCTTACTCATCGATCCTCTCAAGCGGGTGCCAGCAACGTCCAAGGTTTAGATTTGGCCTTCTGGAATTGCCAGTTTCCATGGATGGTCTTGGTCGACATGATTAACTCAGAAAGTCTCTCACCCTGTTCGTTCCATTCTAGGCCCTGGGTCCTGATATGGAGTTCTTCAGCTGATCTTCTCGGTCCAATCTTGGCATTAAAATCACTGATAATGATCTTGTAGAAGGTGTGGTCTTTCTTTATAAAACTTCTCCACCTCCATGTAGAACTTTTCAATCTCTCCTTTATCATAATTGGATGTTGGTGTGTAGACAATGAAGATAGAAACTGCCGGCGGTGAGCCACATCTATTCAAGTGTCATCGTCTGATTTGGGTTGTTAGGCATTCGCATGAATCAATGTATATGGCCAAGTTCATGTTGACAAGGACACTGACACCACAGACGCCTCTTTAATTGCATGTTCAGAGGAACAGTTTTTCTCCAGTGTCGAAAACAGCATGATGTGATTGATGCCTTCACGTCCCCATCAGACCAATGATGTCATATGTGATCTTTTGTGCTTGCACCATCAGGTCCTTGATGGATGCATCTGATGCCAGCATATGTGCATTGAAAGTACAGACAGTCATTTTTGTCCTTCATTTTGGCAGTCTAGTTAGGCCTTGAGATTTTATCAGCCACCCGTGGGGTCCACTTCCATCAGTACCAAGGATGGAACTGGGTTTGGCTGCATGGAAGAAAAGACCTCACCTGCCTTACACCCTCTCAGGTCCTCAGAAATATTGGCCATTTGAAATTACCATAAAAGTTTGAGATTTTAATAAGGATTTAATTATTAAATGTTTTCAGAAAAACAAATAAGAAATAAATCTTTTCTGTATGGTTAAAGAATCATTTTAAAGCTGCCAAAATTTATAATGTTATTCACATGCAATTCTACTTACTCCTCTTCCTAAAAGGCCATGATAAGACGCAATTTTAGTAGTAAAAGGTGATAATAAAAATGTTTTCAAGAAAGTCTTCCATCACGGAAAAAAATTGTTTTAAAGATGAAAGTTTTTTGATAATGGACAAAAATAATGCTAACATGTTTTATCTGATATAGCCTGGAAGTCTAAGTAAATAATATTATTGTGCTAAAAATTATTTTTATATTCTGAAGCAATCTAAGATAACCTTTGTTAATATTGGTGATACTTTTCAGATTATAAAATCTAAGTTAGGCTATCTTAATATTTCACAATTATATGTATGTCAATGGCATTTTTCTTGTGAGGTATAATATATTCAGAATTATTTTGATCAACTGCTGACACAAAAGGCAAAAACTGGCTTCAGAAAATCTTCAAGCTCCAGGAAGCATTTTGTGTATCTATCTGTTTATGTTTACCTTTGTGGATCTTCAAATTTCAATGTTTAGAAACCACATCATAGAATAAGCACAACTGAGGTAACCCAATCTATTAGTTTGAGAGTAGCCAAAATTTAAATCTCTCCAAATCCTCCAAAGAATAATGCAAACTTGTTGAACTCTTTGTTTTCTTTAAGTTTATTTTTCAAACAAAAAAAGTCTTTCACAAATATCCACCAAATCAATTTAAAATAGTTTGCAGTGCTTTGAGCAACACACATCCAAATAAATCTAGAATCAGTCACACTGCAGGAATCAGCTTATTGTCTGCATGTATTAATTGGCCTTGGGCAAAGCAATCAAACCTTCCTAATTCTCTTGCTTTATTGGTATGACTGAAATGCTAGGAAGTGGCAACTAAGTTTAAATGGAAAGGTAAAATGAGAAAATTACTTAAAACAGTATTATATAAAATATTTACAGTATCAGTAACGATTTTTTAAATCCAGAAATAAGTGGAAACTAATATGGACATCTCTGAGGAAGACCAATAGATAACTAAAAGAAACATGAAAAATATTCATCATCACATATCACTTATTATTTTGGAAATCCAAAGCAAGACACCAATGAACTATCATCTCACAACAGTGAAAATGGCATATATCAAAAATACTGGGAGCAATGGGTGTTTGTGGAAGTGTGGTGAAAAAGGAAATCTCACCTATTGCTAGTGGTAATGTTGTCTTGTTCAGAATTTATGGAAAACAGAGAATTCTCAGTAAACTACAAATTGAGCTGCCATACAGCCTAATGATGCTATTTTCGGGGACACAAAAACATTCACCATATTATTCATTGCAGCATTTAGTGCAGTAGCTAAGATATGGAATTAACCTAGGTGTCCAATATTAGATCAATGGATCATAAAGATATGGCAAGTAATACAAAGAAGTGCTGCATAGGTATAAGAAAAAATGAAATCATGCAATTTGTGGATAGAATTGAAAAGTATGCTAAAGGAAGTATGCCAGAAGAAGGACACTACAGGGTGATCTCACTGACATGTGGCATATAGAACAACCAGACAAGGGAATGTGATGTTTGAAAGGGAAGCTGCCTAGAAAAGCCTTGACTTTAGAGTATAAGGAGGAGAAGGCCAGAGAAGAAAAGAAGTTTTGGGTGGATAGAAATGATTTATAGGTAGCAAGGATCAAGGGGTCTAAGTACGCCAGTGGTGTAAAGGAGTGGTATAGTTAAATAGCCCAATCACATAGTTGACAATACTGAAAACAAGAGATAGAAACTCCAACAAGGAATCTTAGAGATGCCTCTTAAAGTGGTAGGTGGGGGGTGGCAGGGTGGTAGGGGTTGGAGCTTGAAATTTGGTGGAGCGAAGAAGAAATTGGTGGCAGGATTGGTGCTGGAATATAGAATGTCTAAAACTCATATCTATGAATAATTTTGTGCATCATGGGGCTTTGATCAAATTAAAAAATAAGCAATAAATCAGTTAAAGACAGAAACACTTTCTTGACAAAACAGTATTATAACATAAAGATAGCATGAACCATTGCTTTTTATGATTTATATTAAGTTGTATAAGTTTCACTTCCATAATATAGTTGCATTAACGAAAACTTTTAAAAGTCACTTTCTCTAAAAGCATAAGGATGCTAGGAGCTATAAAATCAACGTGTCAGAGTCCCTTAACTGTGAGAGTGTTCCTATTACATCCAAGTGCCCATCAAAAACACTAGAATGGTATGGTCTTAGAGGCACAGTATTTTATATATAGAAAATTAGATTGTGTTTTTTTACTCAATTATCTGAGACATTGCAGCACTTTCTAGGTAAGAGAAGTAGATAGTGTGTTTGTCAAAGGAATTTTCTAGGCAGCTTGCACAGATCACAAATACCAGTGGGAAATAAATAGAAAAATACAGGCTAGAAATGATATGGCAGACAAATATAGTAGAATGTAAGAGAGAAAAGCATGAAAAAAATGTCAACTGGCACTGAAAAACTGAAACTATTTTCCATGTATTCTTAGGTACATTCTAGGAATAGAATTATGTTTGATATGGTGCTTAATGCATGCAAATTTTTTTCAATATAGTCTACCTCTCTACCTCTTATTTTTGTACTTCATATTCGATAGATAAAAAATGTTTACCAAATAATTGAAAGAAATAATACCCAGCCACAGCCACGCTCCAGGTTGCTTTCTGGACCACTCAGGTTAAGCCTCATGCATGAGTGAAGCCCCACAGAACTAGGTAAAGCGGAACTTTGTGACCTTAAACTACAGAATCAACGGGACCCAGAAACAAAGATCCTCTGCCTGCATCTACCAATCTCCAGCAACCCAGGGATCACACCCAGAAGAACGACCCTATGTTTTTTTTTTAATCTAGTTAAAGCTAATGGCTTTTTTTTTTTTGCTTTTTGGATCACACCCGGCAATGCACAGGGGTTCCTCCTGGCTCTGCACTCAGGAATTACCCCTGTCAGTACTCAGGGGACCATATGGGATGCTGGGAATCGAACCCGGGTCGGCCCAGTGCAAGGCAAATGCCCTACCCACTGTGCTATTGTTCCAGCCCCAAGCTAATGGCTTTTAAATTGCTAAATTATAGGTTACTTATCAGGCCTTAAGATTTGGTATGATATCCTCCTATGGGCATATCTGGTACACTGTGCTCATTCCTTGAAATCATTGCTGAGTGTAAGTTTTATTTTTATAGAATAGACACATTTTGTTTAATGTCATAGTCTCAATGTGTGGTCACTGTCACTGTCCTCCCATTGTTCATTGATTTGCTCGAGCGGGCCCAGTAACATTGTGAGACTTGTTACTGTGTTTGGCACATCAAATACATCACGGGTAGCTTGCCAGGTTTTTGCCGTGCAAGCAAGATACTCTCGGTAGCTTGCCAAGCTCTCCAAGTGGGGCGGAGGAATTGAACTCAGGTCAGCTGTGTCAGCCATGTGCAAGGCAAATGCCCTACCTGCTGTGCTATCGCTCGAGCCCAATGTATAGTAATACAAAATAAATTATACAAAATGTGATACAAAATAATGCATGTGACTTGTTGAGCATCTGAACCACAAATGTTCCATCACAGATCTTCCACACAGATAATTTGGAAAAAATGGAAGGACAACACATATTTTGGCATATAAATTAATGTATACGATATGAAATAGCATATTTTTCTTTATTCTAAAAAGTTCTAACATTTTATCATTTAGCTTTAGAGAGTCCATTAATTGTTAAAAGACATACCTAAATTATTGAGAATAACTTATATGAAAACAATATTGAATATAAGTGTGTAAAATGCATGTCTGACTGAAGATTCTATATGCTTAGAGAAGTTTGAAAGCATTTTGTGTTGAAAAATGGAGTGGGAGATGAGATGAACTTTCAGACATAGAAAAATATACAGGAGTAAGCATTCTGCCCCATAAAAGTCAAGACAGTATGAAAGCCACCATGGAAAATAAACAAGAAAACAGGAGTGATTGGTGTGAATTTGTTTCAGCATATATGCTTATGTATATTTATTTATGCACATATATGCTTATCAGCAATGAACCTGGATTCTATTTTTTTTGTTTTAGTTTTTGGGTCACACTTGGGGATGCACAGAAGTTACTCCTGGCTCTGTACTCAGGAATTACTCCTGGTGGTGCTGGAGGAATGATATGGGATGGTAGAAATTGAATCCGCACAAGGCAAACACCCAACCCGCAGTGCTATCATTCCAGCCCCGGAACCTGGATTCTAAAGTTGTAACTCTATATTAGAGAAAAATGACTACATGGGGTACTTTGTTTTAGAGAGTTTATTTTGTTTGTTTGTTTTTCTCTGTGTGTGTGTGTGTGTGTATGTATGTGTGTGAGTGTATATGTGTGTTTGGACCATACCCAGCAATACTTAGTCTCAACTCTGTCCTCAGGAGTCATTTCTAGTAGAACTTGGAGAACATACTGGATACCAGGGATCAAACCTGGATTTCCTTGTAGCATGCAAGAAAAGCACCTTACTAAGTCATAAAATGTTGCCCCAGACACAGATCTGAGTTTATTTTTACACACGCCCTCAAGGAGTAGGTAAACCAACAGTCGATTGCTACCCACACGCATTATTAAAAAAAGGAGCTCTACCTGTGCATCCACCAGTCTAATAATATGTGTAAGAATTTCTCCATCTCCAACAGTTTTTATAAAGTATTAAAATTTCTGCAAAACACAAAAATATCAGGACTTAAAGCTAACTCAGTGTATTCTATGTGATCTTTGTCTACAACTGTGCTGAAGAATATTTAATAACTTTCTTGTAATTGTGATAAAAATAAGTAGACTTATTTTAATTTCTTTCTTAATTATTTTCAAATTGTACATCTAGAACATAAAAGTTACCTGTGCAATTCAATTTCAGTATAGTTAAATTATTTTCAAATTGATGGTTATTTCATACTCAGCATTACCTACCTACACTTACTGTTTTATTAAATAATGGCACTGTGGAGTCCATTTTCAGGTAATTTTATTTTATGTGTTTTACCCCTATATCTTAAAATTTTGTGATATATAATTATAAACAATAAAGAGTATTATTTGCTGTTACTACTGAATAATTACCCATAACTATGTTCTCCTAAAAGCTGATACAACATACAATTAAATTTTAAAAGCCATATTAAAAATAATGAAGAAAAGCATCAATTATAAAATCAACAAATTATTAATCACAAGCAATTAAGAAATAAGATAAAAACATTAATTTTCATTATAATTGAATTATTTTTTCATATCTGATGCTTTAAGATTTTTCTACTTGACAAATACAGATTAAATTATAACTGGTTATACAAAGTAGAAAGGTATTAGAGCCTAACAATGTTGAAGCATTTACTAAAGAAAGACAAAATACCAACGTACTAGGTGACTAATTTTATAATTAAAAAGATATAATTATATAATTACAAAATTATAGGTAAATATTATTCTTTTGTTTGAAATTGTCACATCTTGTATGAGACTCAGCAATAAAATATACAAATTGCTTTACAATAATTTGTAATGTTTCATAAATAAAATAATATAAATTCTTATTAAACTCTTTTAGATTGCATCAAAATTAATAACAAAATATTAGTATATATTACAAAAATAATGTTTGATATTAACAAAAGCTAAATAGAATATCTTTAGAAGAAATTATAGTAACTCTTTAACTTGTGATTAAACAATCAGAGGACTCCTAAACTTAGGAATTTTGCAATAGAAACTGATCACATGCATATTCTATATTCAGATAGTAGTTAACTAAAATATTAACATTATTAGCATTGGTTTGGAGTCAGAACTTATCAGGGTTGTGATGTACTCGGGTCTTTTTCCCTACTCTGAACAAGCCTGGTACCAACATAAACCTAGAATATAGTCAAGAGATTAGTATTGGCTTCTAGTCTCTGAGCAAAAAGCCTCCATACATTATCGCCTCACCACTGGATTCCAATTACAAAACTCATGGATATTTTTTGAATGATCTTCTGAGTATACATACAGTGAATTTAATTGTCTTAATGGTCTAGTAATTAGATCCGTGTAACCCATATTCAAAGGTGAAGTTCCGAAGCCTGTTCCAGCGCATCGATTTTGCTTTATGTTCTGGGTTCTATTAACTTGAAATAAAAATGCATCCATCTCAGATGAAATTTTATGACATACTTCCCTGGTTCACATTAATATTTTTTGAGGGTTAGGGATAGGCATACCAGCCAAAACCCAGAAATCACTCTTCAGGGTGCTCAGGGGACCTATGAGATGCCAGGATTGAACCCAAGTGAACCTCATGCAACCAAAGTGCCCAGACATCTGTATTATCTCTCCAGCCCCACAAGGATAATTTTGTGTTTGCATCATTAAGGACACATTATGCTACATGAATTCTAGGCATGTATACTCTTTTCTAATTTCTTTATTTTAATGATTTGCACTGCTAAGCTGAAGCACAACATGAAACTAAAAAAAATTATCAAATACAGCATCATAATTTCTATTCATTCAGCACCTCAGAACTGGTACTCTATGAATAGCCATGAACGACTGCATTCATTGTCCTCAGGGAGCTATTTGGAAGTAATAGTGATTCAGATTCTCCCTAATTAATCAAAATATGTTTAAAAACACTCTCCTAGAACATTTTTCTGACCCTCAAAAGATTACCAAAACACCAACTCCATTCCATAATTTATATTACGTAATAGTGAATTGTAAATTCTTTAATGTTTGTATGTTCCTGATGCCTCAATATTCCCACAATCTATGACCAACACTTCAGGTGATCAGCACACAGTCAATACCTTATGCCTTTGTGCTGTGTACCTCAACCTGTCCACAATAACAGCTTTTGCCCAGTAACCTCTTAAAATGGCAGAGCCTGGCAAGCTACCTGTGACTTACTCAGTTTGCCAAAAACAGAAAAAATGACAGTCCTCATTCCCCTGACCCTGGAAGAGCCTCCAATATGCCATCAGGCTACACTAGCATGCGAGAGGGGCAAATAGAGACATTACTGGCACCCACTCGAGCAAATTGATGAACAACAGGATGACAGTGATACACTGAACCTTTTAAAATCAATTGCCTTCCCAATTTCTTTTCTTCTATTCTGACGTTGCTCCATCCAATTGGATCTTGTGTGGTGTGCCATATATTTCCTTCCAGGATGTGTGAATATATTAAATTACATGTCTAAATAGTATTTCCACATCAATGTTTAATCTTAGAAGAAACATTTATGCTTCAATTGACAGTTTTATTGGATTTCTACATCATGAGATCATGTCCCAGTGGGAAAGCATTAACACAAAATTGATATTTAATAATCGACATGTAAATGAAGTATAAATGGGAAGTCTGGGATCACAACAAAAAGAGGCCTGTTGCAGGAAGTGGATAAGTGACTCCACAGAGACTTTTTTTCATGTTGTCACCCGTGCTCTCCAGTCAGGTTCTCCAGAATAAGGAAATGGGGCACACACAGCTAGGAAGTCATAGTTGTGAATGACAGGGAGAGTAGCGGTGATACATGTGTACATGTAGACTCCGCTCCTTCCTTTCAGAATGGAGGAGTAGAAGGCAACAGACCCTAATGTCAAATAATTGACTTACCCAGTAAGTTTGAATCAACAAACTTCCAGCATCATTCCTGTCTCTGGGGAGAATTAGTGAAAAAGTACAATGTGTTGCCATTCAGGCAGCATAAAAGTAGATTCTTGCTGATATCATCCGCCTACCTCCCCTCTCCTTCTCTGACCCCTCTTTCCCTCATCTCACTTCTCCCCCTGTCCTCTCCTCTCTGTTCTTTCTCCCACTCCTTCTCTTTTCCTGCTCAATTTCTCCTATGATCTCATCTGTTTTCTTGATGTCAATAAAATAAGTACGCTAGTTGTGACCAAGTCCATACGTATCTCTCCATTTCTCATTTGAACTCCAGATTTACTTTATAAGATCAGCACAAGTAGGGAAGAAATACTTTCCTATTTCTTAAATCTGGAAGATATGGTAGTACTTCAATTAATATTTGTTCAATATGTTTTACATGTAAAATTACAATAGAACACATTCACCGAAGGTATTGAAAAGCACACATTCTTGAAATATTTTAATTAACTGAATTTATGACTCTTTTAAAAGTTTTGGGCCACACCAGGAGGTATTTGGGAATATTTCTGACTCTGAGCTCAAGAGTGACCCCTGCCATGCCCGGGAATATGTGTGTTGTCCTGGAGTGAACTGGTTTCAGTTGCAGGCAAGCAAGCACCTAAATGCCTGTATTGTCTTATCCTACATAATTTTATTTTGAGAAAGAGACCAATAAGAACCATGTACTAGCTGTGTGAAGAATATTTCTAAGAATTTACTGTTTTAGTAACCATATAGCATAATAATCCATAGTGTATGAAGAAAAACATTATTATTGTCAACATATTATCAGTTAAAATTATGTATTTGACATCCTTTGTTAATGTTTAAAATATATTACAGAAGAATAACTTGGATTAGTCTGCTTAGGTGAAGTATTTCATAAGAACTTAGAAAATAGAGGGTTTTTTTGACTTGTGCAACTTTAACTTAAAGTTTTTGGAATATAATGACTTATCTGATATTAACTTATTATAAGATATATATACATATATGAGTGCATAAAAATTCAACCAAAATTCACTGTAAGACCCTATGTTGTCTCATGGTGGTTTAAGAAATCACTGAGCTTTGTATCACTTTGAATGAACTGTCATTCTTCCTTCCTAACTGTGCATGAACAGGAATAATGATTTATAATAAGTGGACAATTCTCTAGTAAAAGATTTCTCAGATAGAGGCTGGGGTAGAGAGCTCTGCTCCACTGAGCAATCATAACTGTCCTTGGATGTCCTCAGCACTCAGCAGAGAGTCTCTGAAGAAGGAACAGAGGAATTACATCTATCAAATTTCAATTTTTTTCTCTCTTTCCTGTTAAGCGAGACAGATGAAGTTTATTGACCTTCCAGAGTCACTTATTAAGCAGCTTATGGAAGATATTTTGAAAGGGTCTTATGTTCCTAAACTTATTTGCATTTATTCATATTTTCATAGACTTTCAATTTCACATCAATAGTTTTTCAATAGCTCCAGTTTTGCCTTCCCCATATATTTACCAGTTATAAAGATAAAATTTTAAATCAAGTACTATGCTTTATTTACTGAGATGAAATAACACTAGACTTTTTTTAAAAATAAAAAATATTTCTGTGAGAGAAAAAATATTCTAATAAAAATGCACAGCATTTTCTCACTCATCTGCAGGAATATTATTCACGAAATATTCAAAAAAGAACATAGACATATCTTATTTCCTTTTCCTTGTGGGGGGAGGGTGGGTGGTTGGAGGAGGATGCCAAGAACTCCACTGAACATGCTCAGTTGGGAGTCTAGAGCTTGCATTCAAAGGCTCAAGACTGAGGATGGAACAGTGCTCGGGCCCTGTGGAGCAAGGCACATGGCTGGGTAACCTCTGGACTTCAGGCACTGTAATATTGACTTACTGACTTGGAGCTCATGCAGCAGCGTTACGGACTCTCTGCAGTGCTGTTTCTATGCTTTGATCAAGCCGAAAGCCGAAGATGAATCGATAATACTCTAACAAAATAGTGACTAGATCCCCCACACTTATTGCCTGGGAACTCTGACTCAGAAAACTGTCATTAACAGAGATCAAGAACCTTAGCTAAACCACCAATCAAAAAGACGAAGCAGAAACAATGAATCTAACAACAACAAAAAAAAGAGCACACTAATTCCAACATCTGAAAGGCCTAAGGCACATCTTAAAATCTCTGCTTAAGCATATGAAGAGTGACCATATCTGAATTCTAAATCTTACCACCACCCTCACTTTCTCCCACATGCAAAATTCTTCTACTCATGGAATAGGGAGACTCTTCATGGTGGAGGTACGTTCTCTACTGTTTTATTTCCATTGTTAGGTTACCTTAATATTTGCCTTTTGCTAACCATGATTTTCTGAACTGTGCTTATTTGAATGATCATTTCAGAATTTGACTCACCCTTAAGCAAATTTCCACTGCCACTCGTAACAGAGGGGGAAATATTAGGGGTGCTTTGAAAGAAACCAGCATTTCTTTTCAGAAAGTAACTTCAGAAATATTTAGAGCACCCATTCCTGAAATGGGAAATGTTATAAAGCATTTGAGGAGAGAAGGCCCAGATAAAATATTTCTCATTGGTATTCCCACTACACCTCATTTATGTAAGCAATCATGAACCAACTGGTCATCCCATGCAACCATGTCTGCAAAGGAATAGTAATTATGAATACTGAAATGATTTAGGTGAGGAGATATATAGTATATAAACACAGATCACTACATCAGTGAGCATGTAGATGGTGGACTGCATATCTGAAGGACCAACAATTCCTGAAGAATAAAAAGTGTAGAACTCAGTGAGAAGTGCATGATAAGCCACAGAAGAAAGCAGCAGAAGGTGAGGAGTAAAAAGAAAGAATTAAGATTGTTGGGATTGCTATCTCAGATGGATATATTCCTGTTTGTATTATTTCTGATGATTCCAGAGTCACCGTGAAGATGTGTACGTACGGTGGTAAAATTAAGAGAGGTAGCACTGAATTTATTAGTAATCTCCATGATAATCTTGCATGCCATCAATAAGAACCCAAAGCTAGTGTGATCCACTATTAACAATGTTCTCTGTAATTGTAAAATTACAACTACTATTTTGAACACAGCTTGTTCTTCAAAATGTTAATGTTTGGGGCTGGAGCAATAGCACAGCAGATAGGGTGTTTGCCTTGCACGTACGTGGCTGACCCGGGTTCGATTCCTAGCATCCCATATGGTCCCCTGAGCACTGCCAGGGGTAATTCCTGAGTGCAGAGCCATGAATAATCCCTGTACATTGCTGGATGTGACCCAAAAAGCAAAAAAAAAAGTTAATGTTTTTCTGTGTTTTGATTATGTTTACTTTTATTTCGATAGAGGTAATGTTGTTTTTTAAGATAAATCATCAGTTACAATTTCAAATCTTTTCAAAACCTAGACTCCCATAACATAACCATGTCCTGTAACTTTCAAAAATAAAGCCTGGACAGGCAGTGGACTTGAGGGTTCAGTGGCAGAGAACTGTTCCCCTGACCAGTCCATGGAGAAAGATGGATGAAGGACCAGGGAAACAGAGAAATAGGGCCCGAGGCTGGTCAGTAAACAGTTTGTTTCTCTCTTCTCCCCAGAATAGTCCAATCACTCCTCTTACGCAAAATTGTAGTCATAGTTTTGATTATAATCCAGTCATCACTGTATCATTGTCATCCCATTGTTCCTCAATTTCCTCGAGCAAGCACCAGTAATATCTCCATTTGTCCTAGCCCAGAGATTTCAGCAAGGGTCACATTTGAGGCTCTTTCAGGGTCAGGGGGATGAGACCCATCATTGTTACTGGGTTTCAGCATATTGAATACACCCCTGGGAGCTTGCTAGACTTTGCCATGTGGGCAGGATACTCTCGGTAGCCTGCCAGGATGTCCAGAGTGAGAACTAGACAATAAGAGGTTGCATGCTTCCAGGAGCTTGGTTTTATAGTCTCTGGGTCTCGGCAATTTATGGGAGGGGGGCAGTTGGTGGGTGTAACTGTCTAGGTACTAGAAGGTGGGGGATCTGGGTGGAGGAAACCCAGTCCCTATCTGAGCAGGCTTGAAGATCTCAGCTCCAGGTCCTACATACCTGGGTTCCTCTGCTGGTTCCTTCATGTGTGAGGCTCATCCAAGCTTGTGGAGAGTGGTCTTAAGCATGCCTGTGGCTGGTTCCTGAAGTCTTCAGATGCCGGGGTTCTGCTCAGGGTGGGGAGGGAAACTCAATCCGCTCCCCTTCAAGGGACATGGTGAGGACAGCCAAGCATGGGAACAAGAGGCTCTGCCAGCCCCATTCATCATCATTGTATTATCCTTGTCCTCATCCTCCTCTTCTTCCTCATCTTCTTCCTACTCCTAGACCTCAAAGTCCTTTACCCTATTACCACTTATAGCTTCATGAATCACGACCATCCTGTTATTCATCGATTGCCTCGAGCAGACCCCAGTAACGTGTCCTTCATGCTAGCCCTGAGATTATATTCAAGGCTCTTTAGGAGAATGAAACCCATAGCATAATTATATAGAAATCATGAAGCGTGGAGGTACACATAGGTGGGGTTGAACACTGTGATAACAACAAATAGAGGTAAAGCCATTCTTCAGGGGAAGTTCTAGGGGATTAATTTAAGGACAAAATATTATCTGAGGGTTCAGCATTCTAGATTAGTAGGAAATCTGCTCAAGGGCAGGATTCTATCTATGGTGTATTGCTTTCTCCTTTCCTCAGGGAGTAATCCGTTTAAACAATCATAGTAAATTTACTTCTCATAATATTCCTCATCATTTTGTATGAACACAGTAAGAGATATATGAAGCTTAAAGGTTGGCTCTTCCTGGGACATCTTGCTATATATCTCAGACTATAGTTCTCAAGCCAGGTTTTTCTTTCCTAACCTCAGCAGGGCCCTTATGCAGTTGCTTTCTTTTTTGGGTCATGACAGAGTTTGTTCCATCACCATGCTCTTAACTTATTATTATATCTTCTTATGGTGCTTAGCATGTTCCCTTTCAATGACAAGGGTAGTTTAGAGCTCATCCTGAGTAGATATAGTCCCTTTGTCAGGACTCTGCTTTTGGACTGCTAGCAGCTAAAGGCAACTGTGGCTTAAGTCAAGTAAATATGAACACCCAGCAGTAAGTACTATTTGGAGTCACTTAACTCCCACATTAAAAAGCATAGCATCAATTGTCTTCCTGTGTCTAAACAAAATGACCTATAGTCACAAAGTCTAAGCTAAACCATGCAAGTGGCATAAAGGAAAGAGAAAAGCAATATAGGATTATTAGTACTTTATGGAGTTGGGTCTGCCTCAGGGGCACTGTTGTGGGAGTAACTCAATAAACCTAAGTTCACTGCGGAGGGAACAAGGACAACTCAATGTTATCAAACAGTGTCCAAAGCTCCAGTAAAACTCCACTATACTCTATTACACTTACTCCCAGCTTCCATCCCATCCTAATTTTCACACTCATAACCTCAGTTACATGGTCAGCGTTCAAAACTTTGTTTTCATTTGGTTTTGACTTTTACATTTCTTTGCTTCCCTACATCATACATATCTACTATTTACTTATCCTCTTCTGGATTATAAATATTACGATAATTCTCTCAAATTCTTTCCATATTGTGAATCATAAAATTTTGTCTTTACTTTTAGCTGAATAATAGGTCTTTGTTGGTATGTGCTATACATTCTTTATATACTCATTTGTAGAGCACTTGAGTTATTTCCACTATATGTAATTTTTAAAAATTCCTCATAGAATGAAGTCATCTGCTTTAAATTCTTATGAGTCTATCCAGCTCATGTTTAGGATCCTTATTCATCTAAATTAATCATGTAACTTATGACAAAATACATATAAACTTTAGTCAACAATATTATATACTTCTTTAGAGTATGGTATCTAAGTTTTTAAATATACACACTTTCATTTACATGTTTATGTGGATTGTGATTAAGTACAATGATATATTATATGTGAATATCACAAAGGCCTTCTTTAAATCAATGAACGTTAAACAGAGCGGCATCTTGAACTCCCGAGAAACCTCAATGAGCTTGGTTATCGTGTGGATATGGTCGATGGTGCAGAATCCTTTGCGGAACCCGGCTTTCTCGCATGGTTGTTCTTCATCTAGTGTTCTGCCAATCCTATTTAGGATGACTCGAGTGAACAACTTGTAGATGACAGACAATCGGCAGATCGGGCGATAGTTGCCAATGTCATGGATGTCTCCCTTCTTGAACAGTAGTACGGTCCTGCTGGTTTTCCATTGGGACGGAACCTTGCATTCAGACAGGTAGCGAGTGAAGAGCCGAGCCAGTGTATTGTTGAGTACTGACGGCAGGTTCTTCAGGTGTTCGGGTCTGACCTTGTCTGGGCCGGGTTCTGTTTGTTTCTTTACCGACGAAATGGCGTGTCGGATTTCAGAAGGGAGAACGTTGTTAGGAATGACATATCCATCCTGTGGAATTTGGTATGTCGGCAAGTGGACATGGCTATCGAAGAGATTTGAGTAGAAGTCATGGATAATCTTCTCCATTGCCATTCTGGAGGATGTGATGGATCCATCAGGACGTTGGAGGGCAGTCATCTTGGTCTTGTAGTTGGCGAAGGACAGGCGGGCGTTATGAATACTTTTCCCGGCTTCTGCCGCATCTACCAGTACTTCTGCTCTTCTCTCTTTGAGGTCTTCCTTGATCACATCTCTGCACTGCTTTGCGAACTCGGACATTAGCTTGCGGTTGCCTGAGGCATGCGCCAAACCACGCTGGAAAATTAGCTCAAGAGTTTTCGAAGATAGGCGATTTTTTGTGGCTATCTCTCTCTTGGCATTCCTCGCACATTCATGGAGGTGCTGAACCAGTCGATCGTATTCCTCGTCAATATTGTCAACAATGGCATCTTCCCATGTTGCAGCAATAGTACCAAAGAGTGCCCAGTTGGTGGTCATTCTGGGAGTTCTCTTTTTGAACTTTGCAGTCCTTTCTCCCCACTCTATGAAGTATAATTTTGCACAAAGGAGACGGTGGTCGGATCCCATTCGAAATTTTGGGACAACAGCGACATCAGTCAGGCAAAACCGTCCATTGAATATGATGTGGTCTATTTCGTTGTGGAATCGTCCACCGGGAGACTCCCATGTCCATCGTTTAGATTCTGCCTTCTGGAACTGTGAGTTACCATGAATGGTTTTGGTCGACATGATGAACTCAGACAGTCTCTCACCCTGTACGTTCCATTCTAGGCCATGGGTCCCAATGTGAAGTTCTTCAGCTGATCTTCTCGGTCCTATCTTGGCATTAAAATCACCCACAATGATCTTGTAGAAGGTGTGGTCTTCTTTATAGAACTTCTCTAGCTCCATGTAGAACTTCTCGATTTCTCTTTCATCATAATGAGATGTTGGTGCATAGACAACGAAGATATAAACTGCAGGCCTTTGATTCTGTTGAGACAGAAGCGGTCATTGAAGCCCTAGCCAATCAGGGCATTCAAGCCCAATACATCAGGATCTCTGTGAGCTGTATTGCGGATTCACTACCAGGATCTCACCATTCTACAAAGAAGTGATCGTTGACGTCAAGAGAGGGGTGCGGCAGGGTGATACCATTTCACCGAAACTCTTCAGTGCCACCCTCGAGAACATCATGCAACGACTGGAATGGGAAGGAATGGGAGTGAAGATAGATGTTTGGCAACTACACCACCTCCGCTTTGCTGATGACATTGTTTTAATAACACCAAACATCAGCCAAGCGGCACAAATGCTGGTCGACTTTGACCGTGAGTGTGGAAAGGTAGGACTACAGCTGAATCTTACGAAGACAATGTTTATGAGAAACAACCTCGTTCATGACGCCCCATTCGCTCTCAATGGAACCACCATCTCTGAATGCAACAGCTATGTGTATCTAGGTCGAGAGGTCAACATGACAAATGACCTGGCACCCGAGCTGAGCAGGAGGAAGAGAGCGGCTTGGAACTCCTTCAAGAACATCGAAGAAATAGCTAAGAGGACGAAGAACCTCCGGCTCTGGGCACATCTCTTTGATTCCACTGTTCTTCCTGCACTAACATATGCCTCAGAGACCTGGGCCCTACGCAAACAAGATGAGAACGCTATTCAGGTCTTCCAAAGAAGAATAGAAAGAGCTATGCTTGGAATATCACGTTTCACTCAAATGAGAGAAAGAATCCAGAGTTCTGACATCCGTCGACGATCAAGAATCAGGGACGCTGTCTCATTTGCCAAGGTGTCGATAATCAGATGGGCTGGTCACGTAATGAGATTTAAAGACAACCGCTGGACTAGAGCTGTTACCGACTGGATTCCATGGGATGTCAAAAGACCGCGTGGCCGCCCACCTACCAGGTGGTCAGACATCTTCGTCAAGATCAGGAACGATCGGTTTGAGGCTCTTCATGTTCCCGGAGCGAACAGATGCCATTGGGCTACACTAGCACGCGACAGGGACAAATGGAGACGTTACTGGCGCCCGCTCGAGCAAATTGACGACTAACAGGAACTTAAATGAAGTGATTAAGTGAATATCACAAATCACAAATCATCCTGTTATTCGTCGATTGCCTCGAGCAGGCCCCAATAACGTCTCCTTCATCCTAGCCCTGAGATTATATTCAAGGCTCTTTAGGAGAATGAGACCCATCATTGTTACTGGTATTTGGCATATTGGGTACGCCAAGGGGAGTTTGCCAGACTCTGCCCTGTGGGCAGGCTACATTCGGTAATTTGTCAGTTTGTCCAAAGTAGGAATGAGATAATAAGATGACATAATAAGATGTCACGTGTCCACAAATGCGGCTGCGCGGTTCCGGGATCTGGTTTTTATAGTCTCTGAGTCTTGGCCGCTGATGGGATTACACGGAGCCAGGGGGCCAGTTGGTGGGTGTGACCCCCGCCTACTGGAATTGGTAGGATCTGGGTGGAGGATGCTCGGCCTGAATCCGAGTAGGCTTGGAGATCTCGGCCCCGGAACCCGCGTGGCTTTGTCCCTCTGCCAGTACCTTTATGTGTGCGGAGAGTAGTCTCAGCATGGTGGTGGCTGGTCCTGGAGATCTTTGGCTGCCGTAGCCCTGTTCGGGGCGGGGAGGAAAGCTCAACCTGCTCCCCTCCAAGGGGTCCCGGTGAGCGAGGATAGTCAGGCATGGGGTCAGAAAGACCTCCAAAGACCTCCAGGACCAGCCACCACCATGCTGAGACCACTCTCTGCACACATGAAGGTACTGGCAGAGGGACAAAGTCACGCGGGTTCCGGGGCCGAGATCTCCAAGCCTACTCGGATTCGGGCCAAGCATCCTCCACCCAGATCCTCCCAATTCCAGTAGGCGGGGGTCACACCCACCAACTGACCCCCTGGCGCTGTGTAATCCCATCAGTGGCCAAGACTGAGAGACTATATGTGAATATATTGACCAAAAATAATTTGTGACTTTGTAAAACTATTTACTCTCTAACTTTACAATATGTATACCTGCATTTTAATTTCTATAGAAAATACAGACTCAAAAAAATCACTCCAGTGGCCTAAGAAATAGTTTATGTGTTAAGGAGCATCACAACAGTGGCCTGGGCAGACATGGCATCCTCGGGCCCTTGACTTTCAGTCTCATTCCTACATAGCCAAGAATTACAAGGATTGGTCCCTGATATTTCTGAGCTCTGCTTTTTAATGCCTTCTTTAATTTGTTAGACAAATCATCCTTCTTTAGTGTAATGAACAAAAATATTAATAAAACACAGGATAATAAATGGCTGGAATGTTTTTATATAAACAGTAGACATTCAAAATATTTTTTTTCTGCTGTTGATGAAATAATAAACTCTTTAATCATCTATTATACTATTCCTTATGGTGTTCTAATATAATATATTAGACAACTTACCTGTGTGCTTTCTTATTAATCAAAGCACAAAATATAATTGTAATATAAGATAATAATCCCAACAATGTGACTTAATAAATTTTACATATACAGTAGAGTTACATTACCGATTCAAAATTGACTCACAATAATGTCTAAATATTTATATTTACATAATTTTAGGGCTGGAGCGATAGCACAGCGGGTAGAGCGTTTACCTTGCATGCAGCCAATCAGGCTGACCTGAGTTCGATTGCTCCGCCCCTCTCGGAGATCCCGGCAAGCTACCAAGAATGTCTCGCCTGCACGCACGGCAAAGCCTGGCAAGCTACCCGTGAAGCATTCAATATGCCAAACACAGTAGCAATTGTCACGATGGAGATGTTACTGGACTTGCTCGAGCAAATAGTTAAACAACGGGAGGACCGTGACATAATTTTAAATGTTTTAGTGATAGAAAATGTATTATTTGGGGAAAATTGTATATGATGAGAGGGTAAGATCCCACAGGGAGTATAAAAAGGGTTTACATACTTACCCAATATCCATCATTGGGTAAATATGGGGTAAATATCCAAGATATATAAGACACTGGAGCAATAGCACAGTGGTAGGGCGTTTGCCTTACATGCAGCTGCCCCCGGCCGACCAGGGTTTGATTCCTTTGCCCCTCTCAGAGAGCAGGGCAAGCTACTGAGAGTATCTAGCCCTCACAGCAAAGCCTGTCAAGCTACCCATGACGTATTCAATATGCCAAACACAGTAACAACAAGTCTCACAATGGAGACATTACTGGGCCTGTTCCAGCAAATCAATGAACAATGGGAGGACAGTGCTACAGTGCTACAGTTAGAATTTTACAAGAATAAAACATCAAACCACATCATAAAATGGGGAAGAGTGAGCAGAAACTTCCTCAAAGAGAAATACAAGTGACTTAAATACGCATGAAAAAAATGCTGTACATCAGTAATCATCAGAAATATGCAAATCAAAACAACAATGGAGTATCAGCTCAGAGACTTGTATACATCAAAAAGAACAAAAATAATCAGTTCTGAAACAGATGCAGGGAAAAAGGTACGTTCATTCATTGTTGGTGGGAATGCCCACTGGAAAACAAATGGTATTTTTTTTTTGGAAAACAAATGGCATTTTTCAAAACACAAAATATTGAACTTCCATATGACCCAGTAATACCCCGTCTAGGAATAAATACTGGGGGCACAAAAACACAACAGAAATGCCATCTGTACTTCTATGTTTATTTCAGCACTATTCACAGTAGCCACTATCTGGAAACAATCAAAATGCTCAAGAACAGACAACTAGTCAAAGAAACTATGGAACATTAGTGCAATGGAATACTATGCAGCCACTTAGATAAATGAAGTAATGCAATTTGCTTAGAAAAGGATGACATGGAGAGTATCATGCTGAGTAAAATGAGTAAGATGGAGAGGGGCATAGAATGATTTGACTCATCTGTGGAATATGAAAAAACAGTATGAGACTAATACACTAAGGACAGTAGAAACAAGGGCCAGGAGGATTGGTCCATGGTTAGAAGCCTGCATCAAGTGCCAGAAGAGAAGGCAGCTGGGATGGAGAAGGGACAACTATGACAAAGATAGTTGGAAATGATCATCGGGAGGGGAAGTTGCAGGAAGGAAACTAGATGAAGGGTAATGTGCACTGATGGAGGTATGGGTGTTGGAATATAGTATGGATGAAACTCGACTATAAACAGCTCTGTAACAGAGTCTCCTTCCCCCGCGCCTGGCCGTAATTGCCAGGGCCCCTTGGAGGGAGTGGGTTAAGTTTCCCTCCCTGCCCCGACCAGGGTTTCAGCAGCCGAAGACCTCCAGAACCAGTCACCACCATGCTGAGACCACTCTCGACACGCATGAAGGTACCAGCAGAGAAACAAAGGCATGCAGGTCTGGGGTCCTGGGGCAGAGATCTCCAAGCCTGCTCGAATCGGGGCTGAGCATCCTCCACCCAGATCCTCCAAATTCCAGCAGGCAGGGGCCACACCCACCAACTGGCCCCCTGGCCTGTGTAATCTCATCAACGGCCAAGACCCAGAGAGTATAAAACCCAGCTCCCGGAAGAGAACAGCACAGTCTCCTGCCCCTGCGCTTGGCTGTCCTCGCCGGGGTCCCTTGGAAGTAGCGGGTTGAGTTTCCCTCCCTGCCCCAATCAGGGTTCCAGCAGCCGAAGACCTCTAGAACCAGCCACCACCATGCTGAGACCACTCTCCACACCCACCAACTGGCCCCCTGGCGCCATGTAATTCCATCAACAGCCAAGACCCAGAGACATCTTATTATCTCATTCCTACTTTTGACAAACTGGCAGGCTACCGAATGTAACCTGCCCACACGGCAGAGTCTGGCAAACTCCCCGTGGCGTACCCAATATGCCAAATACCAGTAACAATGATGGGTCTCATTCTCCTAACTCTGAAAGAGCCTTAAATATGGCACTTTTTAAAAAATCTCAGGGCTAGGACGAAGGAGACATTACTGGGGCCTGCTCGAGGCAATCGACGAATAACAGGATGGTCGTGATCGTGATCATGGTCGTAACTGTGAATCTCATATTGATTCAATAAAAAATAATGCAAAACAATTTTTTAAAAAGTGGGTTTCCTGATAGATAAGATCAAACAGTATAGTTAAAACTTAATGTTTAGGGGTGGAACCATTCATACAGTAAGGGAGGTATCTGCCTTGCATGCACTTGATCAGGTTTTATCCGTATAACCACATAATTATCCACTGGGTAAACTCATGAGTGATTCTTGAAAGCACAGTTAGGAGCAATCCCTGAGCACTGTCAGGTGTGGCCACAAACCAATCATAAACTTTGTGTGGCCACATCTGATGAATGCTGAATATTGATGTTCTGGATTTCAGGTAGCATATTCATCTTTGATCTGGAGATAGGGACACTCCAAGTGGTTCTCAGCTGGGAGTAGGACAAAATGTATGGAGAATCATTTCCAGGATCTTGCACATGCAAGGAACTTGCAGTCATGATGAATCAAAGCTAGTCCTAATACTTATATCACATAGCCTCCCCTCCTCTCAAAGAACCCAGCAAGCTACTGAGAGTATCTTGCCCACATGGCAAAGCCTGGCAAGCTCCTCGTGACATATTCAATATGCCAAAGCAATAACAGCAAGTCTCATATTTGTTGTGAAACGTACTGGTGCCCTCTCAAGCAAATCGAACAACAGGAGGACAGTGCCACAATGCTATAGTACAGAAGTTTATGGAGCTAATATCTTCCATTCTTATATTTGTTTTACCTCACCTCTTATGTCATATCACTTATTTTCCTAGAGAATATAGGATTAGTTTCTAAATAGGTAACTTAAAATTATTGATTCTCTGTTTCCTAATGTCTGTTTTAAGTTAAATCTATTTAACATGGATTTCAGATATATGGCTTCCTTTCAAAATGAATAGAAAACTTTTTCATCTCAGTTATCTACATTGCAGTTTGCAATGTTTTTCTAATGTCTTTTTCCCCTCTACTATTACACATCTGTTATTACGGATTTAAGTGAGGGTGAATATTAAGCCAAACTCGGGGACTATTTCTTGCAGTGTGTTCAGAAGTGACTTCGTGTGCTGCCCAGGGAAATTTATGCAGTGTCAGATATTAAACTGTGCTCCACTGCATGCAAGGCCTGCACTCTGCTCTTGTACTCTTTTTCTAGCCCCAATGCTATTAACCTTTAACCTTATTGAGAATTCTGCCACTATTTAACTCTCCCTTTAGTTTCCATAAAGGTAAGGTAAAGGTAAAGGCCCTCCCGTTGATCGTCGATTTGCTCGAGCGGGCCCAGTAACTTCTCCATTGGAGACTTTGTTGTTACTGTGTCTGGCATATCGAATACTCTCGGTAGCTTGCCGGGCTCTCCGAGAGGGGCGGAGGAATCGTACTCGGGTCGGCCATGTTGGCCGCTTGTAAGGCGAACGCCCTACCCGCTGTGCTATCGCTCCAAGTTTCCATAATAGTATATATCTACAAGTACACCACTTACCTTGATTATCATAATTTAAATTATTGTAAATAAAACCCTTCGCTACTTTTCAAAGTAATAATTTTGAATAACCATTTTCATACATTTCCAAAGAATCATTTGGCATTGATTCCTAACTTGTTTCATGATGGCAGATTTATATCATTAAAGTGGGGAGCAGGCAGAACCGAGGCCATATGCCATATAGAAATATATTTTTTAAAAGCATAAATGATAGGAAAAAGAAAAAGAAGGAAAGGAGTAAAAAGAGAAAGATGAGAAAGATTAACAACGCTGTAATGGGAAATGAGTCTAGTATGGAACGAACATTAACGCAGTGGTTTCCTGGAGTGCAATCTCATATGCTATAATAAACATCAAGGCAAGAAGTGAAGATAAATTTGATCAATTTTCTTGTCCTAGCAAAGAACTTGAACAAGGATGCTGTTAATAACAACTGCTCACCTTCCCTGCTGTTATGTGGAATTGTGAGAAAGACATTCTGATTAAAAACTACAACAAAAACTATTGCTGTAGAGTGACAGAGATATATGGTAGCATGTAAATTGAGTCAGACACATTCTCTAAGCTATAAGTGAGCTCTGAGGAAGAACATTTTATACTTTAGCGTTTCTGATCTTAAACTGAGTGTGTAACACACCCCTTTCCCCCCTAAAATTTACCATTAAAGTTGAAGAAAGATACAAATGAAGGCGGGACTGTATTCAGGTCATAGAAATTTAAATGCTAGAATAAATGACAGAAAATAAAAATTAAGAATCAAAAACTAAAAGTAATAGCCTCAAGTAAAACAGTTTTTTCTTCATGAATTATCAATCTTCTGACTAAGTTATTTTATCCATATCTAAACCTCAAAGCCTCAAAGTTAACCCAGTCCACAAAACACTATGTTTGTTTAATTTGCATTCAAATCACCTTGCTTTATATAAGAAATACAAGAAAATTCAATTTTTTACAAAGCATTATTTCAGAATTTTATTTTAAGAAACTCATGTATAATTCTGATCAGGAGTTACATTTAAAACATATTTAAATACTACAAATTTTCTATTTCATTTGTTTCCTTTCTAATTTTCAATATACTAGATCATACTCTATAATGAAATTTGACTTGTTACTGATACTGCAGCTGACATGGAATGACTAAATCAAAGATAGCAATCATCGACCCTTATGTATAAAGCATCAAATTTGAAGCTTCAAAATATTTCTTATTATTTAGTGTTGGCCAAAGCAACCATTTTTGCTTATTGTTTTTAGAAAATGAAAGAGAACAATTAAATATATTAAAGATTCCCACTCCCTAAGCTGTTATAATTTGAATTTAGGTGTGAAACATTTTTTTTGTGACTGAGTATCAGATATATTTTGGAAAAATTACACATCCTACATAAAAATAATTATGGTGATGGAAATAATGCAACAGATTTTATTATATAATAAATATAACCTTAAATACAAAAAAAGATAATGATTGAACTATGCACAATTGATAAATTATATGGAAATTGGGGCCTTATACACAAGAAACTATATTCACCCCACATATTAATTTATATTTCTGCCATTGAGTAACTGGGAAAAAGACTTTCAGAAATGGAGAAAATGGATTTTATTTTTACATACTCTTCAGCTTTACCTGAAGCAAATCACCAAATCATCTGCATTTAGCATCTAGTCTTCAGAAGTAATGGTATAATTTAAGTGATAATTTTCTGACTATACCTGCTGATAATTTGAGAATATATAAAATGTTAATCCATATAATATCTATGTAAATAATTGATTTGGTGGTTTAATACAATATTAAAAATTCTATTTAAACTTATTAAATTTGATTTCTTCATTTTGTTCTTCAGGGTATGATGTCCCAAACCTTGCTTTATGTTTCAGTAAGTGACAAAGGTTCTGTCAGTCAAATGTTTATGCTAGAATTTAAACTGAATTACTTTTGGAATTGTTATTGTATCTTGGATTCCCATATAAGCTGCAATATCTATAAATGTCTAAACTAATAATGATGACTTTAGTGAATTGTTTAAATAATGAATATTGTAAAGAAATTTTATATATTTGACAAAACAGTTATGTACTAAAGTAGGGAAATTATTTTATAAGTGTGTTTAGCACTCTGTGTGGAGGTTGCTTCCAAGTGATACATGTGACACCAGGCTACTCCTGGTAATAGTTGGCCAATTCTGCTGATGGTTCAACGCTAGGGATCAAGAATGGTACTGTTTGTCCCTGTCCTAGGGCCTCCCATACCAGACTAGTGTTCTAACCACTGAATTATCTTCTAGACTTCATTTTTTGTTTAATTAGCATCATATATATTTTGTGTGAATTATGAAAGTGAGACAAATGTTTGATTTTGATAAATAATAAAAGAATGAAGCACAAAAGTGAAATAGTGAGTGAAGCCTTAATCTTTTTATATGGCATGAGGTAGTGGTTTATTCTGTCACTCCGTTTTTGCATGTAGCTATACAGTTTCCCCAACATAACTGATTAAAGAGATCTTTCACATGTTTGGACCTAGCTCTTTGTCATAAATTAATGACATATTTTGGAGGTCTCACTTCTGGATTCTCAACTGTTCTTGGAGACTTTTAATAATTGCTTTACAAAATATCATCTGTTTATAGACTTGTGTATTTTGTTTCTAGTTCTACCAGTGGACAGAGACACACACAATAAAACACACTTTAAGAAATAGAGCTTTATTATAATTAAGCTATTCCATATTTTTCTACTTTATAGATAATCAATAACAATTCAAGCTATTGAATTAATATCATAATAAACTAAAAGGTAATAAAAGCAGTAGCTCAATAAATGAGTTTGAAATCTTAACATCTTTGAGACCATTGTATCACTTTATCACTGTCCTCCTGTTTTTCATCGATTTGCTCGAGCAGGCCCAGTAACATTGTGAGACTTGTTATTGTGTTTGGCATATCGAATACATCATGGGTAGCTTGCCAGGCTTTGCCGTGCGGGCGAGATACTCTCAGTAGCTTGTCGGGCTCTCTGAGAGGGGCGGAGGAATTGAACTCGGGTCGGCCATGTTGGCTGTGTGCAAGGCAAATGCCCTACCCACTGTGCTATCGCTCCCGTTAAGCATCTTTGAGATAAGGGAAGCGATCTCAAAATATTCTAGAAGTAATAACATTTTAGTTTTGGCTTCTATTTATCTCACTTCAGTAACCCTATCATTTTATATACTAACTGTCTGTTGTGTTAATTTGAATCTACTCTTACCTCAGGAAGTAAATTTCAGATTATGGATAATATCATATATGTAAGTAATTTAATATATGATTAGACACAATTATATACAAAACCACAGCAAAGAAAAATATCAATAAATATATATCTATGTATTTCATATATGTACTAATCTATCACAAGATAGATTAGCCTTTGTTGCTTTTTAGGAATTCTATTCATACTTTGTATTAAGTATCAGTGCGGAATACTAACATTTCTGTCTTTTAAAAATATTCCAAGAAAAAAATCAGAAAATTCACGAAGTACTTTGTTGGTACACTATTAGAAAACAAACAAAACATTTTCTTGCATTAAGTTTGTCAGAAAGTTCTCTCTCTGTGTCTATAATTTATTATGTTTCTGCTTTTAGTGATAAGGGCATAGGTATATTTATTTCAATTGGACATTTATTGGATAGTATATTTAAATTTAAGTTGGGCTACTTGATCATGTCCAGCTGTGGAAGTATGAATTATTCATCTTAAGATTCTCTCTGTTACAATGATGTCCTTTGAATACTGAATGATTTTTAAAAGAAAATGTATTTTTTAGCAGTGATAATCCTTTAATGTCAATTTCTAATGTAAGCATGAGCTGAAGGCAAATTGGTTTCTGGATGAAGAAATTTACATTAGATCAGAATGATCATATAGAGTACATACACAGAACAGAGCTTACCATGGTAAGACGATGGATGATTAAAAGGGAATCAAGCCGGGAAGCCGGCACTCAGGTGGGGGGTGTGATATGGGAGCATTTTATCAGTATTTTCTTACAGTATTTTAAATCTTGGTGCTAATATTTTTTAATGACAAGTTGCACTCACTTAAGGAAAAAACAATTGAGTTTAAATATTTGAATGACTCATCTCTATTTTGAATCATAAAAATACCATTAGTAGATAGATATTACACTTTAGAAAAATCTTGACAATAATTACAAATGATTAATTTTTTCTTAGACTTGAAGGATGACAATTCATACATGTCCATGTTTAAATATTCTTAAGATTCTTTTGAATTCGAAGAGTATAGTGTGAGACTACTATTTAAAAATAGTCAACCTGCCCATTGTTTTGCTTTTAATCTTAAGAAATCCACTGTTTCATTGAGAAGGTCAGTATTAGTGCATGATGACACTGATTTATACAATTTTAATAGGCCCCAAGAATCATTTATAAAATATAATATATAAAAATAAAGTACTGATATATTTCTGCTCTTAGAATGGTTCTACATAAAAATTAAAATTAAAATAAATAAAAGACAAGAAAGTATATATAAAGTGTCCAATAAGAAAATCATATTCAACAATAATAAGGTATCATCTCACACCATAGAGACTGACAAAAACAACCAGTGCTGGTGCAAATGCGGTGAGAAAGAAACTCTCCTTCATTGTTTTTAGACTGGTCCAGCCTTTTAGGAAAATAATATTGGCATCCCTCAAAACGCAGAAATTGAAGTTCCATATAACCCCACAGTACCACTTCTGGGAATTTCTCCTGGGGCCCAAACACACAGCAGAAATGTCATCTGAACCTCTGTGTTCATTGCAGCACTATTCAAAATAACCAGAATCAGGAAAAAATCCTAACCTCAAGAACAGAATACTCACTAAAGAACCTGTGGTAAATCTACACTATGGACTCCTTGTTAGCTACTAGGATAAATGAGGTCATAAAATTTCCATATAAATGGATAGACATGGAGAGTATTATACTGAGTGAAATGAGTCAAAGAAGGACAGATATAGAATGATTGCACAAGGGATTTGTGGGATATAAAAAAAAAAAGAAAAGCATAGTATAAGACTAATACTTACGGACAGAGGAAACGAGAACCTGGATGTATAGTCAATGTTTGGAAGCTTGCCACAAGTTGTGGTGATGATAGGGAAACTAGGACAGAAAAGAGACAAATCTGCCAAAGATAGTTGAAAATGATCACTCTGGATAAGAACCGAGTGAGTGCTGAAAACAGGTAAAGGGACAAACATGATAACCTTTTAGTATGTGTTGCAAACCCAGAGAGAGAGAGAGAGAGAGAGAGAGAGAGAGAGAGAGAGAGAGAGAGAGGCAGACACAGATACACACTGAGACAGAGACACACATACATAGAGAGAAAGATTTGAGAGCAGGAGAAAGAGAGAGAAAAATTGCCTGCTGCAGAGCTAGTCTGGGGACCGGGGGGCAAGAGGGAAACCAGGGACACTCTGGTGGAAAATGTACACTGGTGAATGGACAGGTGATTGAACATTGTATCACGAGAACCCAATCACAAATAAAATTTTACCTGTGTATTTTATGGTAATTTAATAAAAATATTTAAAATTCATAAAATATTTACATCTTTTAAAATAATTTTAAGTTGTCAGAAATTTATGATTACAAAAATATAAAAAATCCCAAATGATTTTGAAGCATTAACAATATAATATTAAATGCATTGTTTTGCCTATGGTGGGAGTTGGGGGGAAGGGATACAAAAAGACAAAGACAGCAGAATTATATTTGCACCAAAGATTATGCTTACACCAAAGGTAATGAGTATGGGGAATGAAGAAATGGATGGTATTCAAAAGATTAATCAGTACTAGGGAGTGACATAATGTACAGTTACTGGCCACAACATACACTCTTACATGATAGATATGGAAAGCAAGAGAGCAAATCTTACAACTTCTCAGCATTAGGAGAAAAATTCCCTGTTTCTTCATTTTCTTTTCATTGTGCCTACATGGAAACCCAGTGTTAGGAGATCTAGTTGCAATCGCAGCTCAATAAATGCAAATCCAACCATCATACTGTGTCTTAACAATACACACTAATGTCTATCAATTTTTTTCTCAACAACACTGAAAAATAATAAGAAAATGTAAAAATAAGTTCTACCCTGAGTCTAAAATAAAAACCAAACAAGAAACAAAGATCTTCTTTTAAAATATTTTTATTGTTAAAAATGATTTTTAAAATATCTTGTTTCTAAAAATATTAGGACTTTTTCATAAAACATATAAAAGACAAACACACATAGGGTATAGTTCTTCAATTTACAGGTAACTAGGAAAATACAAATTAAAACCCAGTGAAAAAACATTACCGAATAACAAAATACTAAATATATGTATAATATATACATATATATGTGTGTATAATATAAATGTTATCAATCATATGGAGACATTAAAATCCACAAAATTATGCAAATATAAAATATTTCTTTTGAAAATATACTTTTTTTTTTGCTTTTTTTTTTTGGATCAGACCAAGTTATTCTTGATCTGATCCAAAGAAAATGCAAAAAAAAAAAAAATTCATTCAGAAATTACTTCTGGCGGTGCTCAGGCGACCATATGTAATTCTGGAAATGAAACCCGGATCAGACACGTGCAAGGAAAACACCCTACCTGATGTGCTGTTTCTCCAGCCCCTATTTTAGTTTTTTAGCACAAATACATACCCTTATAAGATCCAATGATTTCACTCCTCAATTTCTATCCAAATGAAGTCAGTATTTGTACACATACTCACATAAATGTACATAAATGCTTTATTTCTAATAAGAAATATTTCTACAAATGAATGGAAGTTCTGTCATAGCAATATAAATGTTCTATTACTCAGCAATATATGAATGCACTATTTA
Organism: Sorex fumeus; assembly: GCF_029834395.1. Taxonomy (NCBI): domain Eukaryota; kingdom Metazoa; phylum Chordata; class Mammalia; order Eulipotyphla; family Soricidae; genus Sorex; species Sorex fumeus. The sequence continues at coordinate 680,176 of NW_026606075.1, read as the reverse complement.
TACATAGTACAAGATATGGGTCTCAAAATAATTATGCCTGGTGAAAAATAAAAGACTACATTAGTATTTATTGCATTGTTTATAGAAAATTTGCAACAATTCAAACTAAACAACATAATGACAGAATATAGCCCTGTGGATTCTAGAGAAGGGGGTTGGGTTCAAAAAATAAGAGAAAGAATGGTGAATTGAGACCGTTGACATCTTCAAACTCTACTACAAGGCAGTAATAATTAAAACAGCATGGAACTGGAACAAAGGCAGAGCGGTAGACCAATGGAACAGAGTTGAATATACTCACATCTCCCCCCAAGCATACGAGCATCTAATCTTCGATAAGGGGGCAAGAAAAGTGAAATGGAGCAGGGAAACCCTGTTTAACAAATTATGCAGGCAAAACTGGATGGCTACATGCAAAAAAATGGGCTCAGATCTCTGCCTAACTCCATGTACAAAAATAAGATCTAAGTGGATTAAAGACCTCAACATCGGACCGGAATCCATAAGGTAGATTGAGGAAAAAGTTGGCAAAACCCTCCATGACATAGAAGCTAATGGTGTCTTCAAAGATGTCACACCGTTGGCAGAGCAAGTGAAAACAGAGATAGACAAATGGGACTATCTTAAACTAAGGAGCTTCTGGACCTCAAAAGAAACAGTGACCAAAATACAAAGACAGTCTACAGAATGGGAAAGGATATTCGCCAACTACACATCTGATAAGGGGTTAATTTCAAGGATATACAAAGTACTGGTTCAACTCCACAAAAAGAAAACATTCAACCCCATCAAAAAATGGGGAGATGAAATGTATAGAAATTTTCACAAAGAAGAAATCTGAATGGCTAAAAGGCACATGAGAAAATGTTCCACATCATTAATCATCAGGGAGATGCAGATCAAAACCACAATGAGATATCACTTCACACCACAGAGACTGGCCCATATCCACAAGAACAAAAGCAACCGGTGCTGGCGAGGATGTGGTGAGAAAGGGACACTCCTTCACTGTTGGTGGGAATGCCGACTGGTTCAGCCCTTCTGGAAAACAGTATGGACCATTCTCAAAAAATTAGAAATTGAGCTCCCATTTGATCCAGCAATACCAGTCCTGGGAATATATCCCAGAGAGGCAAAACAAGTATAGTTGAAGTGACATCTGCAACTGCCTGTTTATTGCAGCACTCTTTACAATAGCCAGAATCTGGAAAAAACCTGGGTGCCGGAGAACAGATGACTGGTTAAAGAAACTTTGTTACATTTACACAATGGAGTACTATGTAGCTGTTAGAAAGAAATTCACCTACAAGTGGTACTACATGGAAAGTATCATGTTAAGGGAAATGACTCAGAAAGAAAGGGATAGACATAGAAAAACTGCTTTCATCTGGGGAACATAAAATAACAAAATAGGAAACTAACACCCAAGAATGGCCTAGATTAGTACCAGGAATTCTACTCCATGACTTGGAGGCCAACCACACATACTAGGGAAAAGGGAGCTCAGATAAGGAGGGGAACACCAAATAAAGGTGTTGGGAGGACCCTCCCAGGATGGGAGAAGCATGCTGAAAGTAGACTATAGACCAAACGTGATTGCCACTCAATGTTTCTTTTGCAAACCACAACACCCAAAAGGAGAGAGAGAACAGAGGGGAATGCCCTGCCACAGAGTCATGGTGGGATTGGGGGGATGGGGGTGGGAGGGAACTGGGATTCGTGGTGGTGGGAAGTGGGCACTGGTGGAGGGAAGGTATTTGATCATTATATAATTGAAACCCAAGCACAAAAATATGTAAGTCTGCAACTGTACCTCATGATGTCTCACTATTAAAAAAATTTTTAATAAAATAAATAAATAAATTTTAAAAAAATAAGAGAAAGAAAGTTTTGAAACTAATGTACAGTTTTAGTATCCTTATTTTGATGATATTTTCTTCAGTGAAAAAATGTCAGAATTTAACACATGAAACATTTTAATATGTGTACTTTATTGCATTAAAATATGTATTACAAAGGTTAAAAATGAGGAGAGGGACTGGAGTGATAGCACAGTGGTTAGGGTGTTTGCCTTGCATGAGGCCAACCAGGGTTCGATTTCCAGCATCCCATATGGTTCCCCGGAGCACCGCCAAGAGTAATTCCTGAGTGCAAAGGTAGGAGTAAACCCTGTGCATTTCCGGGTGTGACCCAAAAAGCAAAAAAAACAAAGAGGAGAAAAAACTATAGCCAAGTTTCTTCAGTATGTGGTTGATTTTTGGTTTTCTGGGTTTGAGGCCACGTCTTGTGTTGCTCTCGAATTACACCAGTGGTGCTTTGGGAACCATGTGGGATGTCAGGGATCAAACCCTGGTCGACCATGTGCAAGGCAAACACCCCACCACTGTGCTATCACTCTGTCCCTGGATTTTACTTTATAAATAACTCATGTTCCTAAAATAGACGAGTGGATAAAAAGATTTAAAGAAAAAACTATACTATATATACAAGACAGAATAATACAGGGCTATAATAAAAAAATAAAATTTGCTTCAGTGTGAGTAGAATGAGATGGTTTCATGAAGTCAGAGGGTAAGCAACTGATGCATCATGCTTCATATGTAGGTGCAGAGAAACATAGAAGGAAAAAGACAATAGTCAATGGTAATAGACTTTAGTAGTCACTTATAAAAATGTGTCATCCAAGGAGCGGGGCTGTGTGTGAAGGGATACTGCGAACTACAACTCTATTATTAAATATTGCAAGGCACATGCGTAAACAAAAACCGTAAGAAAAACAAAAGCAACAACAAAAATTAAAAGCATGCCAATAATATTTCTATAATCCTATTAAAAAGACATTATTTTACCTTTTAACTTCATAATTTACAAATAAAAAATTTAGGTACTACCAAAAATGCAATGAATAGTTATTTTAGTCTGTTTCTTAGCCCCTTATTTTCCCAGCATGTCACAGGTATTTAATTATTTTTATAATTATGAATTCATCGGAAATTGCTTTGGGGAGGAGATTGATTTGAAATGCAATCAGTATATTAACAAGATTTAACTTTTAATTTCTTTTTCAACACCAACCCCACCATTATTATTTGGGATTTTACCCCACCACTCAGATCTGCCGAAAAGGCAACATTAGACAATTTGTTTTCTATTGCTGATTGTGAATTCCATATGATGATTTTGTAATTCTGTAGTTTAATAAGCAAATCTGGAGGGATTTATGTCAAAGCCCCTGGTTTCCAAGCTTTGTTTCTGAGTCTCTGAGATCATGGCTGATAAGCAGCTTGATCAACAGCCAGAGGGCTCGTTTATGGGTGGCAACTCGGGGTCTCGTAGGGTGGGTGGGGGGAAAAGGGCCGGCTCCACCCCCAACCCATGAGGCCCCGTGGTCCTCATAACTGCGGGCCCTCCCTAGCTCTCCCTGGGCCGCTGGAAACCTAATGTGTATTCTGCATGCATTTCTGCCAAAATCGCTGGGTTCTGAGATTTATTTCTGAGTCTCTGGAATCATAGCTGATAAGCAGTTCAATCAGCAGCCCTAACTTTCAATTTTTTAAAAATCCTTTTTTGATTTTGCACAGTGGTAGGGCGTTCGCCTTACAAGCGGCCACATGGCCTCAATTGCCCTTAATTCCTATTACCCCAAAAGTAGGGTCACTACGAGGTACTGGATGGACCCAAGAGAAGCTGTGAGCTACCCTGGTAGCAAAAAGGGTCAGGCCAAGCACCGTAATACTTAACTATAAGATAAGAGCACAGTTATGAACAAATTCTGTCATGATCCAGTGATTAACAACAGGTTTAGGATTTGCTAGGGTTAGGGAAGACTAATATGGCCTGAGCACTATGATCTGGGATCTATAGTGAGATGTCCCTAGGAGAGCCACCCTATAAGCTTAATGTATCTCTTCCAGTGTCCCTAAAAATGACTAACATTATTAAGAAGTAGAATTAAGATGAATGTTTAAATGGTTACTGAACTAAGGAAAGGAGAAACACGACCCTGGATGGGATTTCACCCTTGAGTGGATCTCCTAGCTACAAGAGATCTTTGTCTTATCTCAAAAGAGCTTCCCTCTGAAGGAAGGACTTTCATATGTTGACTGTGCTATCTGACTCAGGTGTACTTGCTATCCCCAACGCTTGGAGGTTGGGGCTAGACCAAAGCTGTGAGAAGAAGTATGGAGAGACAGAGCATGGGGGAACGGGAGACCTGAATGGGGAGTTTACTGAGACTTGAACAGGCACACGGGGAGAATGGAATAAACTGCAACTAACCACCGCCCACCTTGGCGGCCCTGTTTCCTCCTTTATGCATCTGTTGGCAGTGACTGCAGGCCAGGATGGGGGAGAGGCTCATGACTGCAGAATGCACATTGTGGGAGAGAGAGACCATGCCACCACTGCTCACTTATTTATTTTGTGATTATACAGGGGGTGAGTCAGATTTTGTGATGCTACAGAGAGATTAAGGAAGGGCTTGGGATGCATTAGAAGATTCGCTTTATCAGTATGACATTGCTAAGTAATGCAGAAGTAATTCACAGGCCCTCCACATGCTCCAAGTTACCTGATTTTTGTTTACATAAATGCAACTAATTTCTTCATGTTTACTGCATTCTCCAAATGCACTGTCTTTAATTGGTTACCCTGTCCAATTTCTTCCACTTGAAAATGAAATATTGAAGCAAATTGGAAATACTATTTTAAAAGGGTAACAACTGAAGTCAGTGCTGGTTTCCTAGGAACATGTTTGCAAACCTGCCACAGTCTTAAATATTTAGGATCCTTCTTCTATCTGTGGAGATTCCTGTGCTGCCATGGATTTATAATCCCCTGTCTGCACTGACTTGCCATTAATTACGCTAAAAAAAAGAAACAAACAACCACACACACAAAATTAAGCATTTGAAATTCTGGGTCATTTCATTTGGGTAGCATTATAATTGCATCCTAATAAGAGGCATGTTGAAGCATCTCTTCCAAATTTTTAAAAATGCACCCAAAGCATAGAAGTGTAACAAATTTTGTATAAGGAAGTATAAAATACATGAAATTAGATTAATGATTGGTTTAATAACCCATCCTTAAATGTCTTTATCTAGGCAAAGTTGATCATTTGATATTGTTATTTAGTATTAGACTCTGTGACACTATTGCCTAATTTGTAAAATTTTCAGTTATATGAAAATATGAATATATGAAAGCATTTTGTTGCACAGAATATCTTACCTAAAATGTCCTGATTTTATTGGCCTATAAAAATTTAATTATTTTTGTAATTTGGCTTATTTCAAAATGTCTTTTCCTGTGTACTATATGTACTCTCTGCTACATTAATTCTCATTTGAATAAATTTTACCAATCTACAATCTGCTGGTTTTCTTTTTAACATGCACATAAAACACTGAAATGTTTGCATTTGATATTTGTTTGAAAGTTGTGCTTTCATATTTTTGAATGCTTACAATACCAAAACTCCTGAATCATTTTCACTCATCGCTGCTGCTGTTGGGAAAAGGTAAATCAGAAAGCAGCTTGCTTTGTCTTTATGAAAACTCAATATTGCTTGGACGAAAAATTATTTTCAAGAATTCATAGATGGAGGAGAGTCACAGATTTGTAAAGGAAAGGAATCACAAATTAGAAAAAATGGTAATTCAAGTGATTATTTGCTTTCTAGAATTGACCTGTTTTTATTAAACACAGATATTGACTCATATGTCTGTATAGTGTGTTTTTGGGATATAGTTTCACAGTCCTTCAAAATATATATTGTGATAGTATAGCCCTCACCCAAATGCCAATTTCCTTCCACTAGACTCCTCCACACTCTCAAATCACTACTCTACCACTTTTTAAATCTCTGTTCTTAGGTCAAAGGTCAAGTTTCCTTTGGCTTTCTCTGTTCCTTTTTTTCTCTGTCCTTACATCCCATATACGACTGAGAGAAGCTGGTATTTGTCTTTCTCCTAATATATATATATATATATATATATATATATATATATATATATATATTTGGTTAATCCTGGCTCTACACTCAGGAATTAGCACAGCAGTAGGGTGTTCGCCTTACAAGCGGCCAACATGGCCGACCTGAGTTCGATTCCTCCGCCCCTCTCGGAGAGCCCGGCAAGCTACCGAGAGTATCTCGCCCGCACGGCAGAGCCTGGCAAGCTCCCCGTGACGTATTCGATATGCCAAACACATGGAGACGTTACTGGGCCCGCTCGAGCAAATCGATGATCAACGGGAGGGCCTTTTCTGAAATTTCTGAACACTCAGGAATTACTCCTGGCGGTGCTTAGGGTACCACATGGTTATCATGTGGATATGGTTGATGGTGCTGAATCCTTTGCGGAACCCAGCTTGCTCGCATGGTTGTCCTTCATCTAGTGTTCTGCCAATCCTATTTAGGATGACTTGAGTGAACAACTTATAGATGACAGATAATAGGCAGGGATTTTAATCAGGAGCCCCACCCTACCCTGCCCTGTCTGCTCCTACCAACCCCTAGAGACCCAGTGATCCGATTGCACACAGAAGACCCACACTACCCCTACTGGGACCAGATAAATACCCCACTGGCAGACCTCCACTACCGACACTACGTCCACTACCCAGCCGCCGCCACACTCCAGGACGCTATTCGGACCCACAACACATTATAAGACACTAAATACCCATCTTCCAGAATTGCCGTACCATATTTGATAGGATTCAAATATGGTAACACCTACGCGGGCAATTATTGGTCGCCCCAAAAACCTCTATCCCTCTCGGAAAGACTGGCAAGCTACCGAGAGTATTCCGCCCACACGGAAGAGCCTGGCAAGCTATTCGTTGTGTATTCGATATGCCAAAACCAGTAATTACAACTGGTCTCATTCACCTGACCTTGGAGGCTTCACCTACATGGCAGCACTGAGAAGGATGAGAAAGTAGAGGCTCATAAAATCTCAAGGTTGAACTAGGCTGCCACAATGAAGGAAGACAAAAATGATTGTCTGTACTTTCAATGCACATACGTTAGCATCAGATGCATCCATCGAGGATCTGATCGTACAAGCGAGAATGATCAAGTACAACATCATTGGTCTGACTGAGATAAGAAGGCACGAATGTCACCATGCCGTTTTCGACACTGGAGAAGAATTATTCCTCGGAACATGTGATAAAAGAGGTGTCGGAGGCGTCGGTGCCCTTGTCAACACAATCTTGGCCATGAGCATTGATTCATTCGAATGCCTAACAACCCGAATTGGACATTTACATTTGAATAGATGTGGCTCACTGCCTGCAGTTTCTATCTTCATTGTCTACGCACAAACGTCTCATTATGATGAAAGAGAAATCGAGAAGTTCTACATGGAGCTGGAGAAGTTCTATAAAGAAGACCACACCTTCTACAAGACCATTGTGGGTGATTTTAATGCCAAGATAGGACCGAGAAGATCAGCTGAAGAACTTCACATCAGGACCCATGGCCTAGAATGGAATGAACATGGTGAGAGACAGTCTGAGTTCATCATGTTGACCAAGACCATTCATGGTAACTCACAATTCCATCAACAGCCGGCTGGAGCAATAGCACAGCGGGTAGGGCGTTTGCCTTGCATGCAGCCCACCCAGCCAACCCAGATTCAATTCCCTCCCTCCTCTCAGAGAGTCTGGCAAGCTACTGAGAGTATCTCATCACACGGCAAAGCCTGGCAGCTGCCCGTGACATATTCTATATACCAAACACGGTAACAAGTCTCACAATGGAGATGTTACTGCGTCCGCTCAAGCAAATCGATGAACAATGGGAGGACAGTGACAGTGACATCAATAGAATTGTAAATTGTGACGCCAAAAAAAAAATTCAATTACTTTCATGAATGATCCTAAAGTTCATATAAAATTGCCAAGGGATCCAAACATCCAATGCAATCTTAAAAACAATCTGAAGGGGAGATGGAGTGATAGTACAGTGGGTAGAACATTTGTCCTGCATACAGTCAACCTGAATTCAATTCCTAACATCCCACATGGTCCCCAGAGCACTGCAGGGGTAATTCCTGGGTGCAGAACCAGGTCTAATCCCTGAGCATCGCCAGGTGTGACCTAAAAAACAAACAAACACCATGCCAAGTGGGAGAACTCACACAATCCAAATCAAAATTTATAACAAAACTTAAAAATTAAAATTTTGTGCTAGTATAACACAAAATTGTACTAAAATATGAGCATGAAAATAAATCCACTGATCAATGATCACTTGATATACTGCTACTCATCGATTTGCTTGAGCGGGCGCCAGTGACATCTCAATTTATCCCTGTTACATACTAGCGTAGCCCAATGGCATCTGCTCATTCTAGGAAGAGCCTCAAACCGAGTTCAGGGTCTTGATGAAGAAGTCTGACCATCTTGTAGGTGGCAGCCACATGATCTTTTGACATCCCGTGAAATCCAGTTGGTAATCGCTATAGTCCAGTGGTTGTCTCCAAATCTTATTATGTGTCCAGCCCATCTGATTTTCGATGCCTTGGACAATGAGACAGCATCCCTGATTCGTCATCGTCGACGGAGGTTGGAATTCCGGATTCTTTCTCTCATTTGAGTGAAACGTGATACTCCAAGAATAGCTCTTTGATTCCTCTTTGAGAGATCTGAAGAGCGTTCTCATCCTATTTGCGTAGGGCCCAGGTCTCTGAGCCCTATGTTAATTCAGGAAGAACAGTGGAATCAAAGAGATGTGCTCAGAGCTGGAGGTTCTTTGTCCTCTTAGTTATTTCTTCGACGCTATTGAAGGCATTACAAGCCACTCTCTTCCATATAAGTAACTCAGATGCCAGGTCATTCTTCATGTTGTCTTCTCGATGTAGGTACACATAACTGTTGCATTCAGAGATGTTCATTCTGTTGAGAGCGAATGGAATGTCAGGAATAAGACTGTTTCTCATGAACATTGTCTTCGTGAGATTCAGCTGTAATCCGATATTTCCACACTCATGATCAAAGTCAGTCAGCATTTGTGCCACTTGGCTGATGTATAGTGTTATTAAAACGATGTCATCAGCAAAGCAGAGGTCGTACAGTTGCCGAACATCTATCTTCACTCCCATTCCTTCCCATTCCAGACATCACATGATGTTCTCAAGGGTGGCACTGAAGAGTTTTGGTGAAATGCTATTACCCTGCAGAACCCCTCTCTTGACATGGATGAATACTTCTTTGTAGAATGGTGAGATCCTGGTAGTGAATCCGCAATACAGCTCATGGAGGATCCTGATATATTGAGTTTGTACGCCCTGATTGGCTAGGGCTTCGATGACCGCTTCCGTCTCAACAGAATCAAAGGTCTTCTTTAAATCAATGAATGTTAGACAGAGCGGCATCTTGAACTCCTGAGAAACCTCAATGAGCTTGGTTATCGTGTGGATATGGTCGATCGTTCTGAATCCTTTTCAGAACGCGGCTTGCTTGCATGGTTGTCCTTCATCTAGTATTCTGTCAATCCTATTCACGATGACTTGAGTGAACAGCTTGTAGATGACAGACAATAGGCAGATTGGGCAATAGTTGCCAATGTCATGGATGTCTCCCTTCTTGTATAGTAGTGCAGTCCTGCTGGTTTTCCATTGGGATAGAACCTTGTATTCAGACAAGTAGCGTGTGAAGAGCCAAGCTGGGGTATTGATGAGTATGGACAGTAGGTTCTTCAGGTGTTCAGGTCTGACCCTGTCTGGGCCAGGTGCTCTTTGTTTCTTAACCGATGAGATGACGTGTCAAATTTTCGAAGGAAGAACGTTGGGAATGACATATCCATCCTGCGGAATTTGGTATATGGGCATGGCTATTAAAGAGATCCAAGTAGAAGTCATTAATAATCTTCTCCATTGCCCTTCTGGAAGATGTGATAGATCCATCAGGAAGTTGGAGGGCAGTCATCTTGGTCTTGTTGTTGGAGAAGGACAGGTGGGTGTTATGAATGCTTTTCCCGGCCTCTGCAGCATTTACCAGCACTTCTGCTCTTCTCTCTTTGAAGTCTTCCTTGATTGCTTCTCTGCACTGCTTTGCAAGCTCAGACATTCACTTGTGGTTGCCCGTGGCCTGTGCCAAGCCACATTGGCAAATAAGCTGAAGAGTTTTCGAAGACAGGCATTTATTTGTGGTTATCTCTCTCTTGGCGTTCCTCTCACAATCATGGAGGTGCTGAACTAGTCAATCGTATTCCTCGTCAATGTTGTCAATGATGGCATCTTCCCATGTTGCCACAGCAAAGCCAAAGATGTCCCAGTTGGTGGTCATTCTGGGAGTTCTCTTTTTAAACTTTGCATTCCTTTCTTCCCGCTCTTTGAAGAAGAATTTTGCATGAAGGAGACAGTGGTCTGATCCCATTTGGAATTTTGAGATAACAGCAACATCAGACAGGCAAAACCATCGACTGAATATGATGTGGTCAATTTCCTTGTGGAACCGTCCACTGGGAGACTCCCATGTCCAATGTTTACATTTGGCCTTCTGGAACTGTGAGTTACCATGGATGGTCTTGTTTGACATGGTAAACTCAGACAGTCTGTCACCCTGTTCATTCCATTCTAGGCCATGGGTCCCTGTGTGAGTTCTTCGGCTGATCTTCCCGGTCCTATCTTGGCATTAAAATCACTGACAATGATCTTGTAGAAGATGTGGTCTTCGTTATAGAACTTCTCCAGCACCATGTAAAACTTCTCAGTTTCTTCTTCATCATAATTGGATGTTGGTGCGTAAACAACGAAGATAGAAACTCCGGCAGTGAGCCACATGTATTCAAGTGTAATAGTCTGATTCGGGTTGTTAGGCATTCGAATGAACCAATGCTCATGGCTAAGCTCGTGTTGACAAGGACACCGACACCACTGATGCCTCGTTTGTTGCATGTTCCAAGGAACAGTTCTTCTCCAGTGTCGAAAATGACGTGATGTGATTAATGCCTTCTTGTCTCGGTCAGACCAATGATTTCGTACTTGATCATTTGCGCTTGTACCATCAGGTCCTCAATGGATGCATTAGATGCCAGCGTACATGCATTGAAAGTACAGACAGTCATTTTTGTCTTTCTTCATTTGGGCAGCGTAGTTTGGCCTTAAGATTTTATCAGCTTCTCCTTCCACATCCTTCTCAACGCTGCCGTATTCAGGGTCAGGGGCATGAGATCCATTAGTAATAGTAAATGGAAAACTGTATGATGTATAGTGATGTATAATGTATATGATGTATAATGATCAATGATAAACTGTATTTCAATATGAATGCTGAATCCAATAAATGGGGATAGAATTCTTATTTCAACAAATCTTACTTCAATAGATACAAGTCACATACAAGTTAGCTTTATTTCTGTCTCACCTCAGACATAAAATTAATCCAACTAGATTAGAGTCTTAAATATCAGAACCAAAATTTTAAAATTCATAAAAAGTGTTTTAAAACATTATTGATAAAATATAAATAATAACCTTGGATTGACAATTGTTTTTTAGATCTGGTAACAAAAACAGCAAAAGGAAAAATAACAAACTTGACCCCTTCAAATTTTTAACTTTTGTGCACAGGAAAGTATTAATAAAATGAAAAGGCAAATTATAGAATAAAAGTTCTCACAAGTGATTTATCTAATACTTTAGACTCCAGAATATAAGTACTCTACTAAGAAGATAAGCATTCCTAATTTTAAATAGACAAAGTACTTGAACAAAAAATTCTTCTAATGTAGAAAAAAATGAAAAGATAACTACTAACACATAAAAACAAAATGCAAATCAAAGCCATAAAATATTACCTCTTATTACTCAGGATAGCTATAACTTGTTAAAGAAAAGTACTATGAACAAATATAAGATAATAGAAATTACTGCACATTCCTGGTGGAAATATAAAATGGGGAAGTTGCTGTGACAAGTTCTTAAGTTTCTCAAAAAGTTAAAGAATTTTTGTGTGACCATAATTTTACTTTGAGATATCCCAAAGAACTAAAAGCAGGTTTTAAAAACTGGATTTCAAACAAAGGTACAAAGACTGTACAAAGATGCGTATAGCATCCTTATTCACAATAGCCTAATGGCGCAAATAACCCAAAGGTCCAAGCACAGAAGATTGGTTACAGAACTAGAACAATCATAAAGTACTATATTAGTCAGACATTTATAAGAAATAAAATATAAACATTGTAACCTCAAAAACATAATACAACAAGTTAAAAGCTTGATGTTAAAGACTACATGCTATTATGATCATATTTGTATATAATAATCAAAATATACAAATTCATAAAGATGAAAAGTAGTTTGGCTGCCAACCACTGGAAAGATAAAGAAATGAGTGACAATAAGGTTAATATTGATTAAAGGCAATTTCACAAATTTTCTAATCTTAAAATAATAGTCCGTAATGAGAACTGTGAAACTTTACAATATCTTGAAGTGTCTTATGAATTAATAAATGGTCTTGCTTATAAACAACACATATTTAGTACTCATCTTTTACCCTTGAAATTAATAATTCATCTATGTCTCCATATTTAGCAAAGCACTCTTAATTATATAACATTTATCCTAATTCTTTCTTTGCCCTAAATGAGAACTTCTAAACTGTTTAATTGTTTACATGGACAGCTAAATAATGTTGGTTACAATTTAAAATATATCAAAGTCGGGGTATTGAATTGACAATTTGTTATTGGAATTTCCATAATGCTTTATGCAAATATATAGGTCAATATATAGATAAGTTGGGACCTTCCATTCTGTGCTCAGAATATGACAGTGACTCCTCGTGGCACTCAAGGGAACATTGTGGTTCTTGGGATTTGAACAAGGACTAGCTATATACAAGAACAGTGCCATATCCCCCGTATAATCTCTCCAGTCCCTATGATATAATTGTTAAGTGAAATTGCTTAGGTGCAGAATTTAAAAGAGTAATTTCACAGTACAACTATTTTTATACATTGCATCAATTACTATTTCACTTAACAAGAGTTTCAAATAACTATTCTAAAACCTGTTCCTAAATTATGAACACAGATCTGTCAATAAAGTTAGTGTCTCTTGTCAGCTTGCCAATCTACTCATAACCCAATCCATTCATTTTTGAACGTTTTTAACTCCCTCTTTGTGTCACTGCTTTTCATTTCCAGCACTGTCATTTAACATTTGTCAGTTGGTCACATCTATTCTCTATATTCAATTTTATCAGAGTAAAGGACGTTTTACTCTGTACATGTTCCAAGTAGCTACATCCGGTCCCTGCAGGCCTTGCTAAAAGGCTATACCATTAAATTACTGTAATCTATTGCTACAACAATTTCACACTTTTTTTCTTGTGAAATCCAAATACTTGAGATCCCTCTTTCCCTTCTTCCTTCCCTCCTGCCTTTGCTCAGGGCTTACTTGAGGCTCTAGATTAGGATGACTCTTCTGTAAAACTCTCCTGTAAAGTCCTCTTCAGAGGACTACATAGGGTTGTGGGGAATGAACCAGGTTGGCTACAAGCAAGACTTACTCACTGCAGTAATACCATTTCAGTCCCTTGAAGGTTTTTTGTTGTTGTTTCCTTGTTCTTTTTTGTTATTGTTGTTGTTATTGTTGTTGTTCAAACTCGGGTTGGCCTGGTCGGCCATGTGCAAGGCAAACACCCTACCCCATTCCTCTTGCCCCTCTCGAAGAGCCAGGCAATCTACTGAGAGTATCTCGCCTACATGGCAAAGCCTGGCAAGCTACCTATGATGGATTCTATATGCCAAACACTAAAATCACTAAAATCAATAAACTTCCCGTTAGTTGTGGATTTGCTTGAGCGGGCACCAGTAACGTCTCCATTTGTCTCTGTCGTGTGCTAGTGTAGCCCAATGGCATCTGTTCGCTCCGGGAACATGAAGAGCCTCAAACCGATTGTTCATGATCTTGACGAAGAAGTCTGACCATCTGGTAGGTGGGCGGCCACACGGTCTTTTGACATCCCGTGGAATTCAGTCAGTAACAGCTCTAGTCCAACGGTCATCTTTAAATCTCATTACGTGACCAGCCCATCTGATATTTGACACCTTGGCACATGAGACAGCATCCCTGATCCTTGATCGTCGACGGATGTCGGAACTCCAGATTTTTTCTCTCATTTGAGTGAAACGTGATATTCCAAACATAGTTCTTTCTATTCTTCTTTGGGAGACCTCAATAGCGTTTTCATCCTGTTTGCGTAGGGCCCAGGTCTCTGAGGCATATGTTAATGCAGGAAGAACAGTGGAATCAAAAGATGTGCCCAGAGCCGGAGGTTCGTCGTCCTCTTAGCTATTTCTTCGACGTTCTTGAAGGTGTTCCAAGCCGCTCTCTTCCTCCTGCGCAGCTCGGGTGCCAGGTCATTTGTCATGTTGACTTCTTGACCTAGGTACACATAGCTGTTGCATTCGGAGATGGTCGTTCTGTTGAGAGCGAATGGGGCATCAGGAACGAGGCTATTTCTCATAAACATTGTCTTCGAAAGATTCAGCTGTAGTCCTACCTTTCCACACTCACGGTCAAAGTCGGCCAGCATTTGTGCCACTTGGTTGATGTTTGGTGTTATTAAAACAATGTCATCAGCAAAGCAGAGGTGGTGTAATTGCCAACCATCTATCTTCACTCCCATTCCTTCCCATTCCAGTCATCGCATGATGTTCTCGAGGGTGGCACTGAAGAGTTTCGGTGAAATTGTATCACCCTGCCGAACCCCTCTCGACATCAACGATCACTTCTTTGTAGAATGGTGAGATCCTGGTAGTGAATCTGCAATACAGCTCACGGAGGATCTTGATGTATTGGACTTGAATGCCCTGATTGGCTAGGGCTTCCATGACCGCTTCCGTCTCAACAGAATCAAAGGGCTTCTTTAAATCAATGAACGTAAAACAGAGCGGCATCTTGAACTCCCGAGAAACCTCAATGAGTTTGGTTATTGTGTGGATAAGGTCGATGGTGCTGAATCCTTTGCGGAACCTGGCTTGCTCGCATGGTTGTCCTTCATCTAGTGTTCTGCCAATACTATTTAGGATGACTTGAGTGAACAACTTGTAGATGTCAGACAATAGGCAGATCGGGTGATAGTTGCCAATGTCATGAATGTCTCCCTTCTTGAACGGTAGTACGGTCCTGCTGGTTTTCCATTGGGATGGAACGTTGCATTCAGACAGGTAGCGTGTGAAGAGCTGAGTCAGTGTATTGATGAGTACTGATGGCAGGTTCTTCAGATGTTCAGGTCTGACCTTGTCTGGGCTGGGTGCTGTTTGTTTCTTTACCGACGAAATGGCATGTCGGATTTCAGAAGGGAGAACATTGGGAACGACATATCCATCCTGTGGAATTTGGTATGTCGGCAAGTGAACATGGCTATCGAAGAGATTTGAGTAGAAGTCATGGATAATCTTCTCCATTGCCGTTCTGGAGGATGTGATGGATCCATCAGTACTTCAGAGGGCAGTCATCTTGGTCTTGTAGTTGGCAAAGTACAGGCGTGCGTAATGAATACTTTTCCCAGCTTCTGCCACATCTACCAGTACTTCTGCTCTTCTCTCTTTGAGGTCTTCCTTGATCGCATCTCTGCATTGCTTTGCGAGCTCGGAAGTTAGCTTGCAGTTGCCTGAGGCATGCGCCAAACCACGCTGGCGAATTAGCTCAAGAGTTTTCGAAGACAGGCGTTTTTTTGTGGCTATCTCTCTCTTGGCGTTCCTCGCACATTCATGAAGGTGCTGAACCAGTCGATCGTATACCTAGTCAATGTTTTCAACAATGGCATCTTCCCATGTTGCTGCAATAGTGCCAACGGGTTCCCAGTTGGTGGTCGTTCTGTGAGTTCTTTTTTTGAACTTTGCAGCCCTTTCTCCCCGCTCTGTGAAGTAGAATTTTGCACGAAGGAGATGGTGGTCCGATCCCATTCAAAATTTTGGGACAACAGCGACATCAGTCAGGCAAAACCGTCGATTGAATATGATGTGGTCTATTTCGTTGTGGAATCATCCACCAGCAGACTCCCATGTCCAACGTTTAGATTCTGCCTTCTGGAACTGTGAGTTACCATGGATGGTCTTGGTCAACATGATGAACTCAGACAGTCTCTCACCCTGTTCGTTCCATTCTAGGCCATGGGTCCCGATGTGAAGTTCTTTAGCTGATCTTCTCGGTCTTATCTTGGCATTAAAATCACCCACAATGATCTTGTAGAAGGTGTGGTCTTCTGTATAGAACTTCTCCAGCTCCATGTACAACTTCTCAATTTCTCTTTCATCATAATGAGATGTTGGTGCGTAGACAAGGAAGATAGAAACTGCAGGCAGTGAGCCATATCTATTCAAATGTAAACGTCCGATTCGGGTTGTTAGGCATTCGAATGAATCAATGCTCTTGGCCAAGTTTGTGTTGACAAGGACACCGACGCCCCCAACACCTCTTTTATTGCATGTTCCGAGGAACAATTCTTCTCCAGTGTCGAAAACGGCATGGTGAGATTCGTGCCTTCTTGTCTCGGTCAGACCAATGATGTCGTACTTGATCATTCGCGCTTGTACCCTCAGGTCCTCGATGGATGTATCTGATGCTAGCGTACGTGCATTGAAAGTACAGACAATCTTTTTTGTCTTCCTTCGTTGTGGCAGCCTAGTTAGGTCTTGAGATTTTGTCGGCTTCTCCTTTCTCATCCTTCTCAGTGCTGCCATGTCGGTGAAGCCTTCAAGGTCAGGTGAATGAGACCAGTTGTAGTTACTGGTTTTGGCATATAGAATACACAACGGATAGCTTGCCAGGCTCTTCCATGCGGGCGGAATACTCTCGGTAGCTTGCCAGTCTTTCCAAGAGGGATAGAGGCTTTTGGGGCGACCTCTAATCACCCTTGTAGTTGTTACCATATTTGATCCCTATCACATATGGTAAGACAATTCCGGAAGATGGGTATTTAGTGTCTTAAGAATCCCTTTTTCACCTGTGGTTGGTGGGAGCGAGCAGAGAAACTCTGTCCCTGGGTCCGCCGAGCTGGAGTTCAAGGTCTCAGAGAGTTCCGCTAAAGACAGTAACAACAAGTCTCACAATGGAGATGTTACTGGGCCCACTCAAGCAAATCGATGAACAACAGGAATACAGTGATACAGTGCTACAGTTGTTGTTGTTGTTTGTTTTTTTCAATCACTGAAGACAAAAAGTGAATTTAGTATAAAATATCAAGTATTTATTGTTTATGTTCCATGGAAACGTCTCTCTTCAATGACTGCCGTATTTGGATTCCTTAATTCAACCCAAAAAGAACATGAAAGGAACAGATAATAAATACTTTGCAATAGAACCATAGAATTTTCACATGATTTACCATATTCTTTCTTTGTGCAATAGCAATTTTTCAATACTTAAGAAATTTGGTCAAATACTTGAGTAAGAGAGATATGAATTAAAAGACTGACACAGTTATTGAAAAAAAGCACCAGAGTTAAAATTATGGAAATGTATATTGAACCAGTATAACCAAATTCATCTTATTTCTATAATCAAAAAAGGAACAACTTACTGCTTTGTATGTTTATGATGGAAATAAAGAAGTGAGCTCACATATGATCAGGGAACTTAATATTTTAAACTCAGCTTATTTGAGTTTTTCTGCATAGATTTCTATCATGAACAGTCGCTGGATTGACATAATTCCAACCTGGGCTCAATCCCCAATGCTGCAAAAGGGCCATGTAGCCCTAGCAGGTGGGAGATCTGAGCACAAAGACAGGAGTAAGCCTAAGAACTGTGTGACCCAACCCCACCCCCCCAAGAAAGGAAAAAAAATGATACACACAGGCACACTAAATTTACTTTTCTACACAAATTTTAATACAAAAACCTTCAATAATAATATTTGTGAAATGGTTCCCCAGACATTGCATGTAGTTTATTGCCTACATTCAGTTAGTGGCCAGAGAACAGCCACCTCACATTTAAAGACAAGTATGCATTTTTTCCACCATTGTATCCTACTTCTCAATAATCTTTCTATTACCAAACAAAGGAAAATAAATTAGCTTGCAAAGAAATCCAATAAAAATTTAAGGTATACATGAAACTTCTTATTTTTCAATTGAATTTTTAAAACTTCAGATAATCTTATTATAGGCTTCAGTATGTATCTTACTGAACATGAATTTCCACATGAATACTATTATGAATATTTTTACAAATATTGATGCTGGATTAAATGACCAGATTCCTTCCCTGTGAATGAGTTATTTTTCCTCTCTGAAAAAACAATATGAGTCACAAAATTTGTGAACTTACAGGAATTCTGTAGGTATCTGGGATTATTAATCAAAGATGTTTGTGTTACCAACTTTGTTGGGGTTTTGAGAATATTTCACATTATTTTGATTTTATCTATAGCATTTTTTGCACTCTGTAACACTATATATCACGATTTAATAAGTTAAAGTCACCATATTATTTGACATCAATTTGTTTAAGCTTTCCAAACTGAGATCATAATAAATTTGTAAGCAAATAAATGTATAAAACCTTAGCCATAAAAGGTGGAGAACAGAGTAAAAACTGGGAGTTTCATTATGTGAAAAATTGGTTTTATAGCATATGCTCATGTTGTTATATACACCAGCATGCCTAATTATTCTGCTATGTAAGTACCTGTTCTTTTAATTTATGAGATTTGTTATCAAATAATATGCTTTGAACTAGATAGTATAAGTAATACTATTCTGTTGCTAAAAATTCATTTAGGTAAAAAAAAAAAACCCAAAAAAACAAACTAGCCAGTACATGGATATCTCTTAGTTAACTAACTTATGACTAGGGAAAGTTGTCTGAAACTTTTAGTTATTGAATAAGATTTTGTAAGTTATTTTTCTCATTTCTTTTGGAAATCAAACATGGAAAATATATATGTATATGCATATACATATATATATGCTAAAATACCTATAATGTCCTGGCTGCTAGGCTGCATAAAAGTTTTAGAAGACACAGTAGAGCCTTGAGCAATCCAAATAGAATGTTTTATCTTCCTCTTCAGTTGCACAGTTACAGGAATTAAATTTTCTTTAATGTGTTTACTAGAATAGATCACATTATCTAACAATGACAAACTATTCTATGCAAGATGCCTTATGAGTTGCATCAAGTGGTTGTAATAGGAACTTGTATAACATAATTCATACTGGTGAATCACGAAGTTCACATGAATAAAAGGAAATGCTGAATCATGATAAGAAATTAATTTCTGTAACTGTTTTCAAATATAAACAGGAATTGAGGACTGTTTTAAAAAACTTAAGACATCTAGTCTATATACACAAAGCACATTTTTTCCTTATTGATGTAAAAAAGGTGAAACCTATAACCAGATATCTTGTTTGTATTTTATGTAAAACAGAACATTCAAAATGTGAAGGAATAAGAGCATACACTTGGAATATTATTCAATGAATATATATTAATAGATAAGAAATTAACAAATTATTCTATTATATCTACTACAACATGAGTAAAACAATACATTTCAATGTATACTGAGACTTCAGACTTTCAAAATACACCAGTGAAATAAACTTCCAGAAAGGTTACCCATTATTCAAAAATTAAATGTACTTTAATCCAGGGAAAGAAGAAATATTGTTCCAGAAATCTCAAGAGAGAAAATACAAAAATCTTTTAAGTTGTACAATATCAAGTTTTTCTCAGGGTAGACTGATTCTCCAAGGTCTTTCTGCAAAAGAGATAAATTTACTGCATGACAGAGAGAATTCAAACATTAGAATTATGGCAAAAATTAAAAAAGAAGTGATGCAAAATCCAAGTAAGAACCACTTATTATACCAAGGAAATTCAATCCTGAGAGGATAATGGAATGTTTCTGTTAATGTAGTTGCATTCACCAGACTGGATGAGATGTAATATAAAAGGCAACTAATCTCAATTAACAACACATAAACACATAAGGCTTAACTTGTAACAACATCTTAATAATCTTTCATACAAGGACTTAAAGTCTCTATTGTGAGATAGAATAATTTACACTAATTTTCTTCTATGAAAACATTTTGAGGGGGCTGGGGCGACACCACAGCGGGTAGGGTGTTTGCCTTGCATGCCGTCAACTGGGGTTCGATTCCCAGCATCCCATATGGTCCCGCCAGCACCGCCAGGAGTAATTCCCGAGTGCAGAACCAGGAGTAACCCCTGAGCATTGCTGGGTGTGACCCAAAAAGAAAAAAAAATGAGTAAAAAAAAGAAAACATTTTTGATCCCTCCATTAGCAAATTTATTGATAACAAGCAATATAGTATAAATAATTATAAACCTGCTATGAGACCAGAAATAAAAGGCATTTGGGAAAACTGGAGACAATGGTGGAGGAAAGTGTGATGGTGGTGGGATTGGTGTTGGAATATTGAATGCCCGTAACAAATCATCATAAACAACTTTGTAAATACAGTGTTCATATAAAATGCAGGGGAGAATTTACATATGTCAACTTTACCTCTCACATGTAAATTCCAAAATAACAAAAGTTAGAATATTTTAAAAAGTTTTATTAATGACAGATGAGGCATGGTTACCACCATAATGAAATCCAAGTATAATTAAAATATAATGTAATATACTTTAGACTCTAGATGTCAAAACTTACTAATGCAAATGAGAGTCTGCATTTTAAAATATCGCATTAAATTATTTTGTTTTCTTATTTACGTAGGTAAAATCATATAATAATTACGAACTGACTCTTACTGATTTATTTTCTGATTATTTTATTTGCCATTTATTAAAGTTTTGTTTGAATAAGCAATATAAAGTAAATTTAGAATGAGCCTAAAGTGGCAGGTTGAAATTGGGAAGAAAACAGGAGATATTGGTGGAGGGAAGTTCATGCTGGTGGTTTTGGAACACTAAATACTTGAAACAGCTGCATAATGAGTAATTTTGTAAATCACAGTGTTTTTGATAAAATTATTTAAAAAATAAAGTAGTTGCATTAGCCATCTTTTAAAATCACTGGTACAAAAAGCACATTTTGGGGATGGTTGTTTTATTTTTTGAGGTAACAGTTGGCGATACTCAGGGCTTACACTAGGTTTGTGCTCAGAGACTGCAGTTGGTGGGACTAGGGGTAACATAAGTGCTGTCAGGATCAAATTCGGTAAGCCACAAACGAGGCTAGTGCCCTACACACTGTACTATTGCTCCGACCTCAAGGTAAACATTTTTATAAGTTACCAATTGAAGAAAACTTCCTGGTTAAAGCAATCTCTCAATTTGTGAAGATAATTAAGTTCAAGGGCCTGAGCCATAGCATAGCGGGTAGGGGGTTTACCTTTCATGCGGCTGACCTGGGTTCAATTCCCCCGCCCCTCTCGGAGAGACCGGTAAGCTAGGAGAGTATTACCCCCGCACAGCAAAGTCTGGCAAGCAACCTGTGACGTATTAGATATGCCAAAACCAGTAACAATAAGTCTCACAGTGGAGACATTACTGGTACCTGCTCACGCAAATCGATGAACAATGGTAGGACAGTGCTACAGTGCTACATAATATTCTTCTTTTCCCATTTATCTATTTATCTAAATATATATATATATATATATATATATATATACTAGTTTAGAAATAGATCAATGAATATGTGCATTTGTTTTCTATAAAATACTGGTGTAGCCGCAGCTAGAAACAGCCCCTAGACAGCCGGTTTTCAACCCCTGATCCGCGTGGGACGGGCACAGAGGCCCAGCTCTGGGCAACAAAGCTGAACGGCTCCAATTCCAACAGGTACAACCCGCCCCCAAGGGCCTGGGTTCCTCTCTGGGCACGCGCAGCTAGAAACAGCCCCTAGACAGCCGGTTTTCAACCCCTGATCCGCGTGGGACGGGCACAGAGGCCCAGCTCTGGGCAACAAAGCTGAACGGCTCCAATTCCAAACAGGAGACATTCCCAACTCCTCGCCCAGTGCCAGGGACTCTTTCCGGAGCCGCGGCCGCTAGTGCGGCTGCGAAATATTT
Organism: Sorex fumeus; assembly: GCF_029834395.1. Classification (NCBI taxonomy): domain Eukaryota; kingdom Metazoa; phylum Chordata; class Mammalia; order Eulipotyphla; family Soricidae; genus Sorex; species Sorex fumeus. The sequence continues at coordinate 658,143 of NW_026606075.1, read as the reverse complement.
TCCCACTATACATGCCATAGGAACCATAAGCGAACTTCTTAGATGGAAACTTCTCTATTTTAGCTCAACCACTAGAAACACAGTTGCCAATAACTCATAAGCCTATCTTAACTCACACTGCATATCAAGCAGAATAGTAACACTGAACGTGAAGGACTAAACCACACCTCTCACAATGGTAAAGCAACGCAAAAGCCCACCAAACATTCACATTGAAGAGTCTAGCCCAGATGACACCAACAGTACTGTAGTGTTAGACAACCTCTCTGACAAGGAATTCAGAAGGGAGCTACTTAGGATGCTTAGGGAATTAAAAGAAACAATGGAAAGCAATGCCAATAGAAGACAAGAGGATCTGAAGGCAGAAATGAGGAAAATGCAATCAGAAATGTCAGACCTGAAAAATCTCGTAGGCGAATTGAAAAGCTCAGTGGAAGGCCTCAGCAGCAGAGTAAGAGCAGCTGAGAACAGAATCAGTGAGCTCGAAGATGAAGTTCAGAGACTATCCAGAAAAGAGCAGAAAATGGAAAAGAGACTCACAATTCGGGAACAGATGGCAAGAGAAGATCGTGATGAAGCCAAGAGGGGTAACATAAGAATTATTGGAGTCCCAGAGGGACAGGAAGAAAACCTCAATGAAGAAGAAACTTTCAAAGACATCATTGCTACAACATTTCCAGAGCTGAAGAAAACTTGTGACCACATTCAGGAGGCCCGAAGGGTACCAGCTAGAAGAAATCCGAATAAAAATACCCCAAGACACATTCTGATCAAAATGACCAAAACCTTAGACAGAGACAAAATTCTGAAAGCAGCAAGATCGAAGAAAGAAATCTCTTACAAAGGAGCATCCTTAAAATTCACAGCTGATTTTTCTGATGAAACCCTCATAGCCCGAAAACAGTGGTGGGACATAGTAAAAAAACTCAATGAAATAAATGCCTCCCCCAAAATACTTTTCCCAGAAAGACTCTCATTCATAATAGAAGGAACAACACACAGTTTCACAGACAAACAACAGCTCAGGAACTTCATAGACTCAAAACCATGGTTACAAGAACAACTAAATGGGCAACTTTAAGGCAAGAAAGGCCCCTCAAATACACCAAATTTTAACAGAACAATGGGACAAAATCCCATAACAATAATCTCTCTCAATGTCAATGGGCTAAACGCACCAATTAAAAGACATAGAGTGGCAGGATGGATTAGAAAATTGAACCCAACATTCTGCTGCCTGCAAGAAATGCATCTCAATAGTCAAAGCAAACACAGACTCAGAGTCAAAGGCTGGAAAACAATCCTACAGGCAAACAACTCCCATAAAAAAGCTGGGGTAGCCATCCTTATATCAGACCACATCGATTTCAGAGTGAGGAAGGTCATAAGAGACAGTGAAGGCCATTTCTTATTGATCAGAGGATCTGTACAACAGGAAGAACTTACAATAATAAATGTATATGCACCTAATGAGAGACCAGCAAAGTACTTAAAACAACTACTCATAGATTTGGAAAAAGACATCAATAGCAACACAATACTAGTGGGAGACTTCAACACTGCTTTGTCACCTCTTGATAGATCAACCAGACTCAAGCTTAGCAAGGACATACTTCATTTGAGGGAAACAATGGAAGAAAGGGACTTAGTAGATATATACAGGACACTTCATCCACAAAAAGCTGAATACACATTCTTCTCAAGCGTACATGGAACATTCTCCAAGATAGACCACATGCTGAGCCACAAAACATGCCTCCATAAAATTAAGAAGGTAGAGATTGTATCAACAATCTTCTCAGACCATAATGCGCTGAAATTAGAAGTAAATCACACACAAAAACAGAAAACTAAATCAAACACCTGGAAATTAAACAGTGCACTATTGAACAACGAGTGGATTAGACAGGAAATCAAAGAGGAAATCAAAAGATTCCTAGAAACGAATGAAAATGAGAACACGAGTTACCAAAACTTATGGGACACAGCAAAGGCTGTGTTAAGAGGAAAGTTTATAGCTCTACAAGCATTCCTCAGGAAGGAGGAGCGAGCACACATAAGTAACCTAACCTCACAGCTTAAGAGCTTGGAGAAGGACCAAAAAAAGGAGCACAACCCGAACAGGAGAAAGGAAATAATAAAACTCAGAGCAGAGATTAACGAGATGGAAACCCAAAAAACAATCCGAAAGATCAATGAAACCAAGAGCTGGTTCTTCAAGAAAATTAACAAGATCGATAAGCCTCTAGCAAAACTCACAAAGAAAGGGAGAGAGAAAACCCTAATAAACCGAATCAGAAATGAAAAGGGGGTCATTACAACAGAAACCACAGAAATTCAGAGGATCCTCAGGGAGTACTTTGAGAAGCTTTATGCCACGGAACATCAAAACCTCGAGGAAATGGATAAATTCCTAGACTCCTACAGACTCCCAAGGCTGAACCAAGAAGACCTGGAATACCTGAACAGACCTATCACCATCAAGGAAATTGAAATGGTAATAAAAAGTCTCCCCAAGCACAAAAGTCCTGGCCCGGATGGTTTCACTAGTGAATTCTTCCAAATCTTTAAAGAGGACTTACTCCCAATGCTCTTTAAGCTTTTCCACGAAATTGAAATATCAAAAACACTTCCAAACAGTTTCTACGAAGCAAATATCACACTGATACCAAAAGCAGACAGAGATACCACAAAGAAAGAGAATTACAGGCCGATATCCCTGATGAACACAGATGCAAAGATCCTCAACAAACTACTAGCAAATAGAATCCAACTACTCATTAAAAAGATCATACACCATGACCAAGTAGGATTCATCCCAGGGATGCAAGGATGGTTTAACATTCGGAAATCAATCAACATAATCCACCATATCAACAAAAGAAAAGATAAAAAGCATATGATCATATCAATAGATGCAGAGAAAGCATTTGATAAGATCCAGCACCCCTTTATGATGAAAACCCTAGCCAAAATGGGTATAGAGGGGACCTTCCTCAACATAATTAAAGCCATCTACAACAAGCCTACAGCAAGCATCATCCTCAATGGGGAAAAACTGAGAGCCTTCCCTCTAAGATCAGGGACGAGACAGGGATGCCCACTCTCTCCACTGCTGTTCAATATAGTACTGGAAGTACTTGCAATAGCGATTAGGCAGGAAAAAGATATTAAGGGCATTCAGGTAGGAAAGGAAGAAATCAAGCTCTCACTATTCGCAGATGATATGATACTCTACTTAGAGAACCCAATAACCTCCACCAAAAAACTCCTAGAAACAATAGACTCGTATAGTAAAGTTGCAGGTTATAAAATCAATACCCAAAAGTCCATGGCTTTCCTATACGCAAACAGTGAGAGAGACGAAAGCAACATGAAAAAAACAATCCCATTCACAATTGTGCCCCAGAAAATCAAGTACCTAGGAATTACCTTAACTAAGGAAGTAAAGGACCTGTACAAAGAAAACTACAAAACGCTACTTCAGGAAATAAAAGAGGACATGAGGAAATGGAAAGATATCCCCTGCTCATGGGTCGGGAGACTTAACATTGTCAAAATGGCAATACTACCGAAAGCATTGTATAAATTCAATGCAATGCCTATTAGGATACCCATGACATTCTTCAAAGAAATGGAGCAAACACTCTTGAAATTTATATGGAACAATAAGCCCCCACGAATAGCTAAAGCAATTCTTGGGAAAAAGAAAATGGGAGGAATCAACCTCCCGAACTTCAAACTGTACTACAAAGCAGTAATAATTAAAACAGCATGGTACTGGAACAAAGGCAGAACTGCAGACCAATGGAACAGGGTTGAATACACTGACATCTCTCCTCAATCATATGCTCATCTAATCTTTGATAAAGGTGCAAGTAATGTGAAGTGGAGTAAGGAAAGCCTCTTTAATAAATTGTGTTGGCATCACTGGACGGCTACATGCAAAAAAATAGGCTCAGAACTCTGCCTAACACCATGTACAAAAGTAAGATCAAAATGGATTAAAGACCTCAACATCAGACCAGAAACCATAAGGTACATTGAAGATAAAGTTGGCAAAACCCTCCATGACATTGAAGCTAATGGTATCTTCAAAGATGCCACGCCACTGGCCGAGCAAGTGAAAACAGAGATAGATAAATGGGACTATCTTAAACTAAGAAGCTTCTGCACCTCCAAAGAAACAGTGACCAAAATACAAAGACAGTCTACAGAATGGGAAAGGATATTCACCGAATACACATCTGACAAGGGGTTGATATCCAGGATATACAAAATACTGGTTAAACTCCACAAGAAGAAAACATCCAACCCCATCCAAAAATGGGGCAATGAAATGAACAGAAACTTTCTCAAAGAAGAAATCCGAATGGCAAAAAAGCACATGAGAAAATGCTCTACATCATTAATCATCAGGGAGATGCAGATCAAAACCACAATGAGATACCATCTCACACCTCAGAGACTGGCCCACATTCAAAAGAACAAAAGCAACCGATGCTGGCGTGGATGTGGCGAGAAAGGGACACTCCTTCACTGTTGGTGGGAATGTCCACTGGTTCAGCCCTTCTGGAAAACAGTATGGACGATTCTCAAAAAATTAGAAATTGAGCTCCCATTTGACCCAGCAATACCACTCCTGGGAATATATCCCAGAGAGGCAAAAATGTATAGTCGAAGTGACATCTGCACTTGTTTGTTCATTGCAGCACTCTTTACAATAGCCAGAAACTGGAAGAAACCTGAATGCCCAAGAACAGATGACTGGTTAAAGAAACTTTGGTACATCTACACAATGGAGTACTATGTAGCTCTTAGAAAAGATGAAGTCATGAAATTTACATACAAGTGGTACAATATGGAAAGTATCATGCTAAGCGAAATGAGTCAGAAAGAGAGGGATAGACATAGAAAGATTGCATTCATCTGGGGGATATAAAGTAACAAAGTATGAGATTAATACCCAAGAATAGCTGAGATCAGCACCAGGAGGATTACTCCATAACTTAGAGGCCAGCCGGGTATCCTAGAGGAAAGGGCTGTTCAGATAGAGAAGGGAGCACCAAATAAAGGATGTTTGGAGGATCCTCCCAGGAGGGGAGATGCATGTCGATAGTAGACTATGGACTGAACATGTTTGCCACTCAATGCCTCTTTTGCAGACCACAACACCCAAAAGGAGAGAGAGAACACAGGGGATTGCCCTGCCACAGAGTCAGGGGGGATGGGGGGATGGGGGTGGGAGGGATATTATCCATGGTGGTGGAAAATGGGCACTGGTGGAGGGATGGGTATCTGATCATTGTATAATTGAAACCAAAGCACAAAAAATTGTAAATCTACAACTTTAAAAAAAAATAAAATAAAGGGGAAAAAAATACTGGTGTAGCTTTAATTAACTGTTTGATAATAAATCATTACTCAAACATGTCAACAGAAGTTGATTACTCAAATAAGAATATATTATTTTATACAACTTCGTTCTGTCCCTTGACTTATATTCTCATTTGAAGAGAAACAGGCAAAATACCAAGTAAAAGTACTTTTTTGAAGAAATGAGAGTCACTGCTTCTCAGAAATAATCATTTAAATTGCTTGCCTAGCCCTTTCATAAGATAGACATATAAGTATTAGGAGAAATTTTTAAAAATCCACACTTTCAATATGATATGAAAATCAATTTTTCAGTAACTATAGAACAAATGTAAAGAAATTCATTAAGAACATGATTAAAATATAGCAATAAACAACAACAAAAAAGATAAGGAGGGAGGAGGAGGAGAAGGAGGAAGGGGAGGTGGAGGAAGAAGAGAAAAATAAAAGGAAGAAGAAAGGCAGGCAGGCAAGAAGACTGGAAGGAAGAAAAGAAGGAAGGAAGGAAGGAAGGAAGGAAGGAAGGAAGGAAGGAAGGAAGGAAGGAAGGAAGGAAGGGAGGGAGGGAGGGAGGGAGGGAGGGAGGGAGGGAGGGAGGGAGGGAGGGAGGGAGGAAGGAAGGAAGGGAGGAGGTGGAGGAGGAGGAGGAGAAAGAGTTGGGGGAGGTGGTGGTGGTAGCAGCAGTCAAATGAAAAGAAATCATAGTGAGGAGTTTCTGAAGTTGAGAAATATATGCCCCCATGTCTAAGAAGCAAGAAGGGGTTCAACAAAAAAGACATAAATAGAAAACCTTCAAAACTCAATGTCATCTGAATGACAAAAATCCAAAGACAGACTATTGAAAGCATCAATCTATTTAAAGAAAGAAATTAACTCAAAGAAGCCCCATAAGTCCAAAGCCGACTTGGTTGGAGCAGTCAGACAGTGGGTAGAGCATTTGCCCACATGGGTTTGATCCCCAGAACCACATAATCCACCAGAAATGATACCTAAGCGTGGAGGCAGGAGTAATCCCTGAACTCTTCAGGATATAACCCGAGACCTTAAAAAAATCCCAAACCCAATAAATTAAAGAATCTTATGAGATCTATCAAACACAATGAAATGACCAAGAATACTATGTCCAGTTGGACTTTCATTCAGATTTGAAGGTATAATACAAATCTTTATTGAAAAGAAAGAGCTCAGGTCTGCGCGGAACGGGAACTGAGGCACACTGAGCAGAAACTAAGCTGAACCGCTCTGGGCACTCTCTTCTCATTCAAACAGGTACCCGCCTGGCGCCTGGCGCCTAGCGCCCAGTGCCAGGGGCCCTTTCCAGAGCCTCATGGTGTTTCACTAATAAAAATTTAAAAAAAAAGAAAAAGAAAAGAAGCAGTTCAGTCAGTTTATAGCCTTGAAACTAGTTTTGCCAGAAAAAAAAAAGACACTTGAAAGACAAGACAAATTTTTCTATGCTTTTCCATTAAGCATGGCATTCACGCATGGGATTATAGTCCATTTATTTCTGGCTTGATAAATAATTTTTGTACCTATTATTTAAAAGGTATAAACTTTATAGTTTTTAAATAATAAATTAATGTTTGATTTACTTTGAATACCCTTTCTATGTATATTGAGGTAATTTTTCCACCTATATAGCTTTTATCCTTTACTTATTAATGCAGATATTACAGCATTATTTATAATGTAATATTTTCTAACATAAAAATAGCATTATCTTTAAGTATTAAACACAGGTTTATAAGCCCTTTATTTTTATTTTAAACTCTCTTCTCACTGACTAAATTTGGTATCTGTAAGCTCTAATATTTAATATAAAATTTAAAATGTATTAATAGAGAATTGACCATATAATATTTTATTTATATCTGAAGAAAAGATGTAGCTGTTAATATGTTATCAACAAATCATTGATTTACAGTTTTAAGGAATTTCAGGAGTTTAGCTTTATTTATTCATTCATATGTGTGTGTAGGTTTCACTACCTACAAAGTGGAATAAAAGAGATATCTCTCAAATGTATAATATAAAGAAACATAATAAGGAAATAAGAAATGTGCAAAGACATCAGAATTGAAGAGTTTACGAAGTAGAGTATTTTGGGTACAGAGGATGAATGAGAGTTTCCTTGTTAAATTGTTGGGAGGAAATAGGCTCTCTGGGGGGTGGAAATATGCAGGTATAGACCTATCCTTAGCCAAATGGTCAATCCTGGCCTCTCAGTAGAAGTCAGAAAGGGGAAAAACACACTAAGTCAAAGGACTGGAGCCCATGCACAGCATTGCTGGACTCCTGGTTCATTCCCTGTGATGCTGAGAATGCATCACCCTCTGGCCCCTGTGGCTGGATCTTTAGTAACCCTCAGCATGCCTGAAGGGGCATCAGGTCTGAGCACTGAACAGTCAGGTCCACATTGTAGGTCAAATATTGCCAGGGGTGGGCCCAAAACTCTTTGTAGCACAGCTCAGGAATAAATTGAAAGAATTAATTAGTACAGAGTAAGCAAATAAAAGAACATAATGCATATTTATTTTTATTTTTATTCTTTTTGTTTATTTATTTATTTTTATTAAAAATTTTTTAATAGTGAGACATCATGAGGTACAGTTGCAGACTTACACATTTCTGTGCTTGGGTTTCAATTATACAATGATTATATTGTATAATATACAATATAATTGGGTTTCAATTGTATAATTGGGTTTCAATTATACAATGATCAAATATCCATCCCTCCACCGGTGCCCATTTCCCACCACCACGGATCCCTGTTTCCCTCCCACCCCCATACCCCCTCCCACCCTGCCTGAATGGACTCCTTGTTTATTTTTTATTTTTAAAATTTTTTATTAATGAATCATCATGGGGTACAGTTACAGACTTACAAAGTTTTGTACTTGCCTTTCCAGTCATACAATGTTCGGGTACCCATCTCTCTACCAGTGCCCATTCTCTACTATCAATGATCCCAGTATCCCTCTCACCACCCCAACCCCATCCCCTTTTCCCCCTTACCCCCGCCTCTGAGGCAAGGCATTCTCTTTTGTTCTCTCTTTCTTTTTGGGTATTGTAATTAGCACTAGAGGAATTGAGTGGCCATCGTGTTCCATCTATAGTCTACGTTCAGCTCTCATCTCCCAACCCGAGCTGGTCCTCCAAACACTCTTTACTAGGTGTTGCCGTCTCTGAGCTGCCATTTCCCCCCAAGCATTTGAGGCAAGCTGCCAAGCCGTGGAGTCCTGGTCCTTATCTCTACTATTCTTGGGTGACACTCTCCCATTCTGTTACTTCATATACCACAGATGTGTGCAATCTTTCTATGCCTGTCCCTCTCTTTCCGACTCATTTCACTTAACATGATACTTTCCATGTTGATCCATTTATACGCAAATTTCATGACTTCATATTTTCTAACAGCTGCATAGTATTCCATTGTTTATATGTACCAAAGTTTCTTTAACAAGTCATCTGTTCTTGGGAACTTGTTTTTTTTCCCAGATTTTGGCCATTATAAACAGTGCAGCAATGAACATACAAGTGCAGATGTCATTTCTACTATACTCTTTTGCCTCTCTAGGATATATTCCCAAAAGTGGCATAGCTGGGTCAAATGAGAGCTCAATTTCTAATTTTTTTGAGAATTGTCCATACTGTTTTCCAAAAGGCTGAACCAGGCAGCATTCCCACTAGCAGTGATGGTGAGTCTTTCTCCCCACGTCCCTGCCAACACCAGTTGCTTTTGTTCTTTTGGATGTGGGCCAATCTTTGTGATGTAAGATGATATCTCATTTTTTGATCTGCATCTCCCTGATAATTAGTGATTAAGAGCATTTTTTCATGTGCCTTTTGGCCATTTGGATATCTTTTTTGAGAAAGTTTCTGTTCATTTCTTGGCCCCATTTTCTGATGGGGCTTGATGTTTCCTTTTTGTAGAGTTTAACTAGTGCCTTGTGTAGCCTTGATATCAACCCATTATCCAATGGGTATTGGGTAAATATCCTTTCCCATTTTGTTGAGTGCCTTTGTATTTTTGTCACTGTTTCTTTTGAGGTGCAGAAAATTCTTAGTTAAGATAGTCCCATTTGTTTATCTCTGTTTTCATTTGCTTGGCCAGTGGCGTGTCATCTTTGAAGATACCATTAGCTTCAATTGCAGGCTATCGAATGTAGCCTGCCCACAGGGCAGAGTCTGGCAAACTCCCCGTGGCGTACCAAACATGCCAAATACCAGTAACAATGATGGGTCTCATACTCCTAAAGAGCCTTGAATATAATCTCAGGGCTAGGATGAAGGAGACATTACTGGGGCCTGCTCGAGGCAATCGACGAATAACAGGATGATGAAATGAAATGAAAAAAATTAGCTTCAATATTGTAGAGGGTTTTGCCAATCTTGTCTTTAATGTATTTTATGAATGCTGAGGTCTTTAATCCGTTTTGATCTGATTTTCGTACTTGGTGTTAGGTAGAGCTTCAGCTCTCTTTACTTATCTACCTCTACGTATTTCATATTTAAGTAGAATTAATGAAAATATATGTAATTTTAAAATTTTTTTTAATAAATGATGCTAAGAAAGAAGAGAAAAAATACTGATGCCAGAAACGAGAGAAGTAACTTTACTGGAGATTTTGCAATTAAGAGGAATATGCAAATATAAGGATGTTGGACAGTAGAAGATGCAGTAGGCAAGGCACCTCTTCACATGCACCTAAGCGGGACTCTATCCCTGGCATCACATAAGGTCTCCCAGGTACCATTCAAAGTGAGCCCTATGAAGAAACCCAGGTATAACATCCCCCAAAGAACAAAATAAGAGGGGTTGGACTGATAGCACAGCGGATAGGGAGTTTGCCTTGCACGTGGCCGACTCTAGTTTGATTCCCAGCATCCCATATGGTCCTCGAGCACCATAAAGAATAATTCCTGAGTGCAGAGCCAGAAGAAACCCCTGTGCATCTCCCAGTGAACCCCAAAAGCTAAACAAAACAGAAACAAGAAAAGAGAGAATGACTGCATGCATGTAAATAAATTTGATCTGTAGTTGATAGCAAGATACGAAATAAAATTAATATGGACCATAAACTTATACTGTATAGCCTAAAAACTCAGTAAAATCAGAATAAGTGCTGGAGAGATATTTCACATTTCCCTGGGTTTCAATGCATCATAGAAATAATTTCCACAAATCAAGTAAACTAGACAGCATTAAGATAAATAATAATAATTGGAAAGACACTTTTTCAAGAGAATAGAGAAACATCAAAGAAAAGAGAATATAAGAATTCCACAAGTGCTAAAAGAAAGAAAAAGCAATGAAAATCTGAAAAATCATATCAGATATTGGAGCTGCAGTGATATAGTGCCTGCCTTGTTTGAGATATACCTGGTTTGATACCTAGCATTCCATATGATCTCCTGAGCCCAGCCCGAAGTGAATCATGAGCTCAGAGCAAGAAATACACTCTGAGCACAGGTGGGTATGCCCCATTCCCGCCCCCCCCCATTACATTAGTTATTTCACAAAATGAGATATGTGTGATATATAGCCTACTCGGATTGGGGCCGAGCATACTCCACCCAGATCCTCCAAATTCCAGTAGGCGGGGCTCACATCCTCCAACTAGCCCCCTGGCGCCGTGTAATCCCATCAACGGCCAAGACTCAGAGACTATAAAAACCAGCTCCCGGAAGAGAACAGTGCAGTCTCCTGCCCCCGTGCCTGGCTGTCCTCGTTGGGGCCCCTTGGAGGGGAGCGGGTTGAGCTTTCCTCCCCGCCTCGACCAGGGCTCTGGCAGCCGAAGACCTCCAGGACCGGCCATCACCATGCTGAGACCACTCTCCGCACACATGAAGATACTGGCAGAGGGACAAAGTCATGTGGGTTCCGGGGCCGAGATCTCCAAGCCTACTCGGATTGGGGTCGAGCATCCTCCACCCAGATCCTCCAAAAACCAGCTCCCGGAACCGCGCGGCCGCGCGACATCTTATTATGACTTCTTATTATCTCATTCCTACTTTGGACAAACTGACAGGCTACCAAATGTAGCCTGTCCACACGGCAGAGTCTAGCAAACTCCCCGTGGTGTACCCAATATGCCAAATACCAGTAACAATGATGGGTTCATTTTCCTAAAGAGCCTTGAATATAATCTCAGGGCTAGGATGAAAGAGATGTTACGGGGGCCTGCTCGAAGCAATCGACAAATAACAGGATGATTTGTGATTTTTTGTGAGATATGTGGATGGCACATATTAACTGTTCCATGTCATATACTTATAAAAACTGTGAAGAAAAGCACAGAACATCTTTATTTGTGTAACCATAAATCTGAAACAGTAAGTTTATTTTGTAATACGTCAATTTATAAACAAATTGTAGCCTAATGGATACAATAAAACACTTAAAGCAATATAAGGAAGAAATTGCTATTTGCGACAGTATTAATACATCTCAACATATTTTTTCCCACTTTAAAAATGTTGTCTATATTGTAGAATCTACTGAAATCTTAGAAAATGCAAATGTAATGCATAATGATAGACTAGGAATGAATAGTGAGTAGGATAAACTAAGGGAGAAATTACAAAGTTATATGAGGAAGCTTTTACTGATAATTAATGTGTTCCTTTTCTTGTTGCATGGTGAAAGTTCATATTACATGCTTAACCTCCATTTTTATAAATTTGCAAAACATGTATCTATTTATATCTTATAATTTATATATTTTATATGTTTTAGTTTAGATTTTACAGTATCTTTAAGGCAATTTTATTTTAGTAAGGTAGAAGTAAATTACAGACTACAAGTACAAAGTAAAATCTAAATATGACATAATAATAAATCTCACAGAAATGTTTCATGTGCTCATATAATCCTTTAAAACAAGTTTGAGCTATGTATCATAGTGACTATATCTTTTAACTGAAGAAATTGAGAAAAATTTACATGTGATCACCTAGCTAAAAAAAATAGACAGATTATATTAAATATTAGAATTTTTACTAGAATCCACATTATTAATTGGGTATATTTATTAATTATGAACAAGATATAGAATATCTACATTGATAATGCAGATGTTAGTACAAATACTCATGAGTGAGTCATTTGCCTTATTTTGGTTGAAACCGTGAATCAGACTAATGGAACTCTGCTTGGCTTAATTTATTCATGCAAAACAGAAAGCTCATAAATAACGTGATGAAATAACTTACTAAATTTAAAAAGAAAGGTCAAGTTTTAGTGCTATATTTTTAATTTTTAAAAATTTACTAAATCCTTTTACATGAAAGATATGAATTTCATTGAAATCCAAGTCAAACTCCCTGCATCTTGTCTTTTAGACAAAATTATTTTACAAAAAGAACAGTATCATATGCTTTGTTTCAAACAGCTATTTCCTTTTCACCCATACTGAGGAAGCCGTAAATAAATTTACAGAATAGAAAATGCATTATTTTTTTATAGTGTTTGGCTGGAGTGATAGCACACACTGGAGTGATAGCATAGCAGGTGGGACATTTGCCTTGAAAGCAGCCGACCCGGGTTCGATTTCTCCATCCCTCTTGAGAGCCTGGCAAGCTACGGAGAATATCCTGCTTGTACAGCAGAGTTTAGCAAGCTCCCCAAGGTGTATTGGAAATGCCAAAAGCAGTAACAAGACTCACAGTGGAGACATTACTGGTGCCCGCCCACTCAAGCAAATCCATGAACAACAGGAGGACAGTGTTACAGTGTTACAGTGTCTGGTATCAAATGGAGGATTTCCCACATACATGACATGTGCTCTTCCAATGAATCACTTCCATAACACTTTTATCCCAATCCTCTAGAAACACTGATATTCAGTGTAGTAAGCAATGTGATTTGGAAACTCGTAAAGTTAATGAACTCCAGTGTCCTTTTCTGGTTGCAAAAATATCACAATTTAAAATTTTAAAAAAGTAGAAATTTAAAACACAATTTAAATTTTAAGACAATTTAAAACATAGAAGTCATTTTCTGATTTTTATAGTATCACTTCTGCTTCTATGTTGTTTTCTGTCTATAATTGTACCAAGAATGTTTGTCTTCCATTTATCATTGAAGGCCTATCTCAATCTTCCTTTTCTGGAAATTTCTCACTCCTCAAGTCAAAACTGGAATCTTTTTTGTCCAGTGTCAACAGAGTTTCATTCCAGGTTGTTATGTGTTTGTCTCCGCTTCTGGAAACTACATTTATTCTTTTTCATTTCAGTTTTTGTTCATGACTGTCTCTTAAATTTTGAGACTTTAATTTCATTCCTTTTTTGATGATAGGGAAAATTACTTATGCAATTAAGTTTAATTCCCTGCTCCTGGTCAAGAAATACTGTTACTCTTAGGGTAAGAAGCATTATAGTTTCAATGCAGGTAATACAGCACATATTTTTCTTTTTTTATGTCTTTTGTACACCAGGCACAATTTATTCACTCTTCAAAAGCAGAAAAAAGACATAGAATATCCTTTAGCACTGTTGGAGATTTTCTGTACATGTTAGTTGTCAAAAATTCTGATTTATGCAAAAGTTTTCTATGAAAATGTCTGGCACAGAGCACAGTTTTTACAATCGTTACAATTGTTACCTAAAGAATCATAGCTTACCTTTGATATATTTTTGGAGTAAACAGAAAAGACTGTAAGAAAAACTTTACTTGGCCCATAAAAGCCAGTGACAAAATAAAAATAGTAGCCACAATCATTTCTGTTTCTTTTTTTTGTTTGTTTATTTTTAAATTTATTTTTTTATTAGTGAAACACCATGAGGTACAGTTGTAGACTTACAAGTTGTTGTGCTTGGGTTTCAGTTATACAATGATCGAGTACCCATCCCTCCACCAGTGCCCATTCTCCACCCCCACCTATCCCAGTATCCCTCCCACCCCCCAACCCCCATCCCCCCCTGCATCTGTGGCAGGGCACTCCCTTTTGTTCTCTCTCTTCTTTGGGGCAGCACATATTTTTCAATTCTAAACTTTTCCAAGGAAGAACAAATATATTCCTAAAGAAATTTGTGTTTAAGTTAGAATCTCAGAAGACACCAAGCTGCTAAAACTCCCCAATACACCCGTTTTGGGGCAGAAAATTCAGGGAGGGGGAGGACAGAGTTCTCATTTTGATTAAGCCTTAGAAGCCACACCCACAAACAACAGCCTCTGCCATCTCAAAGCTCCAGTTTCATGGCTTCATGACCAGTGTTAGAAGAGACAACCAGCTGACAGAACTCCTAAATACATCCCCCTTGGGCTATAAAGCCTGGGGCCTTTTCTGAAGAGAGAAAGCTTGAGAACCGTCCCAGTTTTTTAGTTCCAGGAGCATCAGGAGTGTGGCCGCACCCCACCTACAAATTCCAAAATACTGATAGCCGAGTCAGAGAAAATTAGATGAAAAAATAGCATGGAAGCCCTCTAAGCTCAATAAGAAAAATCAGTAACATAGTAGGCTCAACTAATAACCAACAACTCAGTGAAGCCTCAGACAATGACTTTAATAACACCATTGCGGGGTATAACAATTTTCACAAATATCCTTTTATAGAACTATTGTTTGATAACCTACTTATAATTTTTGTTGTTAGAGGCAATATTAAAAAATTATTCTGTGCCTGCTAAGGTGGCAGGCTTAGTGGGTGCGTGGGAAATTCTTTACAATGGTGAGATCACCCTGGTGATGGAATTGGTGCTGGAACGTTGAATATCAGAAACAACTGTATTATGAATAACATTGTAAACCATAGTGTTTAGATAATGTTAGAAAGAAAAATTTAAATTTAGCAAAATCCACAAACATGTCACTGAAGACAACACTGAAATGTTTAATTCTGGTTCAACGGTCAAAATTACTAACCATTAAAATTAATTACACTACCAGTTGCGGTTAAGAAACTGGAGAATTAAGATCACTCAGACATTTGTTGGTATGTTACATGATACAGTGTGCTGCAAAATAATACACTTTGGCAGTTTCTTTCAAAACTAATATGTAAATATCATATGACCAAACAAATTCAATTATGTTTAATACATATATTTTTGTATATCCCAGTCAAATAAATATGTGTGTTCACATAAACTCATGTTTATTGATGCTCAAATAAGATTTATCTGGGAAAGTCCTGAAATAAAATCTCTTCAGAAGTCATTTTGTAAGTAAATGATTAAAATGTTGTCATATCCATACCACTATTTATCAAAAAAGATAAATATAGCACGTATTTTTTAACAATTTGAAATAATCACTCATTACAACATGAGGAAAAGACTGAGTGTAAAATATAATATGCTACATGATTCTATTTGCAAAATATTAAATGCTAGTTTAGAAACTGAGGACCAATAGGTAGATTTTAACAGTTAGTATTGGAGATTGGAATACATAGAACTTGAACACTTGACATCCCGTTACTCATCGATTTATTCGAGTGAGCTCCAGTAACTTCATTCATACCTGTCACGTGCTAGTGTAGCCCAATGGTATCCGCTCACTCCAGGGAACACGAAGAGCCTCAAACTGATGGTTCAGGGTCTTGACATAGAAGTCTGACCATCTCGTAGGTGAGCAGCAGAGCGATATTTTGAGGTCCTGTGGAATCCAATCAGTAATGTCTCTAATCCAGCAGCCATCTTCAAATCACGTTACATGTCCAGATCATCTGATATTCAATACCTTGGCAAACGATACAGCATCTCTGATTCTCTATCGTTGACAGAGGTTGAACTCCGGATTCCTTCTCTCACTTGAGTGAAGCATGGTATTCTAAGGAAAGCTCTTTTGATTCTTCTTTGGGAGACCCGAATAGCACTCTCATCCTGTTTTCGTAGAGCCCAGGTCTCTGAGGCGTATGTTAATGCAATAAGAACAGTAGAGTCTAAGCTATGTAGCTGGAACCAGAGATTCTTCATCCTCTTAGTTATTTCTTCGATGCCCTTGAAGGCTTCCAGCTGCTCTGTCCCTCCTGTATAGTTCAAGTGCAAGGTCGTTCATCATATTGAGTTCTCAAACTAGGTACACATAACTGTTGCATTCGGAGATGTTTGTTCCATGGAGAGCAAATGGAACGTCAGGAACAAGACTGTTTCTCATAAACATTGTAGCGTAGGAAGGTAGCGTAGGAAGAGTCAAGCTAGTGTATTGGTGAGCACTGACCACAGATTCTTCAGGTGTTTGGGTCTGACTGAGTTTGGGCCGGGCGTTGTTCACTTCTTTACCTACAAAATGGCCTATCGATTTTGGAAGGGAGAATGTTGGGAACTGTAAAAAACTATGCACGCAGAAGGTTGTGTGTTCGCGGGCTCTCTGGAAGGCTCTATCTCACCGCCCATGTTCGGTGCCCTAGAGCCGCTGTGTGTGGCCTGCATCGGGACGGCTGTTGGCCAAGGGCAGATGAAGGAAGAGACGAGGGCCAGGCCGGTTGATCTCAGTGGCAGTTTATTACAAGGAAGTTTATCCCATAGAAGAACTTATGTTGTGGAGGGCCTAGGGTCTCTCAAGCACATGTTCCCCTTGCTAGTCTCTCCGTAGTCCATCTTTCAGCCCTGCTCTCTCCTTCTCCAGCTCCCTTCTAGTCTGGGCTGACACTCCACCCAGTCAGGTAGCCAAATCAACATAAGAAAGCCCTTCCTAACTGCTCAAGGGCAAGATACCTCTTAAGGTGTTTTTCTCTTTTCTTCAGTCCAATAAACTATCAACTATTTCTGAGGTTATGCAGGAAGGACAGAACAGTGTTATCCTACATCTCCCCCTTTTTCTTTTTACAAAAAACACAAAATTTGAAACAGGAAAAATTACTAGCTATTTTTGTGTGGACACAGTAAGAGATAACATTGAGACTTGTAGGGCAGCTCTCCTGGGAACATCTTGCCATAGACTCAGAGTACAGTGCTCAGGCCAGATTAATCATTCCTAGCCCTAGCAGGGTCCAAATCTAGTTATTACTTTTTGGATCATGACAGCATTTGTCCATGACCAAGCTCTTAACTTATAGTTAAGCATTATGGCACTTTGGCCAGGCCCATCTCGATGCCAGGGTAGCACATAGCTTACAGCTTGCCCTGGGTCCATCCAGTCCCTCGTCGGGACCCTGCCTTTAGGGGTGCTAGGAAGTGAGGGCAACTAAGGCTTAATTGAGAAAGCAGATGCCCAGGAATGAAATATCACTGAGAGTCACATTACAAAAGCATGTCTTCTTGTGTCCATACAAAAAGAACACTGATCTGAATAAACTATGCAAAGGACTTAGGGAGAAGAGAAAAACAATAATTTACAAGTCAACAGAACACAAAGAAAGTTACAAATAAACACAGAGAAATGGGAGCACTGTGATGGGAGCAACCCAATAAATCTAAAATACCTGAGTTTGCATGAAGATTCCCCCCCCCTTTTTTTTTTACAAAAAACACAAAATTTAAAACAGAGAAACAATTCCAAATACAGGACAGTCTCATTAGTTGTAGTAAGATTTCAGTCCAACCCTGGACCCAGAGTAGTGCTTGTAGTAAGCGTCCAATTGTCCTGCACTGTACAGGGGTGATGAAAGTCACCAATGATGAGAGTCATTTAGTCCCATTATGAGGAAACAAAGTGTCTGGATCAAAACTGAAGAGTTGTTCCTGTAACAGCATCAGGAGTGGTTGCAGCAATGAATCCAAGGGTAGCAGCTATGAGGAGTCCGATAAATTTCAGGAAGCACTGGATCAGCTGGGGAGCACTGGAACAGGAGCATCACAACTTCTGGCAGGAGTACTTCAGTAGGGGAATGCAGCCATTCTCCGGTCAGGTTCATCAGCAGTCAT
Organism: Sorex fumeus; assembly: GCF_029834395.1. Classification (NCBI taxonomy): domain Eukaryota; kingdom Metazoa; phylum Chordata; class Mammalia; order Eulipotyphla; family Soricidae; genus Sorex; species Sorex fumeus. The sequence goes on along the minus strand of NW_026606075.1, from coordinate 639,953 downwards.
AGATGTACAACCTAGCTTATGTTTGAGAAAAACACTTTTTTTTAAAGTTATCAGAGGCTTTAACCATCAGTGTTTGGTCTCCGTGCCTGTGAGTAGAGAGAAAGACAGAGGGAAGTTCCAATACAAATGGATATCCTAGAGAGAAATAAAAAGGTGTTCCTGTTAAAAGTCATTCCTTTCTCCTTCAGGAACCTGTGAATTTCAATAAAAGGGTAAAAGTATTGTTAATTCAAAATACGGAGGCTTAGTGTTGTCCAATCCACAACCTGTAAAGAGAAGGATATAAGGAATGCCTTAGTGCGAGCTCATTATGTGTTAAGGGAGCTAGAGGCCTTGCTGGAGGTCCACTGATGCTGGTTCCTCTTCTTTTCTTTGTGACTTCCAGCTGAAATCAGTTTGGAGATGGTTTGGGGCTGGATTTTGAAGGGTTGTGAGTCTCTGCTGGTCTGAGATCCAACTCAGGCGGATGAATTCAACTTCTGAGGAGACGTAATGGGATCCAAAGTTTCTCAGTGGGGTTATCATCTGTTGAAACAAAAGCATAGCCTTTTCCTCGAATGAGGAGTTTCCCTGCTACATTCAGTTGAGAAAATACCTCCTTTTTCGTTTTTTATTAAGCATGCCATATGTCCACTGAATATGGAGAGGTGGTGTGCTTAAAGCCGCAGCATTCTCTTAAAAGTCAAACTGCTTCTCCCCAAAAGTAGCGCCTACAGTGCCTTGTGGGAATGGTCCCTTTATACCAGAATTTAATTTGTAGTAAAACTGGGTAGGGGTTATAGTAACCGAATCAGGGTAGGGAATATCCAGGGCTGCGCTTCCTGCCGTTATTGGCTGCAGGGAGTATACTGATTGGAGCTCTGAAACTCCACACTGGGGAGAGGGAACATCCCCTGATACTGCAGGACCTGGGGCTGGTGCCCTTGCAGGTTTCCCGAATTGGGGTCAACAGCTGCATCAAAATTGAAGCGACAATCTCTGGCCCAATGATTTCCTCTCTTACACCTGGGACAGGGCCCCGGGAGGTCCAAGTCTGGCTTTGCAGTCTCTGGCCCAGTAGTTTCCCTTCTTATTCCCGGGAAAGGGCCCAGGAGGCGCTCTCACAGTAGTATGTTTGGGAGGTGCCCTGCAGTCCTTATGAAGGTGGCCTGGTTTTCCACAATTAAAACATCTTTTCTGAGCTTGTCTCTGTACAGTATAGGCCTCAAAAGCCTTCATCTGCACCTTATATTTAACAGAACCAACATTTCTGCATGCTTTCAAATACCCCATTATATCTTCCTTCTCTTTGATAGGGCTCAGAATGGCCTGGCAATCTTCATTAGCATTTTCAAAGGCCAATTGTTTAGTCAACAGCTCCTGAGCTTCCTTACACTTAACCTGCATTTCAATAGCTTCCATCAACCTCCCTATGAAATCTGCATAGGGTTCTGAGGCCCTCTGGACAATCTTAGTAAAACTTCCCTTAAATTCTGCATCTGCATCAATCTTCTCCCATGCACGCAGGGCTATGTCACGGATATGAGCAAAAACAGCACGAGGCAAGGTGACTTGTCTTTTTGGGTCCTGCCATTTCCCTTCACCTATTAACATCTCATAAGTCAGCTTAATATCTGAAAATTTCCGCCCAGCCTGGCCTAGGCTCTGAGGCTTTGCCTTGGCCTCATCACTGAACCACATCCTCCACAGTAGGTACTGAGAAGGGTTTAAGCACGTTTTAGCAACCATGCGAAAATCTTGAGGTACCCAGTAAGCCTTTTTACTCCAGTCTGTAAGATACTCCCTACAGTACGGAGATGTAGGCCCATATGAGGCACAGGCCGTTTTGAAACGACCGAGAGAATCCATTCTTAACCTGCGATAAAATGAAGGCTGCTTCTTCTCAGCCTGTACTGGGCGATTGGGAGCATGTCCCGAGCGGTCTGGAGGCCGCTTTGCTGAGCTACTCTTGGACTCATAATCCGAGTAAGCGCTAGCAGACTCATAATCCATATCACTTTCATCTGATGCATTGGAAGTGAAGCTATATTCATCAGCCTGAGAAATATTTTCACTATGAAAACCCTTTCGAAACTTAGGTAGGGGAGGAGCTGAGGCCGTATTATAACTAATATTCTCCTCCTCCTCAACTGTGCTTTTCCAAAACACGAGAATAGAATCAACAATCTCCCAGGTATTCCAGAATTCTAGGGGAATCTTAGTCCCTTCCTGAGATGCCTTATAGACATTTTTTTTTCTTTTATTTTTTCCCTTTATTGTATTTTATGTTTTTTAAAGTTGTAGATTTACAATTTTTTGTGCTTCGGTTTCAATTATACAATGATCAGATACCCATCCCTCCACCAGTGCCCATTTTCCACCACCATGGATAATATCCCTCCCACCCCCATCCGCCCATCCCCCTGTCTCTGTGGCAGGGCAATCCCCTGTGTTCTCTCTCTCCTTTTGGGTGTTGTGGTCTGCAAAAGAGGCATTGAGTGGCAAACATGTTCAGTCCATAGTCTACTTTCGACATGCATCTCCCCTCCTGGGAGGATCCTCCAAACATCCTTTATTTGGTGCTCCCTTCTCTATCTGTACTGCCCTTTCCTCTAGGATACCCGGCTGGCCTCTAAGCTATGGAGTAATCCTCCTGGTGCTGATCTCAGCTATTCTTGAGTATTAATCTCTTACTTTGTTACTTTATATCCCCCAGATGAATGCAATCTTTCTATGTCTATCCCTCTCTTTCTGACTCATTTCGCTTAGCATGATACTTTCCATATTGTACCACTTGTATGTAAATTTCATGACTTCATCTTTTCTAAGAGCTACATAGTACTCCATTGTGTAGATGTACCAAAGTTTCTTTAACCAGTCATCTGTTCTTGGGCATTCAGGTTTCTTCCAGTTTCTGGCTATTGTAAAGAGTGCTGCAATGAACAAACAAGTGCAGATGTCACTTCGACTATACATTTTTGCCTCTCTGGGATATATTCCCAGGAGTGGTATTGCTGGGTCAAATGGGAGCTCAATTTCTAATTTTTTGAGAATCGTCCATACTGTTGTCCAGAAGGGCTGAACCAGTGGACATTCCCACCAACAGTGAAGGAGTGTCCCTTTCTCGCCACATCCACGCCAGCATTGGTTGCTTTTGTTTTTTTGAATGTGGGCTAGTCTCTGAGGTGTGAGATGGTATCTCATTGTGGTTTTGATCTGCATCTCCCTGATGATTAATGATGTAGAGCATTTTCTCATGTGCTTTTTTGCCATTCGGATTTCTTCTTTGAGAAAGTTTCTGTTCATTTCATTGCCCCATTTTTGGATGGGGTTGGATGTTTTCTTCTTGTGGAGTTTAACCAGTAGTTTGTATATCCTGGATATCAACCCCTTGTCAGATGTGTATTCGGTGAATATCCTTTCCCATTCTGTAGACTGTCTTTGTATTTTGGTCACTGTTTCTTTGGAGGTGCAGAAGCTTCTTAGTTTAAGATAGTCCCATTTATCTATCTCTGTTTTCACTTGCTCGGCCAGTGGTGTGGCATCTTTGAAGATACCATTAGCTTCAATGTCATGGAGGGTTTTGCCAACTTTATCTTCAATGTACCTTATGGTTTCTGGTCTGATGTTGAGGTCTTTAATCCATTTTGATCTTACTTTTGTACATGGTGTTAGGCAGAGTTCTGAGCCTATTTTTTTGCATGTAGCCGTCCAGTGATGCCAACACAATTTATTAAAGAGGCTTTCCTTACTCCACTTCACATTACTTGCACCTTTATCAAAGATTAGATGAGCATATGATTGAGGAGAGATGTCAGTGTATTCAACCCTGTTCCATTGGTCTGCAGTTCTGCCTTTGTTCCAGTACCATGCTGTTTTAATTATTACTGCTTTGTAGTACAGTTTGAAGTTCGGGAGGTTGATTCCTCCCATTTTCTTTTTCCCAAGAATTGCTTTAGCTATTCGTGGGGGCTTATTGTTCCATATAAATTTCAGGAGTGTTTGCTCCATTTCTTTGAAGAATGTCATGGGTATCCTTATAGGGATTGCATTGAATTTATACAATGCTTTTGGTAGTATTGCCATTTTGACAATGTTAAGTCTCCCGACCCATGAGCAGGGGATATCTTTCCATTTCCTCATGTCCTCTTTTATTTCCTGAAGTAGTGTTTTGTAGTTTTCTTTGTACAGGTCCTTTACTTCCTTAGTTAAGCTGATTCCTAGGTACTTGATTTTCTGGGGCACAATTGTGAACGGGATTGTTTTTTTCATGTTGCTTTCTTCTCTCTCACCGTTTGCGTATAGGAAAGCCATGGACTTTTGGGTATTGATTTTATAACCTGCAACTTTACTATACGAGTCTATTGTTTCTAGGAGTTTTTTGGTGGAAGTTATTGGGTTCTCTAAGTAGAGTATCATATCATCTGCGAATAGTGAGAGCTTGATTTCTTCCTTTCCTACCTGAATGCCCTTAATATCTTTTTCCTGCCTAATCGCTATTGCAAGTACTTCCAGTACTATATTGAACAGCAGTGGAGAGAGTGGGCATCCCTGTCTCGTCCCTGATCTTAAAGGGAAGGCTCTCATTTTTTCCCCATTGAGGATGATGCTTGCTGTAGGCTTGTGGTAGATGGCTTTAATTATGTTGAGGAAGGTCCCCTCTATACCCATTTTGGCTAGGGTTTTCATCATAAAGGGGTGCTGGATCTTATCAAATGCTTTCTCTGCATCTATTGATATGATCATATGCTTTTTATCTTTTCTTTTGTTGATATGGTGGATTATGTTGATTGATTTCCGAATGTTAAACCATCCTTGCATCCCTGGGATGAATCCTACTTGGTCATGGTGTATGATCTTTTTGATGAGTAGTTGGATTCTATTTGCTAGTAGTTTGTTGAGGATCTTTGCATCTGTGTTCATCAGGGATATCGGCCTGTAATTCTCTTTCTTTGTGGTATCTCTGTCTGCTTTTGGTATCAGTGTGATATTTGCTTCGTAGAAACTGTTTGGAAGTGTTTTTGATATTTCAATTTCGTGGAAAAGCTTAAAGAGCATCGGGAGTAAGTCCTCTTTAAAGATTTGGAAGAATTCACTCGTGAATCCATCCGGGCCAGGACTTTTGTGCTTGGGGAGACTTTTTATTACCATTTCAATTTCCTTGATGGTGATAGGTCTGTTCAGGTATTCCAGGTCTTCTTGGTTCAGCCTTGGGAGTCTGTAGGAGTCTAGGAATTTATCCATTTCCTCGAGGTTTTGATGTTCTGTGGCATAAAGCTTCTCAAAGTACTCCCTGAGGATCCTCTGAATTTCTGTGGTTTCTGTTGTAATGACCCCCTTTTCATTTCTGATTCGGTTTATTAGGGTTTTCTCTCTCCCTTTCTTTGTGAGTTTTGCTAGAGGCTTATCGATCTTGTTAATTTTCTCGAAGAACCAGCTTTTGGTTTCATTGATCTTTCGGATTGTTTTTTGGGTTTCCATCTCGTTAATCTCTGCTCTGAGTTTTATTATTTCCTTTCTCCTGTTCGGGTTGTGCTCCTTTTTTTGGTCCTTCTCCAAGCTCTTAAGCTGTGAGGTTAGGTTACTTATGTGTGCTCGCTCCTCCTTCCTGAGGAATGCTTGTAGAGCTATAAACTTTCCTCTTAACACAGCCTTTGCTGTGTCCCATAAGTTTTGGTAACTCGTGTTCTCATTTTCATTCGTTTCTAGGAATCTTTTGATTTCCTCTTTGATTTCCTGTCTAATCCACTCGTTGTTCAATAGTGCACTGTTTAATTTCCAGGTGTTTGATTTAGTTTTCTGTTTTTGTGTGTGATTTACTTCTAATTTCAGCGCATTATGGTCTGAGAAGATTGTTGATACAATCTCTACCTTCTTAATTTTATGGAGGCATGTTTTGTGGCTCAGCATGTGGTCTATCTTGGAGAATGTTCCATGTACGCTTGAGAAGAATGTGTATTCAGCTTTTTGTGGATGAAGTGTCCTGTATATATCTACTAAGTCCCTTTCTTCCATTGTTTCCCTCAAATGAAGTATGTCCTTGCTAAGCTTGAGTCTGGTTGATCTATCAAGAGGTGACAAAGCAGTGTTGAAGTCTCCCACTAGTATTGTGTTGCTATTGATGTCTTTTTCCAAATCTATGAGTAGTTGTTTTAAGTACTTTGCTGGTCTCTCATTAGGTGCATATACATTTATTATTGTAAGTTCTTCCTGTTGTACAGATCCTTTGATCAATAAGAAATGGCCTTCACTGTCTCTTATGACCTTCCTCACTCTGAAATCGATGTGGTCTGATATAAGGATGGCTACCCCAGCTTTTTTATGGGAGCTGTTTGCCTGTAGGATTGTTTTCCAGCCTTTGACTCTGAGTCTGTGTTTGCTTTGACTATTGAGATGCGTTTCTTGCAGGCAACAGAATGTTGGGTTCAATTTTCTAATCCATCCTGCCACTCTATGTCTTTTAATTGGTTTGTTTAGCCCATTGACATTGAGAGAGATTATTGTTATGGGATTTTGTCCCATTGTTCTGTTAAAATTTGGTGTATTTGAGGGGCCTTTCTTGCCTTAAAGTAGCCCATTTAGTTGTTCTTGTAACCATGGTTTTGAGTCTATGAAGTTCCTGAGCTGTTGTTTGTCTGTGAAACTGTGTGTTGTTCCTTCTATTATGAATGAGAGTCTTGCTGGGAAAAGTATTTTGGGGGAGGCATTTATTTCATTGAGTTGTTTTACTATGTCCCACCACTGTTTTCGGGCCATGAGGGTTTCATCAGAAAAATCAGCTGTGAATTTTAAGGATGCTCCTTTGTAAGAGATTTCTTTCTTCGATCTTGCTGCTTTCAGAATTTTGTCTCTGTCTAAGGTTTTGGTCATTTTGATCAGAATGTGTCTTGGGGTATTTTTATTCGGATTTCTTCTAGCTGGTACCCTTCGGGCCTCCTGAATGTGGTCACAAGTTTTCTTCAGCTCTGGAAAAGTTGTAGCAATGATTTCTTTGACAATTTCTTCTTCATCGAGGTTTTCTTCCTTTCCCTCTGGGACTCCAATAATTCTTATGTTACCCCTCTTGGCTTCATCACGATCTTCTCTTGCCATCTGTTCCCGAATTGTGAGTCTCTTTTCCATTTTCTGCTCTTTTCTGGATAGTCTCTGAACTTCATCTTCGAGCTCACTGATTCTGTTCTCAGCCGCTCTTACTCTGCTGCTGAGGCCTTCCACTGAGCTTTTCAATTCGCCTACGAGATTTTTCAGGTCTGACATTTCTGATTGCATTTTCCTCATTTCTGCCTTCAGATCCTCTTGTCTTTTATTGGCATTGTTTTCCATTGTTTCTTTTAATTCCCTAAGCATCCTAAGTAGCTCCCTTCTGAATTCCTTGTCAGAGAGGTTGTCTAACACTACAGTACTGTTGGTGTCATCTGGGCTAGACTCTTCAATATGAAAGTTTGGTGGGCTTTTGCGTTGCTTTACCATTGTGGGAGGTGTGGTTTAGTCCTTCACGTTCACTGTTACTATTCTGCTTGATATGCAGTGTGAGTTAAGATAGGCTTATGAGTTATTGGCTACTGTGTTTCTAGTGGCTGAGCTAAAATAGAGAAGTTTCCATCTAAGAAGTTAGCTTATGGTTCCTATGGCATATGTAGTGGGAAAATATTTTCCGGCCGCGTTAGCGCCCGCGGCTCCGGAAAGAGTCCCTGGCACTGGCGAGGAGTTGGGAACGTCTCCTGTTTGGAATTGGAGCCGTTCAGCTTTGTTGCCCAGAGCTGGGCCTCTGTGCCCGTCCCACGCGGATCAGGGGTTGAAAACCGGCTGTCTAGGGGCTGTTTCTAGCTGCACGTGCCCAGAGAGGGACCCGAGCCCTTGGGGGCGGGCTGTACCTGTTGGAATTGGAGCCGTTCAGCTTTGTTGCCCAGAGCTGGGCCTCTGTGCCCGTCCCACGCAGATCAGGGGTTGAAAACCGGCTGTCTAGGGGCTGTTTCTAGCTGCACGTGCCCAGAGAGGGACCCGAGCCCTTGGGGGCAGGCTGTACCTGTTGGAATTGGAGCCGTTCAGCTTTGTTGCCGAGAGCTGGGCCTCTGTGCCCGTCCCACGCGGATCAGGGGTTGAAAACCGGCTGTCTAGGGGCTGTTTCTAGCTGCGCGTGCCCAGAGAGGGACCAGAGCCCTTGGGGGCGGGCTGTACCTGTTGGAATTGGAGCCGTTCAGCTTTGTTGCCGAGAGCTGGGCCTCTGTGCCCGTCCCACGCGGATCAGGGGTTGAAAACCGGCTGTCTAGGGGCTGTTTCTAGCTGCGCGTGCCCAGAGAGGGACCAGAGCCCTTGGGGGCAGGCTGTACCTGTTGGAATTGGAGCCGTTCAGCTTTGTTGCCGAGAGCTGGGCCTCTGTCATAGACATTTTTCTTAACTTTTTCCCAAATCTTGGTTTCTAGAGTCCCTTCATCTGGGAACCATGGGTTAACTTCATAAACTACCTTAAGGCAGGACCGGAGCTGGTCTCTGGAAATGTAGAATTCTGGGTTCCCTATCCTGCGGGAGAGACGCTGAATCAAATCCATAAATGTCTTGGCCTGTTCAGTCTGGCTCGAGACACTATGAAAGATCTTGGGAAGGCCCAGAATCTGTCCAATCTTAGTGGGGGATTGCTGTTAGGATTCTAACTCCCAGCAAACTAAAAAATCCTATTCTCCCATTCACGATCTACAGTGGGGGTGCACCGAACGCAATTCTTACCTTTAGTTGGTAGCTTGAGCCCGCCCAAGGGACGTCAGCTATAAAAAACTATGCACGCAGAAGGTTGTGTGTTCGCGGGCTCTCTGGACGGCTCTATCTCACTGCCCGTGTTCGGTGCCCTAGAGCCGCTGTGTGTGGCCTGCATCTGGACGGCTGTTGGCCAAGGGCAGATGAAGGAAGAGACGAGGGCCAGGCCGGTTGATCTCAGTGGCAGTTTATTACAAGGAAGTTTATCCCATAGAAGAACTTATGTTGTGGAGGGCCTAGGTTCTCTCAAGCACATGTTCCCCTTGCTAGTCTCTCCGTAGTCCATCTTTCAGCCCTGCTCTCTCCTTCTCCAGCTCCCTTCTAGTCTGGGCTGACACTCCACCCAGTCAGGTAGCCAAATCAACATAAGAAAGCCCTTCCTGACTGCTCAAGGGCAAGATACCTCTTAAGGTGTTTTTCTCTTTTCCTCAGTCCAATAAACTATCAACTATTTCTGAGGTTATGCAGGAAGGACAGAACAGTGTTATCCTACAGGGAACGACATATCCATCCTGTGGAATTTGGTATGTGGACAGGTGGATGTGGCTATCAAAAAGATCAGAATAGAAGTCAAGGATAATCTTCTCCATTGATCTTCTGGAAGAAGTGATAGATCCATCAGGATGTGAGGAGAGGAGTGATCTTGGTCTTGTAGTTGGTGAAGGACAGAAGGACATTGTGAATGTTTTTTTCCTGGCTTCTGCCACATCAACCATCACTGCTGCTCTTCTCTCTTTGAAGTCTTTCTTTATTGCTTCTCTGTAGTGCTTTACAAGCTCGGACATTAGCTTGTGGTTGCCTTAGGCTCACGCCAAGCCACATTGATGAATGAGCTAGAGAGTTTCTGAAGACAGGCATCTTTTTCTGGCTTTCTCGGTAATGGCATTTCTCACAAAATCATGGAGATGCTGAACCAGTTGACCATATTCTTCATCAATGTCATCAAGGCGGCATCTTCCCATTTGCTACAATAGTGCCAAAGAGCTCCCAGCTGGTGGCTGTTCTGGGAATTCTCTTCTTGAACTTTCCAGCCTTTCTCCCCACTCCGTGAAATAGAATTTTGCATGAAGGAGATAATTGCCTGATCCCATTTGGAATTTTGCTACATCGGACAGGCAAAAGCGTGGATTGAATATGATGTGGTTAGTTTCATTGTGGAACTGTCTACCGGGAGACTCCTTTGTCCAATGTTTAGATTAGGCCTTCTGGAACTGTGAGTTACCATGGATGGTCTTGGTCGACATGATGAACTCAGACAGTCTCTCACCCTGTTCATTCCATTCTAGGCCATGGGTAATAATGTGAAGTTCTTTGACCAATCTTTTCGGTCCTATATTACTATTAAAATCACCGACAATGATCTTATAGGAAGTGTGGTCTTCTTTACAGAACTTCTCCAGCTCCATGTGGAACTTCTCAATTTCTTCTTCATCGTAATTGGATGTTGGTGTGTAGACAATGAAGATAGAAACTGCCAGCAGTGAGCCACATCTATTCAAGTGTAATCATCTGATTTGGTTTGTTAGGCATTTGAATAAATCAATGCTTAAGGTCAAGTTCATGTTGACGAGGACACTGACAACACCAATACCTCTTTTGTCGTATTTTCCAAGGAAGAGTTCTTCTCCAATGTCAAAAATGGCATGATGTGATCAATGCCTTCTTGTCTTGGTCAGACCAATGATCTCATACTTGATCTTCCATGCTTGCACCATCAGGTCTTTGATGGATGCCTCTGATGCCAGCACACGTGGATTGAAAGTACAGGCAGTCATTTTAGTCCTTCATTTTCACAGCGTAGTTCAACCCTGAGATTTTTATCAGCCTCTCCTTGCTCATCCTTCTTAATATTTCCGTATTGGGGGCTCTTTCAGGGTCAGGGGAATGAGACCCGTTGTATTGACTGTTTTTGGCATATTGAATATGCATGGATAACTTCACAAGCTCTGCCGCACAGGCGGGATACTCTTGGTGGTTTGCCGGGCTCACCAATAGGGATAAAGGCTTTTAGGGAAGCCTCTAATTGCCCTTGCAGGTGTTCCCATGGTTCAAATCATATTTGACCACCATCAAATATGGTACAGTGATAATGAAAAACAGGTTAAGTGTCTTATGATGTGTTGCGTGTTCCGGAAAGTGGCCTGAAGTTTGGTGGTGGCTGGGTAGTTGAGGTAGTGGAGGTCAGCTGATGAGGTATTTATCTGGCTCCAGCAGGGTGGGTCTTCTGGGTATGATCCCTGGGTCACCAGAGATTGGTAGAAGCAGGTAGAGGATCTCTGTTTCCGGGTCCCGCTGAGCCTGGAGTCCAAGGTCACAAAGTTCCATTCTACCTGGTTCTGTGGGCTTCACTCATGCATGGGACTCGCCATGAAGCGTGTTGGCATCTTGGTAGTGGAGATAGTGGAAATCGTCCAATGAGGTATTTATCTGGCACTGGCAGGGTGGGTCTAGAATAAATAGAATAAACAGAAAAAAAGAGAAAATTGTATTTAAATTAGATCTCCAGTTTTATAATGACCTTTCTTATTTATTTCCTTCCTTTTTGGCTTTGACCATTTCATCAGTTTTGGACATTCCATCACCTTGCATATTTCAGCAAGCTTATGCTTATTTCTCTAAAGTCCAATCTATAGGAAAGTCCAGTGGTAAGAAGTCTAGGCTATTCTTAATGTTCTATTGTTTTGGAAAAGCAGATCTCTTGGTAGCTAAGAAACAGAATTCAGATTCACTGACATTTTTTATCTTATGATAAGACAACTGCAGAAATAGGCTAATAAAACTTAAGTGTTTGCACCATGAAACAAGTATGGGTAAAAGGTAGATATTTCCTTTTACTCAGAAGATTTTACAACTTTAAAGAGTGTATAATGCAAGTATAAATGACTTATAGCTCCTCCAATTCTTCAAGAACGCAATTTCAAACAATTTTAATCCTCCACTTATGCTAAAGGAAATAAGAACAGTGGGAAATAATAAAGCTGTATGATGTATTCCAAAGCACAGTCTCAACAACATTGTAATTAGGAAACCTGAACTGCAACAACTGAACTTTGCATGGTGCCTGCCAAAATGACAGGGAGCAGAACAGGTGGGGGCATGAGGGCAGCCAGGAGGGAAGCTGACACAGGTAGTCAATTGGTGTTGGAATATTGTATGACTAAGACTCAGCTTAGTTGTACCTGTATTGGATGCATCCATCGAGGACCTGATAGTATAAGCACGAAAGATTAAGTAGGACATCATTAGTCTGAGCGAGACAAGAAGGCATCAAACACATCACACCATTTTTGACACTGGAGAAGAACTGTTTCTCGGAACATGTAACAAGAGAGGCATCGGAGGTGTCTGTCCTTCTCAACAAGAACTTGGTCATGAGCATTAATTCATTCAAATGCCTAAAAAACTGAATCAGATGATTATTCTTGAATAAATGTGACTCACTGCCAGCAGTTTATATCTTCATTGTCTACACACCAACATCCAATTATGATGAAGGAGAAATAAAGAAGTTCTACATGGAGCTGGAGAAGTTCTTTTTTTTTTTTTCCCCATGTTTTTTTTTTCCCTTTATTTTATTTTATTTTTTTTAAAGTTGTAGATTTACAATTTTTTGTGCTTTGGTTTCAATTATACAATGATCAGATACCCATCCCTCCACCAGTGCCCATTTTCCACCACCATGGATAATATCCCTCCCACCCCCATCCCCCCATCCCCCCTGTCTCTGTGGCAGGGCAATCCCCTGTGTTCTCTCTCTCCTTTTGGGTGTTGTGGTCTGCAAAAGAGGCATTGAGTGGCAAACATGTTCAGTCCATAGTCTACTTTCGACATGCATCTCCCCTCCTGGGAGGATCCTCCAAACATCTTTTATTTGGTGCTCCCTTCTCTATCTGAACAGCCCTTTCCTCTAGGATACCCGGCTGTCCTCTGAGTTATGGAGTAATCCTCCTGGTGCTGATCTCAGCTATTCTTGGCTATTAATCTCATACTTTGTTACTTTATATCCCCCAGATGAATGCAATCTTTCTATGTCTATCCCTCTCTTTCTGACTCATTTCGCTTAGCATGATACTTTCCATATTGTACCACTTGTATGTAAATTTCATGACTTCATCTTTTCTAAGAGCTACATAGTACTCCATTGTGTAGATGTACCAAAGTTTCTTTAACCAGTCATCTGTTCTTGGGCATTCAGGTTTCTTCCAGTTTCTGGCTATTGTAAAGAGTGCTGCAATGAACAAACAAGTGCAGATGTCACTTCGACTATACATTTTTGCCTCTCTGGGATATATTCCCAGGAGTGGTATTGCTGGGTCAAATGGGAGCTCAATTTCTAATTTTTTGAGAATCGTCCATACTGTTTTCCAGAAGGGCTGAACCAATGGACATTCCCACCAACAGTGAAGGAGTGTCCCTTTCTCGCCACATCCACGCCAGCATCGGTTGCTTTTGTTCTTTTGAATGTGGGCCAGTCTCTGAGGTGTGAGATGGTATCTCATTGTGGTTTTGATCTGCATCTCCCTGATGATTAATGATGTAGAGCATTTTCTCATGTGCTTTTTTGCCATTCGGATTTCTTCTTTGAGAAAGTTTCTGTTCATTTCATTGCCCCATTTTTGGATGGGGTTGGATGTTTTCTTCTTGTGGAGTTTAACCAGTATTTTGTATAGCCTGGATATCAACCCCTTGTCAGATGTGTATTCGGTGAATAGCCTTTCCCATTCTGTAGACTGTCTTTGTATTTTGGTCACTGTTTCTTTGGAGGTGCAGAAGCTTCTTAGTTTAAGATAGTCCCATTTATCTACCTCTGTTTTCACTTGCTCGGCCAGTGGCGTGGCATCTTTGAAGATACCATTAGCTTCAATGTCATGGAGGGTTTTGCCAACTTTATCTTCAATGTACCTTATGGTTTCTGGTCTGATGTTGAGGTCTTTAATCCATTTTGATCTTACTTTTGTACATGGTGTTAGGCAGAGTTCTGAGCCTATTTTTTTGCATGTAGCCGTCCAGTGATGCCAACACAATTTATTAAAGAGGCTTTCCTTACTCCACTTCACATTACTTGCACCTTTATCAAAGATTAGATGAGCATATGATTGAGGAGAGATGTCAGTGTATTCAACCCTGTTCCATTGGTCTGCAGTTCTGCCTTTGTTCCAGTACCATGCTGTTTTAATTATTACTGCTTTGTAGTACAGTTTGAAGTTCGGGAGGTTGATTCCTCCCATTTTCTTTTTCCCAAGAATTGCTTTAGCTATTCGTGGGGGCTTATTGTTCCATATAAATTTCAAGAGTGTTTGCTCCATTTCTTTGAAGAATGTCATGGGTATCCTTATAGGGATTGCATTGAATTTATACAATGCTTTCGGTAGTATTGCCATTTTGACAATGTTAAGTCTCCCGACCCATGAGCAGGGGATATCTTTCCATTTCCTCATGTCCTCTTTTATTTCCTGAAGTAGTGTTTTGTAGTTTTCTTTGTACAGGTCCTTTACTTCCTTAGTTAAGCTGATTCCTAGGTACTTGATTTTCTGGGGCACAATTGTGAACGGGATTGGTTTTTTCATGTTGCTTTCTTCTCTCTCACTGTTTGCGTATAGGAAAGCCATGGACTTTTGGGTATTGATTTTATAACCTGCAACTTTACTATACGAGTCTATTGTTTCTAGGAGTTTTTTGGTGGAAGTTATTGGGTTCTCTAAGTAGAGTATCATATCATCTGCGAATAGTGAGAGCTTGATTTCTTCCTTTCCCACCTGAATGCCCTTAATATCTTTTTCCTGCCTAATCGCTATTGCAAGTACTTCCAGTACTATATTGAACAGCAGTGGAGAGAGTGGGCATCCCTGTCTCGTCCCTGATCTTAGAGGGAAGGCTCTCAGTTTTTCCCCGTTGAGGATGATGCTTGCTGTAGGCTTGTGGTAGATGGCTTTAATTACGTTGAGGAAGGTCCCCTCTATACCCATTTTGGCTAGGGTTTTCATCATAAAGGGGTGCTGGATCTTATCAAATGCTTTCTCTGCATCTATTGATATGATCATATGCTTTTTATCTTTTCTTTTGTTGATATGGTGGATTATGTTGATTGATTTCCGAATGTTAAACCATCCTTGCATCCCTGGGATGAATCCTACTTGGTCATGGTGTATGATCTTTTTAATGAGTAGTTGGATTCTATTTGCTAGTAGTTTGTTGAGGATCTTTGCATCTGTGTTCATCAGGGATATCGGCCTGTAATTCTCTTTCTTTGTGGTATCTCTGTCTGCTTTTGGTATCAGTGTGATATTTGCTTCGTAGAAACTGTTTGGAAGTGTTTTTGATATTTCAATTTCGTGGAAAAGCTTAAAGAGCATTGGGAGTAAGTCCTCTTTAAAGATTTGGAAGAATTCACTAGTGAATCCATCCGGGCCAGGACTTTTGTGCTTGGGGAGACTTTTTATTACCATTTCAATTTCCTTGATGGTGATAGGTCTGTTCAGGTATTCCAGGTCTTCTTGGTTCAGCCTTGGGAGTCTGTAGGAGTCTAGGAATTTATCCATTTCCTCGAGGTTTTGATGTTCCGTGGCATAAAGCTTCTCAAAGTACTCCCTGAGGATCCTCTGAATTTCTGTGGTTTCTGTTGTAATGACCCCCTTTTCATTTCTGATTCGGTTTATTAGGGTTTTCTCTCTCCCTTTCTTTGTGAGTTTTGCTAGAGGCTTATCGATCTTGTTAATTTTCTCGAAGAACCAGCTCTTGGTTTCATTGATCTTTCGGATTGTTTTTTGGGTTTCCATCTCGTTAATCTCTGCTCTGAGTTTTATTATTTCCTTTCTCCTGTCCCGGCAAGCTACTGAGAGTATTCGATATGCCAGACACAGTAACAACAAAGTCTCCAATGGAGACGTTACTGGGCCTGCTCGAGCAAATCGATGATCAACAGGAGGGCCTCTACCTTTACCTCTACCTTTCTCCTGTTCCGGTTGTGCTCCTTTTTTTGGTCCTTCTCCAAGCTCTTAAGCTGTGAGGTTAGGTTACTTATGTGTGCTCGCTCCTCCTTCCTGAGGAATGCTTGTAGAGCTATAAACTTTCCTCTTAACACAGCCTTTGCTGTGTCCCATAAGTTTTGGTAACTCGTGTTCTCATTTTCATTCATTTCTAGGAATCTTTTGATTTCCTCTTTGATTTCCTGTCTAATCCACTCGTTGTTCAATAGTGCACTGTTTAATTTCCAGGTGTTTGATTTAGTTTTCTGTTTTTGTGTGTGATTTATTTCTAATTTCAGCGCATTATGGTCTGAGAAGATTGTTGATACAATCTCTACCTTCTTAATTTTATGGAGGCATGTTTTGTGGCTCAGCATGTGGTCTATCTTGGAGAATGTTCCATGTACGCTTGAGAAGAATGTGTATTCAGCTTTTTGTGGATGAAGTGTCCTGTATATATCTACTAAGTCCCTTTCTTCCATTGTTTCCCTCAAATGAAGTATGTCCTTGCTAAGCTTGAGTCTGGTTGATCTATCAAGAGGTGACAAAGCAGTGTTGAAGTCTCCCACTAGTATTGTGTTGCTATTGATGTCTTTTTCCAAATCTATGAGTAGTTGTTTTAAGTACTTTGCTGGTCTCTCATTAGGTGCATATACATTTATTATTGTAAGTTCTTCCTGTTGTACAGATCCTCTGATCAATAAGAAATGGCCTTCACTGTCTCTTATGACCTTCCTCACTCTGAAATCGATGTGGTCTGATATAAGGATGGCTACCCCAGCTTTTTTATGGGAGCTGTTTGCCTGTAGGATTGTTTTCCAGCCTTTGACTCTGAGTCTGTGTTTGCTTTGACTATTGAGATGCGTTTCTTGCAGGCAGCAGAATGTTGGGTTCAATTTTCTAATCCATCCTGCCACTCTATGTCTTTTAATTGGTGCGTTTAGCCCATTGACATTGAGAGAGATTATTGTTATGGGATTTTGTCCCATTGTTCTGTTAAAATTTGGTGTATTTGAGGGGCCTTTCTTGCCTTAACGTAGCCCATTTAGTTGTTCTTGTAACCATGGTTTTGAGTCTATGAAGTTCCTGAGCTGTTGTTTGTCTGTGAAACTGTGTGTTGTTCCTTCTATTATGAATGAGAGTCTTGCTGGGAAAAGTATTTTGGGGGAGGCATTTATTTCATTGAGTTTTTTTACTATGTCCCACCACTGTTTTCGGGCCATGAGGGTTTCATCAGAAAAATCAGCTGTGAATTTTAAGGATGCTCCTTTGTAAGAGATTTCTTTCTTCGATCTTGCTGCTTTCAGAATTTTGTCTCTGTCTAAGGTTTTGGTCATTTTGATCAGAATGTGTCTTGGGGTATTTTTATTCGGATTTCTTCTAGCTGGTACCCTTCGGGCCTCCTGAATGTGGTCACAAGTTTTCTTCAGCTCTGGAAATGTTGTAGCAATGATGTCTTTGACAGTTTCTTCTTCATCGAGGTTTTCTTCCTGTCCCTCTGGGACTCCAATAATTCTTATGTTACCCCTCTTGGCTTCATCACGATCTTCTCTTGCCATCTGTTCCCGAATTGTGAGTCTCTTTTCCATTTTCTGCTCTTTTCTGGAGAGTCTCTGAAGTTCATCTTCGAGCTCACTGATTCTGTTCTCAGCCGCTCTTACTCTGCTGCTGAGGCCTTCCACTGAGCTTTTCAATTCGCCTACGAGATTTTTCAGGTCTGACATTTCTGATTGCATTTTCCTCATTTCTGCCTTCAGATCCTCTTGTCTTCTATTGGCATTGGTTTCCATTGTTTCTTTTAATTCCCTAAGCATCCTAAGTAGCTCCCTTCTGAATTCCTTGTCAGAGAGGTTGTCTAACACTACAGTACTGTTGGTGACATCTGGGCTAGACTCTTCAATATGAATGTTTGGTGGGCTTTTGCGTTGCTTTACCATTGTGAGAGGTGTGGTTTAGTCCTTCACGTTCAGTGTTACTATTCTGCTTGATATGCAGTGTGAGTTAAGATAGGCTTATGAGTTATTGGCTACTGTGTTTCTAGTGGCTGAGCTAAAATAGAGAAGTTTCCATCTAAGAAGTTAGCTTATGATTCCTATGGCATATGTAGTAGGAAAATATTTCGTGGCCGCGTTAGCGGCCGCGGCTCCGGAAAGAGTCCCTGGCACTGGGCGAGGAATTGGGGATGTCTCCTGTTTGGAATTGGAGCCGTTCAGCTTTGTTGCCCAGAGCTGGGCCTCTGTGCCCGTCCCACGCGGATCAGGGGTTGAAAACCGGCTGTCTAGGGGCTGTTTCTAGCTGTGCGTGCCCAGAGAGGAACCCAGGCCCTTGGGGGCGGGCTGTACCTGTTGGAATTGGAGCCGTTCAGCTTTGTTGCCCAGAGCTGGGCCTCTGTGCCCGTCCCACGCGGATCAGGGGTTGAAAACCGGCTGTCTAGGGGCTGTTTCTAGCTGCGCGTGCCCAGAGAGGACCCCAGGCCCTTGGGGGCGGGCTGTACCTGTTGGAATTGGAGCCGTTCAGCTTTGTTGCCCAGAGCTGGGCCTCTGTGCCCGTCCCACGCGGATCAGGGGTTGAAAACCGGCTGTCTAGGGGCTGTTTCTAGCTGTGCGTGCCCAGAGAGGAACCCAGGCCCTTGGGGGCGGGCTGTACCTGTTGGAATTGGAGCCGTTCAGCTTTGTTGCCCAGAGCTGGGCCTCTGTGCCCGTCCCACGCGGATCAGGGGTTGAAAACCGGCTATCTAGGGGCTGTTTCTAGCTGCGCGTGCCCAGAGAGGAACCCAGGCCCTTGGGGGCGGGCTGTACCTTTTGGAATTGGAGCCGTTCAGCTTTGTTGCCCAGAGCTGGGCCTCTGTGCCCGTCCCACGCGGATCAGGGGTTGAAAACCGGCTGTCTAGGGGCTGTTTCTAGCTGCGCGTGCCCAGAGAGGAACCCAGGCCCTTGGGGGCGGGCTGTACCTGTTGGAATTGGAGCCGTTCAGCTTTGTTGCCCAGAGCTGGGCCTCTGTGCCCGTCCCACGCGGATCAGGGGTTGAAAACCGGCTGTCTAGGGGCTGTTTCTAGCTGCGCGTGCCCAGAGAGGAACCCAGGCCCTTGGGGGCGGGCTGTACCTTTTGGAATTGGAGCCGTTCAGCTTTGTTGCCCAGAGCTGGGCCTCTGTGCCCGTCCCACGCGGATCAGGGGTTGAAAACCGGCTGTCTAGGGGCTGTTTCTAGCTGCGCGTGCCCAGAGAGGAACCCAGGCCCTTGGGGGCGGGCTGTCTGGAGAAGTTCTATAAAGAAGAACACACCTTCTAACAGATCATTGTTGGTGATTTTAATGGCAGATAGGACTGAGAAAATCAGCTGAAGAACTCCACATGGGGACCCATGGCCTAGAATAGAACGAACAGGGTGACAGACTCGGTTCATCATGTTGACCAAGCCCATCCATGGAAACTCACAGTTCCAGAAGGCCGAATCTAAACATTGGAGATGCACGTATCCCAGTAGACGGTTCCACAGTGAAATTGACCACATCATATTCAATCGACGGTTTTGACTTTCTATTGTCGCTGTTGCCCCAAAATTCCAAACGGGATCAGACCACCATCTCCTTCGTGAAAAATTCTACTTCACAGAGTGGGGAGAAAGGACTGCAAAGTTTAAGAAGAGAACTCCTAGTACGACCACCAATTGGGCACTCTTTGGCACTATTGCCACAACATGGAAAGATGCCACCATTGACAACATTGACAAAGAATAATATTGACTGCTTCAGCACCTCCATGATTGTGTGAGGAACACAGAGAAAGAGATAATCACAAAAAGACACCTATCTTCAAAACCTCTTGAGCTAATTCGGCAACATGGTTTGGCACAAGACTTAGGTAAACATAAGCGAATGTCTGAGCTCACAAAGCAGTGCAGAGAAGTGATAAAGGAAGACCTCAAAGAAAAAAGAGGAGCAGTGCTGGCAGATGTGGCAGAAGCCAGCAAAAGCATTTGCAATGCCTAACTGTCCTTCGCCAACTACAAGAATAAGATAACTGTCCTCATGACATCCTGCTGGATCTATCACATCTTCCAGAAGGGCAGTGGAGAAGATTATCTATGACTTCTACTCAGACCTCTTCGATAACCACATCCACCTGCCAACATACCAAATTTCGTAGGATGGAATTGTCATTCCCAACATTCTCCCTTCCAAAATCCGACACGCCATTTTGTTGGTAAAGAAGAGAACAGCACCCAGCCCAGACACGGTCAGACCCGAACACCTGAAGAACCTGCTGTCAGTACTCATCAATACCCTGGCTCGGCTCTTCACACATTACCTGTCTGAATGGAAGATTCCATCCCAAAGGAAAACAAGCAGGACTGTACAAGAAGGGAGACATCCACGACATTGGGAACTATTGCCGATCAGCCTGTCGTCTATAAGCTGTTCACTCGAGTCATCCTGAATAATTTTGGCAGAACACTAGATGAAGCACAACCATGAGAGCAAGCCAGGTTCTGAAAAGAATTCAGCATGCTTGACCATATCCACACGATAACCAAACTCTTTGAGATTTCTTGGCAGTTCAAGATGCCACTCTGTCTAATGTTCATTGATTTAAAGAAGGCCTTTGATTCTGTTGAGACTGAAGCAGTCATTGAAGCCCTAGCCAAACAGGGCGTTCAAACTCAATACATCAGGATGCTCCATGAGCTGTATTATGGATTCACTACCAGGATCTCACCATTCTACAAGGAAGTGATCATTGTGTCAAGAGAAGCATTTGGCGGGGTGATACCATTTCACTAAAACTCTTCAGTGCCACCCTCGAGAACATCATGCGATGACTGGAATGGGAAGGAATGGTAGTGATGATAGACAGTCAGTAACTACACCACCTCGGCTTCACTGATGATATGGTTCTCATAACACCAAACATTAACCACTGGCACAAATACTGGCTGACTTCGACTGTGAGTGTGGAAAGTCAGACTGCAGCTGAATCTCACAAAGACAATGATTATGAGAAACAGTCTTGTTCCTGACGTTCCATTTGCTCTCAATGGAACAAACATCTCTGAATGCAACAGTTACGTGTGCCTAGGTTGAGAAGTCAACATAACAAATGACCTGGCACCTGAATTGCTCAGGAGGAAGACAGCAGCTTGGAACATCTTCAAGAGCATCAAAGAAATAGCTAAAAGGATGAAGGACCTCTGGCTCCATGACATCCACGACATTGGAAACTATATCATATCTCTTCGATTCCACATGTCTTCCTGCATTAATATATACCTCAGAGACCTGGGCCCTATGAAAACAGGATGAGAACATTATTTGGGTCTCCCAAAGAGGAATCAAAGGAATTATGCTTGGAGTATCACGCTTCACTCAAGTGAGAGAAAGAATCCGTAGTTCGTACCTCTGTCTATGATCAAGAATCAGGGAAACTCTCTCATTTGCCAAGGCATCAAAAATCAGATGTGCTGGACACATAATGAGATTTGGAGAGGACCGCTGGACTAGAGCCATTACGGACTGAATCCCACAGGACTTCAAAAGATCTTGTGGCCACCCACCTATGAGATGATCATACTTCTTAGTCAAGACCCTGAATGATCGGTTTGAGGCTCTTCATGTTCCTAAAACAAGCAGATGCCATTGGGCTGCACTAGCATGCGGCAGGGACGAATGGAGACATTACTGGCACCCACTCGAGGAAATTGATGAGTAAAGGAATGTCAAGTGATCAAGTGATCAAGAATCAGCTATTAATAAATTTCTAAATTACAGCTCTTAAATTAAAATAAGATTTTTTTTTTTTGCTTTTTGGGTCACACCCAGCGATGCACAGGGGTTACTCCTGGATCTTCACTCAGGAGTTACTCGTGGCGGTGTTCAGGGGACCATATGGGATGCTGGGAATTGAACCCGGGTGGGCCGCGTGCAAGGCAAACGCCCTACCTGCTGTGCTATCTCTCCAGCCCCAAAAGAAGATTTTTTGAAATTTTTAAAATCTTGTTGATACAGCATTGCCTTATTTCAGAAGAATCTGTGGCATTTTAATTATTTGTAAAGGGTTCAATTTTTTTTTTCAGTTTTTTGTTCTGGGGGCCACAAACAGCAGTGCTCAGGTGCAATTTCTGGGTCTGTGTTCAAGAGCGATAGTGACCTTGGTGTTCCAGAGTCCCTGATGTGTTCAGAGTACTGCTTGGAAAGAGAGAGATATTTCAACCAGGGTCAGCTTCACGCAAAGTATGATCCTTGTATCTTAACTGTTTCTCCAGTTCTTTGTTAACTATTTTTTAAAAACATTTTATCTCCTTAAACAAAGAATTTACTGACTAGGTAATTCTTTAGATACTATTAGCAGCTGTGAGATTTTAAAAAGTGAATTGACCATAAAAACGTCATGTGGACCATTATCATTCCTGGTATACTTTTGTAAGGAGGCGCAAAAGTTACTTGTGCCCACATGCTGACTGTGCCCCTTGAGATGTGGACTTTCATGTTTTCATATCTAATGCTGGGATGTGTACTGAAGCTCTATTTCCATTCTAGAGTGTTCTCTCTCTCTCTCTTTCTCTCTCTCTTCTCTCACTTCCTCTATCTCCCTCCCTCTCAAAAAAAAGGAAAAAAAGAGTGAGAATGTAAGGCATATTTCTAATTCAATAATTAGAATGCTTATGAATTGGGTATTTGAAGAATGCTGCATCTGAATTAAATAGTCCTATTCATTTCCAGGAATCATGTGGAGTCATTAATATTGTTGAGTACGAATTTATAACAAAAGCAAAAGGAAAATAAGAAAACCTAACATTCACTCAGAGTAAGGCTGATTTCTCTTTGAATGCTAAAAATAAAGGATAAATAGCCTGATGGAATTTTCAGAACACAGACTATTCCGAGTTTTGTGGTGTGTTTGTTTTGGGGCCACAACCAGAGGTGTTGTGGGTTTACATACTTCTGGCTCTAACTTTGAGCACACTCAGGGATCATGACTGATGGGGTTCAGGGCCTGAAATGGATTGCTGAGAACCAAACTTAGGTTGGCTGTGCACAATCTCTCTAACCTCATCTTCTTAGTTATAATAGTGAATTATGATAAGTGTTACACAGGTAACAGTATTTTCAAAATCATTTTTGGGTACATTTTTACTTCTGCACCTAAGATGACAAAACTGAAAATAAAGGTCATTAAGTGCTTCAAATAAGTTGTAGGATTGACTCAATTGCTCAAGCAATTTCATCTGAAGTTATTTGAAAAAAGGGTTAATGCTGTGAAGGTCTCACTGGAGAAAAATGTAATTAGCGTGTCCTCCTCAGCTAGAAGCCTAGTAGCACAGAAGAAAGAAAAAGCTTGACAAAAAACAGGTACGCTCTTGTTGAATTAGAATATCTCATGAAAGTTTTCTGGGGCATTTTCCTAGAAACCTGCAAGGGATTTACAGATGCTTTCTGCTAGAGTCTTTGAACTAAAGGTTCATTAATCTCCCACACAATTTCACGAATTGAAAGTCAAGGAAAACACTTCTTGTACGAACATAGCATTGTTTTGCATTTCAGCTCCCAGGTATGGACTTTGATGTATTTTTTTTCTTTCAACTAATTATGCTTTCTTTCTACACCTCCAGTTCTGTCCTTTTGTCAGCATAAATTTGCAGAAGACCTTGTAAGGAAGGTCTTATGCATTGAAGTGAACTGTCTCCGAGGGTCCACACAAATCTGGAAGACTGGGGGTGCTGTTCATGCAAAACACAATCAGCTCTCATTGCTCCATTGTGGAGTGTTGGGAGAAAAGCCCCTTTTGGTCTGCTTTAAAGTGACACACTAATACCTGGGCTTGAGCCCGGGCAGACGTTCCCTGATCACTCAGGAAGCCTGTTGCAATGCATACTTATGGTGGTCAATGCAACCATGGGACAGGACGTTTCTGGCAGATCAGATGTGTGATGACAGTTTAACCATTGTAATCACACAGGACAGGTGTAACCCGATCTATAGGAAACACATGTTTGTTTTGACCACTGTGAGTACATTACGGTCCACATTTTTTCCCCTGTATGCTCAAATCTATTTAAGTCATGCTGATTGCTTAATAAAGTTGGGAACTTGACAGGACCCCTGCTTTGCCTGTGTGCTCATTTCTCTGTTGTGGAGGCGGTGGAATAGGAACCTGCTTTTTTCCCAAGACCCCTTCACTTACAGGAATGGTAGACTGGCCCAGTCCTCAGGACCCTGAGCAGCGGCCTCTTGCTGAACGAGGGTGTGTACCAAACAAAAGCCAGAAGACCCCAACAGTGGAAAGCGTGTACCACTCTGTGGATCATTGGGAAATGTCAGTATTAGATCCTCTCAGAACTAAGGATACACACTCAATTTATAGATTTGGCCTGGGAGACATGCCTAGTGTTGAACAGATCTGACCATGTGCAAGGCCTTAAATTTGATTCCCGGCACTATCTGGTCCCCTGATCACCACATGGTGTCCCATGGTTGGAAGCCCTGCACATTGCACTACCAACACAGCTACTGCTGGCGAAGCCCGCGTGGATGGCCAGCTGGGCATAGCTGGGGGAATGGACAATTGGTCTCTCTATTCTGTCCCTGTCTCTTTCCTACAAAAGCACATTTCTTTCTTCTACAGACTTGATAGCTCTGCTTTATGATTTTGATTATAGAAGTATTGTTTCTATATTCTCATATTAACTACACAGAATTACTACTGCTTTATCAACTCAGATCCCTTTAGAAAATTGCTAGTGGAGAGGCTACCTTTTAGTTCATCATAGAGTCCATTTGGAAGACCCTGGGAAAAAATCCATGTGATATTTCAGGCTTTTTCATCTTGTCAATCTAACATCACCTGTGGCCGATGAGGAATTCTCTGCTGAGTCACTGATATTTGTTTAGCACATTGAGGGGGAGTGTCAAGAAGGCACTGTGTCTTTGTTCCTGATTTAGTTTACCAGAAAAAAGAGGTTAGCATTTGCGATACTCAGCAGTTTCTACAGAGGGTTTTTTTTTTCCCTTTTTTTCCTTTCTTTATTTTTTTGTTGTAGTCTGGCATGGCAGAGCCTGGCAAGCTCTCTGTGGCGTATTCAATATACCAAACACAGTAACAAGAAGTCTCACAATGGATACGTTACTGCTGCCTGCTGGAGCAAATCCATGAACAATGGGAGGACAGTGCTACAGTGCAGTGCTACTAAGTAAATATACTCATGTAACCTAGTTAAATTTGGTAACTATTTAGGGATGGAGATAGAATACTGTTGGTAGGTTCTTGCCTTGTGCCCAGCCAATCTGGGTTCAATGTCTGGGTTCAATATTCATCTTATATTGTACCCTAGCACCTCCAGGAGTAACAGCTTATTGCAGAGTCAGGAGTAACCCCTGAGCTTCGTCAGGTCTGGCCCCAAACCAAAGCAAAACAAACAAACAAACAAAAAAACTGAGTAATATTTTTTGTTCTGAAATTTCTGGCATACTCAGCTTTCCTAATGAGTTTATCTTAGTTAACTTTCTTTATTTACTCTTTTTGGGCTCTTTGTATTAGATGTTTACATAATAGAATGAATCATTTTGCCATTTTAGTTTTGGTTTTCTTTTCTAAAATTACATTGTGTTTTCTTTTCTGGAAGATTATAATTTTCCCTTGCATTTTTATTTACTGTTAATATGTAACTTACTTCCTAAATATTTTTAGCATTCTGTATGACTTTTCATGATGCATTCTATTCTTCATATTGCAAAATATTTTTTTCTTGTATTCAAAGGGTATTTTTGATATTTAAATTCTACCTTCATATTTCTTTTATTTCATAGAAATTATGATGATTTATTATTGTCAATATTGATATTTTAATCTTTGGGAATTTTTACCTAATTTTAGCTTCTTCACGTTTAATATGGAAGCACTAAATGAGTAGGAGAATGCTCATTATTGAGTAGGGTTCTAAGAAGAAATTTAAAATGAAACACTGTACTTTCCACTTGAAAATCTACTCAGAATAAAATTTTCATTTTCTTAGGGTGATTACAATGAACTGAAGCATAGACGACTGGAATTCTTTCTTAGATGCATTACACAGCTTTGACTTTCTTCAGGTACAAATCATTTGCACATTCTCAAACTTGCCTGCTTCCAACAAAACTCCATTCTTATTCTATGTTGAGAAATCAAAGCTGCAGCCTGAGTCCTGGGGAGGAAATGACAGCTCGGCCTTTAAAGCAAATTTTACCTCAATCTTACTCCTGGTAGGTTTGCATACATTCCACAATTGCCAAGAAATACAATACCGGGGCTGGAGTGATAATACAGCATGTAGGTCGTTTGCCTTGCATGCAGCCGACCCAGATTCGATTCCCAGTATCCCATATGGTCCCCTGAGCACCACCAGGAGTAATTCCTGAGTGTAAAGCCAGGAGTAAACCCTGTACATTCCCGGGTGTGACCCAAAAAGCAAAAAATGAAAAAGAAAATACGATGCCTAAAATTTAAAATCTGTGAAAGGAATGGAAAAAATTGATTTTCCACATAGCAGGTGTGGGATTAGAAATTCTTTAATGTTGCAATTGCTTTATCAATTTATTTTTAGCTTTCTTTTCCTTTATTCTATGTATCAGTGTATTAATATTGCACATAAGAAACCTTCTAATAGCCAGAATCTGGAAAAAACCTGAGTGCCCGAGAACAGATGACTGGTTGAAGAACTCTGGCACATTTACACAATGGAGTACTATGTAGCTGTTAGAAAAGACGAAGTCATGAAGTTTACATACAAGTGGTACTACATGGAAAGTATCATGTTAAGCGAAATGACTCAGAAAGAAAGGGATAGACATAGAAAGATTGCATTCATTTGGGGAACATAAAGTAACAAAATAGGAAACTAACACCCAAGTATGGCAGAGATTAGTACCAGGAATTTTACTCAATGACCCGGAGGACAACCACACATGTTAGGGGAAGGGGGAGCTCAGAAAGAGAAGGGAACACCAAATAAAGGGTGTTGGGAGGATCCGCCCATGATGGGAGAGCATGCTGAGGGTAGACTGTCGACCAAGCATGATTGCCACTCAACGCCTCTTTTGCAGACCATGGCACTCAAAAGGAGAGAGAGGGAAATGCCCTGCCATGAGGCAGGGTGGGATGGGGGCTGGGGGGGGAGGGGATGCTGGGATCCATGGTGGTGGGAATGGTGGGAAATGCGCATTGGTGGAGGGATGGGTGTTTGATCACTGTATAATCGAAACCCAAGCACAAAAATGTGTAAGTCTACAACTGTACCTCATGGTGCCTCACTATTAATAAATAAATATAATTTAAAAAAAACCCTTCTAATCACTTTCTTTGTTTATATGTGACTTTAGAAAGTATTGACTATATGTGAGGGCATTCAAATTGTATTTAACACTTGCATTTATTTAATGTTCTTATAGTATGGGTACCATAGTGGAAGAAAATTAATTAGTTATCCTAAGAAATTCTGAGAATTTAAGTTCAAGAAAGTTTTGTGAAAATGCAGTAAAGGATATTAGAGCTTACAAACACTAAAAAGTATCCTGACTTCAATAAGAATTTTTTTCCTGTATATGGTTAATTTATACATAAAATTGACTACTTCTTAGTGTGAAATGCTTGTTAGATCAGGATAACTCAGAAAAAACTTATACTTTTACTAATCATTTGGGCTGGAGTAATAGCACAGCGGTAGGGTGTTTTCCTTGCATGCAGCGGACATGACCGACCTGAGTTCGATTCCTCCGCCCCTCTCAGAGAGCCCAGCAAGCTACCGAGAGTATCTCACCCACATGGCAGAGCCTGGCAAGCTCCCTGTGACGTATTCAATATGCCAAACACAGTAACAACAAAGTCTCCAATGGAGACGTTACTGGGCCCACTCGAGCAAATCGAAGATCAACAGGAGGACAGTGACAGTGACAGTGACTAATCATTTATGAATCAATCTGTGGAGGTTAAAAATTTAAAAATTATTTGGGATCAAGTTTTATATGAGGTCAGTTGAGACATTTTGGACGTAAATGCTGTCAATGTCATATCTTACATATGTGTGATGTA
The DNA here is from genome assembly GCF_029834395.1 of Sorex fumeus. Taxonomy (NCBI): domain Eukaryota; kingdom Metazoa; phylum Chordata; class Mammalia; order Eulipotyphla; family Soricidae; genus Sorex; species Sorex fumeus. The sequence goes on along the minus strand of NW_026606075.1, from coordinate 612,202 downwards.
TATATCTATAATTTCCTCATTAATTTCTGTTATGTGGGTTTAGTCATTTAATCCAATCCAAAGTTGTCTTCCTCTGTGCAATAATGATGATATTCTTACAGAGCCTATGGACGGTCAAAGGTTACAGTGGTTTTGAAATATTCTTTTATTTACCTTGTTCATAATAGGAGGTTATGAGAATGATTTCAAAGCTGTCTCTCAAAAATAAAACAGAAACTATTATACAACAAATAAGAAATCACTTGAACACTAGACATTTGGTTACTCATAGATTTGCTAGAGCAGGTGTCAGTAACGTCTTCATTCATTACTGCCGCTTACAAGTGCAGCCCAATGGCGTCTGCTCACTCCAGGAACACGAAGAGCCACAAACTGATTATTCAGGATAATGATGAAGGAGTCTGATGAACTCATAGGTGGGCAGTCATGTGATTTTTTGATGTCCCGTGGAATCCAGTCCGTAATGGCTCTAGTCCAGTGGTCACCTCCAAATTGCATTACGTATCCAGCCCATCTGATATTCGATGCCTTGGCAAACGAGACAGTGTCCCTGATTTTTGATCATTGACGGAGGTCAAAACTATGGATTTTCTCTCACTTGAGTGAAGCATGATACCCCAAGTATAATTCTTTCGATTCCTCTTTGTGAGACCCGATAGTGTTCTCTCATCCTGTTTTTCTAGAGCCCGGGTCTCTGAGGCATATGTTAATGCAGGAAGAACTGTGGAATAGAAGAGATGTGTTCTTCGTTTAGATTCGGCCTTCTGGAACTGTGAGTTACCATGGATGGTCTTGGTTGACATTATGAACTCAGTCTCTCACTCTTTTCGTTCCATTCTAGGTCATGGGTCCCAATGTGGAGTTCTTCGGTTGATCTTCTCGGTCCGATCTTGGCATTAAAGTCACAGACAATTATCTTGTAGAATGTGTGGTCTTCTTTATAGAACTTCTCCAGCTCCACGTAGAACTTCTCAGTTTCTTTGTCCTCATGATTGGATGTTGGTGCATAGACAGTGAAGATAGAAACTGCTGGCAGTGAGCCACATCTATTCAAGTGTAATCATCCTATTCGGGTTGTTAGGCATTCGAATGAACCAATGCTCAGGGTTATGTTCTTGTTGACAAGGATACTGACACCACCGATGCCTCTTTTGTCACATGTTCCAAGGAACAGTTCTTCTCCAGTGTCGAAAATGGCGTGATGTGATTGATGCCTTCTCATCTCGGTCAGACCAATTATGTCATACGTGATCTTTCACGCTTGTATCATCAGGTTCTCGATGGATGTATCCGAAACCAGCATATGTGCATTGAAAGTACAGACAGTCATTTTTGTCCTTCTTCGTTTTTGCAGCTTAGTTTGGCCTTATGCGACACTTAGTGCCCATCTTCCAAGATTACCACACCATATTTGATGGGGTTCAAATATGATTTGAAGCATGGGGACACCTGCAAGTGCAATTAGAGGCTGCTCTAAGAGCCTCTATCCCTCTCGGAGAGCCTGGCAAGCTACGAAGAATATTCCGCCCCCACAGCAGAGCCTGGCAAGCTATCTGTGGCATATTCTATATGCCAAAGTCAGTAAATACAATGGGTCTCATTCCCCTGACCCTGAAAGAGCCACCAATATGGCAGCATTAAGAAGGATGAGGAAGGAGAGGCTGATAATATAAATAAGAAAAGATTATACAATAAAGTAACAAGTGACCGTAGAGCAGTATCATACATTGAGGTTTTAGTTTGCTATCCTATGTGTATCAATAGACAGAGTCCAGCCCTACATAAAGAGAAAACTGCTAATTCTGGCAGGTGTTGAAGTTGTCTAAGTTCTCAAATTAGCTTGTTTTTAGCTCTTTCTTTTCAAACTCTAGAAATATGTTCTATACCTGCATCCTGAATATTTCAATACAAACTCATGTCGCTATTAATGAAAAAGAAAGCATTGTTATGGATGATAAATGTGTGTTTTAGAGTTTTTCTGACATAGGATATTAAACCTACTTAATCACTATCACTATCATCCTGTTGTTCATAGATTTGCTCGAGCAGGTGCCAGTAACATCTCTATTTGTTCCTGTCACGTGCTAGTGTAGCCCGGTGGCATATTGGGCCTCTCTCAGAGTCAAGGCAATACTGACCATCATTGTTACTGTTTTTGGCATATCGAGTACTCTGTGTGTAGCTTGCCAGGCTCTGCTGCACAGGCGGGATACTCTTGGTAGCTTGTCGGGCTCGGAGAGGGATGGAGGCTTTTGTGGCAGCCTCTAATCACCTTTACAGGTGTTCCCAGTCAGGCATATATGCTGGCAGGATACTCTCGGTTGCCTGCCGGGTTCTCTGAGACCGAGAACTAGAAAATAAGAAGTCACGTGGCCACAAATGCTGGAGCTTGGTTTTATAGTCTCTGGATCTTTGCTGTTGATGGAATTACACAGCAATTGGTGAATGTAACTCTCTAGCTACTGAAAAATGGGAGATCTGGGCGGAGTAGTCCCAGTCCTGAACTAAGCAGGCTTGGAGACCTCAGCCCCGGGTCCCGCATGCCTGGGTTCCTCTGCCGGCTCCTTCATGTGTGAGGCTCATCCTAGAATGTGGAGAGTGGTCTCAGCATGGCTGTGGCTGGGTCCCAGAGGTCTTCAGCTGCTGGGGCTCTGCTCGGGGTGGAGAGGGAAACTCAATCCACCCCCCTCCAAGGGGCCCCTGTGAGGACAGCCAGGCACGGAGACAGGAGACTGTATTGTTCTCTTCCAGTAGCTTGGTTTTATAGTCTCTGTACCTACTAAATAACATCCATAAAACTAAATTCTCTTAAAGAGATAAGAAAAATCAAAGGAACATTTTGACTACTTTACTAAATGTTGAATCTTTTGTTTTTCCCTATCAGAGTTAATATTTTGTTTCAGATAAAATAAAGTTTGCTGTCATGGGAGTATGTAATTAAATATTTTTTATTCCTGCTAACCCATTTATTTCCTAAAATTATTAGACAGAAGGGAAAATAAACCCTGTACCACAGCCACGATAACAAAATGTAGACTCCTCCCTCTTATAAAACTGCCATAAAAACTTTTTACCAAAAGCATAGAATCTTTATATACAACATCCTTCTCCCAAGTTCATTAGGTAAACCTGTCACTATTATAATCACACTCTGATCATCTGAAGTATTCAGATAAAAGAATATGCAATTTCAAACACAATAATGGGTACTGATTTTTATTATAAAGAGAACATGTCACTTCTCTTTGATGTGAGTTTCTAATTTATTTCATTTAGATATTTCCCAATGCTATTGTCATGCACTCCTGGAAAATATATTCTCACCGAAACAATTTTTGAACCTTAGATGCTATTGTATAAAATATTTATTAGCTGCACACTTTTTACACCTATGATTTTCAAATAAATAGTAATCAGAAGAGAAATTATTCTTTGTCACATGGTCCATGTAGGAAAACATGTAGAAAAGGCAGATTCAAATATGGTATAAATTGGAATAAAACCCGCTATAATAGGAAATATTGTGGTCAGTGTGAAACCAATGCACTTCCTGAAGAATCATGAGCTCTACATATGCAAAAAAATAGTTTTGGTTTCAGAAATACCAGGAATGTAATTTTGAAAGCATATCACTGCTCTCATTTTTATAACACTGTACTTTGACATAAAATAAAAACATACTTTCCTTAGCTATACTCTTTAAAATTTATCTCTCAAGCTGCACAGAAAGAAAGCAATTTTAGGAGTGAGAACAATAAAACAGTGGGTGAGTTACTTGCCTTACACATGGCTGACCTGGGGTTGCTGACAGCAAATGTCTCCATCATACCACCAGGAGGAAGTCCCAAGCACTTCCAGATGTGCCCTGTGCCACTCCTCACAAAAGTGGAAGATAAGAGATTCCATGCACAGTTAGAGATAACTCATTATAATCTTCTTTGGATATTTAACTTATATTACATTACTAATTCCTCAATAAACACACAAACCTATCAATGCATTTATATTAAATTATATATTATGGGCTGGAGCGATAGCACAGCGGGTAGGGCGTTTGCCTTACACGCGGCCAACATGGCCGACCCGAGTTCGATTCCTCCGCCCCTCTCAGAGAGCCCGGCAAGCTACCGAGAGTATTCGATATGCCAGACACAGTAACAACAAAGTCTCCAATGGAGACGTTACTGGGCCCGCTCTAGCAAATCGACGATCAACGGGAGGGCCTTTACCTTTTACCTTTTATATATTATCAGCCTATTACCATTTATATGACCCAATATATTCTAACATTTAAGAAACTTTAGTAGGAACTATAATTGTTAAGGTAACTTCTGTTCTATTCATAAATTTCTATACGTGCCGCATGATTTTGACTAGACCACAATTACCAAAATTTAAATATGGCATTCATGATTTCTTTCCTTTGGCATATAATATTTTAATCAACATTCTTGTAAAAGTTAAGTGAATTTAATCACATTTTAGGCATGTATTGTTTTTTTCCTCTTATTTTTCTTTTCTTAATTTTTTTATGTATTATTTTTGGGAGTTACTGAGGACTTGTACTCTCTAAACTCCACTCAATAGAATTGACAGCAATTATTGCATTCTCTTATGAATCTCAAAGTATTACTTCCTGACCAAGGGCAACTCTGATACACTGCTCCCTTTGCTATTGTTGGTATAATTTTAGAGATCTTTGAAATTATTTTTTATCTTTGCTCCTTCGAAGTAACAAAATATCACTGGGTTACCTTGACTTTTCTGTCTCTGACAGTGACTCGGTAACTCTAAAGGCACAATTTAGCTGTACAAATTTTAGTGATGTTTGACTGAAAATTGACTTATTTAGGCATAAGTTGCAGACAAGGTGACACTTTCTTAAAGAGAAGTTTCAAAAACTCTTGTAACTGAGAAGTAATTTTTACAAAAATATATATGTGATTATATCTGTATCGGATTTTTGAATATATATGTATACCAACTTTATTCACTATATTATTCATTTTGTTGACCTAGTAGTATATGTATTTTTTGTCTTTAGAGTATTTATCAAGTATAATATATTAGAATTGTTTGTATCAAAATGTCATTAAGTAGTCATTCTTGTCCATTTATGTAACTCAAATAATTGCATAAGTAGAGGACAAATATAAAACTTATAGCATTTTTAAATGTTTATATACTATGTGAAGTATTGAAAATAACCACTATTTAGTCACTGTTTTTATTATTTAATGTTGATAAGTGACAACACAAAATTTGGATCTTAATAGGGTGATAAGACATAGACCGAATATTAAAGAAATTGGCATTATAGATGCAGTCAGGAAGGATAATATCTGTACACAGAACACAATGGAGATTCTGTGCCACATATGTAATGGAGTGGTAATAACTGCTCCTCTTAGGAAATAAGGGTGATTATGACTTAGCAAGTAGTTTAAAGATATTCTTTTATCTCTCTTTTTAATCATGTTTAAATTAGAGTTGAATAACTGGTTACAATAATGCTTCTGGTGACGTGAGAATGTTGCTAAATTTCCACAGCCACCAAACTGCCTAAGGCTTCCCACATTATTCTTAGGCAGCATCTAGTCCATTTCTCTCTCCCTCACTCCTGCCTCACTGCTTGATCATTTTCATCTTGAAAAGTCAGAATTTGTGAAAAGATGTTCAGTTTTAATATTTTCTGTAAAAGTACTTACATATTCAATATTAAACGCTTCTTACTAATAAAAGTAAATATTGAAATAAATGTGTATTTTAGAAATAGAAAATAATGCTAAAATTATAAATGATGCTAGTTCTTAAAAGCTGTAAATGCATAGTTAATTTAGAGTAGAAATTAAATTGGTGATTTTCTAAGAGAATCACAATGTTTTTAACATAGTGTGGATCATCATAGTATGATTTATCATATTAGTTCTCACTCTATTAGCATCTTCTAAAATGTATTAAATTTGCTTTATTAAATTGTTATATAGAATCAATAGTATAATAAATATCAACAATGGTATAATATATATATTTAAAATATTACTATTAAATTTATTATATTGTTTCAAAATCTTTTATTTCTTAATACTTTTATTTATTTTAATAATATAATTTTTGGAACACTATTTTTTAAAGATTTTATTATTGCAGGTCGTCATCGTCTTCTTCTCATTCTCCTGCTCCTCCTCCTCTTTCTCCTCCTCCTCCTCTTTCTCCTCCTCCTCCTCCTCTTTCTCCTCCTCCTCTTCCTCTTCCTCCTCCTCCTTCTCCTCCTCCTCCTCCTCCTCCTCCTCCTCCTCCTCCTCCTCCTCCTCCTCCTCCTCCTCCTCCTCCTCCTTCTTCTTCTTCTTCTTCTTCTTCTTCTTCTTCTTCTTCTTCTTCTTCTTCTTCTTCTTCTTCTTCTTCTTCTTCTCCTTCTCCTCCTTCTTCTCCTTCTCCTCCTCCTTCTCTTCCTTCTCCTCCTCCTCCTTCTTCTTCTTCTCCTTCTCCTTCTTCTCATTCTTTCTTCTCCTTCTCCTTTTTCTCCTTCTTCTCCTTCTCCTCCTCCTCCTTCTCTCCTTCTCCTCCTCCTCGTCCTCCTCCTCCTCATCCTCGTCCTCCTTCTCCTCTTTCTCCTCCTCCTCCTCGTCGTCGTCGTCGTCGTCGTCCTCCTCCTCCTCCTCCTTCTCCCTCTCCTCCTCCCTCCTCCTCCTTCTCCTTCTCCTCCTCCTCCTCCTCTTCCTCCTCCTTATTCTCCTTCTCCTTCTCCTTCTCTCTCTCCTTTCTTTCTCATCTCCCCCCTTTTGGGCTTTGTGGTTTTCAGTACAGTTATTTAAATATATTGAAAAGGTGTGTATTATATACCTTTACCTACTTTTAACACTCATTTCTTGTCCAATGTGATCATTTCCGTATACTGTTGTCATCCTGGTTCATTCTCATTCTTACCTACTCTCTGTTCCACACACTTGTGGTTGATTCCAACATATATATATATATATATATATATATATATATATATATATATATACTTTTTATATACCACAAATGGAAGTAGTCATTCTATACCTGTTTCTTTCTTTCTGACTCATTTCTCTCAGCATAATATTCTCCAAGACCATCTATTTATAGGAAAATTTCATAACTTCAGCTTTCCTAACAGCCGAGTAGTATTCCATTGTGTAAATGTGCCATAGTTTCTTCATCCATCCATTTCTTCTCAGGCATTGAGGTTATTTTCACATTCTGGCTATGGTTAATAGTGCTACAATGAACATAGGGGTACAGATGGTGTTTCCACTGTATGTTTTTGGCCCCCAGGGTATAGTCCCCAAAATGACATTGCAGGGTCAAATGGGAGCTTAATTCCTATTTTTCTGGGAAATGTTAATATTGTTTCCCCAAAAGGTTGGACTAGTCAGCATTCCTAAGAACAATAAAGAGTCCCTTTCTACCCATACCTGTGCCAGCTCTGGTTGTTGTAATTCTTTTGGAAGTGAACCAGTATATGTGGCATGAGTTAATATCTCATTGTTTCTTTGATTTGCATCTACTTGATTAACGATGAAGACAATTTTTTTAAAAAAATTATTTATTGAATCACCGTAAGAACAGTCACAAAGTCTTTCAGTTTAAGTCTCAGTCGGCCATACAATAATCAAACAACCGTCCCTTCACCAGTGCTCGTTTTGCACCACCAAGAACCCCAGGTTACCCCCCTTCCAGTCCTCCCCCTGGCTCTGTGGCAGCTTTCTACTTTACTCTCTCTCTCTACCTTGATCACATTCGATATTATGACAAAAGACCCAAAATTATTATTAGGAATTTTCCCCAACAGTCAGACCTGCCAAAAAGACACCATTTGATAATTTGTTTTCTATTGCTGATTATGAAGAGCATATGATGTCGCATGGCTGCTATTATGGCCATGTGATTTTGGATTTCTGATATTTTATTAATAAGTCCAGAAGGATTACTACCAAAAAGTCCCTGGTTTCTGAGATTGTTTTGTGTGCCTCTGGGATCATGGTTGTTCAGGAGTCGGAGAAGGAGTTTGTGGGTGGTAACCCAGGGCCTTGTCAGGGTGGGGAGCAGGCTGTTCCAAACCCCATCCCAAGAGGCCCCGTGTGCCGTCAATCCAGTCTCATACCGCTCATACCTGGCTGTCCGTTAGGCTCTAAAATATGGAGGCAACCATGCCACCGCTGCAAGGGGGGAAAGGCGGAGGGACAAACACCCTTCCCTTTCCCAGGCGGCATAGCACCTTAGTTTAATGCACAGTCTAGATGCATTTTGGTTGGGCATTATACTGAGCTCAAATTTTCCCACCACCATTCAAGCCTGCCTTCCAGGGACAGATGCTAGATCATTTACTTTCCATTGCTCACTTTACATATCAGGAAAGCGGCTGCACAGTTCAGAAGAATAGTCCTGGTGCCTGCATACCAGAGACATGTTTGTAGAAGCTCATGGTCACTGGGATTCCATCTGGAGAAGGAGGTGAAGACAATTTTTTCATGTGCCTTTTGGCCATTAATATTTCTTCTTTGTGAAAATTTTTGTTCATTTCTTCACCCGTTTTCTGATGGGATATTTGTTTTTTCTTGTAAATTCCAACCAGTGCCTTGTATATCTTTGATTTAACCTCTTATCGGAAGAATTTTTGGCAAATAATATTTCCCATGCCTAAGGTTGTCTTTGTATCTTGGTCATTATTTATTTTGAGATGCAGAATCTTCTCAGTTTAATATAATCGCATTTTATTACCTTTGTGTCTGCTAGTTTGGTCAGTGGTGTTTCATCTTTGAAGATACCTTTAGCTTTAATATTGTGGAGGATTTTGCCTACCTTTTCTTGCATGTACTATGTTGATTCAAGTCTGATGTTGAGATCTTAAATCCATTTTTATCTTATTTTTGTGAATGACATTAGATAGGGATCTGAGTCTATTTTTTCTTTTTTTTTTTTTTGCACAAAGTTGTTCCGTTTTAATCACATATTAAAGAGGTTTTCCTTGCTCTATTTCACATTTCTTACTCCCTTGTCATATATTTGATGGTGGGTGTCAGGATATTCAACCTTATTCCATTGGTCTGCTGATATGTTTTTATTCCAGTAAATATGGTTTTAATAATCATTGCTTTGTAGTACAGTTTGAAGTTGGGAAAGTGATGAATCCCATCTTCTTATTTCCCCAGGATTGCTTTAGCTATTTGTGAGGGGTTATTATTTCATATGAATTTCAGGAGTATTCTGTCTATTTCTTTAAAAAAAGTAATGGGTTAGATGGTGCGCTGAATCTGTATATTGGAAAGTATTGCCCTTTTGACAATGTTAAAGGTAAAGGTAAAGGCCGTCCCATTGATCGTCGATTTGCTCGAGCGGGCCCAGTAACGTCTCCATTGGAGACTTTGTTGTTACTGTGTTTGGCATATCGAATACTCCTGGTAGCTTACCGGGCTCTCCGAGAGGGGCGGAGGAATCGAACTCGGGTCGGCCATGTTGGCCGCTTGTAAGGTGAACGCCCTACCCGCTGTGCTATCACTCCAGTCAATTGACAATGTTAATTCTCCCAAATCATGAGCAGGGGATGTGTCTCCTCTTCATTTCCTATGTCTTCTTTTATTTCATGAAGCAATGTTTTGTAGTTTTCTATGAACAGGTCCTTTACCTCCTTAAGTAAGCTGATTCCAAGGTACTTGATTTTCTGATACAAGATTCTGAATGGGATTGATTGTATAATATCATTTTCTTCTCTTTCATTGTTTGTATATGGGAAAGTAATGGACTTTAGTCTTTTGATTTTTTAATCTGCCACTCTACTATATAAATCTAAGCACGAAAGTTTGTAAGTCTACAACTCTAACTCATGGTGTTTCACTAATAAAAAAATCTACTTTTACTAGAAATTTTTTTGCTAGAGGTTTTATGGTTCTTTAAGTATAGTATCATGGAATCTGTAAACAGTGAGGGCTTGACTGCTTCCTTTCCTATCTGGATTCTGTTAATGTCTTTTTCTTCCCTAACTGCTATGGGAAGTACTTCCAGTGCTATATTAAATATAAGTTGTGAGACTGGGCATCCTTGTCTTGTCCCTGATATTAGAGAAAAGGCTTTTAGTTTTACCCCCTTGAGAATAATGCATGTCATGGGCATGTGGAAGATGGCTTTGACTATATTGACGAAAGTTCTTTCAATTCCATTTTGTTGAGAATTTTCATCATAAAAAGGTACTGGATCTTGTCAAATGCTTTCTCTGAATCTATTAATATGATCGTGTGGTTTTTATCTTTTATTTTATTGATAGGTTAAAGTATCTTGATTGACGTATGGATGTTAAATCATTCTGGCATCCCTGGGATTAATCTCACTTAGTCATAGTATATGATCCTCTTGATGATACATTGGATTCTATTTGCTACTATTTTATTGAGTAGATTTTCATTTGTGTTCAAGAGGGAAATCAACTTGTAATTTTCTTTTTCATAGTTCTCTGTCTGCTTTTGGTGTCAGGGTGATATGAGCCTCATAAAAACTGTTCAGGAGTAGTTCGTGTTTCTTCAATTTCCTGGAAAATCTTGAAAAGGACTGGCAATGGTTCCCATTTAAGGGTTTGGAAGAATTCACTAGTTAATCTATCTGGACCTGTGCTTATATTTTTGGGAAGACTTTAGATTACCATTTCAACTTCCTAGATAATGATAACTCTATTCAGGTATTCCAAATCTTCTTGGTTCAAACTTGGGAGGTTATAAGAATCCAGAAATTCATCCATTTATTTTAGGTTATCATGTTTCATGGCATACAGCACTGCAACATAATCTCTGGTGATCTTTTGAATTTTGATTTTTGAATTTTAGTTTCTTTTATGATGACCTCCTTTTCATTTCTGATACGGGTTATCAGGGTTCTCTCTCTCTCTCTCTCTCTCTCTCTCTCTCTCTCTCTCTCTCTCTCTGTATTGCTACTGGTTATCAATCTTGCTTATTTTTTCAAAGAACCAGCTCTCAGTTTCTTTGATCTTTTGGACTGGTTATTTTTCTTTGTTTTGTTTTGTTTTTTTATCCATCTCATTGATTTATGCTCTATGTTTTATTATTTCATTTGTCCTGCCTGGTTTGGGCACCTTTTGTTGGTCATTTTTAAGAGCTTAAGCCATGAACTCAAGTTATTTATGTGGGCTCTTTCTTTTTTCCAGATAAATGTGTGCAGAACTATAAACTTTCCCCCTTAACACAGCTTTCGCTGTGTCTCATATGTTCTGGTAGCTCATATCCTCATTCACATTTGTTACCAGGAATCTCTTGATTTCTTTGATTTCTTCTCTAACCCACTGGTTGTTCAGCAAGGACCTATTTAATATCCTCATGTTTGGTTTGATTCTCTGTTTTCTGTGTGTGGTTAAATTCTATTTTCAGCACATGGTGGTCAGGAAAATATAGTTGATGCAATGTCTATCTTCTTGATTTTATTAAGGTATTTTTTATGACCTAGCATGCATTATATCTTGGAAAATGTTCCATTGAACAAAAATGTGTAATTGGATTTTTGGGGTATGAAAAGTCCTACTAAACCCTTCTCTTCCATATCATCCTTTCAGATGCAGTACTTCCTTGCTGAGTTTTTGTCTCCTTGCTCTATCAAGAGGTGACAAGTCGTTGAAGTACACAGCTACTATTGTATTGCTACCAATGTCCTCCTTGAAGTCTCTGGGCCATTGTTCTAAGTGTTTTGCTGGCCCCTCATTGGGTGTATATATGTTTAGGAGTGTAATTTATCCCTAATGTGCATATACCTTCATTATTAAGAAATGGCCTCCAATGTCTCTTCTAATCTTTTTCCACCTGAAATCTATGTTGTTGGATACTTATATGGCCACCTCATTTTTTGGAATAAGTAGTTTGCTTGAAGAATTGTTTTTCAGCCTTTTTCTTTTAGATTCTGAGTTCATACTTTTGTATATATCCCTCCATTTCTTGCTTCCTAATGGAGTGTTTGCAATACTCTGAATTTTACCTTTTAATACTACTTTTGTTGTGTCCCATATGTGAAAGCAACTTGTATCTTTATTCTCATTTATTTCCAGGAGTCAATTTTCATTAGGCCCCACATTTTTTGTAGTAATTTGATTTTTTTAACCTTTTTTGAGAGCTGGAGTGATAGCACAGTCTTAGGTCATTTACCTTGCACGCAGCCAACTTAGCTGACCTGAGTTTGATTCCTCCGCCCCTCTCAGAGAGCTCGGCAAGCTACCAAGAGTATCTCGCCTGCACAGCAAAGTTTGTCAAGCTACCCGTGATGTATTCAATATGCCAAACACAGTAACAACAAGTCTCACAACGGAAACGTTACTGGACCCGCTCGAGCAAATCGATGAACAATGGGAGGACAGTGCTACAGTGCTACCTTTTCTGAGGGCTGGAGCAATAGTATAGCAGGTAAGGCATTTGCCTTGCATACGACCAACATGGCCAACCCAGGTTGGATTCCTCCGCCCCTCTCAGAAAGCCTGGCAAGCTCCGGAGAGTGTCTCGCCTGCAAGGCAAAGCCTCGGAAGCTACCCATGACATATTCAATATGCCAAAAGCAGTAACAATAAGTCTCACACTTTGTTGAGAGACGTTACTGGTGCCCGCTCGAGAAAATCGATGAACAACAGGAGGACAGTGCTACAGTGCTACAGTCTTGTAAAGACTATAAAAACAAAACAAAACAAAACAAACAAAGAAAAAACACACAGAATTGTTTTACAGTCTGCCGTAAATCCCAGGAATGATCCTTTCTAAGTGATGTGACTTTGCTGCTTGCAGTATTGTTTCTATCCATAGTATTTATATTGGCTTACTTTTAAATTTTATGTTTGTGAAACTGTGAAAGGCCAAATATTTCAAGTTGAAGAAGCCAATGCCCAAACCTCTGTTAATTTTCAATATTTGTTTATAGGCTTTCTTTTTCAATACCATGATAGTAAATCTCTTAGGTCTCTCTGACCTCAACAGATATTGCAGTCCTAACCAACTAATTACCTCAGAATGAAATGTATTTGGAAACACAGTCATTTAAAGTATATCTAATTAAGATTATAGTGAAATTTTATGATCACCAATACAGTGTGATGATGATTTTTTTATTTTATTGAATCACCATGAGAAAGTTATAAGTTTTCATGTTTGGGTTGCAATCACACAATGATCGAACATCCATCCCTCCACCAGTGCACATTCCCCACCACCAAAATCCCCAGTATACTCCTTTCCCACCCTCCATCGCCTCCATGGAAGACAATATTCCCCATATTCTCTCTCTACTTTTGGGCATTATGGTTTGCAATACAGACACTGAGAGGTCATCATGTTTGGCCCATTATATACTTTCTGCACACATCTCCCATCACTTCCCATTCCTCCAACCATCATTTTCTTAGTGATCCCTTCTCTATTTCATCTGCCTTGTCCTGTCTGCTAATGAGGCAGGCCCCCAGTTATGGAGAAATCCTCCTGGCTCTTGCATCTACTATTCTTGTGTGTCAGACTCATGTTGTGTGATTCTATACTCCACAAATGAGTGCAGTCCTCCTATGTCTGTCGCTCTCTTTCTGACTCATTTTAGTAACATAATATTCTCCATGTCTGTCCACTTAAAAGAAAATTTCATATCTTCATCTCTCCTAACAGTTGCATAGTATTTCATTGTGTAAAAGTACCAAAGTTTCTTTAACCAGTCATCTAGAATATTGTTCTAGGGCACGTGGGTTGTTCCCAGATTTTGGCTATAGTGAATAGTGCTGCAATGAACACATAGGTACAGATGTCATTTCTACTGTGCTTTTTTTTTTTGCATCCTTGGAATATATTCACAGAAATGGTATTGTGGGGTCATATAGAAGCCCAATTTCTAGTTTTTGAAGTACTGTCCATATTGTTTTCCAGAAAGACTGGATCAGTCGGCATTCTCACCAACAGTGAAAGAGGTTCCCTTTTTTTTCCCACATCCATGCCTGTACTGGTTTATTTTGTTCTTTTGAATGTGTGCCAGTCTCTGTTGTGTGAGATGATATCTCATTGTTATTTTGATTTGCATCTCGTGATTTTTTAAGGGAAAATTTAACAAGACCACTCAATGTAGGATAAGAACATCATATAGATATGAAGGAAACTATTGGAAATTTATCACAAGTAAAGGCCAAAGATTGACAGAAAACAAGAGAGGGGAACAAACCTAAGAGAAATATTTGTTTTTGCTTTTGGGGTCACACCCAGCAATGCACAGGGGTTACTCTTGGCTCTGCACTCAGGAATTACTTCTGGTGGTGCTCAGGGGACCATATGGGATGCTGGGAATTGAATCACGGGCAGCTGTGTGCAAGGCAAACGCCCTACCCGCTGTGCTATTACTCCAGCCCCTAAGAGAAAGATTTTTCAAACTAGTTTCCATCACAATCTGAAAGGCAACCACCACTGCCAGCACCCAAATCTCAAAAGTTAAGGCTTCAAAAAGTGAAACAGTACCTTCGTACACCCTTATTCCTCCATATTGTCCCAGAGAACCTCCAGCATTGATGCCTAAATTCAGTCAGAAGTAAGCACTAAACATCACCTGGTATAGCATAAAAAGCAAAAATAATTAAAAATGAAGCAATGAATTTACATTGTATAATTCATTCAAGGAATGACACTTTGTTATTTCAGGCTTTAAAAATCAGGTACTAATTTACAGTGAGTTTCTTATTCTTATGGTTTGGTTGTTTTCCTTTTTCACAAAGACTCCAGAGTATTATGAAGTTTCTAAGCAGATTGAACAGTTTTTAAAGTCATGATCTCTATGTCCCAAGAAAGTCTTATTGCAAATTTGTTACTTATATTTTGGTATCTATTTTTATTTCCATTTGACTAGTCACTTTCTAGTAATACATTAGTTATCTTCAACATATAAGATAAAAGGGCAGATATTAAAGGTCTATAAAAGTACTCACAAAGCTCAACAACAAATAATTCAATGACTTCATGCAAAAATATGGATAATCAATAAACAGATGCTTCCCAAATAAGATATATGAGTTTCCAGTTAGCATAAGTAAAAGTTCTCATTGTGACTTGTGATTAGAGAAATGCAAATTAAACCAACAAGGAGATATCCTTCTAGAGAGAATGGCACTTGTCAAATTTTCTGGAAATCACCAATGTTCGCCAGTATGTGGTGAGAAAGGAACTTTCATTCTATTTTGAGGGGAAATGTGATCTGGTTCAACTTTTATGGAAAATAATATGAATATTTTTTTTGGAAAAATGTGTTAAATTCCCATGTGACCGATTGAGTGATACCACTTCTTGGCATCAAACCCCTTAAATAAAAAATAAAACATGTTAATAATATAAAGGGATATGTGAACATCTATGCGTATTTAAGTGCTTGGTATTATAGATCCATATCAATATTAAAGTCTGAACACTTAAATGCAGAAAGATCCTACAAGTCTCAGATTGCTACCTTACACAAGTTTCTCATGAAGATGGAAGAGGAGCTTCAGAAGCTTCAGTTTGAAAAGTTTCTGCCCTTGTAAACCTCTCCTCCACAAGGGAGCTTTGTATTAAACTTGACTCCAGCAAAGAACTTAATAGACAACTGATTGCTAAAGATCAAGAAATAGAAATGGTATGAAATGCATTTTATATTTTTTCAAACGGTACTATAAAATTGATAGTTTCATTAAAATGATTTTATAACATTATAAAAATAAATGTATTTAAACTTCCAAATTTTATTTTTAAAACTCATTCAGTTAATTTATGATGACGGTCTTCTAAAAAATTAAAGAAGGTGATAGAAACTCTTCCATTTTTAAATTAGTTTATTTTATTAAATCATTGTAAACTATACAGTTACAAGGCTGCTCATGATTGGATTTCAGTATTCTAATACCCATCTCCCCACCAGTGTACATTTCCCACCACCAGTGTCCCAGAAACTTTTCCTTTAAACAAGTAATCTGCCCTTACTTTTTCTCTGAAGAATTATAAAACACAGCAGTCAACAATGAACCATAAGATTGGGGTTTATCCAGCCAAGGTACAATTTTAATATTATTATTTTAAGCTGGACTGGAGCGATGGCACAGTGGGTAGGGTGTTTGCCTTGCATGTGGCCCACCTGGGTTTGGTTCCTCTGTCCCTCTCGGAGAGCCTGGCGACTACCGAGAGTATCCTGCCTGCATGGAAGAGCCCGGCAAGCTCCTCGTGGTGTATTTGATATGCCAAAACCAGTAACAACAAGTCTAACAATGGAGAGGTTACTGTGCCTGCTCGAGCAAATCGATAAACAACAGGAAGACAGTGCTATATCAATATATGGATGAATAGATGATCAAGAAATTGTTCTATGTATATGTATATATATATATATATTCCAATATGTATATTGGAATACTATGCAGCTGTAAAAGGACAAAACCATGCAACTTGCTAACACATGGATGAATCTAGAGGATATCATGCTGAATAAAATTAGTCAGGAAGAAAGGGGCAGAGACAGAATGATGCCCTAATATACTTGATTTAAAGAGTAGGAGAAAATATGGCTAAAGGTGACAAAACTAGAGGTGTCCACAAAACTGTGCTTACAACAGGAAGGGTTGGATGTAAGGGGCCTTTGGAAATTAGATGATGAAAAAAAGGTACCCTTGTGGTGGGTGTAGTGTTGCAATTAGGTATGCATGAAACTATAATTAGAAGCATTGTAAATCACTGTAACTCAATAAAGATTAAAAAAAAGTACATGAGGTGTTTCAATCTACAAACAGTACAACCTACAGTCATGGACCCACAATCTCCAAATTGACTTCTCATTCAAAGTCTCTACACAGAGTATGCATTACCACATTGTCCTGCAGAATTATGCAACTAGCATTTCAGTGTGGAATAGTGAGATTTCTTAAATCTACAGAATTGCAAATCTCCATGGTAGAAATTGTCCTAAATCAGACACAAGCTCTCACTTCATGAAAAGGCTTCTCAATTCCTGTCTGGGATTTCAGTTTTCCTTTACTTGTGAGTTGCTTCCCAAGGAATCCTACATCGAATGCTTTGAGCGGTTCATGTTCCAAGCAGAAAAAAAAGGTTTCTTTCAACTTCCTCTGCTGAGGCTAGTATGTATCTTTAATAGTGCAACTTTTGAAATCCAATAATTTAGAGGGTGCTATCTAAATTTATACAAAAGTGTGAATAAAAGACATTATCATTTCATTCAAAGTTAATAGGCTTGACAATAGTTTATGTTCTTCTTTATGGCCCTGTATTTTCTTTATTGATTTTTAGAAGAAATATGGGCTGGAGCGATAGCACAGCGGGTAGGGCGTTTGCCTTACAAGCGGCCAACATGGCCGACCCGAGTTTGATTCCTCCGCCCCTCTCGGAGAGCCCGGCAAGCTACCGAGAGCATTCGACATGCCAGACACAGTAACAACAAAGTCTCCAATGGAGACGTTACTGGGCCCGCTCGAGCAAATCGATGATCAACGGGAGGGCCTTTACCTTTACCTTTAGAAGAAATATATGAGAAATTGATGAACCTGTACAATTGCAATTTCTGACTTCCAAACACATCATGAAAATGTTCCATTGAATTACAAATGTTGATCTAAGTCTTGTCTATAAGAATTACTTTTTGTTGTAGAGAAATCATGTGGTAGTCATAATTACTTTAACAAACTACAAATACAAAATTCCTCAATAAAATCTCAAGTCAATATTACACTAAAATAGCCGGCTTACACGTCCCCAAATTTCTTTCCTGTCCCACCTTCTTCTGTTTTCCATTTGACTTTAGAGTTAACTTTTCTTTGTTTGATTGTGACCCAGACTCGGTTGTGTTAATAACAATCTCCTGTCCCTGTACTCACAGATAACTCTTGGTGATGTACAGGGGAATGTCTGTAGTATCAGAATTCGAACTGGGGTTGGCCATGTGCAAAGTAAGCACCTTATCTCTGTCCTATCTCTATAACACACGGATTTTATAACTTTTAATTAAAACTTAATTGACCAAAATAGAAAAATGTCATTATGGCTTGTCAGCTAGTCCCTGTATAATGATACACGACAAATCATAAATCTACAGTTTTCTAGCATAATTACTTTCTAACATCAAGAGGACACAATTTGTTAGCCTAGGGTGAAATGCACTATTTCTGATACTGACACATTTTATTTTGCTATGTTTTTCCTCACCTTGTAGAATATAATCATTTAAACTACTTGCTTCTAGTAACAAAAACTATGACTAATAATCTCAAATTATGAAGTTTATTTAAATTATTACTTAAAAGGGTGGAAAGATAATTCAGGGGTTAGTGCTGTTTAATATCTGCATATTGGAAAATGCCTGAGCACTGCTAAGAGAGAACTCCCCAAGCATAGAGCTGGGATAACCCCTGAGCATCTCAGGCTGTGGCTCACCACCCCTCATTCCCCAAAGCAGAAACATTTTGGGTCAAAGAGATAAGGAGCAAAAGGTAATGCTTCTGCAGCTGTGGTTTGTTCCCGACACTGCCTATGGGTTCCAACAACTAATAGGAGTTTTCTCTGAGGACACAGTGGGGAGTAGGCCCAGAGCATGTCAAGTGAGGCCCAAGTCATAGCCCCGCACCAAATTTTATTACTTAAATATCTAGAGAGATGGTAAGTTTGTTTTCTGAAATCATGATAACAGTGACTATTATTTCCGTAAATGCTAATATTCTGCAAATGATGATTGTCAAATGAACAATTTTAGAGTAAAGTGAACACTTAGGTGGTGGGGGTTAGACTGGGATGATGTACAAATGAAACCATCACTAAGCTTAATGATATTGCAAATCATGGTACCTCAATAAAATTAGAGGAAAATTTAGAACTGGAGAGTTAAAAACTTTAATTGTGTAAATTAGAAAATAGAGGTCAGATAAAATAAATCATTCATTGATTGACAAAAAAAGTTGATAACAATGATTATAATTTTGTAATTTCTCAAAAATGGTAATAAATCATAAAGTTGTCGAAATAAAAATGATGAATAATTTAAATTTAATCATTTAATAAAATTTCTTGATTGACATATTTTAAAAAGTGATTTACTTCATGGAAAATTAAATAATTCCACTATATTTATAAAATATTAAAAATACATCAATACATTTAGTGTAAATGTATTTAAGCTTACTTAATTCAATATATTTATACTAAATATATTTTAGTAAGCTTTTGACACAAATATCACAGCAAAGGATACAAAATTTAATTAAGCATACTTATAGTGACAAAAATTGCACATGGAAAGATCTTATTGTGCAGTGTTTTACATTAAAAAAATCAATGATTTAGAAAAAGTGATTAAGAAAATGGAAAGATATGGTATGTTCCTAAATTATAATATTAGGAATTATAAGTGCTTGCCGTTAACCATGGTTGGTAGCATGATAAGTGCTTAAACCGCCATCTCTCCCACTCCTGCTGCATATATATTTATTATTATGTTATATCATAAAGCATTTTATTAGCATAATTTTGTGAGCAATACTTTTAGCTGTGCACCTTTATAGTTGGATACCTGAAACACAGGCAGTATGTATATGATTTTGATTTGATATCTGATTAGTTTCATTATACTAATTTACTACTAACCTCTGGAGCGATAGCACAGCGGTAGGACGTTTGCCTTAAAAGCGGCCAACATGGCCGACCCAAGTTCGATTCCTCTGCCCTCTCGGAGAGCCCGGCAAGCTACCGAGAGTATTCGATATGCCAAACACAGTAACAACAAAGTCTCCAATGGAGACGTTACTGGGCCCGCTCGAGCAAATCGACGATCAACGGGAGGGCCTTTACCTTTACCTTTACCTTACTACTAACCTCAAAGTTTATCTTATAGTATTTATAACTGATTAATAGAAATTTAAATACAGTTAAAAATTTTACTATGTCCATTTAATAATACTTTTTAGCTGTGTGCATAAGTAGCACTGTAGCACTGTCCTCCCGTTGTTCATTGATTTGCTCGAGCGGGCACCAGTAGTGTCTCCATTGTGAGACTTGTTGCAACTATTTTTGGCATATCAAATATGCCACGGGGATCTTGCCATGCTCTGCCTTCTGGGCAAGATACTCTCGGTAACTTGCCAGGCGCTCCGAGAGGAGATAATTACATATAATTACATATTATAATGTACATTTTATAATGCCATATATATAATTCATAAGCACATATTATAATGCTATATATTTGCCAAATTATTTATAATGTTATTCTTATCAAAGGTAATAAATAGTTTTATTAGAATTGTTTGGTTGTATTAACTGAATATCTAAATAAATCTAAGGTAGTAAGTGGTGAATTTTTAAAATTTTTTTTATATTTTATTAATTCACCATGAGGTACGGTAACAAATATTTCATGCTTGAACTTCGATCATATGGACATCAAACACTCATCCCTTCACCAGTGCATGTTTTCCACCACCAAAATCCCCAGTATTTCCCCTCCCCCCTGTTCCACACCTCCCCATGCCTGCATGGCAAACAATTTGAAAAATATTCTTTCTCTACTTTAGTTGCCTTTATTACACATATATTTATATATATAGAGAGAGAGAGAGTCAGTCTAGTAATTCTAAGATTTTAATAATTAGGGTCTGAACAAATCGTTGCAGCAAGTTTCTCGGGTCCGAGATTTGTTTGTGTGTCTCTGGGTCGTGACCACGTGGAAGCTTAAGTAGACAGTGGGAAGATGTGACATCATCTCAGTGTACCATAGGGGTGGGGAAAGGAGAAGGGCCCACTCTTTCCCTGTCCTGTGAGTGACTTGTACCTGATGCTTCTCTATGGCTTCTAGAAAATGGTTATAGCTGTAACTCTTAAAGGGCAGGCAGAGGAACAACACCTGTCCCAGTCTGAAGCAGCCCAGTGGAGAAGGCCTACTGCAAAGTCCTGGGACATCTCTGCTGCAAGTTGCTCTGGTCAAAGATTCGTTTGTGTGTCTCTAGATTGTGGCCACGTGGGAGTTTAAGTAGATAGGTAGATGTGGCATCATCTCAGTGTCCCATCTGGGCGGAGGGAAAGAGGGCCCACAAGTGGTAAATTTCTAAAATACTTGCTCATGGTGAAGAAGTCACTAGTAATTTAAGATTAAAAATGAGAAATAAAATATAGCAATAAAGACATAATTATATAAAACATTAAAATCTCTAAATCAATTCTTCACATAAGATGTTTCTCTTGTATCATTAGTCACTTTAGCAAATATGGGAGACTTTTTTTCTAGCCTTCACTTAAAAAGAGGAAAAACTTAACATATTATTTTTAAAAAATGATATACTTAGAAAATACAGTCTAGGCAATAAATACTTTGGAAGGGCAAAGAATTTAAAAAAGAGAGAGAAAGAGAGAGAATTTGCCCTGAAGTTCATTTAATAGTGTCACTTGCAGGGAAGTCAAAATTTTCATCCGACTTTAGCCATTAATAGATAAAATGTGTTATCAAATCTGTTTGCACTCATACTTTGCTGTTCACAGTTTTAGATACAAATATAACTTTTAGAAAAAATATATATGCGTATACTATATATATTTAAATTTCTCACATAATCTTTCATGTATTCCTGTGTTTTCTTAAGCAGTCCTTCTGATATGGTAATTACCTTTGCCTGGCATGTGCGAATGTTTAATTGGACCCTAACTTCTCAAGTATAAAACTTGGTTAAGTTATAAGTGAATCACATATATTAGACATAGGTAGCAAATTTTTCTCCTGTGAAGGTTTCTAAATATACATAAGTCTATAATTAAAAGATAATTTACTGTGTAATGATTGCAATGATACACGTGTGAAACAACATATGCACCAAAATTAATTTACATACTTTACAGAACTACAATTGTAATGATTCAAGAAACAAAGTTATTTTATCCCAGTAGACCAGTTGGTTAATGGAATGGGAGACTTATAAATTAGATCTACAAATACAAGGTACATTAACTTTTTTCAAAAGCATAATGAAATCACCTAAGAGAAGAGAACTTGGTTATTTGTAGCATTCTTTCCTATAGACTCAAAACTGCTCTTTCAACCTGCCCCGTCTGGGGTACTGTGGGTCACTCGGCACAACCTGGTGAAGCCCAACCTGCTAGTGTCCTTTCTTGCATCTGACTCGGTATAGAGCACACAGCCAAACCAGAGATCCAACCCCAACAGCAGCCCTGGTTCATGATAGTTTTGAAAAACCAGTGAACACAAGAGCTGAAGCTCATTTGGGGTGGGTTCTCCATAAGAAACACCCTAAACAAGCACCCCAGAGGTTCATGGGAATAAATCCACTGACGTGATCCTTTTTGCCAGCACAGCAGCATTCTCCAAAGATTCGAAAATCAAGGGAAAAAAGTAACAAGTAGATTCAAGGAACAAAGAAAGGCAAACGCCAGTCTGAGAAACTCTGTCAGAATACTCCTCAGTCTTGCCTACTGTTCTCCTCGAGTTTGAAACATCTAAGAGCTCAGTCTCTTGAGCGTACAGGCCTCATTCCCATGAGCTCGGATATGGGAAGCCCTTCTTGGCCACAGTTTTAGAGTCAGCCACCTTGCTGACCCTTGATATTAAATTCTGGGTTTTTAATATCTGCCATAAATCTCAATGACTCTCCAAGAAAACCTAGAGTCTAATTCTTCCAGAGGCAACAGCAACCATTACCTCAATTGTTCCCTGGAGTGGAATTGTCGAACTTAAGACACTCCTCTGGACTCTCATTCACTTTCAGGACAACATTTCCCAGAAAAAAGGTTAAGACCTTAGAGGACTTGAGAAGTAACTCTATTCCTGGGAAAATATATCTGTGAAAACCCAGCTGTCTTTGGTTATCTGTTATCTTGAGAAGTACGGAGGTCTGTGGAATCATTAATTCAATTTTATGTATATATGTCAAAAATGCAATCCAGATTAATCCTAAAAATTAAAGCAATTTCTGAGCAAGCCAAGTGAATGCATAAATGTTCTGCTTTTTTGCATGAAGAACATGGAAATGGGCCATATTTCATTTAAGGTTTCAAACACTATCACGGTTCTGCCCTTTCCTTAGACAACTCAGTCTTTGAATTACTATTACTCCTTGATTCTTGTTTGTTAAATTTTGGGTCAAAATTATCATGATACTGCTCACATTCAAATGATTTTTTAATAGGAATGCCAGGTTCATCACAGGGAAGATGCTCCAGACTTGGTGAAGATGTCAGTCCTGAAACTCTAGTGGGCAGGGATTTCAGGCATATCATGGGCAGACTATCACAGCTCATGCTTGACAAATAGCAAGGGTTTGAGAGCCTGCAGAAAGACAGATTCCCTCAGCTCTAGCAGTTCTAGAGAACCCGTTGTCCCTTGCATCAAGAAGAACAGGGTCTCAAATTTTGAGGAAGAAATGTTTGGTAGATAGTTTTAGTCAGATTGTGCAATCAAAATTGTATCAACTAGGGCCTTCCTAAGTGCTCTCACAGACAGGATAACTGCGCAGAACCAAAACATTTTGGGTAGGAAATTTCTTAGTCCCAGAATTATCCCAAATAGTATTTTCACAGACTGTGCATTCTGAGTTGAAGACAGTATTACTTGAAGCTGGGTTTTTCATCTTGAGGCTCTAATTTGACATTAGGGTTTCATCACAAGGTAAATAATACAGCAGTGGGGAGCTGAGTGTATACCCGAATTTGGAACAAAGGAAATCAGTAAGAAGAAAAACTTAAGGCCAGTATATTTGTTGAGTTTTCCCATTTCTCAAGCTACCTTGCTCCAAACATCTCTTTGTAGAATAATATTATGTTTTCCTTTATTTCCTTATTAAAATATATCACTATGCCTCTTTGGGGTACCTGACTGAATTGATGTTTCTCAGAGAGATAAATGTAGGGACAACACAATGACATCACTTATTCTAGTGACATAAATATTTAAACAAACTTTTGCTTTTCACTTTACTTCTACAGAATACTAAAATACATCTAAGGAGGTTAATGTCTGTTTTCAAGGGACTTAAACATTTATAGTGTTTAAATTTAAAGCATAAATAGGAAGAAAAATAGCTGGGTTTTTAAGACAAAGATTAGAAGCATTAAGGGCCAAGAGATGGGACAGGGTTAAGGAGCTCACCATAAGCACAGTGGTTTGTAACTCTAGCCCCAGTACCACATATGGTCTTTCAAGTACTTCCTGGGGGTATTCCTGGAACTCACAGTCAGTAGAAACTTCTGAGCATCACCATATGGACCCAAAATAAAAGAGGTGATAATTAAATGTCAGAGAGAGAGAGAGAGAGAGAGAGAGAGAGAGAGAGATAGAGAGAGAGAGAGAAGGGCGTGGAGAGAGAGAAAATAAAAGAAGAGAACAAAAATGATTGCAATAGAGGCATGCTGATTTTTTTTGCGGGGTAAAAGTGTTGAAGGCGATGGAAGGGAAACTGAGGACACTGGTGCTGGGAAATGTACACTGGAGGAGGGATGAATGTTGAAACACTGTTTGACAGAAACGTAAGTATGAATAGCTATGTAAAGATCTATCTCACAGTGATTCAATAATTAAAATCTTATATAAATAAATATAAGTAATAGGTATAGGATGTTTCCAATAAGCATTTGAAGATGGTGTTGAAGAAGGAGTAAATACAAGACTAGGGACATGGATACTACTACAAATAATTTCTTGGTAGTCAAGGTCATCATTAGCCAGTAAAGTAGAATTCTTAATGCAGAATTTAAGAAACTGAATGAGATAAGGTAAAATTCAGTAGTTTCAAGGATCAAATCATCATGAAAAATTACATTTTTCCTAATTAAAGGACAAAATAAAAACACCCAAAACAAATAATATTAAAATCCCCATCTAAGAAATGAATAAAGATGTTAGTGACTATTGATATTTAATATTTATGATTTTTATAAGTTTTCTCTAGTAACTTTTAAATTGTAGCATGTTTTATTGATATAACAGGCAATGATTAAAAATATATGGATCCCTAATTAACATACATATTTAATTTTGAGTAAAAACAAAAAATGATTGAAGAGAACAAAAAGGTTATTTGCTTGGTTGCTTTTCTTTGTTTGGGGGACACAGTCAACAATACTTGGCGTTTACTCCTGGCATAGTGGTTTGTGGGTCACTCCTGGCAGAGTTCAAAGACCATGTGGTACCAAGAATCCAAGCCAGGCTTCCCACATGCACAGTAAGTGCTCTATTACCAGGTTATATCCTTGGTCCAAGAACAGATATATTTTTGTGTTTTTGTTTTGGGGCCTCATCCAGTGGTACTCAGGGCTTATTCCTGTTTCTGCACTTAGGGATCACTCCTGGAAGTCTCAAGGGACCATGTGGTATCCCAGGGAGAAAACCTGGGTCACTGCATGCAAGGCAAATACCTTACCTGCTGTAGAATTGCTCCAGCAACTAGTTATATTTTCTTTTATTATGTTTTTCTTTAAGGGGCCTAAACAAAAGTGCTGGGAGGGGGGAGGGAAGGTACGTGGGAGTCACCAGTGCTACATAGTTCTTAGGAGGACATGCATTGCCCAAATAACATTCAGAAGATGGCCCTCTCTACCATATATGATAAAATAAGCATGACCATTGCCAGGAATTTTGCTGTTGATTCTATCACTATCATTGCACGTTACCTTAGGAAATGTTAAAGCACATGTGCTGAAAAAATTCATTAAGAACTTACATCTGGGGAACATAAAGTAACAAAATAGGAGACTCACAGCCAAGAATGGCCAAGATTAGTACCAGGAATTTTACTCCATGGCTTGGAGGCTAACCACACATACTAGGGGAAAGGGGAGCTCAGATAGAGAAGGGAACACCAAATAAAGGTGTTGGGAGGATCTTCCCAGGATGGGAGATGCATGCGGAAAGTAGACTATAGACTAAACATGATTGTCACCCATTGCCTCTTTTGCAAACCACAACACCCAATAAGAGAGAGAGAGCAAAAGGGAATGCCCTGCTACAGAAGCAGGGTGGGATGCAGGGGATGGGGGGTGGGAGGGATACTGGGATCCGTGGTTGTGGGAAATTTGCACTGGTGGAGGGATGGGTATTTGATCATTGTATAATTGAAACCCAAGCACAAAAATATTTAAGTCTGAAACTGTGCCTCATGATGTCTCACTATTAAAATTTTTTTAATTAAAAAAAAAAGAACTTACTAAGAAAAGGGTAAATGTTTTCCCACCAGCACCATTCTTATCTATTTCATCAGAAATTCTGAAGATTATGGTTTTTTTTAGATACATTTAGGTTTTATTGTGATTAAATCATGTTGAAATGGTAATGAAAATAATTAGTGCCCAAGGAGAAAACTATTGGCTACATACTATCAAAAAGAAAATGACTTAAAACTGTGAACACTATGATCCTTAGTAAAATTGAAAAAAATTAAACTAATCACGGTAGTTCTTAACACCAATTTAATAATAAATATATTATTTATTATACCCCATCTGATAAAAACAATACAAAAGATTGAATCAAGTAAATATATCTGTATTAGGGACAAAGATTAATTTAAATTAATCAAAAACCCAATTACTAGCAAGTGGATCATAATAACTTGCACATAACTTATAGTAGATAAAAGAGATTTTGCTTCTTTGTTTTACTTATAGTAGATAAAATAGAATTTTCTTCTTTGTTTTGTGTTAATTTTATTACTTTTGCTGTATGCTTATAAACTTTTATTAAAATACTAAAAAATCCACAAAAAAGCCCTTTGAAAGATGTAGAGTAATTGTTTCTTTGCTCCCTGCAAGTCCTCAGTCCATTCTTTCTTTAAAGGGGGTACATACATCAAATTGCAGCCAAGTCTCACTGTTCTCAATAAAAATAGTTTAACTAGCTTATTTTTTCAAAGTGATTTTAGATAGTATGTTATTTAATTTCTGCTGTGTTTCTAACTAGATTACTAGGGGGTAGATAATTTCTCTGAAGGGACGGGAATGGGATATCACATATAAGTTTCATCAATGCCCACATACAACATTAAAATACCAGTAGCTGGGCCTAGAGAGATAGTCCAATAGGTTGAGGTGCATGTTTTGTGTCCAGGAGACCCGGGTTTGAATCCTGGTGTTCTGTGACTCCTCTGAGCTAGAAGCAGTCACAAGCCAGTTGTGTTTCCCCAAACAAAAAAACCTGAAGTCACAAAAAAATTGACCATACTTTAGGAATATAAAGAAGAAACCTCTTGAACTGGAGAGATACTATAAGGAGAAGGTGCATTTTTCTTGCATATGGATGACCCAGGTCAGATCCCTGGTACCCGATATGTTCCCATAAGCACCACCAGGAGTAATTCCTGAGTAAAAAGCCAAGTAAGCCCTGACCATCCTTGGGTGTGCCCCATACACAAGGCAAAACAAAGAAACATACCCCAAAAAGTACTAAATAATGATGATCTAATTCAGAAGGAGGAAAGAGATACTTGGAAATTAAGATGGAAAGACCAATTCCTTGCAGGTAACTGTCCTGTGACTTCATCATTCCTTTTACTTCATAAGAAGGCTAGTTTGATGTTTCTTGTACTCAAAACTTTCAGTGAAACACTGCAAGCAGATTTTAACAGGAAGTGACTCACACTTAATACACTTGATGTATGGCTTTATGAATTAGGAGAAGCTTATCAGAGAGCTCTTTGATAAAGGAGCCCATATGATCTATTTCTTAATTAAGAAAGTTGGCTTCTTTAAAAAATTATTTTCAAAGAATGTTCTCAGTAGTTGATTACATTAAACGTTTCAATACAAGTTCCACTACCACTACACCTTCCCACCACCATTATTTCAAATTTTTCCAACTAGTACCCAAGCCTGCCCCAAAGGCAGATGCTAAATAATTTATTTTGCATTGCTTGTTATGAATAATTGACTAAAACTGATCCAAAAGGTTTCTTTAGAGGACAGAGTGTAAAAGTTGTTGTATCTCATCTTGGAACCATTAAGCCTCTTTATTAGACATTATTAACATGTTGTTAGAGTTTGAATCTTATGTGCTAATATATATGTACATATATTTTTTTATCAAGATTGGTTGTCTTCTACTTTACACCTCATCAACTGTGGTGTGTTACTCTTAGGATATAAGTGACATAATCACATTAGTTGTAGCACTGCTGAAAAAGTGGCCGCATACTCATGGAATTCTAAAATTTTTCGTAGGGTACTAGAACTGAAGTTAATTTTTTTTTAACTGGATGGTGTTTTTGAAGTCCTGAGGCATCTCTGTAGCATGTTGCTCTCTTTCAAGATTCATTTGTCTGTCAGGTTGCCTGTTTTTATGATAAATACAGACGTCTCTCTAGGAGCCACCAGTATACCAAAGCTTGATGACTGCTTTGCCCTGTGCACCTTGTCTGCACTGAGCTAGAATAATCGTTTCTACCCACACCTGGATATTTTCTCCAACTTACCTCTGAGCATCTCTGATTAGAACAGTTGAAGAGAACATTAAAGGTTAAAAGAATGGACATGAAAATGCAGCTGACATTTATTTTCTGGCATTAAAAAACATTGCCAATTATACCTCAATGAAACTGAGAAAAATAAGGAAAATAGGTATCATTTATCCAGATGATGCTTTCCATATAGACATTGATGAACAAAACTAATAGAGTAAATGGGGATATAATTAGAAAAGAACTGGCCACTTGTTGGAAAACCAAGTAAAAGCAGAAACTAAAACAAAATTTAAGTTTTGGAAAAACTCCCACTTTAAAAAGAATTGAACAATTACCACAAATCAAAGTACAATAATTTCTCACCTCTAAGAAAACAATAAACCGTGTGTGTGCGCGCGTGTGCACGCAGGTGCACATGTGTGTGTGTCCTTATATACGGAGTAAGCAAGCTAGATGATTTCATCTAAGTCAAGTTTTCATTCTCCTGAATTGTAAGACTATAAATGTGTAAAATTCTTTCTCAAGCAGCTGTAAGACTATAAATGCGTTTATTTCTTCTAGATTCTCCAATTTAATGGTGTAAAAGTTTTCTTAATCTCATATGATTTTTCAGATTTCTGAGGTGACTATTGTAATTTCTCCCTTTCATTTCTGATCTGGTTTATTGGGATTTTATCCTTACAAAATTATGACTGTAGTCAGGGTTTTTCAATCTTATTTTTCTAAAGATCAGCTCTTTCACTAATCTTAATTTTTAAATTATTGTATTCATATTTTTAAATTTGTTTTATTTTTAATTCATTTTAATTTTATTAAATATTTTATTCAATATTTATATCAATAAATATTGGCATTTAGTTTTTATTCTAGTATGGTTTCTATTTCAATTATTTTTTTCAACTTATTTTAGACTTCCTTTGTTGTTCTTTTACTTGTTTCTTATGGTATAATGGTAGGTCATTAATTTGACCTCATTATAACAATAGCATCTGTATTTTACTTTAGATTTTGCTGTACGATGTATTCTCTGATTCCTCATATCTTCTCATTTGTATCTAAGAACATTTTTTCCCTTTCTTTCTTTCTTTCCTTCTTTCTTTCTTTCTTTCTTTCTTTCTTTCTTTCTTTCCTTCTTTCTCATTGACTCAATAGATATTATTGTATTTTTTAATTTATAAGTGTTTGGTTTTCTTAGTTTTCTGTTTGAGATAAATATACATAGATACTTGTGGTCTGAGAGGATACTTGATATGATTTCTCTTTTCTTTATTTTATGGAAACTTACTGATCAATTCTAGAGAAAGATCCATTAGCTCTGAAGAAAAATATGTACTCAGGTTTTTGGCAGATCAGAATCAAAAGTTTGTCTATTAAACCATTATCTTCAATTTTTCAAAAAACAGCTATTTCTTTATTGCTTTTATAATTGAATGATCTGCCCAATAGTGAACATATGATAATAAAATATTTAACTGTTGTGTTGGACTGGAGTGGTAGCCCAGTGGATAGGGTGTTTGCCTTGCATGCAGCTGACGCGAGTTCGATTCCTCCGCTGCTCTTGGAGAGCCCGGCAAGCTACAGAGAATATCTCGCCTGCACAGGCAAACCTTGGCAAGCTACCCGTGACATTTTCAATATGCCAACACAGTCACAACTAGTCTCACAATGGAGACATTACTGGGCCCGCTCAAGCAAATTGATGAATAATGGGAGGACCATGACCGTGACTGTGATAGAGTGTATAGTTTTCGTCTCGGTCTTTCACAAATTCTTTTAAATTGAAGTTTATGTTATTATGCTATATGAATATGACAGGCTCTATGATTTTAGCTGCTGTACTTCTGTAGGACATATTTCTAGACTGCTACCCTGAGTTTATCATGACTATTTCAATGAATTTCTCATCAAGCAGCAGGGTTTGGGATTCAGTTTTCCATTCCATTAAGCTTGTTTTTTTTTGCCATTTGATGAGTTCTGGTGACTGAAATTAAATAAATTTACTGAAATAGGAAACTTATTGAAATAATAAATTTAACCCATCTTTTTGTATGGGTTTTGGATGTTTCTGTTGTTGTCTTTGTTTCTTTAGAGTTTTATTTTATAAGAGACATTTAGGCATGTTAAAACATTGGTTTAGTGACCATGCACTTTAGCTCTTTGTTGGTAAAGTTTTGTGTTGCATCATCAAATTTAAATGATCGAATCAGCCAGATTACATCTACGTGTTTTTATTTGGACATGTTGGATATAGCAAAAAATTCCCTTCTAGTCTATAGATTTTTATATTTGAGTTCACTTGTGATTTATATGGTCACTCCCTATTTCCCTATTATGTGATTTTTTTTTTTGTTTTCTCTGGCTGTTCTGAGGGTAGTATTTGTCTTTATTTTTTACCATTTAAATTGAAAGGTGCCTTGGTGATTTTCTGCCTGTGTTTATTCTGTTTGAAAACCTTTAAGCTTTGAGAATCATGGTGTCTAAATCTGTCTTCAGATTGTAGATATTTGGGCTATGTTTTCTCACAAAACTTTTAATTTATTTATTTTTATTGTAGTCTTGGAAATAGGGTTAGAGTAGTATTTAAAATTCATAGAACTGATGCAAAAACTTACTAGACAGCACGTCCTCAGAGGTACCCCTGACCATCAACCTCTGTACTGTTCAATTTTTGTTCCACCTTCTTCCACTCCACCTACCCCTTCATTATTTGCAGTTTGACATCTACGGTTTTGGTACATATCTTAGTCACTTTGGCTATAAAATATGTGCCTATGTTAGTTCCAATCAACCTAATATTCCCTTCACTTCTCCCCTTACCATTACATGGCATTCTATAAAACTTCTTCATCAATCTCATTTTTCCTCTCCTGTTATTCATATATTCTTCAGATGTTCTCTATACTCACTTAATCACTTAATCACTTAAATTCCCATTAGTCGTCGATTTGCTCGAGCGGGTGCCAGTAACGTCTCCATTTGTCCCTGTTGCGTGCTAGTGTAGCCCAGTGGCATCTGTTCGCTCTGGGAACATGAAGGGCCTCAAACCGATCTTTCATGATCTTGACGAAGAAGTCTGACCATCTGGTAGGTGGGTGGCCATGCGGTTTTTTGACATCCCGTGGGATCCAGTCAGTAACAGCTCTAGTCCAGCGGTCGTCTTTAAATCTCATTACGTGACCAGTCCATCTGATTTTTGACACCTTGGCAAACGAGACAGCGTCACTTATTCTCGATCGTCCACGGCTGTCGGATCTCCGGATTCTTTCTCTCATTTGAGTGAAACGTGATATTCCAAGCATAGTTCTTTCAATTCCTCTTTGGGAGACCCGAATAGCATTTTCATCCTGTTTACGTAGCGCCCAGGTCTCTGAGACATATGTTAATACAGGAAGAACAGTGGAATCAAAGAGATGTGCTCAGAGCCGGGGGTTCTTCATCCTCTTAGCTATTTCTTCAACGTTCTTGAAGGCATTCCAAGCCGCTCGCTTCCTCCTGCACAGCTCGGGTGCCAGGTCATTTGTCATGTTGACTTCTCGACCTAGGTATACATAGCTGTTGCAAACGGAGATGGTCCTTCCATTGAGAGGAAATGGGGCATCAGGAACGAGGCTGTTTCTCATAAACATTGTCTTCGTAAGATTCAGCTGTAGTCCTACCTTTCCACACTCACGGTCAAAGTCGACCAGCATTTGTGCCACTTGGCTGATGTTTGGTGTTATTAAAACAATGTCATCAGCAAAGCGGAGGTGGTGCAGTTGCCGACCATCTATCTTCACTCCCATTCCTTCCCATTCCAGTTGTCACATGATGTTCTCGAGGGTGGCACTGAAGAGTTTCAGTGAAATGGTATCACCATGCCGAACTTCTCTCTTGACATCAATGATTACTTCTTTGTAGAATGGTGAGATCCTGGTAGTGAATTCGCAATACAGCTCACAGAGGATCTTGATGTATTGAGTTTGAATGCCCTGATTGGCTAGGGCTTCAATGACCGCTTCCGTGTCAACAGAATCAAAGGCCTTTAAATCAATGAACGTTAAACAGAGCGGCATCTTGAACTCCTGAGAAACCTCAATGAGATTGGTTATCGTGTGGATATGGTCCTTGATGCTGAATCCTTTGCGGAACCCGGCTTGCTCGCATGGTTGTCCTTCATCTAGTGTTCTGCCAATCCTATTTAAGATGACTCCAGTGAACAACTTGTAGATGACAGACAATTGGCAGATCAGGCGATAGTTGCCAATGTCATGGATGTCTCCCTTCTTTAACAGTAGTACGTTCTTGCTGGTTTTCCATTGGGACAGAACCTTGTATTCAGACAGGTAGCGAGTGAAGAGCCGAGCCAGTGTATTGATGAGTACTGACGGCAGGTTCTTCAGGTCTCACCTTGTCTGGGCCGGTTGCTGTTCGTTTCTTTACTGACGAAATGGCGTGTCGGATTTCGGAAGGGAGAACGTTGGGACCGACATATCCATCCTGTGGAATTTGGTATGTCGGCAAGTGGACATGGCTATCGAAGAGATTTGAGTAGAAGTCATGCGTAATCTTCTCCATTGCCA
The DNA here is from genome assembly GCF_029834395.1 of Sorex fumeus. Taxonomy (NCBI): domain Eukaryota; kingdom Metazoa; phylum Chordata; class Mammalia; order Eulipotyphla; family Soricidae; genus Sorex; species Sorex fumeus. Next base: position 579,208 of record NW_026606075.1, on the reverse strand, counting down.
TTCTGGAGGATGTGATGGATCCATCAGGATGTCGGAGGGCAGTCATCTTGGTCTTGTAGTTGGCGAAGCGTTACAAATACTTTTCCCTTCTTCTGCCACATCTACCAGCACTTCTGCATTTCTCTCTTTGAGGTCTTCCTTGATCGCATCTCTGCACTGCTTTGTGAGCTCGGACGTTAGCTTGCGGTTGCCTGAGGCATGCGCCAAACCACGTTGGCGAATAAGCTCAAGAGTTTTCGAAGACAGGCACTTATTTGTGGCTATCTCTCTCTTGGCGTTCCTCGCACAATCATGGAGGTGCTGAACCAGTCGATCGTATTCCTCGTCAATGTTGTCAACAATGCCATCTTCCCATGTTGCCGCAATAGTGCCAAAGAGCTCCCAGTTGGTGGTCGTTCTGGGAGTTCTCTTTTTAAACTTTGTAGCCTTTTCTCCCCGCTCTGTGAAGTAGAATTTTGCACGAAGGAGACGGTGGTCCGATCCTGTTCTGAATTTTGGGACAACAGCGATATCGGTCAGGCAAAACCGTCGATTGAATATGATGTGGTCTATTTCGTTGTGGAAAACGTCCACTGGGAGACTCCCATGTCCAAAATTTAGAACTCACATAACTTTTTCTTTATACTGTTTATCTTCTTTATAGAATAGTTATGTGCCTATCTTTTTTTCATGCTTATTTGTCTGCTTTTATCATCCTGCTGCTCAATTTCTCTATTTTTCACTACTACTTTGTTCTTCAGATGCATGATTTCAGATAGAGACTTTCTCATGCTTTCTCTTTCCTTTTTTTGCAATATCCTTTTTTTTCAACTTGGTGAACAGCTTATTAATATCCCCCCTGAAGTTTTCTTCCAAGAGACTAGAGATATCTTATGTACTGGATATCCTTCTAAATTCTTGTCATTGACCCAGGTGAATTTCTCTGCTTCTTCATTCATCCCTGCACCATGAGGATGCCGGCATACTGGTTACTCTCAATCGCTTCTAAATTGGATCAACTAACTCCCTTTTGAGGTCAGGGAAGGGTAGAGGTTCTCATGGGTATGTCTAATTTAGGGGTGTTGAGAGTGTTGTCACTATTAATCTATATTAACTGAATTGAAAATATGATTTTCCATTGATCAAATGACTTGTTCTGAGTGTAAAGCAAGGAGAATTGTATCATGATGCATGTTGGGGATCTATGGTGATATTTCTGTGGAGATACAGATCAACTGCCTATGGCCTTAATCAGCATGGACAGCTGGCCAAGACACTGGAGCCAGATTTTGGAATTACTTCTGATTTTTACAGGAACTGAATTTACCATCATAGCTATTACTTATGCTTAATTGAGATAACAGGGTAAAAGAAATACTGTCACTTGCAGAGGGCAGGTAATACCGTAGAACCACTGTAAGCGAAGCTCTGAATATCCTTGAACAGAGAAAGCAAAAAATAGGACAGATTGTTAGTGTCATGGCATAGGAAAATTATACCATTAGGAGCTTTGAATTGGATTATAAAGCAAAGAAGAGTGATATTGAAAAATTGGTCTAGCTGTGAGGAAGGATTGTTTGTGCCATTACTTTAGAGAAATTAAACTAGCATGAGTGTTTTCAAATTGGATTAGAAAGGAAGGTAGAATAAGATAAAAAAAAAATTAGTCTCTATTCATCTGATGAAAGCAACTGAACAAGCTGGAAACTTCTAGTGTAGATGGTTCCAGTATCCTGCTGCCAGGTTTGCAGAGAGCTTGTCATTACACTAACCTTTGGTTTCCATTGTCTGCTGTCAACTCTCCCAGATGTCATTCCAAATTTTAGCATTGATCTCTCTCATGTTGCTTCTCAGTCCAAGCCAAGACACTGAATGGTGTGTAAATTTCCAGCCTCAGGACACTGACCAGAAAACCAGCAACTGGTAACTTACAGAAGCTTGACCAGACAAGAAGAATCAAAGCAAAAGTTCTAAGTAACTGAACTCCACTGTACTGCACAGTCCTCCTGTTGTTCATTGGTTTGCTTGAACAGGCCCAGTAACGTTTCCATTGTGAGAGTTGTTGTCAATGTGTTTGGCATATCAAATACGTCACAGTAGCTTTCCAGGCTTTTCCATGCAGGAGAGGTACTCTCGATAGCTTGCTGAGCTCTTTGAGCGGGATGGAGGAATTGAACCCAGGTCGGCCAGGTCAGTGGCATGCAAGACAACTGCCCTGTCTGCTGTGCTATTGCTCCAGTGGTATTTATTTTAAGACTGACAAATGAGAATAGATTCAGCTGCCACAGGAATAGAATTTCACCATAATTTTAACAGGAGATGTATCTAGGGCTATAGAAATAGTACAGTGGGCAGGGTGCTTGCCTTGCACATAGCTGTAAAGAATTCCATTCCAGGCACAAAATACTGTTGTCTGAGCACCACCGGGGGTGACTATTGGGTGCAAAACCAGGAATAAACCCTGAGCACCACTGGGTATTTTTTCCCTAAATAAACATAAATTCAACTAATAGTTTTTAGTTTAGAGATAATTTCCACCTATATTACACCATCTTTATAATCATAAAATGTATGCACTGTGAAAAACATATATATATATAATACGATAGCTTTTTAAAATGTTACTACACTTTGCACTTCACATTTCATTGCAATGATAGTGTTAGGGAAGAGATTCCAACTCTGATTTCAGTTCCATCTTGCAATCGCTTTTACATCAATGTTGTTATTTGACTAAAAAGTCTGAAAAAATGCCAAGTGAGAAAAATACCAAGACTTAAAATTATTCTGGTAGCAAAATAGATGAAACATTTTATAACATCAAAACAATCCTTATAACGTATATTTAAAATATCTTATATGTTCCTAATATTTTATATAAGATTTTACATGAATTTTACATAATATTCACAGTTTTTTATTCTGAATCCAATAACTTCCACATATGCAACTATTGCCTTGGGTTTTCACTTAAAGTTACTTTCCCTGAGTCTTATACCAATGGATCTCAAATAACCTTTATCTATCTTATTAGTTTTATAATGTAACATATCTTCTTTAATCTTTCTATATGATCTGTATCCTTAAATTGGTCTATATCTATAACTTTGTGCATGATATAACACAGGAATTCTCTCTTTAATGTTTTGGGATAGGTTGTAATCAGTTTATCGTCCTGTCTCTGGAATTTCAGCATTATGTAGCCAATCACAGAAGGCTGCCAACATAGTCTTTTTCCTACCTATTAGAGTATTAGAATTCATTCACATCCCATCTTATTCTTTTGAAGAGCATGAATAAGGTGGAAAATTCATTTTTTGAAATATCTGGGCCATTTTCTAGTTCCACTCTCACTATTCATACTTTTTCAAAAAGACATGTTCCAAGAAAATGATTATAGAGCCAAGTTCTTCCCTTCCTCGCAGACACTGCTGCCGCAAAGCATGGTGAACGTACCAAAAACCCGCTGGACTTTTTGTAAGAAATGTGGCAAATTTCAGCCCCACAAAATAACATAGTACAAGAAGGGCAAGGATTCTCTGTATGCCCAGGGAAACCGCCATTTTGACAGGAAGCAAAGAGGTAACGGAGGTCAGACTAAGCCTATTTTCAGGAAAGAGGCTAAAACTACGAAGAATACTGTGTTGAGACTTGAATGTGTTGAGCCCAACAGAAGATCTAAGAGAGTTCTGGTAATTAAGAGATGCAAGCATTTTGAACTGGGAGGCAATTAGAAGAGAAAGGGACAAGTGATCCAGTTCTAAGCTTCATCTTTTATTATGAAGACATAAATCCTGGGCTGTGTTAGACTGATGGAACAATCTGTGTTTTAAGAGGAAAACTAAGTAGTGTCATGAATAAACTCCCTGAGAGGAAATTTGCTTGATAAGAAAAATGGTTATAACATTTTTATTCTCAAATTTTCAGGTGTTATTGAAAATAAATGGAGACTATTTGGTAATATGTGTATTGAAAAGTAACATATATAGAGAGATTAATTTTTAAATATATTTAAAATGTTTGTTTTTATATCGATGGATATTTTCTCAACTACCGTGAATGACTTTTCTTATATACCATGATCACTTCAAAAGTCTACAAAATGAAGGTAACATGTAGGCTGAATCTTTAAAAAGAGTGCTTGTCCTTCTGCACCTCAAAAGAAACAATGATAAAAATACAAAGACAGTCTACAGAATGGGAAAGGACACAAGACGAAAACATCCAACGCCATAAAAAATGGGGCAACTAAATGAACAGAAACTTTCTCAAAGAAAAAAATCCGAATGACAAAAAGGCACCTGAGAAAATGCTCTACATCATTAATCATCAGGGAGATGCAGATCAAAACCACAATGAGATACCATCTCACACCTCAGATACTGGCCCACATCCAGAAGAACAAAAGCAACTGGTGCTGGTGTGGATGTGGCGAGAAAGGAACCCTTCTTCACTGCTGGTGGGAATGCCAACTGGTTCAACCCTTCTGGAAAACAGTATGGACCATTCTCAAAAAATTAGAAATTGAGCTCCCATTTGACCCAGGAATACAACTCCTGGGAATATATCCCAGTGACGCAAAAAAGTATAGTCGAAGTGACGTCTGCTCTTGTTTGTTCATTGCAGCACTGTTTACAATAGCCAGAATCTGGGAAAAACCTGAGTGCCCGAGAACAGATGACTGGTTAAAGAAACTTTGGTACATCTACACAATGGAGTACTATGCAGCTGTTAGAAAAGATGAAATCATGAAATTTACATACAAGTGGTACTACATGGAAAGTATCATGCTAAGTGAAATGAGTCAGAAAGAGAGGGACAGACATAGAAAGATTGCATTCATCTGGGGAGCATAAAGTACCAAAATCGGAGACTAACACCCAAGAATAGCCAAGATAAGTACCAGGAGGTTTATTCCATGGCCTGGAGGCCAGCCGCACAATCTAGGGGTAAAGGCAGCTCAGATAGGGAAGGAAAAACCAAATAAAGGGTGTTGGGAAGATCTGCCCAGGATGGGAGACACATACTGAAAGTAGACAATAGACCATTTTTTTCTGTCACCTTCTTAAAAGAGATTCAGAGTTAGATATTACAGTGGGCAGGATGCTTACTTTGCATGCACTTGACCAGAGTTCAATCCCTGGCATCTCATATGGAGTACCACCAAGAGTAACTGCAGAGTGCAGAGCCAGGAGTAACCTGTGAGCATCATCAGGAATGCTCCATTCCCACAAAATGAAAAAAGAGATTCTGCCTTTGAAGTGCCCTCTGCCAAAGAGAAATATAAGTCCTATTTGTTATATTGAAATTTAATTTGTGAATGCACCATTCTGCATCACTTGCTGGATCATAGCACTGTAGCACTATAGCACTGTCCTGTCGTTGATTGATTTGCTTGAGTGGGCACCAGTAATGGACTCCATTGTGAGACTTGTTGTTACTGTTTTTGGTGTATAGAATACGCCACAGGAAGCTTGCCATGCTCTTTCATGTGGGCAAGATATTCTCAGTAGCTTGCTGGGCTCTCCAAAATTGGTGGAGTAATTGAATCTGGGTCGGCCACGTATAAGCCAAATGCCCTACTCGCTGTGGTATTGCTCCAACCTGCTGAATTATATAAGCAATAAAATTATTTTCGAGATACCGTGTGTATGATTATAGAGCCATATCACCTTTAGAAGGGTTTTAGACATTGCACTACTGAAAAAGGTTGTTGTTGTTTTTAGGCAGGGGCAGACGTGGCAGTGCTTAGGTATCACTACTAGAAGAACTCAGGGAATCTATGCGGTCCTTGGCTTGGATCCTGAGTCAGCCGTGTGCAAGGCAAGTGCCTCACCATAGTAATATTTTTCTGGCCCCTGAGAAGAAACTTTGTATTATAAATGCATGGCATACTCCTATGTCTTCAAAATATTTTGTATTTCATGAATAAAAAGAGGTAGGGAGTGTAGCACTTATGAATTCATGACAGCACTGAGAAGATGCTATCTCATACTTCGAAGCGACTCCATTTTGCATGTCTATTTCAAAATACATTGGACGAGTTACAAAGATAAGTGAAGTTCTAGAATACTTAAGTAAAGTGAGCGTATTAACTAGTTTCATTTTAGTAAAAGGTAAAACTTATTTTTTAATAATGGGTAACTATAGAGAAGAAATTAGATAATATTTTCACCTAATGTGGGCATATTAGAGAAAATATATCTGCTACAAAAATATAGATATAGTAGATATTATATGTAAGCATATGTCTTCCTGTTTCTTATGAACAATAATCTTAATTTCAGTTTTGAAACTTCAATAGTAAGTCGGCAATTTGTAAGGATTTTAAGTCCCATGACTTCCCCAACGTTAACAATTTTCAAAATATTTGCCCCCAAAAATAATTTCTTGCCAAAATCTATACTTTACTCATCTTTATGGAACTCAACACATCATGTAAAATGATTATGGAGAGATTTAATGAAATTAGTTGAATTTTCATGATTTGTTGTGGTAAAAATTTAGAACAGTGTTTCTTATAGATGACTTAACTGAGATTTTTAAAAATTATTATTATTATTTTGTCACGCCTGGCTTACTACAGTTCCTGTGCTCAGAGGTCATTAATAGAGAGACTCAGGGGAACAAGTACATGCAACTTTGGGGATTGAACAGGGCTTAGCAATTTAGAGATCTTTTAAAGAAAAAAATATAATGCCAATTTACAAATTAAATGCTTTAAAATGAATTAAAGTCAAACTAAAATCTTCAAAATTATGTAAATTCTTCTATTTTGCTACTGTTTATTAATCTCTTAAGTTTGTCTACAGGTAAAGCTGTTTTGTTTGGTATAGTTCTACTACTACTTAAAGATAACATTGTTGAAACTTATAGGTCATTTTGTTCTATGTTATTTTTCATTTGCAGAATTCTTCGTTTTCATCTCAATCCTATGAAGACACATATTTTAGGCTCTATCCCCCTGAAAAAACTTAAAAAGCAAGAAACGTTAATTTAATTCTCAAGTGTATATAATAAGTGATGGAGATAATTTAAAAGTTGGAATTCTGACAGAAGTGATTTCTTAAGTGCTACATAATGCTGCCAAATAATATATAATCATATTATTTCAATCAGTGAGTACAATGAAAGTAGATTAATATATATTGAGGATATATAAGGAAGAAAAAGCTTTTCATCTGCAATTCCATATTATTGGATCTCTGAATTAAATTGGCAAAAGACATAGTAACAGGAGGAAGGGAATATAGATTTTACTCAATACAAATATTTTTATTTTTATGTACAAAAGTACCTTCATAGAAAAAAATGTAACCAAATAATCAGAACTAAATGCAAATTTGTGCCCTATTTTTTCCCTAAATGTAAAGAACCTCTTTGGAGCTGAGAAAGTTAAGACACATTAGCCTGAGGTTTGTATTTTTGAAGCTACAAATAAGCTTTCTCTAGTGGAACCCATCTTACTACATTAGTTTTTGTACGGTTAGGCCAAAAAAGAGACTATGAGTGCCTTTGGGCTGACAGTTACCAGAAATTCTCTGCTGAACAATTGTGCTTGGTGGAGACTGTGTCTTCCTCAACCTATAGCCATTATTACTATCTTTATTACTATACCAAGAACACATACTTGATGATACTTCACCACCATTGTCTGTATTGCGATGTGCATCCATTGCATGTTCCTCAGCTGCACCAGTCCATTGCTCCCCCTCGTAATATGCAGGAGTTTCTTGGAAAACTATTGAGAGTATAAATACCATCATATGACTCTTTTTTACCAGGTGTAAAGGCAGGTCCAAGCTTCTCTTTTTGAAGCTTACCAACCTGTGCTGTTAGATACTTCTCAACTTAGGTTGTTTTTCATGCCAACTAAGTCTTTTATTTTGATTCAGTTATTCTTACCCTCTTTGGGTGCTTGAACTTAAAATCCCCAAATCAGTTAAATTCAGGATGTCTCATATGCATTTTAACAGAGGCTGAAATTGGGGAGATGTAATAAGACAAGAAAGAGTTCAGGACTTAAAATCTGATAAGAAAGATTGTGCTTCCCTTCGCTATCAGATACAAGAGGACACCTTCAGGAAGGGAATTTTGACATTGCTTATTGGAAGATAAAGGTTGAATTTTATTTGATTTCAGTTAATATTTTCAATGCTTCTTAATTGTCTTGGTTGAAAATAAATCTTGTCTCATGGTGAGCTGTTTTGCTGGTGACCTGGGATATCTATCTTTCTTCCCTTCAAATAAAAACCAGAATCACAAAATGAGAGTTAATTTTAAATATAAAGACAGCATGTACTATATGCATCAGATTCAACAACAATGGTGCAAGTTAAACTTAGTTGTTGGAGCCCTTAAAACACTATCAATGTGTTAAATAATCTGTCATTCATAGTCATCTAGAAAAATAAAGATATCAGTTGGTGCCAGTTTTTCCAAGTATATAGCATATAGGATTCAAGGGAAAAATTGATTGCTACATGTTGATATGCTACATGTGGATCATAATTATGAGATGAAGAAGAAATGATGGTAAGTCAGCTAAATAGATAAGTGGACAACAGTTTTTTGTTTTTTGTTTTGTTTTGTTAATGTAAAGACAATCAGGTGTCTTCTTGAAGAGGAGTTATAAAGTCCACAGCACCTGTCACCTTTTTCAGGTCCAATCATCTGGAAGAGTATTTGATGTAGAAAACATACCAACCCACAGGCAGCAGTCAGAGCTGGCTCCACAGGAGGCCAGCGTGCTGTTCACTATATTTATGTTTGCTTGAGAAGCGCGACTGGCAGTAGGGAAGACAGATGTCCCAAGACCTCTGTGAGGGTACACACACAAATCTGGATCCAGAGTCAAAAGAAATAAATGTGAGTTAGAGTCATGAAATGGTTTTAACCTGTTTCCTTTCCTGTAATTGAATTGTGACTTTAAACAATGCTGTCTGGATTCAGAGCACACTCTCTGTCTCTCAGGGGAGCTGCATGCCTCCAACAACAGTGCTATTGTATGTCCTGAGTTTGTTTATGCTATCTTACATGGAGGAATCAAAGTAAAAATGGTTGGAAGTGGAAGGAGATGATAATTTATTAGAATGGCATGCTATTTAAAATGTTTGAAAGAAGAAAACTATCTGTCCAGAATTCTACATTCCGCAAAAACCTACTTCAGGAAAAAAGAATTGAGAAATTTTCACCAGAAGATTGACTCTAAAACAATAACTTAATAACTTCTTTGTTAGAAAAATAAAATTATATGTAAGGGAAATCAGATCATTAGCAAGGGCTAAGTTACATAAATAAGCAAAATTAACTTTTGTTTCTCTTTTGAGAAAAACATGACATTGTCTAATAGGGTTCTAAATATAGAAGATGTAGGAGATGTATTTAACTTTTAAAATCAGAAGGATAAATGTGCCACTAGATGTCACTAAAATTGGTAAAATCTTGTCAACATTGGATATTACATAAATGCAACACCCTAACCAACCACAAAAATTAGTTATAAAAATACCTAGACTGAAATAAATAGTCATAGATAGAGTCAGGCATTTATTGAATTGTGTTAGAGTGGTGAAAATATTTAGCCAATATTCTAGGCAGAAAAAAATCATAACTATTGATTATTACTTCACAACAATCATTTAAGTCTTTAGGTATTATACAAAGAGCATGAAATTAATGAAAAGACACTTATTCAAGAAAATCTGTCAATTACTAAAAAGGAATGAGTGGGATATCAGGACACTCTCCTCTCTCTCCCTAATTCAGCAAGATGTAAACTGTAATCCAGATGAGAAGGATGTAGAAAACAGGATCTACTCTTTCACCAGCTTCCAGAGGAGCTACAGCTCCTCTACAAGAAAATATGATTAACAATCTTCCACTACCCCATCCTTTCCTTATTTACAAAAGTACCTCTCACCAGGAAAAATTAAGTTATATAATTTGCTTATAAACGGATGGACATGGAGAACATCATCATGATTGAAGTGAGTCTGACGGAAAGGGACAGGCATAAAATGATTGCATTCATTTGTGGGATTAAAAAATACATAGTAAAGACTAAAATATAAGGGCAGTAGAAACAAGGAACAAGGGGGACCAGGTGGATTGGTTCACAGTTGGAAGCCTGCCTCAAGTGCTGAGGGAGAAGACAATTGGGATTGAGAAGGGACACTGTGACAATAATAGTTGGGTATAATCGCTCTGGATAAGAACTGAGGGCTGACAATAAGAGTAAAGGGACAAATATGATAACCTCTCAGTACTTGTATTTCAAACTATAATGCTCAAAAGGAGAGAGAGAGGGGCTGGACCGATAGCATAGCGGGTAGGGCGTTTGCCTTGCACGCAGCCAACATGACCGACACAGGTTCGATTCCCAGCACCCCATATGGTCCCCCGAGCACCTCCAGGAGCAATTCCTGAGTGCATGAGCCAGGAGTAACCCCTGAGCATCGCCGGGTGTGACCCAAAAACAAAAAAAAAAAAGGAGAGAGAGAGAGGCAGAGAGACAGAGAGTGTCTGCCATAGGGGCAAGCTGTAGGGGGGGAGGGAAATGGGAACAGTGGTGGTGGAAAATGCATACTGGTGGAGGAATATTGGAGTGTTATATGACTGAAACCCAACGATAAACATCATTGTTACTATATCTCATGGTGATTCAATAAAAAAAATTAAGGTGGCTTCACAGGAGAGGGACAGATACAGAATGATCACTCTCTTTTGTAGGAAATAATGGTAAAGGTAAGGTAAAGGCCCTCCCGTTGATCGTCGATTTGCTCGAGCGGGCCCAGTAACATCTCCATTGGAGACTTTGTTGTTACTGTGTCTGGCATATCGAATACTCTCGGTAGCTTGCCGGGCTCTCCAAGAGGGGTGGAGGAATCGAACTCGGGTCGGCCATATTGGCCGCGTGTAAGGCGAACGCCCTACCCGCTGTGCTATCGCTCCAGCCAGGAAATAATGAGACACAGCAAATGATATAAATGCACAAAGCCAACCAAATTTGAGAACTGGTCTATAGCATTGAGCTTAGAGAGGGGGTTTGAGTGTGGTGGGACATGGTGGTGTACAGAAGTGGGCAGTAGATAAAAGATATGGTGTTGGAATTGTATATCCTAAAACCCTATTTGTAACAGTATTTTAAATCATTGTGCTTAAAGTATAAAATAATTATAATGATAATTAAACACTTTTTAAAGGCTTATTCCAGGTAAGACTTCCTGAAAGTTCAGGGCACTATCCACTGACAGGACGTAAATCTAACTCTCAGCATAGCGGTTTCTGTCCCACAATACTGATACTAAACTATACATTCTTCAATTGCTCCAGGGTAGAAGTTAGAACTTGTGAGAGAAGAGAACACTTTTTGCTACCACCACTTCCTAGTGTCCAATTATTAGAGCAGAAATGCTATTTTAAGAAAATTTTCCTGGAGGTAAAATCATTATTATGAAAACAATTGTCTACTCTTGGTACTCCTGTTACAGCAATGATCTGGAAACTCTAGCTGAGGAAATAGGTATAAAAATTAAAGAAAAAGGAATCTAGAAAGAAAAATGCTGCATATATAAAAGTTCTTAGGGTCTATCCAAATAACACTAAAATAAATAAATGTGTAAGGTTTTAGGATGGAGATCAACATGTAAAATCAATATTATCCTATATTCTACCAATAACTTGGAGAGATAGTGCTATGGTTATGGTGTTTTTCTTGCACACAGCTGACCCAAAGTCAACCACTAGATCACAATGATCACTGCCACGAGTGATCCTGAACACAAAGCCAGAATAGGCCCAAGAAGTGTAAGCTGTTTCCCAAACTTCACAACAGATAAACAGACAGACAAGTGAATAGGTGATAGATAGCTAGATAGATAGATAGATGATAGATAGATAGATAAAAAGGATTTCAGAAAACTATTGAAACAGGATTTAATAAAGTATTTGCACTATACATATATATTCCAAAGCATATTCAGAATATTTTCAAAATCCTTACATTCAATAATGTTGTCAAACATTTTTCAAAAATGAAAAAGAAATATGAATAGAAACACCTCCAAACTTGATATTTCAAGGCTTACAAACCCATTAAAACTTGTTCAACATCATAAATAGAAATATTTTAGAAAAGTGTATGAGAAGCATTTTTCAAATAGCCATTGTGATTTAAAGGGGGAAAATGAGAATGGGGACATCACATTGCAAAATCTTAAACTATACAATGCTTCAATAATCAAGAAATTATAGAATTCTTGTTTTGCAAAAGCAGACATCAGAATAATGGAGTATCATTTCTCACTATACTCATTAGGCTAATTTAAATTAAGGAGACAAGAACATACAATAGAGAAAGGATACTCTTTTCAACCAATGATATTGAATGGTCAGGTTAGTTATATGAAAAAAAATCATGATACTGAAGTACTATCTCATACCACTCAAAATTGATCAAAAAGTTTGTTAGATCAGAATTTATAAATTACATTGGAAAGGATAGGAGAGCCTGTACAGTTATTAAGGTGCATGCCTTGCATGTAGTTTATTCTAGGTTGATTCCTCAAACCACATCGTCGCTAGAGCATCATCAGGTATATCCTTTGAGGCCTATAGACACTTTTTGAGGGGATTGAATTATTCCCAGCACTCCAGGGCACAAGTAGCGTTGCATTCTCTGTCCCTCACACTGAACTCTCTGCCTGATTCACTTGAGAATTTCATGTAGTGTCTCCCAAGCCCTGTAAGTACCACTTGCATTTCCTTTTCAAAATTAAATTGAAAAAATAGAGAAAGCATTAATAATAAACTTTATGGTATTGAATTTTAAAATGCTTTAAGGGATTGGAGAAATAGTACAGCAGGTATAGTGCTTCCTTTGCATGCAACAGACCTGAGTTCAATCTCTGGCATTCTACATTCTCACCTGACTATCTCAGGAGTAGTCCCTAAGCATGAAGCCAGAAGTAAGCCCTGAGAATAGCGGGATGTGGTCCAAATTCCAAAATAAACAAGTAAACTTTCAAAAACAAACACAGAAGCCTAAAGGTGGCTTCGGTGTTTGAACTTCATTGGCAAGAAAATCTAAAGCAGAAAAAGACAAATAGTACCAAAAAGTAAAACAAATATAAAAGTGTATGCACTATTGAAAAATCCAGTAGCCTCCACAATTGACCTGCATCATATTAAGGGCCCCACCACAGCTCCTGAAGCACATGTCCGCTTATGTGGTTGTTCAATAAAAAACCCACCAAGCTTAATGGCTGAAATAATACCACTAGGACAAAAACACCAGTAAATCTTGTTTCTTTAATAATATTATGATTGGGATGTTCATCGAGTTAAGAGAAATTATAGTGCAGGAAGTCAGCAAAGAACAGGAAAGCATCAGCGTCAAAAACACTACAGTCAGAAATGATAGAAATGAACATGGTAGGTGATACAAAAATGTTTATAGAGGCTCTGAACAGAAGAATAAGAGAAGATGAGCAAAAGATTGAGGAACTCCAAGATGAGAAAAAGGAAACTGAAAAAAAAAATGAACAGCATTCTAGAGAGCTATGGGATGAGTTCAAGAGGAACAATGTAAGAGTCACCGAAGTCTTGACTATTATAAAGAAACTAGAATTAAAGAAAACATCAACAATAATGTCCCAGAGTTGAGGATTATAGGGATTGAGATATAAGAGGCACAAAGGGTACAAGGAGAAATACACCCAATTAGGAAAACTGCAAGATATATTATACTCAAAATAACAAAATCTAAAGATAGAGGCAAAATATTGAAAGTAACAAGATCAGTTAAGGAACTTACAAAAGAATGCTCACCAGCTGTACAGTAGGTCTACCAAATGAGACACTCTAAGTCAGGATAATAGGAAAATATATAGTATAACAACTCAATAATTGAACACCTCACCAAGAATACTTAATCCAATTATATTATTGTTAAGATCTGAAGGAACTAAACAGAGCTTCATGAAGTGGCAATATCTCAGGGAATTCATAGCCTTGAAACCAGTTTTGTAAGAAGTGTTAATAGAGCTCCTTTAAAGAACAGGAGAAATTTTCAGTTATGTGGTACCAAATATGATACTCACCAATGGTGTATATATAGTTGTCTTCTACTAGATTAAGAAAGGTTAAAAATGTAGCAATTAAGCATCATAAATTGAATTTTATTGATTCATCTTCTAATAATTATATTTGTAATTCATTTTAGTTTTTTTGGACCAAATAATATTAAATAAATTTATTACATGCTTGTGAAGGGGGTAAAAAAACCTCATTTATGACAGGGAAGGTATGATGATTATCTCAATAAGATTCAAGTACAAAATATATATTTTTTTAGCATGAAGAGGTGGTCGGTGCTTTTTTTCAATTTAATCACCGTGAGAAATAGATACAAAGCTTTTGTGTTTGAGTTTCAATTATACCATGATTGAACTCTTATCCCACCACCAATGTACATTTTCCACCACCAATGTCCCCAGAATCCCACCTCCACCTTCCCAACTCTCCCCGACTCTATGACAGAAAATTTTCCCCATACTCTCTCTCCACTTTTGGACACAAAATAAAATTTAAAACAATATCTTTCATTCTAGGGTCAAAAACTTAGTTATATAAATGACAGTAAGTTGAATACTATGTTGTATTAAGTGATTTGAATTTATTATCCATTTTCAAATGTATGATGTATGATCTATAAATATTTTGTCCCATTTATTGTTTTTTTTAATTTTTGGAGGAAATTGAGATTTAGAGATAATCAGTTGCCTAAAGTCTTTTTATATTTCTTTTTAATGCGATACTGTGATTTACAAAGCTGTTTATAATATGATTGTTTCAGACATGCAATGTTGCAGTCCCCATCCCACTGACAGTGCCCTTCTTATCCCCTAGTCTGCTCCCTTGGTAGGAATGTAACAAATTTATTTCATTTTGTTTGCTCCAGCAAAACTTAAAGAAATGACAGATGGAATTCTTAGAAAAACTGAATACACTGTTCCAAAGAAAAGATATAGATAATCAACAGGTTGATGAAAAAATGCTCAACATCCTTAATTATCAGGAAAATCTAACATGATGAGATGTCCCATCACATCTGTGAGAGTGACCTATATTAAAAGGTGAGGAACAGCCAGTGCTGGTGGGGGCATAGGGAACAGGAACTCCATTCACTGTCAGTGAGGAATTTATATGACTCAGCAATTATGGAAAAAAGTATTGCAATTTCTTAAAAATGTAAAAAATACGACTTCCATGTGTTTGAGCAATTTCTTCTCTAGGCATTAATTCAAAAGCACAGAAACACTAATCTGAACAAATATATACATGTGTATATCTATGTTCACTTCTGTGCTATTCCTTATAATCAAGATCTGGAAACAAACCAAGAACAGTAGATATGCAAGTGGGTAAGTGAACATAAGATGTGGCATGTATGCAAAATGTGATGGTGTGCAATGGAATGATACACAGTGTAAGTAAGAGAACGTAAGGCCACCAATAAACAAAGGCATTCTAGAGCTAGTAAATGAATACAGCCAGATTTCAGTATATATGACAACATTCAGAGTTCAATTGTTTCTCTGTGCACCAACAAGGAAAAAGTGAAGAATACATTTTATGTATTTATTTTTGTTTGTTGGGGCCACACATGGCATAACTTAGAACTAACTCCTGGCTCTGAGCTCAGAATTACTCCTGATAGACTTGGGGGACAATATGGGGTGTCAGCGGTCAAACCTGGGTTCCCCACATGCAGGGTAAACATGCTATCTACTGTGTTATTTCTCCAATGACAGATAGGGATAAAATTTAAAAGCTAGGGCCCAGAGCAAAACTGGGAAATCTCGCATTGTCCATGGATAACCAGGGTTTGATCCCAAGCACCACATATAATCGATCCCCTGAGGTTCCTGAGCATAGAGCCAAAGAATAAGGACTGAGTGATGCTGGGTATGACTGAAAAATAAAAGGAAAAATTTATTAAAATGTATAGAAATGATACTTAAATTAAACAATTTAAAACAACTAGATTCATAGTAAAAAATAGCGGCAATATTTATAAAATCCATTTTTATGTATACTGAAAAATGGAGACCATGGAAATAGACTGGAAATCTCAACATAAATAAAAAAAAAACCACAACCCTCTCCAAATTTACATACAGAACAAAAGTGGAGTTTATGACCAATCCAATCAGCTTAATCAATAGCTGAATAAAAAGCAGTACTCCTACATTAAAAATAAAGAACAAACAAACCCCCCACTCAGCAATAATGTTTGCACCTATAGAAAATATTGTTCTAAAATCTATATGAAAAGCAATGAAACTACGTAAATAAAATGGCATTAAATGTGATAGGAATCCTTCTTCATTATTCTAATTCTTATTATATAGCTACATTAATCAAGTCTGTGTGGCATTGACTTGAGGTAAACATATTGACCAATAGAGACAGCTAAGATATACACCCACACAAATAATGATCAACTGATATTTAATAATATTGCAAAAGCAATGTAATGGAAGAAAGCCTTTAAACAAAGGTGTGTGTGCAGTTTTTCATCTATAAAAATGAATAGTAGAAATATGAACTCTAGCTTTCTCAGGTTCTACGCAAGTTAACCCAAAATTTATCAAAAACTCATGTGTAAGAAATAAAATAAGTACTTTAGAACTAACAAGAGAACTACTTTAAGACATGCACTTAAACATAAAAGTTAAACTTGACATCAAAAGCATGAAACATAAAAGAAAAATTGATAAATTGAATGTTATATAATATATAACGTATACCAGAGGCTTGCAAATTCATCTCAAATAATGAACTTTTCAGGAAAAATCTACTCACTGCTTCTCAGTACCGGAATTCTATCTCCTGGATTGAGCCTGAGTTGTCTGCATACTAGTCAAAGTCCTAATCTGCTGTACTATTGGTCCTGATTTTATTTAAACGCCTTTTATCTGGGCTGTAACTTTTCATAAAGGTGTTTTCTCCAAGTGTTGCCACTCCTCCCAGTTCAGTACTCTGCCTTGCATGGCTGGCAAGACCACCATGAACACACGTGTGGTGCTGGGGCTGAGGGCTGGGATCAGTTACAGAGCACGAGGAATACAAGCAATAAGCTGTGCTCTTCCTTTATTTCTGTTACATCCCCAAATAGTAACTTTGCATTCTATTATTCAAGCTTTCTGTGTAAATGCACTCTCATACTGTTTCCTTGCTGATTCAGAGTCATTTTCATTCATTTGTTTCTGGGTATTTATTATTACTGAATAAATATGTATTGCTCACATGCTTCAGACAGAATTTCTAGGAAATATTTGACAATACACACATCATTATCTCCTCATAGTAGGAAACCACATAACTTGCCCAGTTGGGATATTTTATATAGCCATACTTTTGAAAAAGTACTAAGAAACTTTGTCCTGTGAATAAAGAAAACATGTAATCTCAGCATTCTATCAATGAAAGGTAGCCTTGTAAAATTTTTGAATATGAAGTATGACAAAGGCTAAGTAATAGAAATCAATGAGGTTTCAGAGCGTTTGTGGGATAGATAGAAAAAAGGGTAATGAAGGAACATATTAATTGTTCAAAGTCTAACATCCAGCAAATGGAGGTTTATTTTCACATTTGTTGATATATTAATCCACTTTTAAAATGACTTTTCACTGCCAACCAACAAGTAGAGTGTTTTATTTGTATATGAAAGGTCACAGTTTGATTACCATCACCACCTGGGTACAACCCCATGCACACAGTCAGGAGTAGTCCCTGAATGCTGCTGGGTATGGCAAGATGAAATAAAATAAAAAAGAAAATGATAAATTTAAAAAGACATAGCTAAAGAGTAACTATGTAAAGGTAAACGTAACAGAAATGAAAAGCAGGAAAACTTGCGTTAAATCAGAAGCTTGCCACAGGAGTAGAGAGGTGGGGTATAGGTAGGGATGGGGTCTCGATGAGAATGATAGAAGGCAGTGGTCACTCTGGACCAGGTCTAGCTGCTGAAAGGAGGTAAACTGACTTGGATGGTGCTCTATCAGTAACAGTATGGTGACCATAGAGCTTGAAAGGGGGAGGAGAAAGAGAAAAGAAAAGGAAAGATGAGACAAGACAGGAAAAGAAAAGAATGGAAAAGAATGGAAAAGAAAGGAAAAGAAAAGAAAAGGAAAGAAGAGAAGAGAAGAGAAGAGAAGAGAAGAGAAGAGAAGAGAAGAGAAGAGAAGAGAAAAGAAAAGAAAAGAGAAGAGAAGAAAAGAAAAGAAAAGAAAAGAAAAGAAAAGAAAAGAAAAGAAAAGATCTTGCCATAAAAGCAAGCTGGGTGTTAAGGGAAAAGGACATTGATGGAGGGAAGTAGACACTGGCGAAGGAATTAAATGGAAACCTGAAAAATCAATCATGATAACTTTGAAACTCTGTAATTCACAGTGAGTAAATTAAAGGCAAAACAAAACAAAACAAAAAATTTACCTGAAGAATGTTCTCCCCTCAAGAGGTTGAATTTCAACTTCTAGGATCTCATCAAAATTACCTGTTTTTACCAACTGGTACCTCCAGCAGCTTCTGATCTAGATTAGAAAATGTAGTGTTCTATTTCTCTTTATATGAATTATCAAGAAGCAAAATTGATTTTTATATTCTCAGCTTTCTCTTGTAAAGATATTAGTGATATGCTATGAAAACTGGAAACCGGTAACCTTTCGAATCTTTTTGTAAAATCTTCCAAATATTTTTTGGTATAGACTGGTTCTATGAAGTACCAGTCCGGAGAGACATTTCAAAGGTTAAAGTCTGAGGACACTGAGCATTTCTGTTTTTTTATTTTTATTTCAAAAGGGCACCACACCAAATAAGTTTCAGAATCTTTGACTTTTGGGGGCTACAGAGATAATAAGGAGCTTATATCCAGGCAGCCGAACAGGCTTGATCCATACATCCTGTATGGTCCCCAGAGCACATTTTGTGCTTGAACTTAAATTAATCTTTGGTTATTATGAGTTTGTCAACTTTCGGTGTTGCCAAATATTTTCATGACCCTCACATTCAGTTCTGCATCTTCACATGGGCTCATCGGCCATAGTTTAAGACTCAAAGTTCTATCACATAATCTGTATTTTCTTGGAAAGTTATTGTTTTATTAATTCTGGTGACAATCACATAACATGCCTTAAAACAATAAAAATACATTTGCCTCAATTTTCCTATAGAACTAGAAATAGCTAGAATACTTAACACACCATGTAGAAAAAAATTCCCTATCTTATCATTCCTACAACTTCAATTGTTCTAGCAGCATTTCAAGAAGCATAATTAATCAGAAACCACACTCGTGTAAAATGGTTCACAGTGGAAGCTTTAGCATCCTTAAATATGCATGTAGGGAAATCACAGGAAATTTAAGAATATTTTGGGTTCTGACATTCTCTTATAGTCTGTCTCCAGCTGTGCTTTGTATAAAGTCTTGCTTTTCATAGTGAGTTTTACACAGCAGGACAGCTAGTCAAGGAAGGATTTAATAAGTAAAAATGACTAGCATTTAAGTGAACAAAGTTCTGGAAGCATTACAATTATAACTTCTACCCTATGTTTTTAGTGTATTCTTATAATTTAAATTGTAATTGAGATTTTGGTGATTCTTTTTCTCAACCAATCAAAAATTACACAGCTTTAATCTTTCACACTTTTTTTTCCAACTCTCTGCCTTAGTTGATAATATATCCACATTAATTAAAAAGTAAAAAAAAACATTGAATACTATAAATTTGTTTGCTTTTATGTTTAGTACTTCACATTTTAATAGAAATATAACATAACTTTCTTTCAGTTTATTCTCTAACTTATGCAAAAGGTTTTATCAGTAGGAAAAGGGAAATCATTGCCATTTCTAAGCTTTCAAAATGCATTAGGGAAAATCTAATAAAGTGGACTAATTTATGTTATAACTAATTACATACATATGCACCTCATATATGTGAGAAATACATAGATTTACTACTTTAGAAATCTAAATTGTATATTTTAAAAATGCTAACAAATGCAGTCAGAGAGACAGCACAAAAGGAGTTTGATCCCCAGAGCCACAGATGGTCCCCGTGCTCTATCAGTAGTGATTCCTGAGTGCAGAACAGGGAGAAAATCTGAGTATAGGCACGTGTGGCCTCAAAACAAGCTGTTATTAATATTAAATTTAAAGTGATATCAATTGCACATGAGCCATATTAAAAATGAAAATGGAGTGTTAAATATTGCCGCCCATGTTAAATTTTGACACTGTTAATTCTGAATGAAGCTTTACACATTCAATTCTAACTAGAAAACAATAAAAAACAAGCTGTCAACAAGTTATTATAGTTATAGTTATTTAATAAGTTTATATTTTAAACTTTATTCTAACTATAAGTGATTATTTACTCATCACAATCAATCACAACCATCCTGTTATTCGTCGATTGCCTCGAGCAGGCCCCAGTAACATCTCCTTCGTCCTAGCTCTGAGATTTTTTTAAAAAAGTGCCATATTCAAGGTTCTTTCAGAGTTAGGAGAATGAGACCTTTCGTTGTTACTGGTATTTGGCATATTGGGTATGCCATGGGGAGTTTGCAAGACTCTGCCGTGTGGGCAGGTTACTTTCGGTAGCCTGCCAGTTTGTCCAAAGTAGGAATGGCGCCATGTAATTCGCGGCTGCACGCTTCCAGGAGCTGGGTTTTATAGTCTCTGATTCTTGGCTGTTGATGGGATTACACGGAGCCAGGGGGCCATTTGGTGGGTGTGACCCCCGCCTACTGGAATTTGGAGGATCTGGGTGGAGGATGCTTAGCCAAATGTAGGTTGGACATTTTTCTTGCACGTGGCCAGCAGAGTCTCCTGCCCCCGTGCCTGGCTGTCCTCGCTGGGGCCCCTTGGAGGGGAGCGGGTTGAGTTTTCCTCCCTGCCCCGACCAGAGCTCCGGCAGTCGAAGACCTCCAGAACCAGCCACCACCATGCTGAGACCATTCTCCGCACACATGAAGGTACTGGCAGAGGAACAAAGTCACACGGTTCCCGGGGCTGAGATATCCAAGCCTACTCGGATCAGGGCTGAGCATCATTTACTCATCAGTATAGTACTATTAGAAATATCTGAATTTGCCTCGATAACTATCTTTATCTGTGAGTTTTATGCTTCTGACTTATTATTTCTTAAGTGATGATGAACCCTGTGAGTTCAAAAACTGTGGGTGCCCGACATGCACGTTTGCTAGCCGAGAACTGTCCCTCAGGCTGACCCACTGCTATGGGTGAACAAAGGAACAGGGGGTGAAGGAAAATGAATAAAGGAACAGGATCGCAGGTTGGTTGATAATCAATGATCATTTATTTCATTCTTACTTCTCTCTTACAGCATAGCTATATAAAAATTGTGATGGGTGGTTGTACACATAGGTGAGTTTAAATATCATAACAATAAACAGACAATAAACAGGGGAAATTCTTCTAGGAGATTATCTCAGGGACACAATCTCATCTGGGGCTTGGGTACTCTAGATTACTAGGAGATCTGCTCAAGGGTGGTTCTTCCTAAGGGCATATTGCTTTCTCCTTTCCTTAGCTAGAAATCCATTTCTTTCTAGTCATTTTCTATGAACACAGTAAGAGATATGTTAAGCTTAAAGTTGGCTCTTCCTGGGCACATCTCACTGTATATATACCACACACTACTGTCCTCAGGATAGGTCAGTTTTTCCTAATCCCAGCTGGATCCATAAACTACTTCTTTTTGGGTCATTACAGAGTCTGTTCCAAGACTGTGATCTTAACTAATATTTCTTATGGTGCTTAGTTTGTCCCTTTTCAATATCAGGGTAGCTTTCAGCTTGAGCTGGGTCCTTGTTGGGACACTCCTTCTTGGGATGTTAGGAAATAAGGGAATCTGAGTCTTAAGTCAGGTAAATATGATGGTTGCCCAGGAGAAAAACTATTTGGAGTCAATTGACTCCCATGCTACAAAAACATATCACCAACTATCTTCTGTGTCTATAAAAAATGACATTGCTAAACCATGCAAAGTGGATAAAGGAAGAGAAAAGCAATATAGGATTTCTAGTGCTTGATGGAATTGGGTATTACTTGGGAGCACTGTTGATGGAAATGACTCAATAAACCTAAGGAGCAAGGACAAACCAATGTTAAACAAGATAACCTATTCTTCTTTTGTTTGTCTAGTAAAATTCTTTCTGTTGCTAGTATCTAGTGGAAAACTTTACTATCATTTTCACTGTTGTTAAAACTGCAGATCAAAGAAAATAAAATGTAATGCCCTGTATTACAATGGAAAAAATTGAACATTATTAAAATAATGTTGAATGTTTATTTTTAGATTTAACATAAAAACAAGCAAGCAATAAACAAAAATGTTGATATCCAAGAAACTTCACGTTTTGAAAAAGCTTGGTAGTGTGAAATCTGTTGCTTTTATGCTAGAATATTTGATAGGTGTGACAGCAGAATACTTCAGAAAGACAGAGTGCTACATTGACATGTTTTTTATCAGTGACAAACTAGCAAAATCTTCTACAAACACACAATTGAAAATATGACCAACAATTTAATAGTTCTGTAACTGTCCTCCCATTGTTCGTCAATTTAATCGAGCAGGCCCAGTAATGTCTCCATTTTGAGACTTGTTGTTACTGTGTTTGGCATATTGAATATATGTCACGGGAAGGATCACTTGATCACTTGACTTCCCGTTAATCATCGATTTGCTTGAGCAGGTGCCAGTAACATCTCCATTTGTCCCTGTTGCGTGCTAGTGTAGCCCAAAGGCGTCTGTTCGCTCTAGGAACATGAAGAGCCTCAAACGGATCATTCATGTTCCTGATGAAGAAGTCTGACCATCTGGTAGGTGGGCGCCACGTGGTCTTTTGACATCCTGTGGAATCCAATGAGTAATGACTCTAGTCCAGCAGTCGTCTCTAAATCCCATTACGCAACCAGCCCATCTGATTTTTGACGCCTTGGCAAACGAGACAGGGAAGGATATTTAAGGGAAGGATAAATATTCTTTTCCAATGATACCCAAAATTGTGACAATATTTACATTTTGTGCTTAGATACAAAATTAGTATCAGAAGACAAGTCAATCAGGGTTTATTTGATACAT
The DNA here is from genome assembly GCF_029834395.1 of Sorex fumeus. Taxonomy (NCBI): domain Eukaryota; kingdom Metazoa; phylum Chordata; class Mammalia; order Eulipotyphla; family Soricidae; genus Sorex; species Sorex fumeus. The sequence continues at coordinate 556,058 of NW_026606075.1, read as the reverse complement.
AAAAGCAAGTGTACATGAGTTGATCTCTTCAGTGAAAATATTATTCATATACTTGGAGTTCCTCATTTATAGGAAGGTATAAATTGACATATCAAATATGACTTTCCATTTGATATTAACAGCAATAAAGAGTTTTACAAAAGTGGAAATAGTTCTCTCATTTGCCTTTCCTTTTTTTCCTTTAGTTTTTTGGATGCTGTGTAAGTGGAAGTTTGGCTTATACCTGGCAGTGTTCAGGACTTTCTCCTGGCTGTGTTCAGGGGACCATATGTGGTCTGAACAATGAACTGTATGCAGCAGTTATCTTGTATATAACAATTCTAAATATCCAGCTTAAAAATATATCTATCTTATTTTTCAGTGAAAGAAATATCTTTTGAATCTTGAGAGGAAAATGACGCTCATCAAGAATTCTAAATGCATATACCATATGCAGAAGTTTCACCGTCTTATATCATATGCAGAAGTTTCACCATCTATCACTCATCCAACAAAGTTTCTATTAGGGAAAAATGTTCTGTTGCAGCAACTGCTTTACTTTTCCCCTCGGTCTGATCATGGCAAGGAATAATCCCTTTCTTTTGATGGCCACTTTATCTTTGCATAGAAAAGGATATGGTACTGTAAGTGTATACTGTCATGTAGTGGCATTACTAACCTCGAGTTAAAAGTTTATTGATGACATTCACTGCATCATTCATCAGTCTTTGTTTCAATGAAACGTTCTTTGCAGATAGAAGCTCCCAGTGAGTAAACCAATTTTCTGCTTAAACAACATCCTTTATTTTCTTAATGATACCTGATCAATGACTTGCCCTGCTCACAGCACCATCTGTACACATTTGGTCCATATTTTCAGTCCTGTACTTAAAAATTTTAACTTTGACCTAGTGACCCCTTCAGACAAGTCAAGACAGCAAAGAAGGTCTTCTTTTAAGTTTTTGCACTCAATCTCATAAAGCAAAATAAAATAGTCTGGTTACTCTGGAAAGTTGATTTATTAAGTTACACAGTGGAATATCTATTTACCCCCTTTACAATATTGCTGGTCATATCAGTAATCCTCCACTGACTGGTATTTCCCCAAACAGTAAAACATCTACTTTGTAAAGCCCGAGGACCCAATATTTCCCAAATAACATCCAAGGTGCAAGGATAACTCCTCACTAGTAGTGAATATTTTTGTCTTTTATATCATCAAAGAGTAACTAAATAAAATGCTTATATTAGGATCTTAATCCCAGAAGATTATTACTAATTATCCATTTTGTATGACTTTTCTTACTTCTTATCTTAAAAATTTGAGTGAATGATCTATAAAATAATTATTCTTTCTATAGAAATTATTAACTACTTTCTATAAACACATCTTAGTATTTGATAGAATTTTTTAATCTACTAAACACAGTAACTATTCACTACCAGGGGCTATGGGCTGGAGCGATAGCACAGCGGTAGGGCGTTTGCCTTGCACGCAGCCAACATGGCCGACCAGAGTTCGATTCCTCCGCCCCTCTCGGAGAGCCCGGCAAGCTACTGAGAGTATCTCGCCCACACGGCAGAGCCTGGCAAGCTCCCCGTGACGTATTCAATATGCCAGACACAGTAACAACAAAGTCTCCAATGGAGATGTTACTGGGCCCGCTAGAGCAAATATAACTACAATCAGTGAAATTTAGCTGTCACGGATTTATTGTGCATTCATTGTGATCCCTAAAGAGGTTCATTTTCTTTATTGGTTTCTGAAATATCAACATGCATTTTCTTTTTCTTATTTCTTCTGAGCCTGAAGTTTTCATTTGATTTACTTTTGGAGCCATCACTAATTTTCTACAGACTATCCTTTTTAATAAGTTTAATAGGTTCTGTTCTTTGACCAGTTCTGTCTTCATTTTGTAGGGTGCAAATCCCAGAGCATAATATGCAGATTACATGGAACAATCACACAAGAAATAAACTTATTCCCAAAATATCACAACACGGTATTCATGAAGAATATGTCTGGGCATGGCAGATAGTGCTGGGGGAAAGAGACTGGAGAGAAATAGAGGCAAGGACGCTTGCTTGAACATGGCTACCTCTGCCATTCGATGCGATCTCTCAAGCACCGTCAGGAGTAGTAATTAGAGTTTAGAGGCAGGAGGAAACCCTGAGCATCGTGGGCTGTGGTCTAAAAATAAAAACAAACCACTACCAACCCTCTATAAAAGAAAGTGAATTGCTGGAGTCTGGCAAGTCATGTGAGATGTGACTAAAATATGCTATCAACTGACAAACTGAGATGATACTAGTTTGGGAAATGATGCATATGGACTCATGGCTTACCTCCCGTGAAGAGATCACTACTGTCTCTTTCTGATATGCTACATAATCCAGGCATACAATATGTGAAGGGACGATAACTTTTTAATGAACTGGTAGGAAATTTCTACAGAACACTGGGATAGCATTTTCTTGGTTGGGATTTTTTTTCTCTCATTACTTTCAAAATACATCCAAAACTTTTAGGACTTGCTATGTACAAGGGAGCTTGTATTTAGCAAGTCTTGAAAACTCCATTGTATATTGCAACTTGCTTCTTTTCTTGCTGCTTCTGTCATAGAATAAAGTGATGCAGAGTCTTGCTATGCCCTGGTTCTTCGTCTTTATTGGAGAAAGTATTGAAGGACAGGAGAGTATAGATAAGTACAGTATGGAGTACCGAGATTCTTTATGATAGTACATGCTTTAGGAAAGTAAGTGAGCACTCTCAAAGAAGAAATTCGTATAAGATATTTGCCTGGAACCAGCCCTCAATTAATGGATCTGAAGCAGGGGTACTTAAAGGATTAAGAAAACAAGAAAGGCACACACAAGGTATTTTTCAGAGACTGGAATCATAGTCCAGTAGGTGGGGTGCTTGCCTTACATGAGTCAAACTTGAGTTCTGTCCTCAGGAACTTGTATGGTCTCAAGCCAACTAGGAGTGATACCTGAGCACAGATCTAGGAGTGATCCTTGAGGACCATGTGGTCTGGCCCCCAAAACTAACTAAATAAATAAAAAAAATTTTGGACAAAAAGGGATCCTCACTAAGGGGACTTCCCCCAGGGTGCTGGCTTTCCAGGAAATAAACATCCCATCTACTTTGTCTAGTGTATCTAGTATATACACTATTTTCAGGCTTACCTAACCAATCTTTTAAACTAAGCATATTTATTTCCATAAGTATATACATATCCTATAGACATTTGGGTAAAGGGATTTCTAAGGAATCGGAAACTAAAGGAAGGAACATACATAGCTTTTAAAGGGTTTGGCAGAAGGCTGGAGCAATAGCACAGTGGGTCGAGTGTTTGCCTTGCACGCGGCCAACCCGGGTTCTATTCCTAGCATCCTGTATGGTCCCCCAAGCACCGCCAAGAATAATTCCTGAGTGCATAAGCCAGGATTAACGTCTGTGCATCGCTGGGTGTGACTCAAAAAGCAAAAATAAATAAATAAATAAATACATTAAAAATAAATGAATAAAAATAAAGAGTTTGACACAAGAGCACAATTGGGTGATAACAATCTTACACTTGTATTTAAGGACTTTATGTTTGCTCAGATACTACAGGTATAACTACATAAGGAGGTAGATACATGCAAGTTAATATGGAGAAAAGTATAGTAATTTCAGAGTTCTATTTAGTGAGAATGCTCCACCTAGAGTCTGAATTGTTTTATTTAAAAGAATTTGTTTTATACTTTGGTTTCTCTTAAGATCATATAAATCGGTTACCTTTTAAAGTTCTCTATAAAAAATTTGGAAACTATAAGGCAGAGATTTATGATCACTTAGTGTGTCTCAGGCTTCTTTCTCTCTCTTTTTTTTAAAATTTGACATAAGATTGCCTAATTTATTTTTTCCCATTATTTTTCCCAAAATGTCTCTCTTTCCCACACTTATATGTACCTATCTAACTACATCTATCTCTTCTAAGACTCTTAATTTAATATAGTCTTTTCAATTTTAAGATCTCATGCCAATTACTAATTTTTGTACTTTGTAGATCTGATGTCTATTTCTTTTCATATGTTAGTGGTGTTGCAACTAGTATTTATTTGAATATTGTTTTGCTCTTTCTCTCTTCTCTTAGAATCCAAACAATATAAATGTTTGGTCCCACTCAATAGCTTCATTAACATCTCTATAGTTTTTATTTATCGTTTTTATTATGCTTCTCTGTTCCTCTGAGTACATTCAAAGATCTTGATTGGAATTTTTAAAAATCTTTTCTTCCATTTGATACCATCTGTTGTTGATTCTGACTCATCAATAATATAGTTTAAAAATGTAGACTACAGTTATTTTTCTCATTTTCACTCAGTTCTCCATTCTCAAAACCACTAAAGTTGAAGAGGCTCTTGTCCAGAGGTTAAGTATTAAAATGGCCCATTTTTTTTGTTCAGTCATCTATAGGTAGATAGCACATTAATAAATAGACAATAAGTCCCCTGGGTGAAGGAATCCTCAAAAGGGAGTGAAGGTGACAAAAGAGACTTTAATACAGCTCCTAGGGATATTTGAGTCTGAAACTGCCAGTGATATGGAATTGAGGCCTAATTTTCCATACATATGAGCAGCAACAACCTATGGAGAGGAAAGGCTAAAACAGGTGGTCTTTGTCATTCTATTTCACAGGGGTTCTTTAATTTTTCCCAAGGGAATTTCAGCTTCTCCAGGCTTAACTCTCTGGTATAACTTCCTATTATGTTCTGTTACTTTTGCAGCAAGAAGGCTTTAATATGTTGAGGTTTGCTGGAAGGGAAGCCACTCCATTCCCTTGCAACGGTCCTTCAAAACCATAAGCATAATTGAACTGGTAACTCCATCAACACCTCTGACTATATCTCAAGTATTCCTGGGACTGAGCTGGCCTTGCCTCAAACATAATCACAGCTGCATGCTAAGCCTAATTGCTATCTTTTCACAGTAGTTGTTTCTGACAGTTTTTGCTTAGACCAGAGTCGGCTGGAGCGATAGCACAGAGGTAGGGCGTTTGCCTTACACGCGGCCAACATGGCCGACCCAAGTTCGATTCCTCCGCCCATCTCTGAGAGCCTGGCAAGCTACCGAGAGTATTCGATATGCCAGACACAGTAACAACAAAGTCTCCAATGGAGACGTTACTGGGCCCGCTCGAGCAAATCGACGATCAACGGGAGGGCCTTTACCTTTACCTTAGAGTCTGCTTGCTGGCCTCAACTTCCTGTCTGGCCAACTCCTTTTGATGACCTGAGAGCAGAGATAAGAGAAATGGCTCCTATTTGTGGGTTTATCTTAGGCAGTATTCCCACAGAGTCATATAGTTCTTTCACTAGAAGGACAATAGTCCTTCCCACTGAGCTTAGTGGTGTGCGAGATGTAGAGAGAGAAGGAGCCTCCTCATGGAACACACATTCATACAAAGGTCAAAAAGTAGTCCTCCCACTAAAGATTTTTCCCAAAGAGCATGCCTCTTTTTCCTCTTGAATTTCTTCACTGCATCATCATCATCCTTTTGTGACCACGAATTAATGATGTTGGTGGGATGCCCGGGTGTCTTTTGAGAAGTTAGGAGGAGAGAGATGGCAGCCTCAAAGAGATCAGCCGCTTTCTCTGGATCCACCTCTACTACATGGGGAATGGGGAAGGGCTGGGGATTCAGGACTGATAAGAGTGTGCTGTGAGCTGCCTCTTTGCAGTGAAGGAAAGTCTGTCCTTGACCTTACCCAGACCTTTTGGGTTTTGCCTTTTCCTGCCAGCAAATAATTTCAGGAGAATACAAACAGTGAAATAGAACAGAAAGAGAGAAAGAGAAAGAGAGAGAGAGAGAGAGAGAGAGAGAGACAGAGACAGAGTCAAACAGAGACAGAGACAGAGAGACAGAGAGAGAATAATATTCACAAGAGAGAATGCAAGTCACTTCAAGTGGAGAGAGACCCCAGTATACATGCCAGAGTTAAAGCATGAAGGTATGACAGTACACATCTCTACAGGGCAGACAGAGATGACACACGTGCTTAAGCACCAGGTGCACACAGCAGCAACACATGGGCTCAGGCAACATATGTGAGTGCTTCTTTTGTTGGCTTTTATAGGGTTTCTCGCAGTCTGCCTCAAGTGGGGCTTTCTACCGAGGCTTTCCAGGGTTGAAAACCCTCTACAGAGGACAGTTGCCAGGGGTAGAATTGGGAGCAGCTTAAGGTCTTCTTTGAAATTTCTTTCCTGGCCTTTGTCCTGATGGAGCATTGCTCACAGGTTAGTCCAGCCTTCTCTGGGTCTGTGCTGGCACCACATAAAGGTCTTATTAGGCCTTGGTTCTTGTATTCACAAAGGGCTTTTTAGCAGCTTAGGGTTATTGGTTTTATTTCTTCCCATGAACTCATTGTAATGGGGTGCCCTTTGCTGTCTCCCTGCTTCAGATCCCTATATAAAATATTTGTTTTCAATCTTTAGCACTATAATATTTTCCTACTAGAAATTTGTTTTTTTTCTTTGTGATACTTATAAATTTCAACAAAGTCTCCAATGGAGACGTTACTGGGCCCGCTCGAGCAAATCGACGATCAACGGGAGGGCCTTTACTTTACTTTACTATTGTTCTCCTAATCTGGGTAGGCAACTTTTGGAGTATTATTTTGAACACACTATTACATGAATAAATTGTGTTATTACATCAAGATTGGTTTCTAAGAAAAGTTACTCTTTTGTTTAGAAAAAGCTTCCCATTTCTGTTTTTTCCCCCTTGACTGTGATGATTTCTGCATATTTCATAAAATAGCCACTGCCTCCAATTAATTTTGAAACAGGATCTTCTGTAGTTGATAATCTTGTCCATCAGTCACCCAAACTCCTGCTTTCCCCTCAGCCTTTGTATTAGTCCAAACTGATGTTTTTGTTTATAGTGGTTCCTAGGAGCTGATCATATGCTCAGACCTGACATGGTCACAAAGTTCTGAGATATACTTATATAGTTGTATATACTCCTAAAGGAATAATTGCTCCCTTTTTTATTTACCTTATAAGTGAAAGCTAATTGGAAACCAACAAGCTGCTCAAAAAAGTTGCTTATGCTTTGTTGCATTCTGATTGCATTGGGTGGGGAAGAACACAGAGGTGGGCATTAATGCTTACTCTTGCTATGCCAGAGAAGAATCACTGTAAATGTTTGTGCAGTAAAATAGAACTGCATTTTTTGTTTTTTGTAGTCCTGGGATACTCATGATTGCTTAGTTCCATCAGTTTCCAGAGCTGGCTGATTTGAGAGCAAGTGCCTTATGTAGCTGGTAGCCACAACCATTGAGGCGCTAGATGTTTTTGACAACTACTTCTGAGAAGATACATACCTTGGTTTTACTGCTTCAGTAATGAGAAGGAAAGCAAAGCTTCATTCCCCCTGGATCTCTTAGTCTCCTGGGAGGATCTCAATAAGTTTTCATATAGAGGCTGATTAGAAGTCATAACCCCTGGCAGCAACTGGGAAAATGTGTAGTCAAATCTCTTTCATGAGAAAAGCAATTTAAGATGGGTAATAACAAAGGCCAAAGGCAACACCGTGGGAGACTGGATCCATACAATTGAGTTGGGTGTAGTTGAAAGGAAGGGGTGTTGGAGCTCTGGAGGAGGGAGGTGGATATACTGGTGATGGGGTAGTTTTGGAATTACATGTGTGAGAAATTCTCAGTAACATTATGGTAAAACACAGACTATCAATCAACAAAATATTTTATATTAATTTAGGATTTTTTGTCAGCTCCCTCTGAACATAGAAATTAGGTGATAACTGTCAGAAGTGCTTATTTTTTAAAAATTATTATTATAGTTTATAGTTAACATTTTTTGTGGGACTCATGAATGAAATGGTGGCCCCTGTTATAGTGAGAAGGAAATTTGTAAGTATTTTATATAATCATCTTGATGCTATCTCTCAGGTAGAGAAAATCTTAGAAGAGTGTAGATGTGGTCATAAAAATAAATGATCATTTACATAAACACTATGAGTTTGAGGTTTTGGTGAAACTCCCCCAATAATACCATTGTTCACATTTTATTCTGAGGATTCTTTCAGCAAATCATGTGATACTAAGTCTATTGTCTTGAAGTTTTGACAAATTGTCTCAAGGAAACTAAATTATTTTTATCTAACTTTGAGCTTGAAATAAGTACATAGATAATTGTGACAGTTTGCTCAATTATATTGTACCAGGTATAGTCTCAGCAGCAAATGGGCAAAAAACTGCAATTTGAGCATCAGTAGTTATTAAAATGAAATGAATTCCATTTTCATTTCAGGTATAAAAATCATTTGATTCAAACAGAGAAAGCTCAGTATCATCAGGGTCCCTGCTTCTTACTCAGGATCAGCATTTTGTGCTATAGGTCAGAAATCCCCCACTTGGAAGAACATGGGAGGGGAAAGATCTAGTTGGCCTCCCTTGCTTGTCTCCATCCAGTCCCTGTTCCAGTAAACTGAAACAACTAAGCACCACGAGAGGCCCTGCTTTGGACTCAGGATTGTCATTTTGCCTCCTAATTCAGGATTCGGCTCTGTGGCCACATTTCATCTCCTCTTCATAGCTCACCATAAACATACAAAGACATTTTAACATAGGCACCTAACCACACAACCACAAAACAGAAACAACTCCAAACTGCAACGATCACATTGGCAAAGCAACACATATCCCTGAACAAGGCTTAGAGAGTGAAGATGCTAGTTTAGGTGGCCCAAGCACTGTAATGTGCTAAATAATCTCTCTGATAAGATATTTAGAGAGGGATTGTTGAGGATGTATAGGGAATCAGAGAAACAATAGAACTGACTTCCAATAAAACAAGAGGATATGGCAAAAAATAAAATGAAACAACAGATCTGTAAAACCTGGTAGGTAAAATGAAAAAATCACGGGAAGCTGTTACTCTGCTGCTGAGTACAGAATCAGTGACCTCCAAGATGAAGTGTAAGAAATGCCCAAAGAAGAGTAGAAGATAGAATAAAGCCTCAAAGTAAACCAACAGACAACAAGAGAACTTTGGAATGAACTGAAGATTAAGAACATAAGAATTATCAGGATCCCAGAGGCAGGAGAGCAACCCTATGAAAAGGCAACTGTTAAAGCCATCATCACTGAGAAGGTCCCAGAGCTGAAGAGTACATGGACCCAGATCCAGTAGACCAGAAGTGTACCAACTAAAAGAAATTAAAATAAAAATACTCCAATTCACATCCTTATCAGAATGATAAAAGCCATAGTTAAAGTTAGAACAGTAGAAGTCACAAGATCAAAGAAGAAATTTATATCCAAAAGAATGCTCCTAAGATTTACAACAAACTTATCAGCTGAAACCTTCCAGGCCTTAAGACTGTGGTGAGAGCATTGGAAAAAATTCAATGAATGAATACCTCACCAATAACACTTTACCCAGTCAGACTCTTGTTCAAATGTGAAGGAATAGTATTCATCTTCACAGAAAAACAATTCAGGAACTTCATAGACTAAAAATCATTGATATATATATATTATATGATTTTATATATATGTGAATCACCATGAGATAGTTACAAGTTTTCATGTTTAAGTTACAATCACACAATGATTAAATACCCATCCCTCCACCTGTGTATATTCCCACCACCAATTGTTAAAAGAACTAAACAGGCAATTTTAAGACAAGACAAACCCTTCAAAATACCAAACTCTGGCAGAAAGATGGCACAAAACCCCATATCAATAATCTCATTCAATGCCAACGGGCTAAATGTACAAATTAAGAGAAACAAAGTGGTAGGATGGATTCAAAAATTAGACCCAACATTCTTCTACCTGCAACAACAACATTTAAGTAATCAGAGCAAACACAGACTCAGTCAAGGTTGGAAGAAAATTCTTCAAGCAAATACCCTCTTCAAAAAGGCTGGGGTGTTCATACTTGTAACGGATGACATAGAATCCAAACTGAAAACTGGTTATGAGAGAGTGATCATTTCGTAATGATCAAGGGCTCTGTACATTGGGCTCTCTACATCATGAAGTACTAATACTCCTAAATGTATATGTACCTAATGTGGGATGAGCAAAATACTTAGAACGACTTCTAATGGACTTAAAGAAAGAGAGTGATATCAACTCAATAGTAGTTGGAGATTTCAACAACTTTTTGTTACCTCTTGCTAGACCAACTAGACTAAAGCTCAGCAAGGAAATTACTTGATGGAAAAAAATGGAAGAAAGGGTGTGTGTGTGTATGTGTGCATGTGTGTGTGAGTGTGTGTGCATGTGGGTGTGTCTAGCATTTCATATTCAAAATTTCAAACATACATTATTCTAGAATGCATATGAAACATTCTCCAAAACAGACCACATGCTAGGACACAGAATATATCTCCATAAATTCAAGAGCATAGAAATCATGTAAACTATTCCTCAGACTATTACGTAGTGAAAAATAAAAGTTAATCACAAATAGAAATGGAGAAACAACACAAACAGCTGAAAATTAAATAGCTCATTACTGAACAATCACAATTGAATCAGCATAATACACTATACTAATAAAATAATAAAACCATATGATAAATATCAATAGTTTCAGAGAAAGCATTTGACAAGTTCTATCACCCATTCACTATAAAAACTCTTAACAAAATTGAAATTGAAGGAGTTTTCCTCAATATAGACAAAGACATTTACCACAAGTCCAAAGCAATCATTATTATCAATGTGGAAAAACTAAAATCCTTCTCTCTAAAATCAAGCACATGACAGAGTTACACACTTTCGCCACTTATATTCAATATAGTACTCTAAGTATTTGCCATAACAACTAGGCAAGATAAAGATATCAGAGGCATCCAGATAGAAAACGAAGAATTTAAGCTCTCACTAGTTGCAGATGACATGTTGCAGGAACTTCACAGACTAAGAACCATCATTACAAAAAGAACTAAACTAAACAATTTTAAGACAATATAAAGTTCACAAATACACCAAACTCCTGCAGAAATATTGCACCAAACACCATAACGATAATCTCTTTTAATGCCAATGGGGCATTGAAACCCCCATATATAAATACACCAATTAAGAGACAGAGTGGGGATTACATTCCTAGACTCAATGAAAATGCTCCCAGAAGCAATAGATATGCACCGTAAAGTGGCGGTCTACAAAATTAATATAAGAAAGCCTATGTCTTTCCTATATACAAATAATGAATTAGAGAAAGGTATATTTTTTAAAAAGAAACTATTCCATTCACAGTGTACTTCAGAATAGCTTAACTTAATATGGGAAATACCTACACAAAAACTTACTAAAACGTACTCCAAAAATAAAAGAAGACATGAGGAAAGGGAAGAATATCCACTGCTCATGAATTGGGAGGACTGATATAAAAATAAAATACTCCTCAAATCATTGTGTAGAACCAATAAAATCCCTGTAACAACACATGTGTCATTTCTTAAAGAAATAGATCAAACACTCCGGAAACTCATAAGGCATAATAAACCCCCATATATAGCTAAAACGGTCCTTGGTAAAAACAGGGTGGGAAGCATCACTTTCCCCAGCCTCAATCAGTACTACAAAGTGATGGGGCTAAAAATAGAACGTTGTTGGAATAAATACCTTAGATCAATGGAATAGATGTGAATAATCTAAGAGAAATCCTAAGGGATATGATCTTGTATTATATGATAAGGGAGAAAATAATATGAAGTGGAATAAGAAAAGCCACTTCAACAAGTGGTGCTGGGTTTCCCAGATGTCTGGAATAAACCATCCTCACCCCAAAAAAACTCAGTGACTCAGACTCTTTTTAAAGACTTGCACAAAAATCAAACCGAAATGATATCAGGCCTGGATTCCTAAAAACAAAGAAGTAAAAGTGAGAAAAATTCCCCATGAATTGAAGCTAAAGTCATCTTCAAGGATAAAACATCCTACCATGAGGAAGAAATGATAAGGAGAAAGACAATATTAAACTAAGAGGATTCTGTACATCAGTGTAAGTGATGAGCAGAATACAAAGACAGCATAAAGAATGAGAAAAAACAATTTGCACTATATTCATTTGATAAGAGGTTAATATCCAAGTTATATAAGGTGATGGTAGCTTTTGAAAGAAAAACAATGTATACAATTCATTAAAACATGGAGAGAAGAGATGAAAAGATACTTCCTTAAAGAAGAAATACAAATGGGCAAAAAGCATATTAAAAGTGCTCTATATCATAATTATCAAAGAGATGAAAATTCACATAACAATTAGATATCATTTCAGGCCATGGAGACTAGCACAAAACAAAAAAAAATAATCATTGCTGGCACAGATGCTGAGAGAAAGGGACTCTCATTCACTGCTAGTGGAAATGCCAATTGGTTCATTCTTTCAGGAAAACAATATGGACATTCCTCAAAACACTAGAAATTGAGCTTCCATATGACCCAGAATTACTCCTTTTGGGAATATATCCTAGTGGCCCAAAAACACAATGCAAAAAAGCCATCTGCACTCCTATATTCATGCAGCACTATTCAAAATAGCCAGAATCTGGAAACAAACCAGGTGCCTGAGAACAGATGAGTGAATAAAAAAAAAAAACCAAAAATCTATGGCACTTCTACACAATGGAATACTGTGCATAGACACACATACATATATATACATGTGTGCATGTATATTATCCCTTTACATTTGTAATCTTTCTTTAGAACCATATAAGTAGCACTAATAATGAAATAGACACTGAAAGTTTATTTTCCAGGCATAGATCTCAAATTAATCATCAAGAAGGTATAGGGATTAATGAGTCATCAATCACTTTTCTTTTCCTCTCTTTATTAGTATCAAACTGTCCCTATTTATCTAACTGTTTTTTTACCGGGGGGTGTTGGGGACTGTGTGGTTGGACCACACCTGGAAGTGTGTGGTCTCAGTTTTATGGGGTCACTCTTGCCAAGGCTAAGGTCACCATATGCAATGCTGCTGATCAACACAGGGTAACCATATGCAAGGCAAACCTTTAATCTTATTACTATCTCTCCATTCCCCTTACAGTGCTTTCAAGTAGAAGAAACTTGCCCCTCACTAGAAAAATTGATAGAGACTCTCCTTTTTTAACTCTTTTCTTTGGGGGTTCAGGAGAGGTGCACCCAAGCAGTTCTTCAGGCTTACTCTGGCCCTGCATTCAAGGGTCATTCCTAGCAGGACTTTGAACCATTTGGAGTGCTGGCTATGGTCCCTAGGTTGGTCGTGTGTAAAGCTAGCTCTCTCTTTGGCTCCATTATTCATTCTCTTATGGCAGTATGTAAGATTCATAGAAAATGGACATGTTGCAGCAAATGATTTAAATTACTGAATTTAAACTGTCAGAAGCATTTGTTTGAATTCATATAATAAAAAATATCGTGTGCACACTGAAATGATGTTGCTAAAATTGGCTTTCTACATTAGAGTTCATAACACTTGTAACTCCATGGCTATGGCAAAGAAAATAAATGCATAACCCAGTAGGTGCAATTTAATTTTTCTTTATCAGTTACAAGGTGAAGGAGTAATGCTAGTTTTGCTGCTTACTCCTGTTCTTAGCAGCAAGAAGATAGGAAGAAGATAGGCACACACAATTTCTATGATGTTCTAAAATGTGTTTCACTCAAAGTGTTTAATGGGTTATTTCTTTGAACTAAAGCTGCTTTTAACTTGGACAGACAGGTCGGGACAGAATCATTTTGCATACTTCGGGAAAGGGGAGAAATAGTAAAAGCAAAGCATCATTCGTGTTTAAAATGTATACATTTTACCTATCATTACCACGTTTTTATGCTTTTTCTCTTTTTTCTTGCAAAATATTTGGTGTAATCATTTATGTGAAGTTCTTATAAAATGTGCTTAGAGTGTTTTAAAATAGGATGCAGTGATTATAAAATAAAATATCATATTCAAATCTAAAAGCATGCCTTTCTTTATTTAATATCTGATATACTTAAAATTAGGATTTTCGACATCACCAAGTTTTTCTAGTGTATGCTCTGAAACATAAAGCTTAGATGCTGCTTACTGATTTCATCCAAATTTACCCTGTTTGCAAACAGCTTATTTTCTGGTGAATTTGCAGATAGTATTTATTCTGAAGGCAGTAAATCTAGCCTGTATGTAGGATGACGAATAAGAGCAACCCTTCAGAGCCCCAGAGAGATTGCTCAGTAAGCAGTCATTTGTAGTCGCTTGTCAATTTCTGTCCACACACAACTAAATTCTGCCATATAAGAAAGAATAATAAAGACAACAGAATAATCTGTTTCACAAGCGCAGAGAAATAGAAACAGCGATGGATTTAGAAAAGAAAGGACAAGAGAATATGTCATCAATCACAATTTTTCTGGCAAAAGTGGTTTTGAAGTATTATATTATTCTCCCTATTGCCAAAAAATATGGAAATTAGATCATATTCAGAAACTGACTAACCCTGAATTTTTACCATACTAGGTACTGAGATAATATAATGACTAATTGCAATGTGATTTAAGTTGCTATATAATAGTTTTAGATATTTGCATGCAATTTCATCAGTAAGAAATATTGGTTAATTTCTTGGATGAACAGTGAAATGAATATTCTACTCAATTTTTATTAAATAATTATGAAAATAGGGTAATCATTGACTTTGGTATTAAAAGTATTACTATGAGAGTATCCAAAATATCATTTATTGGATAGTAACACTGAAAACATGGCATGATACAATATGACTATTAAAAGTCTCAAAACCACTGGCATATATATGAATCAAAAATATCAACACATTTATTATATTTCCTATATGAGCCAAATCAAACATTAGTTACAGTTTTTGTCTTTGCTTTCACTGTGTGATATATCATATTAAATGATTTATGGATATTTATCAATACTTTCATCTGTAGCATATATCCCACTTGACAAAATAATTAATTTTATCAATACTCACAATATGTTATCTAGAGCTACTATTAAAATATAATTATAACAATAGGGATAAAATCTATTTTTTCAAATTTTAATATCTCACTTTGTCATCACAATAGTTTTATAGTCACAGAGACCAAAGAAAGGCCTGAGAACTACCAGTAGTGGCAAAAAATGTGACATTATTATTATTATTATTATAATTACTATAACTATCGTATTCACTTTTGGATTTTTGTGTTCTCTATTTTATCAAGTTTTAGATGAAAATTTGCTTAATTTATTCTATAATAATAAACCCAATACTCAGTATTAGGCACTCTACTAAAGTTTGTTTTATTTAACTTCATAAATTTCTATCAAATACCCTGTGTTTTAATAATTGAATAGACATATACACATGAAGTATATTAAGAGCTAGGATGATAAAAACTTTCCTTAGTATTTTATTTATTTATTTTGCTTCTTGGGTCACACCCAGCGATGCACAGGGGTTACTCCTGGCTCACGCACTCAGGAATCACTCCCCGCTCTACTACTGCTCCAGCCCCTCACTTAATATTTTAAAATTCAATATAAATGGGAGCATTTCCCTCATACCTACATATTTTGCATCAATCCAATAAAAATAAAATAATAAAATTTTTAAAATATTTAAATTTTGATAAAATTTATCTTAGTAGAAAAAAGTGATGATATAAACTATTTTATGTGCTATCAAGTAATTTTACAATCAAATAATTTGAAGTTCTAAATAAATATAAATCTATTATTATACAAAAATATCTTAAAATTATTAAGCAGGCTAAATTCTAAATGTATAGCAAAATACATTTTTATATTTACATCAAACATTTTAGTATATATTAACTTCATTTTATGGAAAATTAATATTTTGTGTCTCCCCAAGTTATACATTATCATCTATGGTAATTTATCAAATCTTACCAACAAGATGGAAGAAAATATTTCTTTCATAAAAAATTTTCATATAGTAAACAACACTTTACAAACTAATCTCCTAGTTTTTTTAAACACTTTTTGTGACAGACAATTACAAACACATAAGCTTTGGATTGAAGTATTTAAATCATGTGAGAATAGTTTTCTGGTTTCTGTAAAAATAACCAGTTGATACGTGTCAATATATCCTAGTCACTGCTTTCATCAATAATAAATCACAAGCTGCCTTGGGCCTCCTAAACCTCAGGTTGAAATAATGAATGCAAAAAGCAAGACTAGAAGATAAATATAACTTTCTTTATATATTTTGCATATTCTTTAAAAATTAAGTCTTATATTCATCGTGTCTGACGAAGTATTTTTGTTTGATAGTAAAGGTAGAATAGAATTTTTTTCCAGATCTTGGGTGTCTATTTCTGTGTGTGTGTGTGTGTGTGTGTGTGTGTGTACAATCATTGGAAATAAATGCATTTAAGGAAAATTAAAAATCAGTTTTGATTTTCTTGAATAGTAAAATCATAATTGTACCTCTTCCACCAAAAAAATTTTAAGAAACTTTAAACATCATAAACAAACTATTGATTTGACTGGAACCTTGGTTTGAAGTAAGAATACACTGAAGTATTGTTAATAAATATTTCAGGTAACACTTTATTAAAAATTGGGTGGTGATACTTTCAAAGTTACTGTTGGGAAACAAAATCATTACTTTCAAATTTAACCTCAAGATAAGAAACAAAATGATTATCACATAGAACTGGTAAATTTTTCTATTTTGAATTAAAAACTTTATCATTCTTAAGATTAAAATCATAAAATTAGTAACAGTATTGAGTATACTTTAGAACTTTCTATGGTAAGATAGGAAAGGTATCCAACATATATAACAGATGAGTCTGATATAACAACCTCAGTCTATAGTAAATTGGTCTTATTTTCAGTTAGACTGTATTTTTATCATTACCTCTGAAGAACTGAAGTAAATAGTGCATGGGGAAAATAACGCATATTTTATTGAGAAAAAAATTTACTGAAATTTCCTAATATTTCTCTTATTTTTCTATTTCACTTTATTTACAAGAAGCAAAATGAGCTTCAATTTCTGTGTATTCAGGCCATGTAGCTAAACATATTAGATCAAGAAAACAAAATTAAACCAAAACAAATGTAAATAATTCATTTTCAAGAATAGTCTCTAAATAGTTATTCTCTGATCTCACTAGCAATTTATTTCATGGCACAGTGACTTCTACCAAAGAATGTTTGGGTTTGTATTAAGGGAGGAGATTGGTGAATGGCAGGAAGAGGTTCAAAACAGAAAGATTGGTTGAGTTGAATTCCGCCAATGCCTACTCATTAATCAAATCTAAATGGGGCCAGAGCCATTGTACAGCATATATTTGCCTTACATGCAGCCAACCCGAGTTCAATACCCAGCATCCCAGATGGCTCCCTAAACACTCCAAGAGTAGTAATTCCTGTGTGTAGAGCCAGGAGTAACTTCTGAGCATTACCGGTTGTGGTCCAAAAGTAAAAATTACAAAATAAATAAATAAATAAATAAATAAAGCTAAAAACAGCACTGGAACCCCATTCATACATTATATACTGCGCCTTGTTTCAAACATTTTTCTAAATTATAATTCTGCTTATCTTCCCATTGCATTCAGAAATAATAAGCATATGGCAAGCCCTTCTTCATGGAAGTGCTAAAACAGCCACAAAGGGTTTTCTGAGCAGTCTTTTGCCCAATTATATCCATTTATGCTTTGTCCTTCCACATGATAATCTAAACAAAAGTACCTAACTGTTCTTTGATATATCTTTTATGGTAATAGTCCCACAAACAAAATTTAGTGTTCAACCAATCATCATGTGACACTTTGAGAATTATAACATCAGCTTTAGAATCAGTGAACATAAATTTGGATTTTACTCCATCACATGCTGGCAAGACAGTCCATTAAAGAATGTTTGATTGAAAGCTTGGCAAACAAATGCTGCTTATTGTTGCTCCACTGCAAGAGTTTCTGCTGTTATTACTGTTAAATAGTGTCCATGTAGCTAAGATTGGCAGGATGGGTCTGGCAGCTAGGAATCTGGGTTATCACTGTTGCGTCTCAGAAAATTCAAAGACTGTTTTTGCTATGCTTATTTATTTTGTTTCAGAGACCACCCCTGGCAGTGCTCAGTGCTTATTCCTGGCTCTGTGCTCAGGGAGCACTCCTGGAATGTGTCCCTGGACCATGTGTGGTGGGGTTGAACAAACCCAGGTTGGTACCAATTTGTTCTTCTATTTTGGTTCTCCTATTAGCACTACTAATATTTTCACATACCCACATGTTTATAAATAGGGCCGCCTCTTCAGTAGAAATATGCCCACGGGAGTGTGGGACATGTGGGTTTCCTTTACTCCATTACCCTTCTAAAGCTATACAAAATGCAAGGTAATTTTTCAGACTTATATGCCTGATATTTAAAGATATAAACTCCTTAGAAATGGAAATAACAAAAATGTTTTTCTTCTTTTTTCCCTCACCAAAGAATCATCAGGATAGTGGATGCCCAAGAAAATGGATCCCCAGGGTAACTGCTCCCAGGGATAGTGGATCACCTATGTACACATGCAGCCCTTTTGAGCTCTGTGCTTTAAGCTTTGTGCTGCAGAGCCAACTGTTTGGTGCAGTCATTTTTTCAAACAAATAGCTCAATTTTATTTACTGGAGGGAGGATCCCAAGGAGGATCCCCAGGGTATAGGGGCTCCTGTCAACAACCATTTGAATCTAACCAAGCCAGTGATTCCAGAGGACTCCACAGCTCATGTCCTGTGCTATTGGGGATTACTGGGGCCACCCTGTGGTACTCTGGGCATCCATTGTTGAACCCAGGAGATTGTGCCTGGTGCTGAAGCTCAAACAGGGCTTTAGCCCATGGACTATCTCTTCTAATTCATCAACATTTTTTTCTCTCTGCTTATTGTGCTCACAGTGCTCAGGGCCTACTCCTGGCTCTGAGGTTAGGGATCTCTCAGGGGACCATATGGAGTGCCTTGGATGGAATCATGTCAGCAGTGTGCAAGGCAAGTGCTCTACCTGCTATACTATTGCTCCAGCCCTCCTCCACAACATTTTAAATATAATAGTGTCTAGTCTCAGAAAGAAGATTGCACCTGATATTTTGGGTAGGGGTGATGTGGGGAGATTTGGACAACAGCCAGCAGTGTTCAGGGACTACTCCTAGTTGCTCTTTCAATAATTATTCCTAGCAGTGCTCAAAAGACTCTATGTGGTGCTGAACACTGGACCAGAGCTTAATATATGTCATGAAAATTCCTTATTCCCTGTACTATATCTATGGCCCTTGTATTCAATATCATAATTAAATTCAAAATATAATTTAATTGAAATATTTTGTAGCTAACTCAGCTTTAGAATTGAACACCTTAATCCAACCCAGTAATTTATAGAAATGGGACTTATTTATCCTTTCAAAAGGAATGCGAACTTCTAATTGTATTTCATGAGGTCATTTTTAGCTTTAATTTTCATAAAAGAGGTATGAAAGTTAATTTTCAACAAGGAACACTACTAAGTTCATCTCATGCTTATCATTAGAGAAAAATAATCTCTTTAAGGACTGATGATCCTAAAGATGGAGGGAAAAAAAACTGAAACAATAACCACAAGAAGACCAGCTTCCATTTGCCTAGCTTTATAATCACTGTCTAGTGATCAGAGATTCCCTTTAATCTTACTTTCTGTTATGTCTTTGTTCTTTGGCAGTTTATCTGAACATCCTTTCAAATATATGTATTTTTTTCATCCTAACAGACATAATGTAATTTTCTCTTTTGAAGCTTAAACTACTGATCTGAAATTAGGGGAAAGGAAAATAGTACTATACAAATACCTTCCTTTTCCCTGTACGTTGTTTAAAAGAAGAGAAGGCTTATAGTCTGGGAAGATCTTTCTTCCATATTTTCATGCACTATTTGCCGCATGAGCTCTGCTAGATGTTTCCAGAATGAGTGCAGATTCGGTTACTCTGACAACGTGGCCTAGCTTCTCCTGCAGTGACTCTCTCCTAAATCCCCAGAAAGCATCCATGCACCTGCTGTTCCTGGCAGATACAGAAAAGGTTGGTAAACAAGAGCATAAAGTCCAAAGTAGCTGTTATAGTCTTCTTTCAGAGGGAGACTGCAGCATTAATATTAAATTATTACAATAATTAATAATATATCTTATTACATATCTTACCTATTTATTTTCAGAATCAGAAGAGGCATTTAATATTTAGAAAATTGTGCTTTTTCAGGAGAGTGGCATAATAAATATTTTGTAATATTTAATAAAATCACCCCATTGGTTTTATTAAAATATCTGTGATTTTATCTTCAGCATTTTTTTGTGTTTTATATATTTTCAGTATTTACAGATGAATTTTGAGTTCCACATTCAGTTAGATCTCATACTTCTTCTGTCTCACCGGAGAATACAGTTTTTCAAAGGGAGAATCTGCACAAAAGGTTGTGTTTGCAATGTAGTATTACAGCACCTGATAAATGTATTTACTTGTTATCAATTTCAAGTTTAAATGCCTTTATCTGTGGCTATAGGAAAAGATTACTTTAAAGAAGATAATAGTGTTTTTATGACTTCAGAAAACAAAAAGATTTTATACAGTGAATTTTATATTAAGAGAGAGACGGAGAGACAAAGAAAAGTGAAAATAGCACATTTGAAAATCCCTTCTCCCGACTTTATTGCTTTTCATACAGATATGATTTCAACTAGGGAAGTAACTACTGCTGAGAAATGTGCATGAAAACCATATCCTAATGTGTATGTAGTTTCTACTTTTCTTAGGGAAACATAACTGCCAGAGTAAAATCCATTTAAGACATGAAAGATATATGTTTCCTCAATCATTAGCAGGAATCATCCCTGAGTGCAGGAGTAGGAGTAATGCTCTAGCATGGCAAATGTTTAAACATACTGAAATGAATGTTGAAGTTGCTCATTAGCAATAAAATGTTATAAAACATATATATAATATAATATTAATGCTATTAAGCTCCCCGTGGCATATTCAATATGCCAAAAACAGTAACAAGTCTCAAAACGGAAATGTTACTGCTGCCCACTTGAGCAAATCAATGAACAATGGGAGGACAGAGCTACAGAGCTACAGGGCAATTATCCTAAAGCATTAGAGATAAAATTCAATATGTCATCAACAAGACTTCATGTACATTTTACCTCTCTAACAAGTAGATCATCCCACTTTTTAAGCCCTGCCTACAGATGACATGACTTATTTTAATAGACTAATTCAATATGTTTTATGAATCCGTTACTCCATGTTGAGTTCAAAATACAAACAAATAGCACTTATATTTCAAGAGCACAGATGTTATTATAGATGAATATTTTTGGCCAGAAAACATGAAATTAAATTTGAACAGAAGCTCAAAATCGTAAACAGCAAGTTAATAGTATAAAGTATACGTTAACAAATGTTAGTGTTATGAACTTTATTGTTATTTCTCTTATATTTTGAAACCAGAACACTTACATACTCAGTGTGAACTTTCTTGAAATGTTCTTTGCCCTCTCTGAGTGTCATCAGTAGAAACAAATTTTGATTCAGATTAGTTACTTAGTTCAAAGCAAATATGACTTCCAAAAATATGACAACTCTGAATAAAGCAGGCCTCCCCTAGCTAAATATTAGATTCTCACCCACATACTTTCACGCTTTTATGACCATATCAATGTGCTTATATATATTTTTTAAATCACCTATTGTGTGCCAGCTTGCAATGATCACACACTTAGGAGACAAAATACATTTGTTACTATCAAGGGAACTCAGCTTAGGAGAGCCAATATGCATGTGAAGGTAACTAATTGATCAACATGAGGTTACAGGCATATGCAAACAAAGATGTATACTCTGTCGAGAAGATAGTTAAATTGGGCCTTAGTAAATAACTAAAAGGTCAGCCAGCAGACACAATGTTTTAGACCCAAGGATTGACAAATGTTGTTGTAAGTGGGGTCCATCTGGATGTGATGAGGAACTACCACAACTGTGATGTGTCAGAAATACAGTCAGTGTAGTGAGAGGACTCAGGCAATGTGGTTTGGTAAAGAAAGCCAGAATAGAGCAGATCATGGAGATCTTGGAACCAATCAAAGCTTGTTATGAAGAGAAGAGGTAGAGCCAAATGATAATTTAAAATTGGGCATTAATCTACACCCCCAACCCTGGAAATTTTCAAGGTTATGTAAGCGTCCTTTATCTAATGATGTGATTCATAGTGGGATCTGTGTCAGAACTGGTTTTCAGAAAACCAAACCCAATGACAATTAGTTTCCTGGAATAATTGCTCCATCCAAATTCTGCAGAGAGGGGAAATTAATAATGATTTATACCTGTGTGATGAAAACCATAAAAAAAACTGCAAAGCATAGCCTCAAGAACAATGTCAAGGTCTGGAACGGATGCTTAGTATGTACATGACTTTATTAAGTGCTATTTTCTGGCACTGTGTCCATTTTTGTTGATCTCTGCTTTTAGGCCATGGCCAGATATGCTCAGGGCTTTCTCCTACCTGTGTTTAGGGGTCACTCCTGGTGGAGCTGAGGAGACCATAGTTGGTAGGGATGGGACAACGCTAAACTAGTGCAAGGCAAAGACCCTGCCCTCGGTAGTATCTCTTCGGGTCCTTGGAGCAGTGTTTGTTCCTCACTCCCTCCCAGCCACAGAGGTGCTGAACTTTGCCCTGGTTTCTCCAGGTCCCACTGAAGGTCTAAAACCTCTAGTCACTTCCAAATTGTATCACTGGGAGTTTCCGGTGGACCATGCACTGCTTGGGATGCTACCCTCAACAATCCCCCAAATGGAGAGTTCAGAGAGTGAGGAGATGGAGATGTCATGACTGGCATGACTGGCAAGAGCCTGAAGATGTTGCAACCCTGCTCAGACCCTACCCTCAGCACTCTCCTACCCGACCTTCATCCGCAAGGTTCATTGCCCAGCTTCCTACATAGTGGTTGATAACACCATTTGGTGTCTTGTAACTTTTCAAAATTTTGTATTGATATTCATTTCCTTACAAATTTTTATCAAGTTAGTGTTTATTACAGATGCCTATTTTAGATACTAGATATCCAGGATTGCCTAAAATGTATTAATCTAAAAGGGCTTGCAAGTAGAAAAACTTAAGCACTGCTATGATACTTTAGTATTATTATGTTTTATTTATTATAATTACTATTATCGGAGGCTAGAGTGATAGCACAGTGGGTAGGGTGTTTGCCTTGCACGCAGCCAACATAGCTGACCTGAGTTTGATTCCTCCGCCCCTCTTGGAGAACCCGGCAAGCTATCCAGAGTATGGCACCCGCACGGCAGAGCCTGGCAAACTACACATGACGTATTTGATATGCTAAACACAGTAACAACAAGTCTCACAATGTTACTCGACCCGCTCGAGCAAATAGATGAACAACGGGAGGACATTGACAGTGACAGTGATTAATATTATTTAGTATTATTATTAGTAGCAGTGGTATGATTGTTAATAGAACAACCCAGTAAAAATAATTAAATAATTTCCTGAGTTCCTTTTGTTTGTAACTTAGGAGGAAACGAAGGAACAGAATGATAGTATAGTGTTTGGGCACTGGCCTTGAATGCATTCAAACCAAGTTGGATCCCCAGTACCCAATATGTTCCTCTGAGCCTCTTCAGGAGTATTCCCTGAGCAAAGAGGCAGGAGTGCAGTTGGTTGTGGCCCCAATAACAAAATTAAAGCAAAACTATATCCGATTTCTAGTATATCCAAACTAAATTATTAGTGCTCACATTAATATAAATAAAATTAAATTTCTATCTTGTCACAATTTAACATCTTTTTGTAGACTATAATTTTTTTAAAAAGAACATTATAGTGGGAGGGTGGGAAAGGCGGGCACACTGGGGATATTGGAGGTGGGGGATGTGCACTGGTGGAGGGATGGTTGTTTGATCATTGTGTGATTGTAACTCAAACATGAAAGCTTGTAACTATACCTTACAGTGATCAAATAAAATAAATATACATAAAAGGTAAGATTGATAAATTTGACTAAATGAAATAAAGTCTTTCACATGACAAAAAAAGAACATTATACAGTTTCAGATATTTCTGACTAAGCTGAAAAGCTCAGTCTTCTGGAAAGATTAATATCACAAATAAATATTTCTACTAACTGTATTTGTGATTATGTAATAAAGCATTTTATGAACTTAAAAAATCAGTTATTATATATTTTATCCTTTTGATATCCAATACACAAATCAATAAGTAATGAATATTAAATTACGTTCATACTGCTTTACTTTTGCCCCATTTATTTTTAAAATTATTTTGAGAATCAATGGAGACCATAAAAGAGAAGATTTGAGCTAAAATACCTAATTTTAGAAGCTAACATACAACACAAAGTGCTAGAATTAAAAGTCAATCATTTATGACCCAGGAACATATGTGATGTATTCTTTTTTGGTTAGGGAAGTGGGCTACCCCTACAGTGCTCAGGATAAACCTATTGGTTCTGAGCTAAGGGATGACGCTGGTGGTGCTTCGGGAACCATATGGGGAACCAAGGATTAAACTTGAGTCTACCACATGCAAAGCAAGCACACTGCCTCCTGTACCTCCAGCCTGATATGTGATGTACTCTTAAACATCTTCTTTTAGTTTTATATTGATTTTGTAGGGCTGGAGTGATAGCACAGTGGGTAGGGTGTTTGCCTTGTACACGGCTGACCAGGGTTTGATTTCTCTGTCCCTCTTGGAGACCCAGGCAAGCTACTGAGAGTATCCCATCCACATGGCAGAGAGTGACAAGCTCCTCATGCTGTATTCAATATATCAAATACAGTAACAACAAGTCTCACAATGGAGACTTTACTGGTGCCCTCTTGAGCAAATCAATGAACAATGGGAGGACAGTGCTACCGTGCAGTGCTACTGATTTTATAATCAAAGCTGTTAATAAACTTAAATATTTGAAGTCTATATATAATTTAAACAAACTAGGCTATTACGTTTCATATTTATAGGTTCCATAATGTAGTATAAGTTGTAATAGAGTTTAAGAGAACCTTCAAAGGATTTACTATAAGTTTTAAAAAAGAATGTTGCAATTATTTTCTGTCAGACTATGTGAGATTTTTCGCCACCTCGGTTTACTTACTCTTGATTGCTGCTCAACTGTCAAAGGCTCTTGAAAGAGAAAATAGCAAGTTGTTCCTTAAGAGCAATTATTACTCACATCTGAGAAAACAAATTTGAGAATCAAACTCATTTTATACATATTTCTACCTTTGCATTAATGTGGACTTGTTTATACAAATAACCATCAATTTTTACTTTTTCCAGATCTAGAGAAATACACTAAATCTTTGAAAACATCAAAGATGTGCAAAGAAAAATGAAACAGGAAATTGAATGCGGATAATTTGTTCACAGAAAATTCAGTGACTGAACACAAGAGTGTCTATAGCCACAATTTCTTCCTAATCTTTTGATCCTCAATTTCTATTGAAGGGAATCTAATTATAGTAAAATCATATTTTTCTCACCTCAGAAAATGTTGTGTTTTGCCCATGTGTATTTTCATTTATACTTCAAAAATGACTGATCTCTTTTAAAATGAAAAAGCAGATGTGAGAGGGAGAAATGTCCCTGACAGAATCACTGATGGTTTTATAATACAGAATTAAAAACAAGTTTTTCTAACCTGGCAAGGTGTTGAAAGGAGACTTGGAGCAACTTTCACAAAATTCTGAGTGGAGTGTCACGTGGCCGGGGGCCGGAACAGTGTACAAAAAGAGCTGCCTGTTCTTGAGACTTAGAGGGCTGAGCAACTTAACTTGCACTACTTACTTCACCAACAGTCAAGGGACACTGACCACCAGGGCAAAAGAAGAATTTTAATTACACACCATAATGCCCAAAATGAAAGAAAAAGAGAAATAGAGAGAAAGAGGAAAGATAGGTGCCTGCTTTAGAGGCAGGCTGGGGATGGAGGGCTTGAGGAGTAGGAGGGAAACGGGGGGCATTGGTGGTGGGAAATTACACTGGGGGCGTGAGGGCTGTTGGAACATTGTATGACTGAAACCCAATCATGAGCAGGTTTATAATGCTCTATCTTACAGAGATTCCATTTACAAATAAATAAAAACTGTGTACATATTTGCACATATATAAACATTGTGCCGAACATTAAATACACCAGTGGATTCCATATGAGAAACTATTTTTCTCCATTTCTCAAAGGATATATATATGTATATATATACAATATAGAAATATTATCCTTTATCTCTGTCACAGGGTTGTTTGTGAACATCTAATCCCCATTTTGAGTGACATTGCAAGATGGAAAGTACAGAGATAAAGTTACTGGAAATATGTTAATAAGCTGTGACTAAGACATTACACAACAATGGGAACATTAAACATGAACATACATTCATTATCCATACACACAACCCCAAACGTAAGAACATCTAATCTCTGACAAGGGTGCAAGAAATGTGAAATGGAGCAAGGAAAGCTCTTTAACAAATAGTGCTTGCGTAACTGGACAACCACATGCAAAAACTATGGGCTGAGACCTCGACTAAAACCATGCACAAAAGTCAGATCAGAATGGAATAAAGATCTCAACATCAGGACAAAATCCATAAGGTACATTGAAGACAAGTTTGGCAAAACCCTCCACGATATTGAGGCTAATGGTATCTTCAAAGACAACACTCCACTGACCAAGCAAGTGGAAACAGAGATAAACAAATGGGACTATATCGAACTAAGAAGCTACTGCACCTCAAAAGATACAGAAACCAGAATACAAAGACCATCTACAGAATGGGAAAGGATATTTACTCGATACCCATCTGATAAGGGGTTGATATCAAGGATATACAAAGCACTAGTTGAACTCTACAAGAAGAAAATATCTAAGCCCATCAAAAAATGGGGTGATGGAATGAACAGAAACTTAGCCAAAGAAGAATGAGATATCATATCACACCACAGAGACTGGCCCACATCCAAAAGAACAAAAGTAACCTGTATTGGTGTGGATGTGGCGAGAAAAGGACTCCCCTTCACTGCAGGTGGGAATGTCGACTGGTTCAGGCTTTTTGGAAAACAGTATGAAAAAAGTATAAAAAATTAGAAATTGAACTCCCATTTGACCCAGCAATACCACTCCTGGGAATATATCCCAGAAAGGCAAAAAAGTAGTCTAAATAACATCTGCACTTCTATGTTCATTGCTGCACTGTTCACAATAGCCAAACTCTGGAAAAAAGCCAAGTGCCTGAAAACAGATGACTGGTTAAAGAGACTTTGGTCATCTACACAATGGAGTACTATGCAGCTGTTAGAAAATATTAAGTCATGAAATTTACATACAAGTGGTACTACATGGAAAGTATCATGCTAAGCAAAATAAGTCAGAAAGAGAGGGACAGACATAGAAAGATTGCATTCATCTGGGGAACATAAAGTAACAAAATAGGAGACTAACACCCAAGAATAGCCAAGGTAAGTACCAGGAGTTCACTTCATGGCCTGGAGGCCAGCCGCACATGCTAGGGAAAGAGGTAACCCAGATAGAGAAAGGAGCACCAAATAAAGAGTGTTGGGAGGATCCTCCCAGGATGAGAAAAGGATGCTGAAAGTAGACTAAATACAAACATGATTGCCACTCAACGCCTCATTTGCAAACCACAGACCCAAAAGGAGAGAGAAAACAAAAGGGAATGTCCTGCCACATTCTGTGGGGGGTGGGAGGGATACTGGGAGCACTGGAGGTGGAGAATGGGTGCTGGTGGAGAGATGGGTACTCAATCACTGTATAACTGAAACCCAAGCACAAAATATTGTAAGTCTAAAAATGTACCTCATGGTGTTTCACTAATAAAAATAAAAATTAAAAAAAAAGAAATTCCAATGGCTACAAGGCACATGAGAAAATGCTCTATATCACTAATCATCAGGGAGATGCAGATCAAAACAACAATGAGATATCATCTTACAACATAGAGACTGGCCCACATCCAAAAGAACAAAAGCAATTGGTATTGGTGAGGATGTGGTGAGAATGGGGGGTGGGAGGGATACTGGGAGCACTGGAGGTGGAGAATGGGCACTGGTGGAGGAATGGGTACTCAATCATTGTATAACTAAAACCCTAGCAACAAAATTTGTTCATCTACGACTGTACCTCATGGTGTTTCACTAATAAAAATTAAAAAACTAAATATGAACAAATATGTATATATTCATATTATATATACATATATATGTATATATACATATACATATGCATGTATGTGTATATGTATGTATATAATATATATATACACATTCACTAAGACTATGTGTCTGAAATAACCCTGTGACCATTTTAGTTCTACTGTTCGAGAGCTAGTTAACATGTGCATAAATTTAGTGTGATGGACTGTGTAGCAACTGTTCAAAAACCATCACTATTGTTTACTGCCTAGGATTGCAGCTTCATCCCTACCCTCAGTAAGCAATCTGGACCTCTGCCTTAATATGCAACTGCATGCAATATAGAAACAGTAACCTTTATATCTGTAACAGGGATGCTTGTGAACATCTAATCCCCATTTTGGGTGACAGTGCAAGCTGGAAAGTACAGATAAAGTAACTGGAAATACAATGTTAATAAACTGTGTACTATGACATTGACAATAGCTGTAACATTAAACATGTATCAGTATTGCAAGATGATGTTTTAGAATGTATAAAATAGATAATTCATTGCCTTTTACACAATTTTGTCTTAAAAATTAAGGGCCTTGAGACTGGAAGAAGAGAATCTCAGAGTAAGGCATTATAGTTACAAATATGCAGTAACTTTCAAAACTTGAAGTTAGTGCTTTATTACTGAAAGCTGCGTAGCACCTACTTATGGAATATACAAAAATCATTTAAAATATTTTATAGCAAAATTACATGCAAATCATCATGTCATATATTATATTTTGGCAACCCAATTTTAAATGGGAAAATAACTATGTGTTACATAGCTACAATAGTATTTCATAAAAATAAGTTATGTGACAAGAAGTTATTTTATATTCTAATTTTATGTTTAAATGTTGATTGTTCACTAAATCACAGATTTTAGTACCAAGTCTAGAAACCACTGTGAGCATGTTCATTGTATTTATGATCTTAAAAAAAAAGTCACTACCTAAAAGTTTAGATGGGTTCTGTGTCTAGAAACAAAATAGAATTAGTATTTTGTGTAGTAAGAATACTATGAAATAAATCAAGTAAATAATGTTGTCTTCCTGGGATTGTTTAGAATTATCATTATTCCACATTCCATTTTTACTTCTCAGTAGAATTTTCAATTTCTTAGCCAGTGGAATATTTTCTTTCCAACATTTCCATTCTTCATGAAATTACTAAAAAAAAGTACATGTCTATTTCTAGGTAAATTAAAAATGATGAGTCAAATTTTTTTTGAGATTTAGTTGATTATCAATCATAAATAATACTTAGTGAGGACACTGACGAATTATGGACACTACTTTAATTTTCTACACAGTATCCACAGCATTTTTAAGCCATAATAACACTAAAGTTTTTACTTTCAGGGTTTTTCACATTACTGATTGGGCTGGAGCGATAGCACAGCGGGTAGGGCGTCTGCCTTACACGCGGCCAACATGGCTGACCCAAGTTTGATTCCTCCGCCCCTCTCGGAGAGCCCGGCAAGCTACCGAGAGTATTCGATATGCCAGACACAGTAACAACAAAGTCTCCAATGGAGACGTTACTGGGCCCGCTCGAGCAAATCGACGAACAACGGGAGGGCCTTTACCTTTTTACCTTACTGATTGAATCATCAGTATAGTCTGAAAGTTCAAGTCCTTGCTAAAATTATTTCATGGTCCGTCAACGGTCCATCACGGTTCTCCCATTGTTCATCGATTTTCTCGAGCGGGCCCAGTAACGTCTCCATCGTGAGACTTGTTGTTACTGTGTTTGGCATATCAAATACATCACGGGTAGCTTGCCAGGCTTTTCCATGCAGGCTAGATACTCTCAGTAGCTTGCCGGGCTCTCTGAGAGGGGCAGAGGAATCGAACTCGGGTCGGCCATGTTGGCTGCGTGCAAGGCAAATGCCCTACCTGCTGTGCTAATCGCTTCATAAAGAGAATAAAATCCTATATTTGATGGAGACCTTACCTCTGAGAAATCATTATCTGTGACTCCCTAATAAATGAATCAAAGTTTTATAGACTGAACACGATGGCCACTCAATATCTCTGTTGCAAACCACAACACCCAAAAGGAGAGAGAATAAAAGGGAATGCCCTGCAGCTGAGGTGGGATGGGGTGGTGGGGGATAGGACGCTGGGAACATTGGTGAGGGAGAATGGGCACTGGTGGAGTGATGGGTAAGCAATCATTGCATGACTGTAATGTAAACACGAAAATTCATAAGTTTGTATCTGTTCCCCACAGTGATTCGCTAATAAAAAGAAAAAATAAAGTTTGACATTCTGATAAGGAAACAAATACATTATTAAAATATAATTATACATTATATTCAATTTATAATTTATCAAAAACATTAAATTATACAATTTATGAAAGAACTAAAGTATGCCAGATGAGTTTTTTTTGTTTAAATTATATGTTACAAAAATGCAATATATGGGAAAAAAAACAAAATACTTGTCATTTTGTTATAGAGCAAGAAAGGATGAGCCAAATAACCAAAGATTTGATTGGTCCCAAATTCATCAATTGCATAAGCTAAAACCAATCAGATAATGATAACAAATGACCTGTGGAGATACAGTAATATAAAATCAGGTTACATATAGGTGATATCACATATCACATTTGGATTACAACAAGGATTTAATAAGCGTTTATTAAAGAAAACAGACCACTTATCTGTGCCTCCATATTCTTTGTAAAATCATTAATAAAAGTAGTACTTAAATTTGGCGTTGTCATTGAATGTAATCATTAGGGCTGCAAAAATTTCCTAGAGTTTAGATATGCAAGTTTGTATTGCGTTAAATCCAAGTGTCTGACTTACTTAAAATCATCAATTTTGACTTGCAATTGAAAATGTTTGTCCTAGAATTTTTGAGAGCTTCTTAGTCTAGACACAGACTCAGAGATTTGTGTGACTTATAGTATAAATGACAACTTAAAAGTACATTATAATTTGGAACAAAGAATCTTTTTAAAGTATATGTGAAAAAAATTAAATATATAAATATATAGCACTGTCCTCCGTTGTTCATTGATTTGCTTGAGCGGGCACAAGTAATGCCTCCATTGAGAAATTTGTTGTTGCTATTTTTGGCATATCGAATATGTCATGGGTAGCTTGTCAGGCTTTTGCCGTGTGGGCGGGATACTCTCAGAAGCTTGCTGAGCTTTCCAGGAGGTGTGGAAGAATTGAACCTGAGTCTGCTGCAAGCAACGGCAAACACCCTACCCACTGTACTATTGCTCCAGCCTATATATCTATATCTATCTATCTATCTATCTATCTATCTATCTATCTATCTATCTAGTAATGTACTTAAGTAGTTAATGACAATGAACTGCAAAGCATCTATTTTTATTTATTAAATGTGTGACTTTTTTAAATTAAAAATTAAACTCTCCCTAGATTTATTTGCAATGATAATTTTTACTCTTGAAATCTTCTTTCCCTCCTGCCGCCCACCCCGCGTTTAGATGACTCCCATACAATGCTTAGGAGTCCTGGAAGTCACTCCCAGCAATACTGGACCAAGTGAGTCAAAAGTTTCAATACTCAGAGACAGTAATTCTGTAATACTCAGACTCGATGATAATGGGATGTACTAGAGCTGCCCCCGCCAGGCTTGGCAGGCCTTATAGTGGCAATGATGAGTGATCAATCTTGAAGCTTTCACACAAACCAGGAATGTGTTCCAATCATTTACACTACTTCACTAGCCTGTATCTCACTTTTTACTCAAACTTGGGTGAAGGTATAAGAAGGAAAACATGTTTGTGGCCCATGGGAAATATATAACTTCTTAAAATTCTGAAGATTTACATATGATGCAGAAAAACAAACTTAAATTGCAAATGAGGCTGCTTTTTCTAATGATACCAGCTTAAGTATTAAAAAATGAGTGCATTTCTACTACAATAGAGACAACCGAATCTCAGCAGGCACCTCTTTGGCTCATAGCAAATTCCCAAACAATACTTGCCCAGAACAAACAAAACATATGACTTCTTCATCTCTTCATATTTATTGACTAAAAATGGTTTGCCAAAAGAAAAAGGCATATAAATAATTCTGCTATTCCTCAAATTTCTAATATTCTCAATAGAATATTTCATGAAGTATTTATATATCACAGCTAGAGATGTCAGTGAACTGTAAATTGTGATATGCCTCAATATAAGGCCTGAAAAATAAGCTTCTTGGCTTAGGAAGCACAAATGATATGATACTGTTAGATGTTTTGCCTTGAAATTTGTCACATGATTTTTGTGCACAAGTACAAAGAATTTTTCTTTCATTTAAAACTTGCAGTGTGTGCAACTTGAAATATAGTTGATTATGCAACTAATAAAATCATTATATTACTGTTATAAAAAGTAAAATCCCTGGAATCATTAAAAGGTGCACATTCTCATAATTTTCTTCTTAGATTACCTAAAAAATGTATTTATTTTTCTTATGTCTCTACCTTATGGAGCAAAAGCTATGTGAGAAAATGTATTTGACATGTTCTCAAAAATTAAAAGGAAAGGAGAATTATGAAAGCATAATTTAAAAG
Organism: Sorex fumeus; assembly: GCF_029834395.1. Taxonomy (NCBI): domain Eukaryota; kingdom Metazoa; phylum Chordata; class Mammalia; order Eulipotyphla; family Soricidae; genus Sorex; species Sorex fumeus. The sequence continues at coordinate 523,242 of NW_026606075.1, read as the reverse complement.
AAAGAATAAAGGAACATGTTAAAGAAAGTGAGTTTCTAATTTTATGTATCACTTAGCTTCTCATTTTGAATATATTCAATAAGCCAGGTAAAACGAATTAAAATTTTAGGTTAACCTGAAGGCCAGTTTTAAAATGTTTTATGTTCAATGTAAGTAAAATTATTAGATGAATTATAAATGAGAAAAACAAAAAAAGCATCCAATTTTTAATAGGAAAGTATATGAAAATACTAATCTTGATGATATATTTACCTTTATTTTCACATTAGTATTATTCAGAACAGTTCCACATGGAGTCAATTAAATTCCCATTCACGGATGGTTTCATAGAATAATCTAAATAATAAAATACTACTCCAGTAGTAAAAATGATTCCTAAAAGTTGTACTTTTGTAAAAGCATGACTAAAACTTGAGGTGATTATGTTAAGTAAAATAAGACAGGGAAAAACGATGGTTACTATATGATTTCACTCATATGTAAAATATGTAGCACTGTACCACTGTCCTCCCATTGCTCATTTATTTGCTCAAGTGGGCACCAGTAACATCTCCATTGTGAGATTTGTTGTTACTGTTTTACTGTTTTTGGATCAAAGAATACACCACAAGGAGCTTGCCGGGCTTTGCTGTGCAGGCTGTATACTCTTGGTAGCTTGCCAAACTGACAAGAACACAAAATAGTTGTTAAGTTCTATGGAAATACAGGGTGTATGTCAGGAAAATGCAAAGGGGGTTAAGGAGTGAATAGAGATGGACAGTGGGAATCCCCCGCCCGGCCCCATGCAACCTCCAGTACCTAACTATAGCCCCAAGGTCAAGATAGTCTCTGGGGCAAAAGCAGTTTAGGGCTTAGAACACAAACTTGGGCACCAAAAGGTGAGAGGAAAGAAAAGATAGAGTCGATGTAAAGGGCACCATGGGCAAAATTAGGATAGGAAACTGTTATACTATATAATGGAGGTTCCTACTGCATAGCTGTGTGAAACATCCCAGGCTCTATTCTTATTCTTAATGTACTCACTGAATTTTGATGTGTTTACTAACCATTCTTAATGTCTCTGATAACTTAAATAATTCACAAAATATTTAAGTTCATAGTAATGTTCATTACTGTTGTTTATGGACTGGGATAAAGACTGGGATGTCTGAGAGGAATAAACTGTTAGACAATAAGCAGTAATATTCACATCCCGACTTGCAGGAATTGACTTTCAGAAGCTGTAAATATGTTATACTGGTTCTTCAGAAAAGTAAATAAGTAACAAAAAAAGCACAAAATCACTCATATAGGCCTTTTTTTCCTGCTTGCTTTTCAACTACCACATAACTAGAAGATTCTAAGACCCATTGCAAGTCGTTTCAAGTTGAAATGTACAAAGAGAACACTTTCTGGTTACCTTAAAGGCTCACTCATGTTTGAGACCCAAGTCATGTTTTCAAGGAATGGACAAAATAACATTTATGAGCCCTCTTTGCAACCTGTAGAAATATTCTCTGTACCAAAGGGTTAGGCAGTGAGATTTGAGCACTTCTCCTGCTTTCATTTTACTCCACACTGCAATAAAACCTTTAGCTTCTCACAATAGTCACTCTCACAATGTTTAGATTTCTGTCCATGAGCCCCAAATCGGCTTCATATACAATAGCTTAAATGCAGAATAAACTGCAGTTACCATCTATAGATGATTCGATTAGCACACTTGGTGCATTTACTCAGAAGGGAACTATTCAGCTCCTTATTTTTTTAAATATCAAAATGGGAGTAACTCAAAAGAAATGTGTGAAATAAATTAAAGGGAAAAACATAAATATTGTGCCAATTCATCTTTCTGTGCAATTGAAAATATATAATTGATGAGTAGACTAAACAACATAAAAAGACAAACCAGTGAACATTGATAATGTAGAACTATAAATATTGAGAGGGAGTCTGTGTAGGGGAAAAAATCTGGTGGTTGAAAAGAAATAATGGAGTTATTTTGAGGTTGAAGATTTTTTTGCTAAATGTAGTGAATGCTGACTGACTAGATTAATGTTTTGGCTTTAAATGGTCCCTATTGCTACTGGATTATCTTCTATAAGGCATGCATTTAAAGCTGTTTTTCAATGTTGTCAACGCTACTGAAGGGAGGTTTAGAGCAGTATTTTTTTTTAATTAGTGAATCACTATGAGGTACAGTTACATACTTATAAACTTTCTTGTTTCATTTCAGTCATAAAATGATCAAGTACCCATCCCTCCACCAGTGCCCATTCCTACCACCAATGATCCCAGTTTCCCTCCCACTACCCACACCCCATTTCCCCTACCCCACCCTGCCTCTGTGACAGGGGATTCCCTTTTGTTCTCTCGTTCCTTTTGGGTATTGTAGTTTGCAATAGAGACACTGAGTGACAATTGTGTTAGATCTGTAAGTCTACATTCGGCACGCATCTCCCAACCCGAGCGGGTTCTTCAACCACCCTATTTTTGGTGTTCCCTTCTCTATCTGAGCTGCCTTTTCCCCCTAGCACCTGAGGCTGGCTTCAAAACTGTGGAGTAAATCTCCTAGTCCTTATCTCTACTATTCTTGGGTGTTCGTCTCCCATTCTATTACTTTATATTCCACAGATAAGTGCAATCTTTCTATGTATATCCCAATCTTTCTGAGTTATTTCATTTAACATGATACTTTACATATTGATCCACTTATATGCAAATATCATGACTCCATGTTTTCTAATGCTGCATAGCATTCCATTGTGTAGATGTATCAAAGTTTCTTTAACCAGTTCTCTTTAACCTGGTCTTGGGCACTTGGGTTTTTTCCAGATTTGGGCTATTGTAAACAGTCCAGCAATGAACATTTGAGTGCAGATGTCATTTCTACCATACTCTGTTGCCTCTCTGGGATATATTCCCAGAAGTGGGATTGCTAGGTCAAATGGGAGTTCGATTTCTAATTTTTTGAGAACCATCCATACTGTTTTCCAAAAGGGCTGAACTAGTCAGCATTCCCACCAGCAATGAAGGAGAGTTCATTTCTTTCCACATTGTCACCAACACCAGTTGCTTTAGTTCTTTTGAATGTGGGCCAGTCTTTGTGGTGTGAGATGATATATCATTGTTGTTTTGATCTCCATTAAAGCAGTATTCTTGAAGATTGTCATTGAGTCCGGGCTGGAGCGATAACACAGCAATAGGGCATTTGCCTTGCATGCGGCCAGCTGGCAGACCCGGCTTCGATTCCTCCGCCCCTCTCAGAGAGCCCGGCAAGCTACTGAGAGTATCTTGCCCACATGGCAAAGCCTGGCAAGCTACCTGTGATGTACTCGATATGCCAAACACAGTAACAACAAGTCTCACAATGGAGATGTTACTGGGCCCAAGCAAAGCGATGAACAATGGGAGGACAGTGCTACAGACAGTGACAGTGTCAGTGAGTCCTATCTAACTTGTAATCCCACCCCTTATTGCAGACATCAAAAGGTTAATAAATGCAATTGTATTAAGTTGATGTTATTTTTGTTACTTGGAATTTGATTAGCTTGAAAGCAACCAGCCAACTGATACCAACAGCATGATATATTTAATATATGCCACCAATAAAGTTAACATTTTAACAAAACTAAGTATCTGGAAAAACATAAGATTATTTGTTATTCATATTCAGCTTGAGTTTTCTCTGAGTTGATGGATGAGAAGAACGGATCCTTTATTTAGTCTCTCATCTATAAATTAACATCATTGACATTTGTAATCTTAGATATTCCACTGATATATTTATCATATACTTATTATATAGCAGTTTTTCAAAGAGGTACACTGTTTTTGATCTGTATAGATATTATTTTTGCCTACACTTTGATTAGGTTATAGATACTGTCTTCAGAGTTGTCTAATTAGTAGTTGGTAACAATTTATGATCTCTGAAAGTTTGTGATCTTTGAACAGTGAAAATTTAGTGGCATCTCTCTTTATTAGACAAAGAAAACAGATCTTTGCTGGCATTTTTAGTGACCCATTTTCAGATTTTATCTTTTATTTTAAAAATAATGTTGAATAGACCTCATCCAAAATAAATTATTTTCTGTTAACTAAAAAACTAAAAAATGAGAGATAAATTGTCTTGAAAAATTACAAATGTACTCATGTTATGTACATAATACTGCAGAGCATTTAATTGAGTGAAATATAATACTCCTTCAATGTCTTTGAGATAAAAATATTTCAAAAACAATTTATCAGGTGCAAATTTACAAAGTAAAAAATAAGTTAAAATGACAGGCAAACAGCTTCTGTGAATAATGGATTTAATGACTCAATGAAGAATGCAAGACACGTTATTTAAAATGCTAATTATTAACAACAAACTAAGATGCATATTGTTTACATATATAGGATGCATCTAAGAACATGTTTTTTCTATAAAGTAAAATATAAGTATAGAATTGGATTTGTATAAACATGCAAAGGATTGCAAGATATTTAGTCACATTTAACTTATATAATAAAACTACATAACATTTATATTTTTGGTCAAAATGTCTATTAAAATAATGATCTTGGAAAAAGAATCCTTTCTTTTGTGGGTGCAGAAATTGAGGAATATGGTCCTTCCAACAGGTGCTTAGAACACTTGGAAATACACCCAGTAGTTCTCAGGTAATGGGAGCTGCGTGGCTGAATACTGAGGATGAAGCGGGTAGTGTTGCTTAGTTTGGGGGGACCCTTAGGTCCACACTCAGCAGTGTTCTGGGATCCCTTCAGAAATACAGCCAAGAATGTTGGAGGCAGTGCGGGTAAAAAAGTAGCACCAAAAACAAAACTGGGGTTAGGTGCAGGCACCCTAAACTCTATACTAACACACCAAGTCCTGGAGAAAAATAATTATCTAAGTATTCCACTATTACTGCAGTAATGATAGACCATCATTTGTTTCTCTTCACTTTTCAGACAAAGATTTTGCCAGATATTGTACTTTTCTTGTTACAAAGACATTTTTTTTTGCCTGGCTAAATTTTTTCTATGTCCTTAAATATATTCTTTGATTATATTCTTATATATAGTTTGTATATTATACATATAATATATATACCATCATATACATACCATATGTATAAGATATTCTATGTATATATATTTCCAGAAATTATATTACCTCATTTATTATATTTAATAAGACAAAACAATGCCCACCGGGTTGCCTTTTATTAAGAGGTAATGATAGTTTTAAATATTTAGTTAGCATGCATTACATCTGGATGTAAAGCATGTAATGCATGTAATGGGCTGGAGCAATAGCACGGCGGGTAGGGCGTTTGCCTTGCACGCAGCCAACATGGCCGACCCGAGTTCGATTCCTCCGCCCCTCTCGGAGAGCCCGACAAGCTACCGAGAGTATTCGATATGCCAGACACAGTAACAACAAAGTCTCAGATGGAGACGTTACTGGGCCCGCTCGAGCATATCGATTATCAACGGGAGGGCCTTTACTTAGGGCCTTTTACTTACATCTAATCTATTCTGTCAGAGTTCTATTTCCAAATGACATGACACTGCTTAGATCATGTTAAAAAATAAATAACATAAAGCAATAAAATAGCAGTAACTATATGTTTTTATATAGAAAATTATATGCATATAATTCTATCCTTCACATTCCATTGGCTAATTCCCAGTGGATTCAGGTGTCTGTCAAACAGCTTCCTGTCTGATGCAAACATAGGCCCCATGCCACCATTTCCATCAATTTCCAACCGTTCTAATGGAGACACACATTGTCTATAATATTCTGCAATGCCATCTCATTAATTGAATTATCTAGTTGAAGTGTCTTGTGTGGAGATTTATTCAGAGACATAGATTTAAATAGCAGCTATTTATATGATAATTAATAGAGCTACATGCAGAGCACTGTGATTAGACTATGCAAATGGTCTACTGACTATATTACAACTTCAATTTTCTTGCACAAGTGAGGATAAATAGTTCTCTTTCACTAGCCCCTATTAGTGTGCAAATGCCCTGTCTCTCATCTCTATCAACATTAATAAAGTAAATCTATAAAATTAAATACATTTGCTCGAGCGGGCCCAGTAATGTCTCCATTGGAGACTTTGTTGTTACTGTGTTTGGCATATCGAATACGTCACGGGGAGCTTGCCAGGCTCTGCCGTGCGGGCGAGATATTCTCGGTAGCTTGCGAGTCTTTTTAAGGGGAAACTAAGAAATTTCTGTATATCATCATATTGATGCTATTTTGTCAGAACTTTGCAAACTTTGCTGAAGGCTTCCTTTGACATCAAAACCATCATTAGATTTGCAAGACATAAAAGGAAGAATAACAAGCTGTGCCTAGGCCAAAATGCAACCTAAAAGTTCTGAAATCAACAGACAGTCCTTACCAGTCTAAGTGGGAATGCAGGACCATTATCTTAGCTTAGAACACAGAAGTGCCCTGAATTAAGAAGACAACTCTGAAGCCAATGGGAATTTTCTGATACTCCGTTTGATAAGAAACACAAAGATCCACTCTTCCTATAAATCCCCCCATAAATGGAGCCATACTCGACTTAACCATATGCTAAGTTCTTGCCTGGCAGGAGAGTTTCTTTCTCTTCTGCTGTTCAATAAACTTTCCTGTCTGTCTCATCTAAGTCTGAACATGTTTTCCACATGATATTTTCATCCCTAAAACTACTGAAGAACTTAGGAACCTCTGACCAACAGAGAGTCCCACTTGTCAAGGCACCTGTAACACTCGGGTTAGCAAAAACACCAAAAGAAAGGCTGCTGGCAGACAAACCCCAAGCACCATATGTTGTGATGCTGAAAAGCAAAATTCCTTTATCCACAAAACGATGAGAAACCCACAATGAAATTGATGGTCCAACACCTCATATTTTCAGCTCAGAATTCCCCCTTCAGGTGCTTAATTCATGGGGGACACTACATTATCAGTTCTAAGTTGACAATAAAAGGATAGAAAATGGTTGGGGAACCCAATTCTAGGTAGAAGGATTGAGTTTTCCAGGAAAAGAACACCTACAACTTAGCACCTAATCATATCCCCCGCTCTTTCCTTTAAGCAAGGAATAAGAACTGTAATTCTAGGAAATTAAGGGTAGTTTGTGCTTCAGTTTTCCATAGTGTGTCTTTCTTCTCCTTTCAATAAAGTAATTTAGTATTCAGTCATTTTTTATTTGCCCCAATTCTCTACACCAACCTAATATAACTAGAGCAAAACTGTATCTTGAAACCCAAATGATTTACTCCATGCTTTTAAGTAAATTCATTTCTTAAAAGGTTCCTTAGATATATGATTGCATAATCCTTGTTAACCGTGCCTAAATCCAAAATCATATATCATATATTATACCATATCATATGTCATAAATCATGTGTGGAGATACTTTGACTTAATTATTTTGATTCAGAAAGTACAGTTGTTTGCCCATAGGTAAAGGTAAAGGTAAAGGTAAAGGCCCTCCCGTTGATCGTCGATTTGCTCGAGCGGGCCCAGTAACGTCTCCATTTGAGACTTTGTTGTTACTGTGTCTGGCATATCCAATACTCTCGGTAGCTTGCCGGGCTCTCCGAGAGGGGCGGAGGAATCGAACTCGGGTCGGCCATGTTGGCCGCTTGTAAGGCGAACGCCCTACCCGCTGTGCTATCGCTCCAGCGATATGTTTGCCCATACTCACATTCCAGCGATATGTTTGCCCATACTCACATTCAATACACAAAAGTTAGATAGGAATGGGATCACAAAAATCCCTTCATTTAAAAGGGAATAAAAACAGATTTTACATAAAATGCATTGTTACATAATTTTTCTATAGATCACAAAGGTGCCTTCTTAAGAGAGATAGTTCAATAACGGGACCATGTGCCAAGCACTGCTGCATATAACTCTGGAAAATGAAGAAAGGAACGGGGGGAGAAGGGGAGGAGAGGGGTAGGAAGGGGATTAGGAAAGAGAAAAGGAAAGGAGGAAGGAAGGAAGGAAGGAAGGAAGGAAGGAAGGAAGGAAGGAAGGAAAGAAGGAAGGAAGGAAGGAAGGAAGGAAGGAAGGAAGGAAGGAAGGAAGGAAGGAAGGAAGGAAGGGAGGGAGGGAGGGAGGGAAGGAGACAGGGAAGGAGGGAAGGAGAATGCTCTGAGATGATCAGCCATCATTTGGGTAGTCGCTGACAAGGCCTAAATTTCTCTATATGCAACACATAAAATGCATTGTTACATAATTTTTCTATAGATCACAAAGGTGCCTTCTTAAGAGAGAAGCAGCACTTGAAGAGTTCTTTTCAGTTCCTTTATTATGTTTGATACAAACCCAACACCCAAAAGTCTAACACAAACTACACAGTAAAATCTAGATTCGGTTTCAAAAAGGATTACCCACAGTAAGGCAATACTCACAGGGAGACATACATATATATGTATAAAGTACAAGATGTACTCCTCGAGTGATAATTAATATGTGAAACACTAGATATACTTAATATTCATATTAATTACATGTTGGCAACTAAGGATGTATCATGAAACTGTCATCACTATGAAGAAAATGAACATGTCCATCATTTATTAAAAGTTTCTACTTCCTCCTCTCATGGCAAGAATATTTCACATTACAACTTAGTGCACATAGTAAGAATATTTCACATTCAAACTCCCTATGGAAATTCCAAGTCTGGGTAGAAAGATAATACTGCTGGTAAGGCACTTCCATGAGGCCAACCCAAGTTTAACCACCCTCCCCAAATTACATATGATTTCCAAGTACTTATCAGAAGTGACTTCTGAGTATGGGTGTATTCAAACCCTCCAGGCCAAATCAAACAAACACAAAATAAGATGTAAAATGGGAAATTTTACATTCTCGTTCTAAAGTTCTGAATGTTGAGAAGCTTAAAAAAAATGAAATCTTGTGTTACTCTACCATAAGTTCCCATTATCCCTTGTACTGTAAGCAATTATCCATTGTGGTTATCACAAATATATATGATATCCACAATTATATCCACAATGGATTATATATATATTACATGTTTGTATGTTATATAATACATTTTAATCCCTGTATATATAGATATATGTATTAATATAAATAATTTTTTAAAAACTATAATTTCATTTGTTTGTTTGTTTGTGGTGGGTGGAAGCCACATTTAGTAATCCTCAGGGTTTATTCCCAACCGTGGTTAGAATATTTCCTGACAATGTTTGTGGGTACACATTCAATGCCAGGAATCAAACCCAATTGGCTGTGTGAAGTGCCTACCTCACACAGCTACCTCTCCAACCCAATGTAATTTGTCCCATTTGAATGTAATGTGTTTATACATATATACCTATACACAAAGGAAAATTACTCACCCACAAGAAAGAAGAAAATTCTGCAATTAGTAGAAGAGTGATAAACTTGGAATGCATCATTATTCTAAAAAATAAGCTAGACAGAGAAAGACAATATGCAAATTCATTCGTGGAATCTAATATATTCAAACTAATGAGACTACGGTTTTTTTAAAGTAGTCTTTATTAGTAAGAACATAAAATATTAAACATTAGATTAGTTTCTTCAGTAGTAAAAATAATCCCTTATAAATACTACACGGTGTTCTTTATTTGATGGATTACACATAACAAATATGAAAATCCTATGAAAGTTTAATAGTGTAAATATGTATTTTATATGACACTATGGAACAATCAAGTAATACTACAACACTGCAAAATGAAACTACAGCATGTGATTTTCAAAAGTAATTTTAAAAGAGATTTGTTTTAGAATTTCCTGGCTTACTCTCTGGATCCTTGGCCCAGTCCTAACCCTCTCTTACTCTGTGGTAGGGGTCTCTCTGAAGAGAAAAATCACAATACCATCTCGGTTGTTATATGTCTAGGAGAGAAATGTCAAGGGATTTCAAATTGCATTCACTTTAACATTTCAGAAGCCCTAAACCAGCCCTGGCTGGAGCGATAGCATAGCGGTAGGGTATTTGCCTTGCACCCAGATGAGCCGGGTTTGATTCCTCTGCCCCTCTCGGAGAGCCCAGCAAGCTACCAAGAGTATCTCGCCCACACAGCAAAGCCTGACAAGCTACCCGTGACATATTCAATATGCCAAAACTTAGTAACAACAAGTTCAACTATGGAGACGTTACTGGGCCTGCTCAAGCAAATTGATGAACTACTGGAGGACAGTGACAGTAAACCAGCCCAGGTTTCTTTTAAATTGTTATTTATTATTATTTATTATCATTATTATTGTGTGAGAGAAACTAAGGTTGAAATTCTTAGTGTCTTTTTATTTTATTTATTTTTATTTTGTTTGGGGACCATACCGAGTAGTCCTCAGGGCTTACACCTGGCTCTATGCTCAGGTATCACTTCTGGTGAGCTTGGGGGATCATAAGAAGTTCTGGGGATCAAACTAAAACTAACTGCATGAAAGGCAAGTGCTTTTGCTGCTGCAATCTCTTCATCCCCCTTTTTTTAAATCTTTGTATGAAATATAAAAAACACACAAAAAACTATGTCATGTATTGGTAATGATCTTTTTTTCTGAATGTTATTAAAACATTAAAATTCATAGATTTATATGACACATGGCAAGATATAAAAAGAGAATGAGATGGAAAAATTTTAAATGTTCCTCAGACAATTGTTTTAGATTCAAATAAAGGTCAAAAATACAACACTTAATTTGTAATTAAAATGAAAGAGACATTTTGACTATCTTCAAAATGAATATTTTTCTAAATTTTACTACAGCTAAAGTTATAACTCTTTATTTATAAAGTGTATATTTTGTTTCTTGGTTTTAGTTCCATACTAGATGTGCTCAGGGCTTACTCCTGGCTCAATGCTCAGGGAATTACTCTGAATGGCTCAGTTTACCATATGCTATGCTGGGGATTGAACCTGAGCCAGATGTGTTCGAGGGACACACGTTACTAATTTTCCATTCTCTTCAGCCCCTAATATGTATATTTTAAAATAAATGTGCAGGGATGTTTTTAGATGAAATACTAAATAAAAATTAATTGATGGAATTTTAAAGTAATAGTTTTAAGCACTATTTATACAGCGAATAGCTACTGAGTACATAGATTTTATGATAGTAGCAAAATTATCATATAAAAAGAAAAGTTACGAATAAAATAAACTCAGTATAAATATATATTGGTAATTCTATATATATTTAAGATTCTATATATATTTTATATAGAATTCCATATATATTAAGAATATGTAAAAATATTCTAAATATATATGCACTGTAGCACTGTAGCACTGTCCTCCCATTGTTTCATCGATTTGTTCGAGCAGGCCCAGTAACGTCTCCATTTTGAGACTTGTTGTACTGTGTTCGGCATATTGAATACATCACGAGTAGCTTGCCAGACTTTGCCGTGCGGGTGAGACACTCTCGGTAGCTTGCTGGGCTCTCAGAGAGGGGCAGAGGAATTAAACCCGGCTCAGCCGGGCCAGCCATGTGCAAGGCAAATGCCCTACAGCTGTGCTATTGCTCCAGCCCTCCTATATATAGAATATATATACTTAATGTATATTCTATATTTATTTAGACTCATTAAGTCTAAATGAGATAAGATTATAGCAAATATCTAAATGAATTCCTATCTTAATAAGAAATCCACTAGAAGACATCTAAACCAAACAGAGCAGCATAATCATTATCCTTCACAAATCACAAATCATCCTGTTACTCGTCGATTGCCTCGAGCAGGCCCCAGTAACGTCTCCTTCATCCTAGCCCTGAGATTATATTCAAGGCTCTTTAGAAGAATGAGACCCATCATTGTTACTGGTATTTGGCATATTGGGTACGCCATGGGGAGTTTGCCAGACTCTGCCATGTGGGCAGGCTACATTCGGTAGCCTGCGAGTTTGTCAAAATAGGAATGAGATGTCATAATAAGATGTATTTGCGGCCACGCGGTTCCGGGAGCTGGTTTTTATAGTCTCTGAGTCTTGGCCGCTCATGGGATTACATGGCGCCAGGGGGCCAGTTGGTGGGTGTGACCCCCGCCTACTGGAATTTGGAGGATCTGGGTGGAGGATGCTTGACTCCAATCCGAGTAGGCTTGGAGATCTCGGCCCCCGGAACCCACGTGGCTTTGTCCCTCTGCTGGTACCTTCAGGTGTGCGGAGAGTGGTCTCAGCATGGTGGTGGCTGGTCCTGGAGATCTTCGGCTGCCGGGGCCCTGGTCGGGGCGGGGAGGAAAGCTCAACCCGCTCCACTCCAAGGAGCCCCAGCGAGGAATAGCCAGGCGTGGGGGCAGGAGACTGCACTGTTCTCCTCCGGGAGCTGGTTTTTATAGTCTCTGAGTCTTGGGCGCTGATGGGATTACACGGCGCCATTGGTGGGTGTGACCCCCGCCAACTGGAATTTGGAGGATCTGGGTGAAGGATGCTTGACTCCAATCCGAGTAGGCTTGGAGATCTCGGCCCCGGAACCCACGTGGCTTTGTCCCTCTGCCGGTACCTTCAGGTGTGCTTCATTATCCTTACTTAGTTAAATTTCATTATACTGACTTATAAAGAACAATATGCAGCAATAGCTAAAGATAAGTCTACAAAGATAGGCAAGTTGTAAATAAATGTCAATGCGATTTAAGTCAAATGTATCTATGCCACCTCCAATGTTATAGTCAATTACAGGATTATTTTTACCTTTGGTAAAATAGAAATTTATTGAGCTGGGGCGATAGCACAGCAGGTAGGGTGTTTGACTTGCACGCAGCTGACCCGGGTTCAATTCCTTCATCCTTTTCAGAGAGCCTGGCAAGTTACTGAGAATATCCTGCCTGCACCGCAGAGCCTGGCATGCCCCCTATGGTGTATTCCATACACCAAAAACATTAACAACAAGTCTCACAATGGAGCCGTTACTGGTGCCCACTCCACCAAATCGATGAACAATGGGAGGACAGTGCTACAGTACTACTAGATATTGGAATAATACTGTAGCTCTTTTTTACTTGAGAACATTTATCTTTGGTTGGAGTGATATTATAGTGAATCAGGAACTTGCCTTGCATGTCTCCAACTGTGGTTCAATCCCAGGCTTCACATGCACCCCCAAAGCATAATCAGGAGTTATCCCTGGGTCTAAGCAGGAATGAGCCCTGAGAACAGTCCCATTGGGAATCAATTACTACTTCCTCCCCAGAAAAAGAAACTACACTTTTAAATGTTCAGGTATTTGTCATGTATATTTTACACTAAAATTTTTTAGCCATTATATTCAACAATAATATTAATTTTTTCAGTTCATTCTAAGACACATTTTGAAGGTGCTTTATGCTTTATTTTATTTCTTCAGATTATAATTTTTATGTAATCATTTCACAGATATATTTATAATTTCCTCTATTGACTTGAGTATTCAATTCTCTCTATTCTCAAAATTTATTTTACATTTTGTTAAAATGTGAGTTGTCATTGATCACCTGGTATGCTAATTAAATTCATCACATTTCTTCAGATTAGAGCAATAGATTTGTCACACACCAATTGTAGCACCTGGTGCAAGGTAAACAGCAACTAATGGAAATAATACAGAAGACAGATCTTAACACTCTTTAGGAGAAACTAAGGGGATAGTGTCACATTTGATTTTAAGGTACATTTTAATTCATAATTTTTTACTTTTTAAACCCACACTCATCAAGGATACAGAGACAAGTTGCAAAGAATCAATAACATATGTAACTTAGAAGTCCTGCCTCTCTAAAATACTTGTATTTATATGTGTGTGTTTATGGGAACATATATTCTAGTGCTTATATTTGTAGCTTTTATGAACCATGAACATAGCTGTCTTATTTCCAGAAGCTGGCCTTTCATACAGATGCACATATATTTCTTTGACTTCCAGAACTCCATGCCTAAACAAACTTTCTAGGACTAAAAGCAGAATGAACACTTCATGATTATACACTTAATTTGTTGTTAATTCTTCGAATACAGGAAGCTCATATGTATAGAAGAGGAGATAATCGATGCTCAATCAAACAAACTGAGGCAACATAACTGAGCTATTAAATTGGGGCAACAGGAGTCATGGGTAGGTGTGTGGATAGAAAGGGATCTATGGGGAAAGGCGGAGGGATATTAGTGCGTAAAGTAACAAACAGTAGGCGTGATGTAGTAACATTTTCTGCTTAAAGGAGAAATAATGCCACTATTGTAAACCAGGTTATCTCATTTCAAAAAAAATAGAGTAGATCTGGAGAACAAGGTGACAAAGCACCACTTTGAAAGCACTGCCTGAATTCTGAGTTAATTCTGAGAAAAACAAGTAGCATGCCACAGGGGTCTCAATAAAAAGGGTAGACTAGTGCTTATTTTTTTTAGCCCCTGCATCAATCAGTTTTTTAACTATTATCTGACTACACTGTTTTACTATTGTTCAACTGGACTATTTTTGGTTTCTTATTCTGGGGTGTTTCTATGTTAATCAGTGGATTGTTCACATATTGTCCTTATAATAGTCCTACCTTCTTATCAATAGATTGCTTTGCTTGAGTCCCCCGTGGGTCAAGAATAAAAATTAGCCGCTCTAGGGTCTACTTAGAAGTGCCATCTGTAAGGGACCATGTATACCGGGTGGGTACCTGAATGGGATGAGGAGACTGGCACACATTCAAAAGAACAAAAGCAACCAGTGCAGGTGTGGATGTGGGGCAAAAGGGACTCTTTTTCACTATCGGTGGGAATGCCCACTAGTTCAGCCTTTCTGAAAAACAATATGGACAGTCCTTCAAAAACTAGAAATTGGTCTTCCATATTACCCCTCAATACCAGTTCTCAGAATAAATCCCGAGATTGCAAAAAAGCAAAGTAGAAATGACATCTGTACCTATATGTTCATTGCGGCACTGTTCACAATAGCCAAAATCTGGAAACAACCCAAGTGGTCTACACCAGATGACTGGTGAAAGAACGTTTGTTACATCTACACAGTGGGATACTATGCAGCTGTTAGGAAAGATGAAGTCATAAAATGTACTTATAAATGGATAGACATGGAGAGTATCATTCTAAGTGAAATGAGTCAGAAAGAGAGGGACAGACATAGAAGGACTGCACTCATTTGTGGAGTATAGAACAACATAACATGAGGATGACACCTAAGGATACATGGGACAGGAAGATTGCTCTGTAGCTGGAAGCCTGGCTTATAAGCAAAGAGGGGGAAGGCAGCTGGAATATAGAAGGGATCACTAAGAAAATGATGGCTCGAGGAACCAGTTGGGATGGGAGATGTGTGCTGAAAGTAGATAATGGACCAAACATGATAACCTCTCAGTATCTGATCAGGGAAATGGGGTTGAACCTGGTCTATAAAAGTCTCAAGAAGACAGTTGTGGGCAGGGCTGGGGGGAGGGTGAGCATGGGGGTGGGGGTGCGGGTGGGGTCTGCTCTACAGGTCAAGTTCTGGGCAGAGAGAAGCTGACCAGCTAACTAAGAATTCCTGAAAATAAGTATAACTAAATAACTAATAACTAAATAACTAAGACTAACTGAACTTCACAGAATGTGCCTTGTTCCCTCCTCTGTAATACCTTAAAAGTTGTATTTGGTAACGTATTTTACATTTTATCTTTGGTATGTTTTATATTGGTTTGGATTTAGCCACAGGGATTACTCCTGACTCTGCACTCAGGGATCACTCCTGATTCATCCTAATGTGTTAAGACCATAACTTATCAGCTCCATAATGTAGGAGTTAAAATCACAATTTATGGTATCAAATATGGAAATTGACATAAAAATAAAATCCCAAGAAATGTTCAAAAACTTCACAAATTGGCCTATGCCCACTTCTGCAGAGCTCATGCACCCTATGGGTACATGGTGTGAGGGGGGTACAGACCTGGGAGAGAGAGAAAATTGGGCACAGCTCTGGGGCTGAACAGGAAGGGTCTCAGGGATGGTGGGTGGCCCAGGGTCCCAGAAGATGCCTCATGCTTGTGCGTGGGGGGGGTGGAGTCCCGTGTTCCAAATTTACATCTTTTTCTTGTATGGAAAGTATGTATTGAAATCATGAGAATGCTTTTAAAGTCATTTCATCTAAACTTCATGTTTGAATTATTATAAGAAGAAAAATTAATAGTTTTTAAAATATAGAAAAATTTGTATTTTTGCTTATTACATATAACATATACAAAAATTTTTAAGAATTTAACTTGGGGCCAGAGAGATAGTACGATAGGTAAAGCCTTGCCTTGTACATGACCAACCTCTAAATTTTCCCAGCATTTCATATGGGCTCCTGAACCCAGTAGTGATCCCTGAACACAGAGCCAACAACAAGCCCTCAGAATAGCCGGTTGTCCCATAAAGGCAACTAAACCAAACCAAAAACAATAATTAAAGTTAATAATTCCTTGGACTTTTCAAAAACATGAAGGTGGTTGTTCCATTTAGGCCTATAGGCATATCTACTTAAATTAGTTCCATTTCCATCACTGTTCTCACTCCTTACTCCCATCCCTGACCAACTCCATGGTCCAGACACCACAAAAGTTTCCCTATATCCTGAGGCAGCTCATGAGTTTTTGTATTATTGCATGTAATCTTTTATTCTTTTTCACATCTTCAGATCACACAAAAAAATTATTTGGGTAAGCAAAGTGAGTATACACACAAACAAATTGAAGTTGTAAACACTTTATAAACCCTATCTCAAACAGAGGAACAAAAGGGAATGCCCTACCACAGAGGCAGGGTGGGATAGGGGAATGGGGGGTGGGAGGGATACTGGGATCTGTGGTGGTAAAAAATGGGCACTGGTGGAGGGATGGGTATTTGATCATTGTATAATTGAAACCCAAGCACAAAAATTTGTAAGTCTACAACTGTGCCTCATGGTGTCTCACTAATAAAAATTAAAAAAAAAGAAATGTAAAACTTAACACTGCCAAAAAGAAATGTAATTTTTTTTTTAACCAGGCTCTTTTTTTTTTTAAATGTAGGGGTACTGCTATTTATTCAGCAACTGATTAGGCTGATTGAATTGTGCATGAACTCCACCTTACTTTTTTTTCCCCATTTTTTATAATTTTATTTATTGAATCACCGTGAGAGCAGTTACAAAGCTTTCTGGTTTAAATTTCAGTAATACAATGAAACACCCATCCCTTCACCAGTGCCCATTCTCCACCACCAAAAACCCCAGTATACTCCCATCCTAAACCCTACCTCTACCTGTGGGGCAGGTGATTTCCAAATTACTCTCTACTTTGATTACATTCAATATTTTGAATCAGACTCAGCATTATTATTTGGGATTTTGCCCCAAAACTCAGATCTGCTGAAAAGACAACATTAGACATTCTGTTTTCTGTTGCTTGTTATGAATAACATATGATGTCACGCGGCTGCAGTAGAGGCCACATGGTTTTGAAATTCTGAAATTTTAACAATTAAATCTAGAGGGATTTCTTGCCAAAGACTGCTGTGTTCTGAGATTTATTTCTGAGTCTCTGGCATCATGGCCGTTAAGCAGCTTGTTTCGACGGGGAAGAAAGGACCGGCTCCACCCCATCCTGTGACACCCCGCGTGTCTCGCTACTGCAGGGCCAAACCTGACTATCCAGTGTCCTCTGAAGGTTGGCAGCCACTGGGCTGCCAGGGTGAGCAGACCAAGGCACCAAACCTATTTCCACCTATGGTGGCTCGTCACCAATAATCTACTGCCGGGACCAGACGCATTTCTGCCAAAATCCAAGGGTTTCTAGATCTGTTTCTGAGTCTCTGGGATCATGGCCATTAAGTGGCTTGATCAGGAGCCAGAGAGGCCATTTGTGGGCTGCGACTCGGGCTCTCATTGGGACGGGGAGGAAAGGGCCGGCTCCACCACCATCCCATAAGACTCCGCTTGTCTCATCATTGCAGGCCCAAATCTGACTGTCCAATGGCCTCTGGCAGATGGCAGCCACTGAGCCACCAAGGGGGAACAGGCAAAGGGACAACACCCTTTCCTCAATGGGGAGACTCGGTGACAGTAATCTACTGTGGGTCCAGATGTATTTCTGCCAAAAGTCACTGGGTTTCGATATTTGTTTCTGAGTCTCTTGATCATGGCCATTAAGCAGCTTAATCAGGAGCCAGAGAGGCCATTCATGGGCAGCAACTCGAAGTCTTGTTGGGATGGGGAGGAAAGGGCCGGCTCCACCCCCACCTTGTGAGGCCTCATGTGTCTCATTACTTTGGGCTCAAACCTGACTGCCCAGTGGGCCCTGGAGGATGATGGCCACCGGGCTAGCAGGGGGACCAAACCAAGGCACGAAACCTACTTTCACCTGGGGTGGCTTGGTGCCAGTAACTATTGTAGGGACCGGATGCAGTTCTGCCAAAAGCCATTGGGTTTTGAGATTTGTTTCTGAGTCTCTGGAATCATGGCCATTAAGCAGTTCGATCAGAAACCAGAGAGGCCATGCCTCCAATTATATAGCTGAGCTGGAGGTGGTGTGTGGGTATGTCTCCCACATATCTAACTTTTGGCTGTTTACTTTCTCGGTAAACTTTACCCCAAGTTTTTGGGGCAAAACAGCAATTCTGGGGTATACGGAAGTCTGAACGCGCCATGAGTCTGCTGATGCACTCACCTCACAGGTACAGATTGACCTGCTTATGACACCATACCCCCCAATGAGCCTCTTCTTGAAGTACCTTCTTCACTTCTTTTTTATCCTTGATAAACTCATATTATTTTATATTTTGAGATCCAAATCAAGACTACTTTTTTAAAAAATTACTTTTTTTTCTGTTTTTTTTTTCTTTTTGGGTCACACCTAGTGATGCACAGGGGTTACTCCTGGCTCTGCACTCAGGAGTTATTCCTGGCGGTGCTCAGAGGACCATATGGGATGCTGGGAATTGAACCCGGGTCGGCCGCGTGCAAGGCAAACGCCCTACCTGCTGTTCTATCTCTCCAGCCCTAAAAAATTACTTTTTATGAAAATAAATTTTTATAACTTGGCTAATTTGTATTTGTTTTAAAATATGTGTCTGCTGTGGTTTTTTAACTTCCTTTAAAGAAAATGTTTATTTTTGCTTATTTGTTTTTGGACCACACCCTAGTGGTACTCAGGGCTTACCTGGGGCTCTATGTGCGGGGATAGAGTAGAGCCAGGAGTTTGTCTCTGGGATGGCTTGAGGAAACCCATGGAGCACTGGGATCAAATTCTGCTTGGATTGGTGCAAGGCAAGCATTCTACCCACTGTACTCCCTCTGAGACCCCCAAAATGATTATATTCAACCTCTATATAACCCAACCTTTTACCTCTGAGAGACAAAATTGCATTGCATTCATCATGTTCTTGTAAACAATAGGTGTCAAAGAGGTGCATTGCTTTACTGAATGAATTGGGAATTTTTTTTTACAAAAGGTGAATTCCAAGCACTATTCCTGATCTTGAACATACATTCAGAGATTATTTAATAATTTTGATAAGAGCAGAATATTTATGCATAATCAAATTAGTGGGAAAGTGCCACAAAATACATTTCATCCTAACCAAATCTTTAGTACCCAATCTATTTCAAGATCTCACACACACAAATAAAACCCCATAAACTTTGTAGTTTAGTAGGACTTGCATCTATTATCTCAGTTGTCTATGTATTTAAAATGGCCACAGAGCAAATAATCCTTATGCTCAAGTGCTCACAGACTTCCTACTAGATGATTTTTGGAGTTCTGTTTGATTATAGATCTGCCACTGTCACTGTACTCCTGTTGTTTATCAATTTACTCGAGCGGGCCCAGTAACATTGTGAGACTTGTTACAGTGTTTGGCATATCGAATATGTCACAGGTAGCTTGCCATGAATCTTTATTTATTGCTTCTGTCTTTCAGGGGCCAACCTCAACTCCTAGCTGGTGACAGTAATTCCTTTTCACATGGCTCTCTCAGAGACACTCTTATTAGCTCAAAGAGTATTTGATTCGCCTGAGTTCTTGAATTCTTCCAGGAATAAATTCAAAGCCAACTCAGCAAGAAAAAACAAAGGTCTATTATTTAAAAAAATGTTCACTTAAGTAGATTCTAGTAAATACTCTCATTGTAAGCAACAATCAGAAAAATTCTAGTGCTGGACTAGTTATTAAACTTTAGTTATAAAGGGATTATCAGTTCATACAATTGAATAGAAACTTTTGGGTATTCTCCCACCTTGGAGTAGTAATTCTTTGAATTCTGTGCTATCTACATTTTTTAAATACATGGTCATGGTAGAGGGACATGTGTCATTTAGCATAATAATGAGTAACATGTCATTTCAGAGTGAGGGTCTTGTGAGTCAGTCATGAATATAAAAGGGCACTCCCTTTTGTCATCAGGTTCACTTTTTCTTGATCTAACCAAGCAAGTCTGTCTCTTAAGCTCCATCAATATTAGAATGTAGCCAACTGCTGTTACCTATATTTTTTTATTATAATCATGTTTGTTTTTCTAACCTGGCATAAGCCCTCAGCTCATCTCTACCGACTCCCATGCTCTTGTTATTGTTTTTTTCCCTGTATGTCTTATCAGGACATCTTTTTATGACATCTTATTATCTCATTCCTACTTTGGACAAACTTGCAGGCTATCGAATGTAGCCTGCCCACAGGGCAGAGTCTGGCAAACTCCCCGTGGCATACCAAATATGCCAAATACCAGTAACAATGATGGGTCTCATTCTCCTAAAGAGCCTTGAATATAATCTCAGGGCTAGGATGAAGGAGACGTTACTGGGGCCTGCTCGAGGCAATCGACGAATGTTGTTGCATTGCTCTTGTGTTTGGGGGACACACACCCAATGGTGCTCAGGTTTAATCCTGCCTTTGTGCTCAGGAATCATTCTTGGCAAGGTTTGGGGAACCATGCCCAAATCAATTGCATGCAAGGCAAGCACCTTGCCTGCTGCACTGTTTCTCTGGTCTCTACTCCCACACTCTTACATCATGTTAACTTACTTCTTTACCACAGCAAAACTCATTCCACTTACTGAGGTTGTCACTTAATACAATACAATCCCATCTCCTTTTGTAATATTCTTTGTTAGAGAGGAATGATATAAGCAAAAGATCGAATTTTGTGTTTACCAACAAGGAAAAACAAAAATTGTACAAGTAAAAGTCAACGCAAAAATAAAAGCAAGTGATGATAGAAAACAGCCACATCTAACAGCCAACCACATATAATAGCACTCAGCGCAACTGAAAGGAAATTGAAAGAAAAGCAACAAGAAGTCTCCATATACTTTCTGCAGGCATATCTTCTCTATTGAAAATAAAGACAAAATGGAACTAAGGAAAGATTATCTTCTTTACCATTTTTCTCTCAGAATGATCTTGCAACATATTGACTAATATGAAAGACAAATGAAAACAGATTTACTGTTTAGCTGTTTGAACAGTTTTCACAACTATACTAGTAATGATCAGATACGTTTTCATTTCCAAGAAATAAGAGGATAATGCTTTTTCTGAATTTTTAAATGTAATAGAAACAGAGTTCTACATTTTTTTACAATGGGCAAGGGTGGAATATTAGACTTGAAGGTTTGTGAAATGCATAAGACCCTGGTCCACTCATTGTCCTATATTAGTAATGCAGTAATCAGAAGATGAGACAATCAGAAGACTCTTTTAAACAAAACCAGGGAAAGGAACAAGGAGGTCTCAGAAAACCTAAGGAGCACTCTAAATGAAGCTAGATGATTTAACCCTATAGTTGCTCTAGCCCAGTGATGCTGGAGCCACTAGCCCCTTCCATGCAGTGCTCGATGGTCTGAGGATAGAATTCAAGAATGTGTGTGGAACAGGTTTGTGTCTTATTCCTGGGCTATTTCTATGGTCTCAGACCAAACAGTTGAATCAACATGCAATTCCCAGTGCCTTCATTCAGTCTTGAGGACCCCAATTGCTACATACTTCTAACCTTTCCATTATTGCATATCATGAAATTAACTTGATTTCGTTTCTGGATTACTAAAGTTGTATTGTGCTGAGTTTGCTTACTTTTACTCTGTTCCAGAACATTACAATCCTCTTTAGAAAAAGAGGATTTAAACTCTGCGCTTTAAACTCTGGGTGTCTGCCCCACTGATCTCAACAAACAATGTGAAATACTGCTGTGACTGTAGCAAACATATATTTTGAATAATTATTCTGTTTATTTATATTGTTTTCTGTAGCATAAAGTTTGGATGACTCCCACCTGTGTAACAAACTTATCTCTTGTGACTCAAGCTAATGACAAAGAGTTACTATACTATTCCTTGTGGGAAATCCACGGCGCAATATAATACAGTTCAGTTTGTAGGGAGTAGGGGAGCTAGACAAGCCTTGGAAGGCCCAAAGAGAAGCTATGAAGATCAGTCTGCAACTCACTTTGACACCTCAGCATTTCAGAGAAGCAAAAAGTGCTTCTCCAGACCAATGCTGGGTGTCATGTTAAATCTGAAGATGACTTTTCAGAACCCCCAAGCTGGTCCTTAAAGTGTTCAGATTGGTTTCTTTCAATTCTTATGTTAATACTGATTAGAGATATGTTAGCAGAATCACATTACTTTTAATTTGGGTCTGACATCCTGACATAGCTAGATTTTTTAATATCTTACTTCTAGTATTTATTATCAATGACAAGTGGTGTGGTTATGTTTGAATTATTTCATTTCATTGCAACTGATAGGCATCACTTCTCCATTAGCCACTGGTACTACAGTATCAATGTATACAAAATCATTCCCTTATCTAAATTCTTGCTCTTCTTGGCATAATTCTTTTCATTTTTTGGTCAGTGAGCTTTTAATATAGTCAGCCTTCTACATGAAGCTCTGCACTCAGGAATTATTCCTGACGGAGCTCAGGGGACCATATGGAATTCTGGGAATAGAACCGGGTCGGCTGTATGCAAGGCAAATGCCCTACCCGCTGTGTTATCTCTCCAGCTCCTACCTTTTACTGACTTTTAAGCCTCTTCTAATTTCTCATGAATGTTTCAACCTGCAGGTCCATGACACTTGCTTAAGTATAATTGTCACTTGTCAGTCTGTCCTGAGAAATCTGTGTTGGACAACACTATTTCCATTGATATGATTTTTCCAATTAGTATTTAGCATTTTCTCTACTTTCAATAATTATGTAGTTTATGTGTAAAGAATTAAGTATTCATAGGTCATGCCTTTACAACTTAGTATTCCAAGGATCATCCTTATATCAGAAAATATTAAGTGATTCATGCCTCGATGTACAGAATAGATGTCTCAGACTGAGCAGTTCACTGGATACTTGGGTTGACAGATTTAAAGTGGGCACTAAAACATCCAGGGCAGCCTTCCTTGCAGAGCTCGGCAGGAGAACAGAAATTTAGGATCTGTCTCAGCTGAAATTGTACAGCTTGTTCTGTTACAGATGGCTTGTAAGGGCTTCTCTGTGCAGTTCTATGAGCTGCTGCTTATAGTTCTTCCTGCCCATAAAATGATCATCCTTTCCTTATGGCCATCACCCCAGGGAACACCCCGTGAAGATTCATGTGCTCATTTTGGCAAAGAATGCATTGGTGCCCCCTGCAAAAGGCACTTTCTAATGACAAAGCATCGCTTGTATAAATATAGAGCATTAGTCCATCTGCCCCACTACCGTCCACCCCAGTTGATTCTGTGATGCCAAACAGCTGCCGACACCCACCAAGAACATCTGGTTCCATTTTGTGTTGGCAAGGGTCCCATTAGCAGTAAAACAGTTAATGTCTTTTAGATGGCCTCATGATTACAGCTTTTATTGGTACCCCAGGTAATTGAGTTAATAAATTTAATTGCCAAGGCTCACACTTTTTCACACTTGCCTCCAATTTTCTCCTTCCAGAATTCCCCTTCATTTCTGAGAGAAAGAGGGTGAAAAAGAAAGCAGAAAAACCCTTTAATAAGAATATGCATCTAATGGGACAAGTGACCTCACAAAACACTTCTGAATGACATCAAAATGTCATTGGGCCCACCCGAGTTTGTTTATGGCTGTGTGCAATGCCATGACTCACATTTACTACCCCTTTCCTTTCAAGATAATTTATTGAACTGTCCACCTGACATAGAGCTATACCCAGAATACATAGTGTGTAGCCAAAAAAGATTTCCAAGGAAATATTTATAGTTGCAGAGCTGAATATGGTCACGGATTTCTGAATTTTCAACTAATAAGTTATATATCACATTATAAATCATGCTAAAATATTACATATTTCACAATAAAACAACAACAGAGAAGAGACCATTGAAAACTAAAATCTCCACTTGGGAGACATTTCAAAGATTCTTGAAATAATAACAGATCTTGAATTGCAAGATTTATTTCCCTCCAGAAGATTATCTCATTCTTGGGTTTGGATGACTTTGTTTATTTCTATTTGTTTGTTTTTAATCTTATAAAATCACAAATATTACCCTCAACCAATAATCTATACTCAAAATAATTCTTATCCTTTTAAATTAAGTCTTTTACTCCCCTTTAAAATATATTTTTCTTTATTGTCCTCCAATTAATAAATAATGGTGCAAGTATAAGTAGCTCAGATATTCATCTTTGAATGCCCTTTAAATATGTAAACTCAAGATACATTCTCCAGATTTCTTTAATTACTGGCTCTATCTCAATAAGCATTTAAATTCCTGCTTATAATCACCAGACTCTAAATTCCTATATCGTAGCTACATCATTATTCTATAAGGTTTTATTCTCAGTATCAAATTATTATCTTTAAGGAAAGCTGTAAATGATATTCAAAAGGATTTCAGTTTCTTATTATTCACTTACAAATATTAAACACTTTATAAATAAAATCATATGTACATCTAGATGGGCAGTTTGCTGTCAACAGGAACAATTTCCCTCCCAGAGTGCATTTGACAAGGACTGGAGGCAATTAAAACTGCCACTGTGATAAGCCCTCCCTCACCTCTCCCACCCCCATCCTACCCTTACCCCACATACATACACAGAAATACTATGCAGCTGAAAGACAAGATAAAAATATGAAGTCTGCTGAAATGTAGCAGATTATCATGTTAAACATAGTAAATCAGAGGGAGAAGGACAATCAACAGATTATCTCACACATCTGTGAGATAGAGAGAGAGAAAGCATTTAGAGAGTATCAAACATTTAACTTAGAGTCCAAAACACAGACCACCAATCACCACACAGTGGGTGGGGCTGACAATGAAGATGGGAAATATAAGTAACTAAGTAATTTAATACCTATTTGATGGTGGTGGTGCGGGGGAGAGTAGTTAACTCTTTTATCAGTACTGTAAATATTAACACTACTGTAAATTGTTTACTATTGACTAATATTTCACCTATAGTTGAGAAAATCATTATTTAAATTATAATAATATAATTTTTAAATAATTCAATTCTAAAAAGGGAAGAAGAAAACTCCAGATTGGGTAGGTTAAAAACATAGTCACAATTGGTGAATTACAAAAGTTCGAAGATAAACTCATACCTGTCTATCTAGTTCAAGATTCTGATTTCTTTTTGCAGAATAATCTTTTAGGAGTCAGTAGAAACCATCAAGGTACATGAAGCATTTCACAGAGCATACTTTAAATGCCAAGTACCCAAATCCTTGTCTGACATGAGGACTTTTCAAATGGTCCTCCATTAGTTTAAAATATCACATTGTGGTCACTGCAGAGTTCTGCCACAATCTGCAGTGCAGATGAATGCATAACGACTTAAAAAGTTCATATCATGGTGGCACATCTGACAATATGGATCATAAATGACTGTGTTCAAAGCAATCTGTTTTAAAATCACCAAGTTTTATAAAGCACAATGATAAAAACAATTATTACAGGAAAAGTGACAAGTTCAGGGACAAGAGGAAACAGGTACGTGGTTTCTAAAGAAATTTCTCCAGGTTTCTTCCATTTTTTTTAAATTCTGGTGATGAGTGATTTTGTCAATAAGAAAAATAAGAATCCAATAATAATCAATGTAATCCTACATGTGTCCAATATTATATTTATTTTTAATAGATCTTAAAATTTCTTATTTTGCTGTCCTTTGGGGATGTTTTCTACTATCCTTTCAACCAACATACTAATTCTGTCTCCTGATTCATCATATATATATTATTCATCATATCATGTACATATATGAGATTAATATATATGCATATATAGTTTTTATCTGTTCTTTAGCTTTATGAGATCTATTGGAATTTTCTTATATCATGTTTCATTGCTATAATTTTGTTTTCTTCTTGTATTGTTCTCCAATTTCAGTGACCACTATTATGACTGTGGCTTTGAAGAATATTCCAGACAGTTTGCTTAATTCTGTTGCATAAAAACTTTTCCCAGGTTTTTGTTTCAATTCATCAACCAGAGTCCCATCATTTTGTTTGATGTTCTATATTTATTTCTTTGTATTAAGCTAAACACTCTTATCTCCCAGACCAGAATCAGTGTCCTTGTGCTATAACAGAAGCCAATGATTTGATCTTGAATTTTAGGATTTCTATAGTTGTAGAGGCTAAAGTTTCATCATCAATAAGGATAACTAGAACTTTCAAAACAATTGTGGGCTGATCACCCAAAAATCTGTTTTGTAAGAGGAGGCACTTAGAAAGTAGGTTGATGCTATAGATTGACAAAGTTAAGAGACACCCTATGTGCTGCAGCTTCTGCGCGGAAGCAGCTGTAACCACTCTTATTCCCATGTTTATTCCTCTCACAGAAGTTTCTAGGAGGACACAGGCTGCAACCAATCCTTCAGCTGCAGATCAACCTAATCGCAACATGTTGTTTCTGCACTTTCCACCCTTAGCTCAGACAGAAGCCAAACAGCAAGGGGTATTACTGATGGTTGCATTTAGAGGAAGACTGCTTAGAAGACTGCTTAGAAGACTCTTGAGCCCAAGCATAAAGGAACTGTATCTTTCAGGGATCACAGAAGATGGCTTAAGACAGGTCCCGGCAAAAGCTTTGCCTTAAACCTACATCCACTAAATTCCTCGGAATTTTCCTACAATGTATGATCTTTCCAGAACCCTTGAAGGTAGCTGAAGGCAAGACCCTAGAGACATATGATATATCAACCTACTCCCAGGTCATTACACAGAACACAAAATTTGCTTACCTTAGTTGTATTGTCCTGTTACCATGTTCATTTTCAGTCAGCAAAGTATTGTCCTGACCAGAAGCCTTAAAAGCTCATGATAGAAGGGTGGGGTGGGGGGAAACCTTTGACCTGGCATTATGCATCCAAGACACCAGAGTAGACCTCTAGCTGCATCTCAGTTTCTTCTGAGACTCTATTTCCTTCTTGCTGTTCTGTTGAAGTTCCTGTTCCAACAAATACATTCTCGACTTCAGTCACTGCCAACTTCACTAATCTTGGTTCCCCCAAGTCCTTTCTCCACAGGAGGAAGTTCCCTTTCCCCACATCCTAATGAATATATGCCCATCTCTGGTGAAACTCCAAGTGCTTAGGCATGGGGAAAACATTATGACCTTCAGTTCTCAGGAGCAGATTTCAAAGGTCTCCTGACGTTCCGGTAGGAACATCTCATGCTTTATTCCACTACTGTTATGATTTCTCTCACCATTCTTTGTTGAAATGCTAATTTGAAAATCCCCCTTTCCCCCACATACACCCCAAGTCCCCAAAGGCAGTGCTATAGTACAACTGTAGCTTTGTGTCTGTGGTGGAAAGGTCACTTCATAATACCACAAAGTCATCATATTCCTTCGTTCTCCAGTTAGAATTATTTGAATAAAATGTTCCAAGGCAGAGCTTTTGCAGCAAGGAGTGTGAATGTTGCTGTACTTAGAATAATGATGCTAATATAAATGATGTTTACAGGGTTTTTCAAATAGAATAAAAAGAATAAACTCAACTTCAGGTTTCCAGTAGTAGTAGATTTTTACGAATGATTTTTTAAAAGTACTTGATGAAAAAAAACTCCAGCGCACTCAGAAAACAAAGTAAGTGTGAAAGAGGTACTTTTAAAAATGAATGTAAGTACATCATTTTAAATTCTGGCTTCTAAAGCAGCTTCTCAATTAATTCATTGTGATAGGAAGAACTTTATGTTGATAATCAGAGAAAAACAATTTTCCATTGGAAAGAACAGTAGTCATTCTTTGTGGATGAGACATAAAAATCCCACTATATAGATTTTCACAAAACCATAATGACTTTTACTAAGAAAGATATTATTTGGATGATACTAGACCTTCTTTTCCCATTTCTGCTCTTAGTAAGGATCAATTGCACTTACTAGGTAAAGCTTTTCCAGGAAAGCTGAATCAACTTTCTTGGTAACCTTCAACTTGAGACACTGAAGTTGATTTATATAATTTACAGAGATTCCAGCTTCTATTAAACCATTTCTGTGAAATTGTAATAGTAAGAGCTAATTATTTTTATTCAATTGCTGTTGAGAATACAGTCAAGTGTATACATATGCATATACATATACATGAGCACATACATATATACATCATTGTTCTCGCATACTAAATTCTCACGCACTGAAACTTCTCAAAGTTTAAATATACCTTAATACATTGAATATACCCTCAGCAGTGGCATAAGTGTAAAACACATTTATGTGACAGTGTAAATTATAACAAGATTTTCAGAATGGCTCATTCCTTTGCTGTATTTTGTCCTTTAGGTATTAAACTATAGTTATTTCATATAAAGTCAAGTGATACCAATAGCTACACATTTATTATTTCCCATTTAAAATAAATAAAATGGCACAATATATACTAGAGTAAGTCAAATTCTGTGACATAGATAGGTATTTAAATATCTCATTTAGAAAAATAAACGTAGACCCCAAGTTATAATGCCATGATAGACTGAAATATCCTGACCTTTAAAACAAGATTTTCTCATGACACTTAAGTAATGACTTCTACCCCATTCATGCTACTAAAATGATGGATTATGGATGTAAAGCTGATTTTAATATCCATTCACATACATTAACTCCTAGGTATATAGGTATGAATTATATAAAATGGGAAAGAGAAAAGATACACCTATATTGCTATTATCCCTATTAACTTAGACCAAATAATCTAACTTGTGCAGAATATAATTTAGTTATTGATATCTTTATCTCAGGACTTCATATTTATATTCATAAATTATAGTTCAATGTATATCACTAATAATAACTTTTAAAAATCAGCAGATGAAGGTGCTTATTCATTATTTTAAACAAATATTTACTTTATGGATAATTTAATTAGTCTACAAAACCAATGCTAGAGCTAGAAAAACGTCACAGTCAGAAATACATACTAAGTCTTCCGGAAAAAATTAGAGTTGGAGTAGCATAGATAAAAAATTACAAAGCTGAGTTCAGTAACTGTGAAGTAAAATAAAAATTAGAACCCCAGGGAAAAATGTATGTGGATATAAACCTATCCCATTTCAAATTTATATTTTAGTTATATATTATAATAAATAATAAAACAATGCATCAAATTAGGCACCCTGTGATGTACTGCAATTGTGCAAATATTAATATCAATTAAGAAAAGTAATCAAGATCTTATCTTTGGTAATCAAAACAAAATTAAAAATAAATTTTAAAATTCAAGAAAAAAAATAAATTCCAGTTCCACTGCATTTTCTAGTGTCCTTATACTTTCACTTAAGAAAGAAGAATCAAGCTATCTTTAAGTTTATTCAGCAACCTTGGGACTTTATTTTTATGATAATCTTTGCATTCAAAAATTTTTGAGCGTTTTTCTGTAAACTAAAATATTGTTTTCACAGGAATTCATCAATATGAGAGCATTATTCTCCAACAATAACAATCAAGCTGGAGCTTGACTTCACCACTCAAATAAGAATTGGTTTTCTAATGGAAAAGTGCACGATGATCATGTTGATGGCATTTCTGAACAAATCCACTACACAACGCAAGATACAGAATCAACTCTTCATGTTGTCAGATTTCTTCACAAACAGTTCCTAGAAGCCACTTGTTCAATAGTTTTATTTACTTCTGCGTTTCTTTTAACTTAGCACTGTAGCACTGCAGCACTGTTCCCCTACTGTTCATCAATTTGCGGGTACAGCAATGTCTCCATTGGGAGACTTGTGGTTACTGTGTTTGGCAAAATCAGTAAAATTACCATTTAATATAAATAATAATTTATTTATTATTTATTTTTGGTTTGGGGGTGGAAACTTGGTTATGACCAGTACTTACTCCTAGCTCTATATTTCTGGCAAGACCCAGAGAACCACATGGTGTTCCAGGGAATGAATCCATATTAGCCACATTTGGAATAAATTCCCTGCCTATCAGTTGTACTATCATTCTGGCCTCAGCCATATCTTTATTTATAATATTTCAGGGCTCCAACCTGAGTCGGCCACATACAAGGCAAACACACTACCTGCTGTACTATCACTCCAGCCCCCTTCAAGCACTGTTTGAAAAAAAAATAAAAACAAAAACTATACTTATTCTACAATAGTTTATTTAAGTCTATGAGAGTACATAAGTGTTCACATTAAACAAAGTATTCCAAATTAGTTTATCTGTAAGAATTATTTTCTCAAGTGTTTCTTTTACTTTATTTGCAAAACATACCAAGCATTTGAATTTTCTTTGTTATAGTTGTCTCTCTTGAATTCAGATTATGGTATGATTTGGAACAATGATTGTGCATCAAGCTATGTCTGTCTTTGAAATGAAATTAAAATATATGTGACTTGGCTATCTAAAACCTGGTAAGTGATGATCAGGCTGAGCTGGGATGGAAAACATATGTGGTGGTATGCAAGCTTTTCAATGGCAGCTCTTAAGCTATAGATGACTCTGAACCAGTGATGTGAGCTGCAAGAACTAATACCTGAATTTCAGGTTAGAGGTCTGGTGGGAATGGTTTCATGAGCCATGGTATTATCTCACCAACCATATCCCATAAGAACCACAATTTAGCCCCTTATCCTGAACTTTCAAAGGGAAGCCTGACCACCCAAACCACATTAGACCAATAATACATTAGCCCCTACTCCAACTAATATTTCCTCCAGCAGAGTAATAGCTGCTGAGGACAGAATTAGTGAGCTCCAAGATGAGGTGCATAGAAACTCCAGAAACAGCACATATGGAAAAGAGTCTCAAAATCAACCAACAGATGACAAGAGAATAGTTGGATGAACTGAAGTAGTACAACATAAGATGCATTGGAATACCAGGGAAATAGGAAGAAAACTCTGATGAAGAAGCAACTGCCAAAGTGATCCGTGTTGAGAAGTTCACAGAGCTGAAGAACACATGCATCCAGATCCAGGAGACCTGAAGGGTACCAGCTAAAAGAAATCCAAATAGCAATACTCTAAGACACATCCTAATCAGAATGACAAAAACCATAGATAGAGATATAATAGTGAAAGCATCAAGATAAAAGAATACAATTCTTTATAAAGGATCATCCTGAAGATTTATAGCAGGCCTATCTGATAAAAGCTTCTAGGCCTGAAGACAGTGGTGGGATATAGTGAAAAACATTCAATGAAATGAACACCTCACCAAAAACACTTTACCCATCTAGACTCATTTATATTTGAATAAACAACACACAGCTTCACAGACAAACAACAACTCAGGAACTTCATGGACTCAAAAACTAAATGGGCTACTTTAAGACAAAACAAGCCTCTCAAACACACCAAACTCCTGCAGAAAGCTAGGACAAAACCCCAATAGCAATAATCTAACACAATGTCAATGGGCTAAATGCTCCAATTATGAGACACAAAAAGGTAGGATGGGTAAGAAAATTTAATTCAACACTCCACTGCCTTCAGGAAACACAGTTGAGCAATCATATCAAACACATACTCGAAGTCAAAGATTGGAAAACAATTCCACAGGCAAATAACGTTCTCAAAGAAGCTAGGGTGGCCATAGTGGTCTCAACTATATAAACTTCAGGTTGAAGAAGGATATGAGACAGTGAAGGTCATTTCTTATTGAACAAAGGATCTGTACTTCTGCTAGAATGGACACTCCTACACTCCTGATGATTACTTGCTCCTAATGAGGAAGCAGCAAAATACTTAACGTGACTGCTAATATACTTGAAGAAAGACATAAATAGCAAAACAACAGTAGCTGAAGATTTAAACAAAAAGTTTGTCACATCTTTACAGATCAGCCAGACAAAAAGTCAGCAAGGATATACTTTATTTGATGAAGGAAATGGAAGAGAGTGGTTTAGTAGATACATACATGACTTTTCATGCCCCCCCCCCCGCCCCCAAAGCTGAATACACATTCTTCTCCAGTGCAAATGGGACATTCTCCAAGAGACACCACATATTGGACCACAAAACTTACCTGCATAAAATCAGAGGATAGAAATAGTTCCAAGTTTTGGGCTGGAGAAAGCACAGCAGC
This sequence comes from Sorex fumeus, assembly GCF_029834395.1. Classification (NCBI taxonomy): domain Eukaryota; kingdom Metazoa; phylum Chordata; class Mammalia; order Eulipotyphla; family Soricidae; genus Sorex; species Sorex fumeus. Next base: position 490,782 of record NW_026606075.1, on the reverse strand, counting down.
AAGTGCATTTGCCTTGCACACGGCCAACCTGGGTTCGATTCCCAGCATCTCATATGGTCCCCTGAGCACTGCCAGGAGTAACTCCTGAGTGCAGAGCCAGGAGTAACCCCTGTGCATCGCCAGGTGTGACCCAGAAAGCAAAAAAAAAAAAAAAAAAAAAAAGAAAAAAAGGAAAAAAAGGAAAAAAAGGAAATAGTTCCAAGTTTTATTCAGACAATGATGCACTAAAAATAGAAATTAATCAGACTCAGAACAGAGAACCAAATCAAACACCTGGAAATTAAATACCTCACTACTGAAAAAATAGTATCATAGAGAGTAAATTAAGATTCCTGGAAACAAATGAGAATGAAGACAGTTGCTACCAGAACTTGTAGCAAAAATGGTGATAGGAGGAAAATTTATAGCTCTTCAAGCATTTATCAGAAAGAAAGAGCCCACATCAATAATTTAAGCTTAAGATCTTGGAAAATGACCAACAAAAGTAGCCCAAACCAGGCAGAAAGAAGGAAATAATAAAACTTAAAGCAGAAATTAATGATCTGTAAACCAAAAGAAAAACCATACAAAAATCAATAAAACTAATAGATGTTTGGGAAAAAATAAGGTCTAAATAACTAGCATAACACAGAAAGGAAAAGAGTGAAAGAACTTTGATAACTCAAATCACAAATGAAAGGGGGACATCACAATAGAGACCACAGAAATTTAAAGCTCATCAGAGATTACTTTGAAAGTCTTTATGCCATGAAACAAAAACTAATCTCAAATAAATGGATAAATATATAAGTTCCTATAATGTCCCAAGGCTGAACCAAGAAGATTTGGAATACCTAAATAGACCTATCACTACCAAGGAAATAGAAATGCTAATTAAAAGTCTTCCCCAAAACAGCAACCCTGGTCATATAGTTTACTAGTGATCTCTTTCAAACCTGTAAAGAGGATCTACACCTGATCCTTTTCAAGCTTTTCCAGGAATTTGAAGAAACAGAAACATTTACAGTTTCTCTGAGGCATACATCACTCTAATGCCAAAAAGAGACAGAGACACCACAGGGGGAAAAATTAATTACAGGCCAATTTACTTGATGAACACAGATGTAAAGATCCTCAACAAAGTACTAGCAAATAGAATCCAATGACTTATAAATAAGATCATACACCACAACAAGTAGAATTAATACTGGGGAAGCAAGGATGGTGTCTTGCAAGTTAATCAACATAAATCACCATATCAATAAAAGAAAACATAAGAACCATATGATCACAACAATAGACTCAGAGAAAGTACTTGACATGATCCAGATTAATGATAAAAAATCTCAATAAAGTGAGAGTTGAAGAAACTTTCCTTGATATAGTCTAAGTCATCTACCACAAGCCCACAGAAAGCATTAGTTTCAATGGGGGAAAAACTAAAAGCCTTCCCTCTAAGTATGGGAACAAGACAAGGCTGTGCCTTGTTCTATTCAATATAGTACTCGAAGTACTTGCCATCACAGTTAGGCAAGAAAAACTTATTAAGGGTCTCCAGATAAGAAAGGAAGAAGTCAAGCTCTTATCATTTGCAGATGACATTATACTGTACATAAAAAATCCTAAAGTCTGCACAAAAGCGCCTATAAACAATAGGTTTGTATAGTAAAGTGGCAGTTTACAAAATCAATACCCAAAAGTCCATGTCTTTACCTCCCTATATATGAATAAAAAGAAAAGAAAGAGATATATTTTTTAAAAAATATTCTTGTTTTTTCTGGCAGCTATTTTGTATCAGAAAATCAAGTAACTTGGAATCAGCTTAATTAAATAGATGAAGGATCTGTACAAAGAAAACTACAAAACACTACTTTCAAACTAGATTTCGAGGAAATCTAGTTGCATCTTCTGTCCATGGATTCAAAGGATTGACTTAGTCAAAATTGCAATACACTTCAAAGTATTATACAGATTCAGTGTAGTCCTTATAAGAATACCCATGACATTTTTAAGAAATAGTAAAAAATAACTACTAAAATTCATAGGAACAATAAGCTCTCATGAATAGCTAAAGCAATCCTTGGAAAAATAAAATGAGAGGCCTCACAATTCCCAACTTCAAAATGCACTACAAAGTAGTAGTAATTAAAACGCCATGGCATTGGAATAAAGATAGGCCTGCAGACCAATGGAATAGAGTTGAATATCTATACACATGGTGGATCATGTCCACCTGCCCACATAGCAAATTCCACAGGATGGATATGTCATTCCCAATGTTCTGTCTTCTGAAATCTGATATGCCATTTCGTCGGTAAAGAAGCAAAAAGCACCCAGTCCAGACAAGGTCAGACCCGAACACCTGAAGAACCTGCCGCAAGTACTCATCAGTACACTGGTTTGGCTCTTCACACGCTACCTGTCTGAGTGCAATGCTCCGACCCAATGGAAAACCAGTAGGACTGTACTACTGTACAAGAAAGAAAACATCACAACATTGGCAACTATCGTCCAATCAGCCTGTTGTCTGTCACATACAAACTGTTTACTTGAGTCATTTTGAATAGGATTGGCAGAACACTACATGATGTACAACCATGCAAGCAAGCTGGATTCTGCAAAGGTTTCAGCACTATCATCCATATGCACACAATAACCAAGCTGATTGAGGTTTCTCGGGAGTTCAAGATGCCGCTCTGTCTAATATTCATTGATTTAAAGAAGGCCTTCTATTCTATTGAGATTGAAGTGGTCATCGAGGCCCTAGGCAAACAGGGTGTTCAAACTCAGTACATCAGGATACTCTGTGAGCTGCATTGCTGATTCACTATCAGAATCTCACCATTCTACAAGGAAGTGATAATCCATGTCAAGAGAGGGGTTCATCAGGGTGATACCATTTCACTGAAACTCTTCAGTGCCACCCTCGAGAACGTCATGGATGACTGGAATGGGAAGGAATGGGAGTGAATATAGGTTGGCCACTACACCACCTCCACTTCGCTGATGACATTGTTCTCAAAACACCAAACATTAGCCAAGAGGAACAAATGCTGGTCACTTTGACCATGAGTGTGGAAAGGTCCAACTACAGCTGAATCTCACAAAGACAATATTTATGAGAAACAGTCTCGTTCCTTACTTTCCATTTGCTCTCAATGGAATGAACATTTCCGAATGCAACAGGTCGAGAAGTCAACATGACAAATGACCTGGCACCTGAGTTGTGCAAGAAGAAGAGAGCAGCTTGGAATGCCTTCAAGAGGATCAAAGAAATAGCTAAGAGGATGAAGAACCTCTGGCTCTGAGCACATCTCTTCTCTTCCACTGTTCTTCCTGCATTAACATACACCTCAGAGACTTGAGCCCTATGAAAACAGATGAGAATGCTATTCATGTATCCCAAAGAGGGATTGAAAGAGTTATACTTGGAGTATCATGCATCACTCAAATGAGAGAAAGAATCTGGAGTTCCAACCTCCATCTATGGTTGAGAATCAGGGACGCTGTCTTGTTTTTCAAGGTGTCGAAGATCAGATGGGCTGGACAAGTAATGCGATTTGGAGATGACTGCTGGACTAGAGCCATTACTGACTGGATTCCACGGAATGTCAAAAGATCACATGGACACCCACCTACAAGATGGTCAAACTTCTTCTTCAAGACCCTGAAATTTGAGGCTTTTCTTGTTCCTAGATCGAGCAGATGCCATTGGGCTACACTAGCAAGCAAAAGGGACGAATGGAGATATTACTGGTGCCCTCTCGAGCAAATGGCTGAGTAACAGAATGTCAAGTGATCAAGAGATCTGGACACAGATCCTCAAATAAATGATCACGTAATCTTTGGCAGAAGAACAAGAAATGTAAAGTTGAGCATGGAAAAGCTCTTCAACAAATGGCGCTGGGAAAATTCAACAGCTACATGCAAAAAATAAACTCAGATATTCTCCTAATGCCAGGCACTAAAGTTAAATAAAAATGGATTAAAGACTTCAATGTCAGATCTGAATCCATAAGGTACATGGAGGAAAACATAGAGATCTTTTAAAGACATCTTTATAGATGACATCACTGACCAAGCAAATGGAAGCAAAGATTAAACAAATGGGACTATGTTAAACTAAGAAGTTTCTGAACCTCAAAAGAAATGATGACCATGATACAAAGACAACCCATGGAATGGCAAAAAAAAATATTTATCTAATACCCATCTCATAAGGGGTTAATATCCAAGATTTATAAAGCACTGATAGAACTTAACAAAAAAAAGTCCTTGAATCCCATCAAAAAATGGAGAAAAGAGACAAACAGAAACTTCCTCAAAGATTACAAATGGCCTAAAGGCTTATGAGAAAAATGGTCTACATCACTAATCATGAAGGAGATGCAAATCAAAGAAAACAATGGGATATCATCTTACATTTCAGAGACTGGCACATGTCAAAAAGAACAAAAACATCTGATGGGGAGAGAAAGGGCCTTTCATTGACCACTGATGTGAATGCCAATTGGTTCAGCCTTTTTGGAAAACAATTTGAACATTCTTAAAAAAATGAATATTGAGACTCCACATGATTCAGCAATGTCGCTCGTGGGAATATACCCTAGGGGCCCAAAATCACAATGCAGAAAAGTGATCTGTTCGCCTCCTATGTTCATTGTAGTTATTCACAATTGCCAGAATCTGGAAACAACCCAAGTGACTGAGAACAAATGAATTAATAAAGAAACCATGGTATACTTTTGCAGCTGTAGGGAGATTGAAGTTATGAAATTTTCTTGTAAATTGATACGCATGAGTGTATCATGCTGAGTAAAATGAGTCCGAAGGAGAGAAGCAGATGTAGATTGATTGTACTCATTTGTGATATATAAAAAAAAGTATCAGACTAATACCCAAAGACTGTAGAAACAAGGGCCAGGAGGATTGGTCCATGGTTGGAAGCCTGCCTCAAGTGCTGGGGGAGGGAACAGTTGAGATAGAGAAAGGACCACAATGAAAGGCGTATCTGGAAGTAACCCCTCTGGATGGGACATGTATGCTGAAAGCGGGTAAAGGAAAAGACATGATCGCCTCTCAGTGTCTGTATTGCAAACCATAATTCCCTAAATTAAGGGAGGGGAGAGAGAGAAATAGAGAGGGGAAGAGCGGTGCTTCCCACAGAGGAAGGCTGGAGGAGATGGGAGAGGTGGTGGTGTCGAGAGGGTGACTGAGGACATTGTGGTGGGAAAAATAAAAAACAGAGAATCTATGCATACACTAAATATATACACTAAGTAGTACTATCCAGTTCTAAGAAAGAATAAAATCATGCAATTTTCAGCAACATGGGTTGGATGAATGGAACTGAGGATATCATAATAAGTGAAATCAGTCAGAAAAAAGGGATTGATATAGACTGTTCTCTCTTATAAGTGAGACTTGAAGAGACACAGCAAAGTTATAACAAAGGAACAAATGTGAAATAATAGAACATTCACACAATTGACTTGGTAGTGGGGGAGAGATGGCATTGGGATCCTTGGAGAAGGAAAATGAATACACTGATAATGGATACAGTTCTGGAATTATATGAATGAGAAACCATCATTTACATTATTATAAACCATGGGATTTTAATCAATAAAAATTAATTAAAATTGTAAAGGAAAGCAAACCTGATAAACAATGCTATATTTTCCTGAGAGTAAAATATGTCCTGTGTTTGCCCTGACATGCACCTCACAATAATGAATACAACAACCTCCAGAAAAAATGAATTATTTCATGTATTTTGCGCATATGTTTTCCCAGTCTTTAAATTGTTTAATGTAGTTTACTAATCATATCATAAGGGGAACACATGAATAATTTATCTGATGGAGGCAAAATAAGGATGAGGATCTAATAAATACATAAAACATTTTTCTTTTGTGAATTGAAAAACATTAAAATGCAAAAAAAGAACCATTTTATATTTTAAACCTATCAACATTCTATTTCAACATACTTCAAAAGTGTGATTATTTCCAAGTAGCCCATTTTGTTTGCTCTTATAGCCGTCTGAGTGGTACAGGTAGAGCACAGGTAAGGAATTGCAAATGACTATTAAATTTCCAAGTTAATTTTTTGAGACTGTGCATCTCCTTCCCTATTGGTACTAGTCAAAAAAATAGTGATAAGTATTAAACTTTGAAAAATAAGCCATTTTTGTTCCCATGGACTGCATTTTTAGTAAAACGTGTTCTGAAATACAGGCATTTTGGAAGCTCAGTGGCTGATGGGAAGTATAAAGTCTTAAATATATGCAAAATGATTTTTTTTCTACTATTGATTTATAACTTAAGAGAGAAATGAATATCATGGTTAAGGCACTTTTGACTACATGGAGTTTGAGTTTGAGAAACTGATGAATCCTGACAAATTGAACTGTAAGAGAAGTGACTTCAGGATTCAGTTGAGGAATGGGCATTTCTGAGCATTTTACTGAGCTGCTCCAAATAATCAAAGTAAAACTTCTGGTGATGGTCAAAAGGAAAACTTTCTGACAATAAAATCACATTAACATAAAGAAAGCACAGCAGTATTCCAAGAAAGAATAGAGAACAGTGAATGTTTTTGACAACCCCAATCAGGGTATTTGGGATTACTAACACAATAACAGCGAAAAGTGCTGTCAATCAGGCTATTTATACAAGGTCTGAGCAAAGATTGTGACTAAAAGAACATCCAACAAGTTGAAATTTATATCTGTGTCAACTATAAAATAACTAACACAAAGCAAAAGAAAGCCAACGGGGAGAAAGTGGAAAGCAAGTAAATTAAAATGCATCTAGAAAAAGTGAGCTGATCCATAATCTATCATATGAGCAAGTCTTAGCTTGCCATTTATCTTCACTTTCCATTAGATCTTTTCTTCTCTTTTTTTTTTCATTTTGATAAAATAGAGCATTAAGAGGAAAGTGTCAGAGATTCTGGAAATTTCTTTCTCACTTAGGAGAGACTAACAACCTGGGGAGTAAAGAAAACTGACGAGTGATCTGAATTGGCATAAGGCAGGGATGCAGAGATTGATTAAGCAATGGTCCTCTGTGGAAGTGTGAATCTGTCTTTAAAATTTTAAATATGCATACAAATCACATGGGGATCAATTAGAAATGTAAGTTTTAATTCAGTTAGTCTTAAGTTCCCATGCCTGTATTTATAAAGAACTCCCAGGTCCCATGATATAGAGAACTCCCGGTAAATGACTGTCTTGTACTGTGAGAGAATAACTTAATCACTTAATCACTTAATCACTTAATCCCCGTTATTCGTCAATTTATTCGAGCGGGTGCCAGTAACGTCTCCATTCATCCCGGTTGCGTGCTAGCGTAGCCCAATGGTATCTGTTCGTTTTAGGAACATGTAGAGCCTCAAACCGATCATTTAGGGTCTTGACGAAGAAGTCTGACCATCTTATAGGTGGACGTCCACGTGATCTTTTGATGTCTCGTGGAATCCAATCAGTAATGGCTCTAGTCCAGCGGTTGTCTGTAAACCTCATTACCTGTCCAGCCCATCTGATTTTTGATGTCTTGGCAAATGAGACAGCGTCTCTGATTCTTGAGCGTTGACGAAGATCAGAACTCCGGATTCTATCTCTCATTTGAGTGAATCGTGATATTCCAAGCATAGTTCTTTCGATTCCTCTTTGAGAGACCTGAATAGTGTTCTCATCCTGTTTTCGTAGGGTCCAGGTCTCTGAGGCATATGTTAATGCAGGAAGAATAGTGAAATCAAAGAGATGTGCTCGTAGCTGGAGGTTCTTTGTCCTTTTAGTTATTTCTTCAATGCTCTTGAAGGCATTCCAAGCCGCTCTCTTCCTCCTGCATAACTCAGGTGCCAGGTCATTCATCATGTTGATTTCTCGACCTAAGTATATATAACTGTTGCATTCGGAGATGGTGGTTCCGTTGAGAGCGAATGGAGCGTCAGGAACAAGGCTGTTTCTCATAAACATTGTCTTCGTAAGATTCAGCTGTAGTCCGACCTTTCCACACTCACGGTCAAAGTCCGCCAGCATTTGTGCCGCTTGGCTGATGTTTGGTGTTATTAAAACTATGTCATCAGCAAAGTGGAGGTGGTGTAGTTGCCAAACATCTATCTTCACTCCCATTCCTTCCCATTCCAGTCGTTGCATGATGTTCTCGAGGGTGGCACTGAAGAGTTTCGGTGAAATGGTATCACCCTGCCGAACCCCTCTCTTGATATGGATGATTACTTCTTTGTAGAATGGTGAGATCCTGGTAGTGAATCCGTAATACAGTTCATGGAGGATCTTGATGTATTGAGCTCGGATGCCCTGATTGCCTAGGGCTTCCATGACCGCTTCCATCTCAACAGAATCAAAGACCTTCTTTAAATCAATGAATGTTAGACAGAGTGGCATCTTGAACTCCTGAGAAACCTCAGTGAGCTTGGTTATCATGTGAATATGGATGATGGTGCTGAATCCTTTGCGGAACCTGGCTTGCTCGCATGGTTGTCCTTCATCTAGTGTTCTAACAATCCTATTTAGGATGACTCGAGTGAACAACTTGTAGATGACAGACAATAGGCAGATTGGGCGATAGTTGCCAATGTCATGGATGTCTCCCTTCTTGTACAGCAGTACTGTCCTTCTGGTTTTCCATTGGGACGGAACCTTGCATTCAGGCAGGTAGCATGTGAAGAGCCGAGCCAATGTATTGATGAGTACTGACGGCAGGTTCTTCAGGTGTTCAGCTCTGACCTTGTCTGGGCCGGGTGCTGTTCATTTCTTTACAGACGAAATGGCATGTCGGATTTCAGAAGGGAGAACATTGGGAACGACATATCCATCCTGTTGAATTGGGTATGTTGACAAGTCGACATGCCTATTGAAGAGATTTCACTAGAAGTCATGGATAATCTTCTCCATTACCATTCTGGAGGATGTGATAGATCCATCAGGAAGTCGGAGGGCAGTTATCTTGGTCTTGTAGTTGGCGAAGGACAGGCGGGCGTAACGAATACTTTTCCCGGCTTCTGCCGCATCTACCAGCACTTCTGCTCTTCTCTCTTTGAGGTCTTCCTTGATCTCTGCACTGCTTTGCGAGCTCGGATGTTTGCTTGCAGTTGCCTGAGGCATGCACGAAACCACGTTGGCAAATAAGCTCAAGAGTTTTTGAAGACAGGCATTTTTGTGTGGATATCTCTCTCTTGGCATTCCTCACACAATCATGGAGGGGCTGAACCCGTCAATCATATTCCTCTTCAGTATTATCAATAATGGCATCTTCCCATGTTGCCGCAATAGTGCCAAAGAGCTCCCAGTTGGTGATTGTTCTGGGAGTTCTCTTTTTAAATTTTCCAGCCCTTTCTCCCCTCTCTGTGAAGTATAATTTTGCACAAAGGAGACGGTGGTCCGATCCCGTTCAGAATTTTGGGACAACAGCGACATCAGTCAGGCAAAACCGTTGATTGAATATGATGTGGTCTATTTCATTGTGGAATCGTCCACCGGGAGACTCCCATGTCCATCGTTTAGATTTGACTTTCTGGAACTGTGAGTTACCATGGATGGTCTTAGTCGACATGATGAACTCAGACAGTCTCTCACCCTGTTCATTCCATTCAAGGCCATGGGTCCTGATGTGAAGTTCTTCAGCTGATCTCGGTCCTATCTTGGCATTAAAATCACCCACAATGATCTTGTAGAATGTGTGCTCTTCTTTATAGAACTTCTCCAGCTCCACGTAGAACTTCTCAATTTCTCCTTCATCATAATTAGATGTTGGTGCGTAGACAACGAAGATAGAAACTGCTGGCAGTGAGCCACGTTTACTGTAAATAGTGCCACATCTATTGTCAACATAAACGTCCGATTCGGGTTGTTAGGCATTCGAATGATGCTTATGGCCAAGTTTGTGTTGACAAGGACACTGACACCTCTTTTATTGCATGTTCCGAGGAACAATTCTTCTCCAGTGCCTACAACGGCATGATGAGATTGGTGCCTTCTTGTCTCGATCAGACCAATGATGTTGTACTTGATCTTTCATGCTTGTACCATCAGGTCCTCGATGGATGCATCTGATGCTAGCATACATGCATTGAATGTACAGACGATCATTTTTGTATTCCTTTGTCGTGGCAGCCTAGTTCAGCCTTGAGATTTTATCGGCCTCTCCTTTCCCATCCTTCTCAATGCTACCATATTGGTGAAGCCTTCAGGGTCAGGTGAATGAGACCCATTGTAATTACTGGTTTTGGCTTATCGAATATACGACGGATAGCTTGTGAGGCTCTGCAGTGCGAGCAGAATACTCTCGGTAGCTTGCCGGGCTTTCTGAGAGGGATAGTGGCTTTTGGGGCGACCTCTAATTGCCCTCGTAGGTGTTACCATATTTGAACCCTATCAAATATGGTACGGCAATTCCGGAAGATGGGTATTTAGAGTCTTATAATGTGTCGCATGGCCGCTTTGTGGCCGCGCGGGTCTGGAAAGCGTTCTGGAGTGTTGCGGCAGCTGGGTCGTGGAGGTAGTGTGTCAGTAGTGGAGGTCTGCCAGTGAGGTATTTATCTGGTTCTGGTAGGAGTATGGTGGGTCTCCTGTGCGCAATCCAATCCCTGGGTCTCTGGTGGTTGGTGGAAGCAGACAGGGCAGGGTAGGGTGGGGTTCCTGATTTTAATCCCTTTGTCACCTGTGGTTGGTGGGAGCAACCAGTGAATCTCTGTCCCTGGGTCCGTTGAGCCTGGAGTCTAAGGTCTCAGAGAGTTCCGTTTATCTTGTTCTGTGGGGCTTCAGTCTTGCATGAGTCTCAACTGAATATGTGTGAAAATATATTTCTATTTCACCATTTAAATTTCCCTTAATTTTTTTCTTTTTCTCCCATCTTAATCATGATCACGAACATCCTGTTATTCGTCAATTGCCTCGAGCAGGCCCCAGTAATGTCTCCTTTGTCCTAGCCCTGAGATTTTTTAAAAAGTACCATATTCAAGGATCTTTCAGAGTTAGGAGAATGAGACCCATCATTGTTGCTGGTATTTGGCATATTGGGTACACCACGGGGAGTTTGCCAGACTCTGCCGTGTGGGCAGGTTACATTTGGTATCCTGCCAGTTTGTAAAAAGTAGGAAAGAGATAATAAGATGTCATAATAAGATGTCTTGTGGCTGCAAATGTGGCTGCACTTTCGGGAGCTGGGTTTTATAGTCTCTGGGTCTTGGCCATTGATGGGATTACATGGGCGCCGAGGGGCCAGTTAGTGGGTGTGACCCCTGCCTACTGGAATTTGGAGGATCTGGGTGGAAGATGCTCAGCCCTGATCCGAGCAGGCTTGGAGATCTCAGCCCCGGGACCCGCATGCCTTTGTTCCTCTGCCGGTACCTTCAAGGGTGTGGAGAGGGTCTCAGCATGGTGGTGGATGGTTCTGGAGGTCTTCAGCTGCTGAAGCCCTGGTCCGGGTGGGGAAGGAAACTCAACCTGCTCCCTCCAAGGGGCCCCAGCGAGGATGGCCAGGCGCGGGGGCAGGAGACTCTCTTAATATGAGACCAAAAGAGATCCACTTGCTACTTTGGCAAGCTTAAAGCAGACTTCAAGATGTTAACCAATACCATAATCATTGCAACAAACTCCAGCAATCAAAAATGTATCATTTTCCTTAATAAAATTCAAGTAATTGCTATTGGGTATAAAGACTTATTTTTCCTTTGTTTGTTTCTATTTTCTTATGGCAGTATTTCACTCTTTTTTTTCATCCCTACTATTGCTAGTACAATTCCCTTTGAAAAGGTAGCACCTCCCAAAGGATTCTTCTGAACCTTGCCAAAATGAACTTATATTTTTACCATGTCGCTTCCTGTTTCCTGGGTACCTACACAACTTTGAAAGATCGGGAAATTAAGAACCGTGTACCCAAACAAAGAAGCAGTCCTCGTCATAGGGACACTCTGTATTTTGAGTCTATCTATGACCAATTTGTCTCTGCATACTCCACATTCATAGAGGGCTGACACACTTATCTCATCCCCCATCAGCATCCTCGTTCTCTAGAATCAATGAGTGGCTTATCATTGAGCATGTTTCCCAAGTTAAGTTAAACAAAAGCCTGTTTGAGGGTTTACTGAAGCATTTGGAAAAGAAGTGCTTTCCTTCACAAATTTTTCTAACTTCCAAGGCAAATTGGTAAGTGTGGTGTATCTGTGTTTTACCTATTAGGAAAAAAAAAACATTTCTAAGAGTGTAGCCAACATAGGTGGTAGTATGCTTAAGAAATAGAGAAACAAATAATAATAATAATTATTATTATTTGCTTTTTTTGGTCATATCCGGCGATACACAGGGGTTACTCCTGGCTCTGCACTGAGGAATTACCACTCAGGTGCTCAGGGGACCATATAGGATGCTGGGAATCGAACCTGGGTGGGCTCGTGCAAGGCAAACATCCTACCTGCTGTTCTGTTGCTTCAGCCCTGGAACAAATAAATTATTAATTACAAATATTCTATAGACATTTTCAAGTTTGAAGATCATTTACCTTTTGAAGCTTTCAATTAGTAAATTAACCGTTATATTTTCCTGCTAAAGCTAATTTAAGTCAATTCCCTTAATGAGAAAAGAAGGTATTTTTTTTTTCATGTGCAATTTATATTCTTCCACCAAACTAGCTTGCATGGACACTTGTTACTTACCACCCATTTGAAGTTCTAAAATCTGTCTCCTTTTTTGGCCCTTAGCATCTATTATGGTATAGAGAAGCACTCTATTCTGATGTTAAACAGAATTTAAGACCCATCCTGGAAATCCATAGAGAATCATTTAATTATGGATTAAAAACCACCACCTAAAACAACCATAGCTTCTTGATGTTTTTGTTTTTATGTTTCATGTCATAACTTTTTTTAAAATTTATGTCTTCTGACTACTTTTTGATACAGTACTGGAGGTCTTTTAATTTTACAGCTGCTAATGCATTCAGCAAGTGGTGGTAGTCTATTAAATATTCAAACAGAAAAAACTCTGGTTTGATTTCTTCTTTTTAATACATTTTATTTTCATAAATTAGTTCACAGTAGTTCATTACAGATAATATTCAAACACCTACCCAACCAGCAAGTATCTTCCCACCACAATAAGAAGGAAGTGCGTAAAGGTTGTTGATTTCATTCAGGGGATCTTTAAGCCCATAAATAAGAGAATACAAGCAAGTATGTTAAAAACAAACACATGTGTGCTGCATTAGGTTCATCAGTAAACTAGAGTATAAGAGATCACACGGCCACAAATGCAGCCATGCACTCCAGGGAAAAATGTGTTGCTCTCTTCTGCGGGTTTTGTTTTATAGACTCTGGATCTGCGTTGCTCTCTACTGCGAGCTTTGTTTTATAGACTCTGGATCTTGTCCACTGATGAGATTACATGGCACGGGGAGCCGTTTGTGGATGTGAGTGCCAACCTACTAGCAAGCTGGGGATCTGGGTGGAGGAGGCCCAGTCCTGATCTGAGCAGGCTTGGAGATCTCAGTCATGGGTCCCGCATATCTGGGTTCCTCTGCTGGTTCCTTAAATGGTGAGACTCGTCCAAATTTGTGGAGGGTGGCCTTGAGCATGGCTGCAGCTGGGTTCTGAAGATTTTTGGCTGCTGTGGCTTTGCTTGGATTGGGGACAGAAACTCAACCCGCCCCCCTCTGAGGGACCACAGTGAAGACAGCCTGGCACAGGGGCAGGAGATTCTGCTTGGAATGATTTCTTTTGTTACTGATAGGTATCCTTTTTTTTATTTGCTTAAATAAGAAGAGAAAAAAAAACAGTTTTCAAAGAAATTACTTTCAAATACAAAAACTCAGCTAATGGTTTGCAAAGATTGTCTTACTGTCATTCAGCATTTATATTTCTTTTCATATTCTTACAATGCAAAATTTCTCATTTGACTTCATTAAATCCGTTTTATTAGATGATGTAAGACTTCAATAGAGTGTATTGCTAAAAACAAAGTAGTTTAAATATCAATTAGTCTCTATAATGTGGTTCTGAGAATAAAATTATACCTAATTTTTAGTTACAAAACCAGATGTCTTCCAGAAGTAGCTCAGTTTGGAAGAATAACAAATCCAGTTTCTTTCTTGGCACCTTCCTACTCTTTTTTTTTCTTTTTGGGTTACACCTCACGATGCACAGGGGTTACTCCTGGCTCATGTACTCAGGAATTACTCCTGGTGGTGCTTGGGGCACCATATGGGATGCTGGGAATCTGAAACCTGGTCAGCCACTTGCAAGGCAAGCGACCTACCCACTGTACTATCACTCCAGTCCCTACTCTGTTGCTCTTAAATTTAGCTTCTTTTGTGTTGAAACTCCTGATTCACTGCAAACTATTTCCAGGAAGTCTTGGGGCTGCTCAAGGAACATAGCAATACATGGAGTAACGAATAACATCACCTCTACCCCATGCGCCCACACTCCTGCCGGCCCCACAAAACTAAAAATTTTAACAGAGGAATAAGTCAAGGCCCTTAAAAATAATCTCCCCACACTTGGAAAGACCATGTTCTCTCATGAACATATGCTTCGTCTCTTTCCCTCTCCTCACATCTTTCTAAGTAAGCTTCAAATAAAACCTATATTGTTTTACTGAAAAGAAATATGATCTATCCAAAATTAAATACTCATTCTGGGAAGGTTAGGAACAATCAAAGAATTGGTAGAACAAAAAACAATAAGAGTTGAAGGTTAAAGGAGGTGTCATAAAAAAAATTAAAAAGCAACCGTGATAGGAAAAAGTTATTTGAAATATATATTTTCTGAAGTTTTTCAACCTGGTAAAATATTTTGTACCCAGCTTGTGGTTTTTAAAATGTTTCCATGAATAGGCATAATTTTAAAAATATGATTAATGTAACAAAATAGGGAGTAAATCTCAACAAATGAGTTTAGAAAGCCAGTCAAGTTTCATATTCCTGCTCTATCCTCCCACTCTCTACTTTCATATGTATTATTTATTGTCATAATTTGCTTATATAAACTCTTACATCTTTTTATCTCACTGTTGGCCCAGATTTCAGTATTTACATTCCAGTTCTTCACTTTCTGGAGCTATCCAAAAGCATACTATAATCATTTTTCTCTCTAGTTCAAATTCAAATCTGTTATTTTTCAGAAAGAAAAATTCTCTATAGAATTTTTTTAAGATTGAGAGTTCCAATAAGTTTTCTGTTACAAATATTTATCCAATGCTCTATTTTTGATGTCTGTTTAAAACTTTACAATGAACTACCATGAATTCCCACTAACCTAACTGATTTTAACAGTTACTATTAGTGATTTAATAGGCTAGTTTTTCTATGTAAATCAGGATATCAATATCTTAAGACAAACTTCCTTTTAAAAGGAGCTGAAAATTACAGATTTTTTTTAAAAAAGGACAAAGGATTGAAAAGGGTACTAATAAGGGGATACCAAAATTATACTGGTTCTTGGATTATAAAACTGAGGAGGATAGGGAATGGGGGGGAAAGAGGGGAAGGAAATGAAGGCAGAAGGGACATAAAAGCAGCAGTGATCAGGGGCCTTGGACACACTGGTGGTGTACAATTAAGGTATATAACTTAACCACATGGGCAACAAAACTGAACCCATGATATCTAACTTCAACAACTAAACATAAAAATGTGCATGTCGGCCAGGTAGACTGGCTGAGGACTTAGGGAGTTTGGGCAGATTGGGGCAAGGGATTTGGCACTGGTGATGGGACTGGTGTTGGAACATTGGGTACCTGAAATTCAACTAGGAAGAGCTTTGTAAATCCCTTAGAAAATGAGAATATTATAACTTCAACCAATGAATGCAACCAAATAATATCACTCCTTATAAAGCACATATATCACTGAAAAAACATATGTAAGATGCATTCATAAATAAATTTGTATTTATAAATACAGTGCATATGGCCTTTATAAACCATATATATAATTTCCATTTAAAATAATTCTTTTAGGCTCCAAAATAAATTTGCTGCAAACCGCAAGAGTTTTCTATGTTAAAAAATACTGCAATTTTGTAGGAATATTAGAATTTTTGTGCCATTTATCTTCTCATGAGAGCTTAACATATAGGATAGTTCCTGGCACCAGCAAGTATTCAATGAACTACTGAAGAATCTATGGCATAATATGCATTTGGATTAGTTTCTTACGATGGTTTCATCCAAGCTATTCAAGTCTGAATACAGAGATGATTGAATGTCAAGCTACTAATTTTCCAATTGCATCAATCACTATTCATTTCTTCTTCATAAAATAGAATGAAATAGTCCCCTAATACCCATTGACTCCTAATCTCCTTGTCACTCCTACTGATTCTGTCTTGTCAGTGAAAATAAAGTTGTTAAATAATCAATGACCTTGACATCAAAATTTAAATCAATGACATTTTTAAATGTGTACTCGAAGGATTACTGGCCATAGACTTAGCTGAATAAGAAAGAATACTCATCTGATTTTCCCTGCAGAACATTCTCAAAATTATTTTTCAGTACAACATAGAAAATAAATGCAAATTATTGACACTGATTTTGTCAAGTTTATGTAAAAGTCAGAACTGACCTCGTTTCAACTTACCTCAGGAAAAGGGAGCTAAACTAAGTCTTTCATTGAGAAAATAGCAAGTTGGCTGGGCATAGGAAACAAAAAGTTGCTATCTCTGTCATTTTTTCAGATCTGAAATGTATTTCTAACCCATCTAGTTGATTCTCTTTCCTCATCAGATTCCCGCACTCACTAATAGCACATCCTGTATGCCCATAACTATTTCACTTCTATATGTAATACACAATTTCTCAATTAGATTCATTTCTGAACCAGATAAGTTTCAGGCCTGCTGCCTTTGCCACTGAATATTGCTTAATTCCAAACACTCCCTAAAGTTATCTGAATGTTCTAATTAATCTTTGTGCAAAATATTAATGGAGTGGGTCAAAACTTTTATGACTATTAAAAAGACAATTGGATATATTTTCACATAAAATTTGGAGTGTCTTCATATTCTAAGAGGACAGAAAATCAAAGTATTGGTACATCAGGTTTAATAGAAGTTCAAAATCAATGATTTCTCTTTTGTTGCCTTGTCACTTGTAAAGGAATAAACTCATTACTGTGTTTTTTCATAAATAGATTTGATTGGGAAGGAATAATACAGTAGGGAAAGCTTTTGCTTTGCATGCAGACAACTCAGTTTCAATTGCCAGCACCATATAGTGTCCCCTGTACCCTGGCAGGAGTCATATCCTAGTGCAAAGCCTTTTTCCAGGAGTTATCTCTGACAGTAAAGCTGGGAGTAGGCCCTAAGCACTGCCTGGTGTGATCAAAAAGTAAGACAGAGAGAGGGAGGGAGGGAGGGAGGGAGGGAGGGAGGGAAGGAGGGAGGGAGGGAGACAGGGAGGGAGGGAGGAAGATTTTGTTAATACATGACATCAGAACATAATCTATTTCTGAAATTTTGTTCATTAGAAAATGGAATGCCAATAAGAGAAAGGAAAGAATGGACTCAGCTTATATTCTGTAAAAAAAATGGACTTGAGGTTGATGGATGAATTTGAGGGAAGGAGGTTCAGTGCATTTCACTCTCACATTTTGACCAGCTCTAAAATGCCCTCTAATGTTCAACTTGTTCATATTCTTTGTATTCTCGAGGTCATATTCATTTCCCTCCCTGACTCTTTAGACTCTTGATCTCTCTAGCTCTTCACAAGATTACTAAAGAGAATGCCAATTTTTCTCCATGATTAGGAAGGTTGGAAGGGAAGTCACAGCCCTTGAGGATATAGCCATAGCAGCAGCAATTGACCAGAAAGGGTTGAAGGAGCTACTACTCTCACTGGACCCTGCTACTGCTCTGTTCTAAGAAAGTTCCTCAAATAACCCTTGGTTACTATCATCTTTTTATAAGAGCTCCGTTTCTTATAGATTGTGTCAGCTTCTCAAATCGAATGAAATGCCTTCTCCATAACATTTGTCTTGAAATGTCTTAATTGATTACTTGTAACAAAGTAAAACTTAGTATTTAGAATGTAAATTATGAAATTTACTTTTTCATTTTATATTTGATCTTTTAATGCATAGTTACTAGTACATGAAGATTTAGTCAGTGTATTATCAATTTCCATGGGGTCATTTTACCATTTTACCATTGTTAAGATTGCCAACTTTATGTTGAGATAGAATATTGCATCAGCTTTCATGATTATTAATGCATGTGATATCGATGAATTCCAAACAGCTTTATTTGACACGAATAGTAAGTACTACAAGAAATTATTCAGTTATCCATTGTTATGTGCTAAAGGGTGACTTTGTCAAGTGATTATAACAGTTTATGGATTTGATTCACACTTTTCCTTTATAATGTAAAAGACAAGATAGAAACAAGAGGCTGGAATAAAAGGAAATGAAAATGAGATGAGAATATTCTTGCAAACTGCTTCTGACACTGTGAAACCACATTTGACACATTTTTCTTGTGTGCTATTATTTAATAATTTGCCATTGCTGAGTTTTTAGTTTTTAATTTAATCTCATTATGTGCATAAAAATAACTTTTTGAATATTATAATTTGAGTTCCAAGAATATTGATGCACAGCAATTAAAATTCATATTAAATAGGTTCACTCTCCCTTGATAATGAGAATAATAATTACAAATATATTAATAGGTAAAATCCAGTAATGATATGAGAAAGAATCATGGTATGCATGAAGACTTTATTAAACACTTAACCTTACTCAAGATTTTGAATCTTTGGGCTCTTCAGCTTTAATAGTCATTTCCTGTTCTGATAGGAATGTATCCAATTGTACAGACACAGAATATGCTTCAGCTCATTAAAAGGAAGAAGCACTTACTCTAGCAAATTTTAATGTGCCCTATACTTCTTTTGCAAGTACAGCTAATTTTGTACTTCATATGAGTTTTTATTTTTATTAAAATTATTAAACTGTGTATACAAAATGGAACAGTGTTCAGTTTTGTTCTCCTTAAAAATAGTGAAAGTATAGAGCAGTGAATTATTCTCAGTAATTGTGTGCTGTATTTGTGTATTATTTTTAGTACATCTTAATGAAAATCATGAAGTGAAAACCAGTACCCCTTTAATAATACAAAAATATCACTTTCATGGAAAAAGTCCTTGTGTAAAATTTAGATATTATGCTAGTAAAATGTTAAGGTAAAGGTAAAGGTAAAGGCCCTCCCGTTGATCGTCAATTTGCTCGAGCGGGCCCAGTAACGTCTCCATTGGAGACTTTGTTGTTACTGTGTCTGGCATATCGAATACTCTCGGTAGCTTGCTGGGCTCTCTCCGAGAAGGGTGGAGGAATCGAATTCGGGTCGGCCATGTTGGCCGCTTGTAAGGCAAACGCCCTACCCGCTGTGCTATTTATTTTTTATTATTGGACCCTATATCTTTAAATACACACTAAAAAGAAATTGACATTTCCCAGGTATTAATTCTATATAATTTTATTTATCTAAACCTAGTTGAAAATATTAATTATAACTGAATTAAGAGAAATATTTAAGTTCGAATGAGGTTTGAGTAGAATTTTGACACTATAAATAAATATAAAAGTTGAAGAATTTACTTTGGAAGAGACTGGGGCAGTAGTACAATAGGTAGGGTGCTTGCTTGATGTGCAGTGGCTGGGGTTCAGCATGGAGGCAGCCATGTTGGACCTGGTCTACCAGCTTAGCCTTCTCCATCAGCTCTGTCTTCTCTGTGTGGGCCAGGACAGGGGAATAGAAGTGTGAACTGAGCAGTGAGCGGTGTGAGGGCACAGAGGTGTATTTGGGGCCCTCAGGTCTCCACATAAGAAACACAAGTCCCTTCTCATTTTAACTTTTTTCTTTTTTTTAATTAGTGAAACACCATGAGGTACAGTTATAGACTTACAAATTTTTGTGCTTGGGTTTCAGTCATACAACGATCAAGTACCCATCTCTCCACCAGCGCCCATCCTCCACCACCTTGGGTCCCAGCATCCCTCCCACCCCCAATCCCCCCATCCCACCCTGCCTCTGTGGCAGGGCATTCCCTCTTGTGTTCTCTCTCCTTTTGGGTCCTTAAAAATTAATGACTGTGAATTACAGATTTTCAAAGTTATTTATGAACAGGTTTCAAGCATTTTATGTTCCAATATCAATCTCTTTACCAGTGCCCGCTTCCCTCTCCAAGTTTCCCAGCTTCTCTCCAGCCTGCCATTAGGGCAGGCACTTTTCCCCTCCACTACTGTCCTAATTTTTCCTCCCTCACCTGCTCTTTATCCTCCTCACGCTCAGAAGGAAGTTTTCTCTGAAGAATAGCTCTCTTATTCTTAGTTCTATTGACCTTTGTGCTTTGTTATTTTCGTATGAAGTTTCTTATTTTCCACATATGAGAGTGATCATTCTGTGTCTGTCCCTCTCCCTCTAACTTCACTCCACATGACACTCTCCAGATCCATCCATCTAGCAGAAAATTGCATGATTTTATCTTATCTTACTTCCGAGTAGCATTCTGTTGTATAAATGTACCTTAGTTTCTTTATTTTTTAAAAATTTTTAATTTTTTTATTCAAAAAAATTTTTTATGACATTTGAATAGATGTGGCTCACTGCCGGCGGTTTCTATCTTTGTTGTCTATGCACCAACATCTAATTATGATGAAGGAGAAATTGAGAAGTTCTACATGGAGCTGGAGAAGTTCTATAAAGAAGACCACACACTCTACAAGATCATTGTGGTTGATTTTAATGCCAAGATAGGACCGAGAAGATCAGCCAAAGAACTTCACATCGGGACCCATGGCCTAGAATGGAATGAACAGGGCGAGAGACTGTCTGAGTTCATCATATCGACCAAGACCATCCATGGTAACTCACAATTCCAGAAGGCCGAATCTAAACGTTGGACATGGGAGACTCCCGGTGGATGATTCCACAACGAAATAGACCACATCATATTCAATCGACAGTTTTGCCTGACTGATGTCGCTGTTTTCCCAAAATTCCAAATGGGATCGGATCACCATCTCATTTGTGCAAAATTCTACTTCACAGAGCAAGGAGAAAGGGCTGTAAAGTTTAAAAAGAGAACTCCCAGAACAACCACCAACTGGGAGCTCTTTGGCACTATTGTAGCAACATGGGAAGATGCCATTGTTGACAACATTGAAGAGGAATATGATCGATGGGTTCAGCACCTCCATGATTGTGCGAAGAACACCAAGAGAGAGATATCCACAAAAAAAAAAAAAGCCTGTCTTCAAAAACTCTTGAGCTTATTCACCAACGTGGTTTGGCGCATGCCTCAGGCAAGAGCAAGCGAACATCCAAGCTCGCAAAGCAGTGCAGAAATGTGATCAAGGAAGACCTCAAAGAGAGAAGAGCAGAAGTGCTGGTAGATGTGGCAGAGGCCAGAAAACGTATTCGTAATGCCCGCCTGTCCTTCGCCAATTACCAGACCAAGATGACTGCCCTCCGACGTCCTGATGGATCTATCACATTGTCCAAAATGGCAATGGAGAAGATTATCCATGACTTCTAGTCAAATCTCTTCGATAACCATGTCCACTTGCCGACATACCCAATTCCACAGGAGGGATATGCCGTTCCCAATGTTCTCCCTTCCCAAATCCGACACGCCATTTCCTCAGTAAAGAAACGAACAGCACCTAGTCCAGACAAGGTCAGACCTGAACACCTGAAGAACCTGCCGTCAGTACTCATCAATATTCTGGCTCAGTTCTTCACATGCTACCTGTATGAATACAAGGTTCTGTCCCAATGGAAAACCAGCAGGACTGTACTACTGTACAAGAAGGGAGACATCCATGACATTGGCAACTATCTCCCGATCTGCCTATTGTCTGTCATCTACAAGTTGTTCACTCGAGTCATCCTGAATAGGATTGGAAGAACCCTAGATGAAGGACAACCATGCGAGCAAGCCGGGTTCCACAAAGGATTCAGCACCATCGACCATATCCACATGATAACCAAGCTCATTGAGGTTTCTCGGGAGTTCAAGATGCTGCTCTGTCTAACATTCATTGATTTAAAGAAGGCCTTTGATTCTGTTGAGACAGAAGTGGTCATAGAAGCCCTAGCCAATCAGGGCATTCAAGCTCAATACATCAAGATCCTCCATGAGCTGTATTATGGATTCACTACCAGGATCTCACCATTCTACAAAGAAGTAATCATTGATGTCAAGAGAGGAGTTTGGCAGGGTGATACCATTTCACCGAAACTCTTCAGTACCACCTTCGAGAACATAATGAAACTACAGGAATGGGAAGGAATGGGAGTGAAGATAGATGGCCGGCAACAACACCACCTCTGCTTTGCTGATGACATTGTTTTAATAACACCAAACATCAGCCAAGCAGCACAAATGCTGGCCCACTTCAACCGTGAGTGTGGAAAGGTCAGACTACATCTGAATCTTACGAAGACAATGTTTATGAGAAACAGCCTCGTTCCTGACGCCCCATTTGCTCTCAAAGGAACGACCATCTCCAAATGCAACAGCTATGTGTACCTAGGTCGAGAATTCAACATGACAAATGACCTGGTACCTGAGCTGCGCAGGAGAAAGAGACCGGCTTGGAACGCCTTCAAGAGCATCGAAGAAATAGCTAAGAGGATGAAGAACCTCCGGCTCCAGGCACATCTCTTTGATTCCACTGTTCTTCCTGCATTAACATATGCTTCAGAGACTTGGGCCCTATGCAAACAGGATGAGAATGCTATTAGGGTCTCCCAAAGAGCAATTGAAAGAGCTATGCTTGGAGTATCACGTTTCACTCAAATGAGAGACAGAATCCGGAGTTCTGACATCTGTAGGTAATCAAGAATCAGGGACGCTGTCTCGTTTGCAAAGGCATCAAAAATCAGATGAGCTGGTCATGTAATGAGATTTAGAGATGACCGCTGGACTAGAGCTGTTACCGACTGGATTCCACCGGATGTCAAAAGACCGCGTGACTGCCCACCTACCAGATGGTCAGACTTCTTCATCAAGATCATGAACGATTGGTTTGAGGCTCTCTGTGTTCCTAGAGCGAACAGATGCCATTGGGCTACACTAGCATGCGACAGGGACAAATGGAGACATTACTTGTGCCCCCTCGAGCAAATTGATGATTAACGTGAAGTCAAGTGATCAAGTGATCAAATTTTTTTAATGAATCACAGTGAGGTACAGTTACAGACTTACATTTTTTTTTGCTTATGTTTCAGTCATACAATGACCAAATAGTCATCCCTCCATCAGTGACCATTCCACCACCAATATTCCCAGTATTCCACCCATCCACCCCCTCCACCTCCCCCTCCATGCTGCCCTGAAAGCCTCTGTGGCAGGTGCATTCCTTTTTACTCTCTCTCACCCTTTGAGTATTGAGGCACCATAGTTCCTTCAATCAGTGATTTGTTCTTGAGCATTTGGAGTGTTTCCAAGTTCTGGCTTTTGTGAATAGTGTTGCACCCACTTTTTTGAGCTGTGTGCTTCCTTTCTCAGCCTACTCTGGAGCTGAGGACCCTGATAATATATTTTGCTTTTCCTTGTGATTTGTCAAGGTTTAGTGCCTTAAGTCCTTCCTCACCTGGTATGAAAATACAGTTTCTAAATTGCATTGGCTAGACACAGGTGTTTAGGGATGAAGATGAGCAAAAACCTTTACAGTATCACTACTTTCCCATGGAACAGAAAAACTAGACTGAAACTTTATTATTTTTTAACTCTGCTACTTCCTGCTTACTTCATTTGAAGATGCATTAAGTCAATACTCTACTGATTGAACTGCCCTGAAATGGAAAGTTTCTGCTCCCGCACCATTTTGAGAAGTCTGTCCAACCACTTTAGTAGATAGTCCTATTTTGCTCCTGTTCAAATGTTTATTTCCCTAGGCCTGAATAAATTAATCAACTTTTCTTAATCTTAATTTTGTCACATAATTTGGTTCCTATCCAGAGCAAGAACACACTGGGCATGGAAATTTGCACAATAATTTATGTGCTATGTTTATTATCCATCTTGTTGATAGGATTGTAGCTACAATGAAAAAGTCAGATTTCCTCAAAAACTGGAAAATTGAAGTGCCACACTATCAAGCTATCTTACTTCTGGCTATATAATCAAAATAATTGAAATCAGTTAATTAAGAGATATTTGCATTCTAATGTTCATTGCAGCATTATTCAAAACAGTAAGATATGGAAATGAACTAAAGAGTCATTGAGAGACAAATAGATTTTTTTAAATGTGTTAACACATACAATAGAAAATTTTTCAGAACTACAGTCAGAACCATTGCCATATGGAACAATATGGATAAATGTGAAGAACATTATGCTAAGTTAAATTATTCTGTCATGTAAGGAATAGTAATGCATATTCAACTTACATGAGTTATCTGAAGAAATCAAAGTCATAGACACAGAATGGCATGACGATTACCAGCGTCAGACTCAGGGGAGAAATGGGAATTACTATTGAATTGCAATAAAATTTTACTTACTTCCCATTTGTATATTTGTTTGTCTTTGACAATGGAATCAAATCAAATTTGTAAAGTTGTTTGTATTACAATTGAAACTTGGAATAAAATTATTAAAAGACACTCTACTGGATGGAAAATGTATTTGCACACAATGCATGAGATAAGGGACTAGTATACAATTGTATAAAACAACCACAAATCCAAAAACAGCAACAAAATACCCCTATCAAAAAATGAGACGAAGACATGAATAGACACTTTCCTGAGGGAATAATTAAGGACATTCAGTAAACATGAAAAAGTCTTTCTCGCTACTTATTATCAAATGAAAAAAGCAAATCAAAACAACATTGAGATTAAATACCCACTAAATCTCCAAAGAAATACGTGCCACTCAGCTAAACTTTATGGAATCCTCAGTCCCTATAGCTGAAAGCCCCAGAACACCAATGTGAGGCAGGCAGGCTGAATATCCACCCAACTGAGGCTCTAGCAGCAGCAGCCCACCACTGCAGCCACAACTCCACTATTTCAGGACTATTCTCTGCAGAGACACATATCTGTGAATAATCTCAAGTGCCCAGTGCCCAAGCTGAGAACTCATTTTTTTTCTTGGAGTTGCGGGCAAGGGGATGGTAGCCTGCCCAAATGATCTACATTCCAGAAGTCCAAACAGTCAAACCCACATGGGAATGTCCTCCATGAACACTCATTGCTCCAGATCATAGATCCTAAAATATCTGGTGAACTTAGGGACACCTCCTAAAGCAACAAGCAAATTCTTAGGCAATGATTTAACAACCTCACTATCAGATACATAGAATGATGTTGACATAAATTTGTTTTCTATGCCTATTGATTTCAATATTGCAGCTTTGTTTTCTAATCAATGTTAATTCTAGAATTCTATGAAGAAGCTTTTTATATATTAAATAAATAAAAATGTGTGAAAACAACAATGAGATATAATCTCATACTAGTGAGGATGGCATATATCAAAAAGGTTGGAAACAGTAAGTGTTGCCATAGATGTGGCAAAAAATAAGTCCCGTTTACTGTTCATGAGAATGTCTTTGGTTCAGTCAGTGGAAAACAGTGTGGAGATTGTTCAAAAGAGTAAAAGAGCTCTAATATGAATAAAAAATTCTGTATCTTGACATCTACGCCAAATACATAAAGTCATAAATTCAAAAATATATATGCACACCTATGTATAACTCAGTGCTTAGTATTATTTACAGTATTTAAAAGCAAATGTTCAAAGATGAATGAATGGATAAAGTAGAGGTTTGGAATACTTACATGGAATATAATAGAATACTATTAAAACCATGCATTTAATTGCAATTGAATAGAACAGGAAGGTATCATCTTTAGCAAAATAAGAGGGAGAAGGACAAATATCCAGTGATCTCAGTCATCTATTGTATAAAGATAAAAGGATAAAGTAGAAGTGCAGATGTCATTTTGACTGTACTTTTTTTTTGCCTCTCCAGGATATATTCCCAGGACTGGTATTGCTGGGTCAAATGGGAGCTCAATTTCTAATTTTTTGAGAATCATCCATACTGTTTTCCCAAAAGGCTGAACCAGTCAGCATTCCCACCAGCAGTGAAGGAGGATCCCTTTCTCACCACATCCACTCCAACACCGGTTGCTTTTGTTCTTTTGGATGTGGGTCAGTCTCTGTGGTTTGAGATGATATCTCATTGTTGATTTGATCTACATGTCCCTGATTATTAGTGATGTAGAGCATTTTCTCATGTGCCTTTTTGCCATTCAGATTCCTTCTTTGTGAAATTTTCTGTTCATTTCAACTTTGGTACATCTACACAATGGAGTACTATGCAGCTGTTAGAAAAGATGAAGTCATGAAATTTACATACAAGTGGTACTACATGGAAAGTATCATGCTAAGTGAAATGTTTCAGAAAGAGAGGAGCAGACTTAGAAAGATTGCATTTATCTAGGGAATAAAGTAACAAAAAGAGAGACTAAGACTAAAGAATAACAAAAATAAGTGCCAGGAGGTTTACTCCATGGCCTGGAGGCCAGCCGCACATGCTAGGGGAAAAGGCAGCTCAGATAGAGAAGGGAGAACCAAATAAAGGGTGTTGGGAGGATCCTCCCAGGATGGTAGATGCATGTTGAAAGTAGACTATAGACCGAATATAATTGCCACTCAATGCTTCTTTTGCAAACCACAGCACCCAAAAGGAGAGAGAGAGAAAAAGGGAATGTGGTGCCACAGAGGCATGGTGGGATGGGGGGGGAGAAGGGGGAGGGATACTGGGATCAGTGTTGGAGAATAGGCACTGGAGGAGGGATGGGTACTCTATCATTGTATAACTAAAACCCAAATACAAAACTGTACCTCATGGTGTTTCACTAATAAAAATTTTTAAAAAATTAAGAAAGGATGAAGTAGACAATATCAAATGATGACAAACCTTTGGCTTTGAACTATCAAAACTGTATTATCAGTGTGGGGTGTAGTTGTAAGTGTGAGTTGACACAGCAGAGTAGAGTTGGCATAAGGGCAGTGGTGGAGGATTTAGGGCACTTTGATCCAATAATGTGCAATGATTTTATACATTAATAATACAAACATGAATGCTGTGACCATGTTACCTAAAATGAAAATTTTAACTTAAGTTAAATTTCATGGAGGTGCTGAACCAGTCAATCGCACTCCTCATCCATGTTGTCCACAGTGGTATTTTCACATGTTGCGGCAATAATGCCAAAGAGCTCCCAGTTGGTTGTCATTTTGGGAGTTCTCTTCTTAAACTTTGCAGCCCTTTCTTCCCGCTCTGTGAGGTAGAATTTTGCACAAAGGAGAGGGTGGTCCGATCCTGTTAGGAATTTTGGGACAACAGCGACATCAGTCAGGCAAAACTGTCGATTGAATATGATGTGGTCTATTTCGTTGTGGAACCGTACACCAGGAGATTCCCATGTCCAACGTCTAGATTCAGCCTTCTGGAACTGTGAGTTACCATGGGTGGTCTTGGTCCACATGATGAACTCAGACAGTCTCTCACCTTGTTCATTTCATTCTAGGCCATGGGTCCGGATGTGGAGTTCTTCGGCTGATCTTCTTGGTCCTATCTTGGCTTTAAAATCACCCGCAATGATCTTGTAGAAGGTATGGTCTTCTTTATAGAAGTTCTCCAGCTCCATGTAGAACTTCTCAATTTCTCCTTCATCATAATTGGATGTTGGTGCGTAGACAACGAAGATAGAAACTGCTGGCAGTGAGCCACATCTATTCAATGTAAACGTCTGATTTGGATTGTTAGGCATTTGAATGAGTCAATGCTCATGGCCAAGTTCATGTTGACAAGGGCAACGACACCTCTGACACCTCTTTTATCACATGTTCCAAGGAATAATTTTTCTCCAGTGTCGAAAACGGCATGATGAGAGGTGCTTTCTTGTCTTGGTCAGACCAATGATGTCGTACTTGATATTTTGCGCTTATACCATCAGGTCCTTGATGGATGCATCTGATACTAGCATATGTGTATTGAAAGTACAGATGATCATTTTTGTCTACCTTCATTTTAGCAGCCTATTTCGGCCTTGAGATTTTAACAGCCTCTCCTTCCTCATCTTTCTCAATGCTGTCATATTGGTGATGCCTTCAGGGTCAGGAAAATGAGACCCATTGTAATTATGGTTTTGGCATATCGAATAGGCAGCATATAGCTTGTGAGGCTCTGCCGTGCGGGCGGAATACTCTCGGTAGCTTGCCAGGTTCTCTGAGAGGGATATAGGCTTTTGGGGCGGCCTCTAATCACCCTTGTAGGTGTTCCCATGGTTCAAACCATATTTGAATCCTATCAAATATGGTACAGCAATTCTGGAAGTTGTGTATTAAGTGTCTTATAATGTGTCGCGCAACCGCTTCACGCCACGCGGCTTTGCGGCCTCGTGGTCCAGAAAGCATCCTGGAGCATGGCGGTGGCTGGGTAGTGGAGGTAGTGGAGGTAGTGGATCAATCGATTGGATCAGAACCTCCATGATTGTGTTAGGAACACCAAGATAGAGATAGCCACAAAAAAAGCCTGTCTTCGAAAACTCTTGAGCTTATTCACCAACGTGGTTTCGTGTATGCCTCAGGCAACTGCAAGCAAACATCCGAGCTCGCAAAGCAGTGCAGAGATCAAGGAAGACCTCAAAGAGAGAAGAGCAGAAGTGCTGGTAGATGCGGCAGAAGCCGGGAAAAGTATTTGTAATGTCCGCCTGTCCTTTGCCAACTACAAGACCAAGATGACCGCCCTCTGACATTCTGATGAATCTATCACATCTTCCAGAAGGGCAATGGAGAAGATTATCCATGACTTCTCCTCAGATCTCTTCGATAGCCATGTACACCTGCTGAAATACCAAATTCCACAAGATGGATATGTCGTTCCCAATGTTCTCCCTTCTGAAATCTGACACGCCATTTCGTTGGTAAAGAAACAGCACCCGGCCCAGACAAAGTCAGACCTGAACACCTGAAGAACCTGCCGTCACTACTCATCAATATGCTGGCTCGGCTCTTCACATGCTACCTGTCTGAATGCAAGGTTCCGTCCCAATGGCAAACCAGCAGGACTGTATTACTGTACAAGAAGGGAGACATCCACGATATTGACAACTATCGCCTGATCTGCCTATTGTCTTCATCTACAAGTTGTTCACTCGAGTCATCCTGAATAGGATTGGGAGAACACTGGATGAAGGACAACCATGCCAGCAAGCCGGGTTCTGCAAAGGATTCGGCACCATCGACCATATCCACACAATAACCAAGCTCATCGAGGTTTCTCAGGAGTTCAAGATGCTGCTCTGTCTAATGTTCATTGATTTAAAGAAGGCCTTTGATTCTGTTGAGATGGAAGCAGTCACTGAAACCCTAGCCAATCAGGGCATTCAAGCTCAATACATCAAGATCCTCTGTGAGCTGTATTATGGAATCACTACCAGGATCTCACCATTCTACAAAGAAGTAATCATTGATGTCAAGAGAGGGGTTCAGCAGGGTGATACCATTTCACCAAAACTCTTCAGTGCCACCCTCCAGAAAGAACATCATGCGACGACTGGAATGGGAAGGAATGGGAGTGAAGATAGATGGTCGGCAACTACATCACCTCTGCTGTGCTGATGACATTGTTCTAATAATACCAAACATTAGCCAAGCGGCACAAATGCTGGCCGACTTCCACTGTGAGTGTGGAAACGTCGGATTATAGATGAATCTTATGAAGACAATGTTTATGAGAAACAGCCTCGTTCCTGATCCATTCGCTCTCAATGAAATGACCATCTCTGAATGAAACAGTTATGTGTACCTAGGTCGAGAAGTCAACATGACAAATGACCTGGCACCTGAGTTGCAGCTTGGAATGCCTTCAAGAGCATTGACGAAATAGCTAAGAGGACGAAGATCCTCCGGCTCTGGGCACATCTCTTTGATTCCACTGTTCTTCCTGCATTAACATACACCTCAGAGACCCAGGCCCTACACAAACAGGATGAGAAGGCTATTTGGTCTCCAAAAGAGGAACTGAAAGACCTATGCTTGGAGTATCACAGTTCACTCAAATGAGAGAAAGAATCCAGAGTTCAGAACTCTGTTGACGATCAAGAATCAGGGACACTGTCTCGTTTGCCAAAGCGTCAAAAATCAGATGGGTTGTTAACACGATGTGATTTAGAGACAACTGCTGAACTAGAGCCATTACTGACTGGATTCCATGGGATGTCAAAAGACTGCGTTGCTGCCCACCTACCAGTTGGTCAGACTTCTTCATCAAGATCATGAACGATCGGTTTGAGGCTCTTCAAGTTCCTAGAACGAATAGACGCTTTTGGACTACACTAGCATGCGACAGGGACAAATGGAGACATTACTGGTGCCCGCTTGAGCAAATCGACAATTAATGGGAAGTCAAGTGATCAAGTGATGAAGTTAAATTTTATAGTTTTAGTTATACAGAATAAGTAAATTTTATAGATATACCATGCAACATGTTGCCTGTTATTTATGACATTTTTTCATAAATTTTAAAATGTCATTTGGGGCTAGAGAGGCAGTACAGCAGGTTAAGTGCTTGTAAAATATTTTACCCGTAGCACCACATATGGTACCAAAAACTCTGCCAGAAGTGATCCTTTAGTGCAGAGTCAGGAGTAAATCCTGAGCACAGGTTACTGGGTGTAGCCCAGGAACAAAAATAAATTAATACACAATAGCACAGTGGTAGGGCGTTTGCCTTGCACGCAGCCAAGATGGCCGACCCAAGTTCGATTCCTCCGCCCCTCTCGGAGAGCCCGGCAAGCTACCGAGAGTATCTCGTCTGCACGGCAGGGTCTGGCAAGCTCCCCGTGATGTATTCAATATGCCAAACACAGTAACAACAAAGTCTCCAATGGAGACGTTACTGGACCCGCTCGAGCAAATCGATGATCAACGGGAGGGCCTTTACTTTACTTTTACTTTACTTTTACACAAATATTAACTGAATATTTATCATGATCTTATCACAATGAAACCAAATATGAGAACAAAACCAGCTCTGTAATCAGCTCATTATAGTCTTGACTACTTAATTTTGCAAAAGTATGTTTTACTATTTAAATTCCCTAATCAGTAATATCATTCCTGCTGTGATAAAACATAGGTCTTGTAGAAAGAGAAATAGCAGGTTAATAGTTTGGACTGACAAGTATGTGGTTATCTAAAGGTCTATTGTACTATACATGATTTGTGGCATAACAAAAGTGTTTACCTTTCCAAAATAAAATCAGTACTAAAATATTGGACTGAAGGAGTCATACCTATTGAAATATTAAAATTTTCCTAAAATAGAAACTAATTTTAAATGAATGACTTGTATTTGTGTACCTGATATTAGAGCCTAGTTATTTATTTACAATTGGCAGTTCTGAAATGCACATTTCAAGGTATTTGGACCTGCTATCAGGGTGGATATGTCTACATTGCTTGGTTATATATTGACAAGTGTTACAATAACCTTTATAAAACAAGTTGTTTAAAAAAAATAAGAAAGAAGTGGATGATGGGGCAAAAAAAGACCCTGGATCAGAGAAATAGTCCTTTATACTCAGGAACCAACAGGCAGCCTGAGCACCATCATATTTGATTAGGTTTTCCCTTCCATCAGATCACACAAAGGAGATGTGTAGGCTGTGGGGAGCGGGAATGGAGGCAGGCGTCTGTGCAATGACCTGCATCACAGAAGAGGAATATGAGATTCTGGTCAGCAAATCCGCTTCTTGTCCAGCATCTCATCCTTCAGAAATGCTCACTATAGACAAAAACCTTTGTGAAATGTCCCAGGAATATGGCCATCAGAATTTTGCTGGAGCGATAGCACAGCGGTAGGGCATTTGCCTTGCACGCAACCAACATGGCCGACCCAAGTTCGATTCCTCCGTCCCTCTCGGAGAGCCTGGCAAGCTACCGAGAGTATCTCGCCCGCACGGCAGAGCCTGGCAAGCTCCCCGTGACGTATTCAATATTCCAAACTCAGTAACAACAAAGTCTCCAATGGAGACGTTACAGGGCTCACAGAACAAGAATCTACAAGAATGTTCAGTGTCTGTGCTTGGACCCAGGCTCCTCAAACCTCAAAATACCTAAGACTGTTTAAATTTCTCATTCTGATGCCTTTAAAGGAGGCATTGCCAGGTTTTATTTAAACTCTATTGCTCTTCATTAAAGGATATATAATACATAACTAATTTTAATGAATAATTCCTGAGAATTGTTTGTAAGTAGAATTGCTATTTTCATGCATTGATTACTTTAGTATGAATCCATCAACACTTTGTGCATATCTTTTCTGCCACAAGTGTACACTGTTGGGTTGGACAATATAAGTCTATAAGGAAAATTGTCTGACAAAGAAAATAAGTATGAAGATAGGTATCTTTTCACCCAGAGAGACAACAATCTTTGCTACTTCTCAAGCTGAAGACACACATTAACCTCCTGTGAAACATCAGTGTATGACAGAAAACTTGATTTTGATGAAAATAATAGCTGATTCCTTCCTGTGGAGACAGGTAGCAGCAGTCATGTGGCTGGCATCAGTCATTCTGGGAATGATGGCCTGGATTCCAATTTCCAACATGATGACTTTGGTTAAAGTAGTACATTTGTTTCTCTCAGTCTTCATCAGCAGAGGTTGTGAAGGTTTGTCTCATATTGATTATATGGATAATCATACCCCAGACACAAGTGGTAGAAACCCCAGGCTTTCAGAGTTAAAAACCATTCACGTCTCTAATTAATACTATAGTATTTCTTCCATTTAAATAAACTACTTAATCCACTATTTAGCTATATATTCCTGGGGGGTTTCTGGATGCTCATGTTAGTTATAATGATTCAACTAGGCTATAAACTTTCATAATGGATTTCAGTGAAATGGTGAGGGCATACACAATAATAACTATATATCAGTAATGCCTATACAAAACCATTGTGGTAATCAAAGTGCCAGTAGGCTATCTTTCATGATGACCTCCTGTGGTTAACATCATCATGGAATATCTGTTTTTACAAAGCCATTGAGGAATCAAATTGAGTTGCAATTTTCTTTTCAATTATCAGAGCAATCTAGATTTACATGAACTACTCTTTTCTAAAACTGCAGCCTGAAAATATGGTTAGACTGAATAATAAAAACTCAGTAATAAATGCACATATTATAATCTTTAAGTTTATTTTTTCTAAACATCTCTGAACCCAAAGAATAATAAGAGTTTTTGATAGTTCTAGCTTAAAATTTTACCCAAGCTTTCCCATTTCAATAAACAGTTAACAATTGTTAACTGTTATTCACTAACTCATTACAAATAGAAAAATGCAATGCTTCCTATCACAGAAATAGCAAAATATATTTCATGGTACTTAATATTAAAAGTATCAAGTAACACATTACATGAGAATTCTTTGAATTTTAACATATTACATTTTCATTGGGCTGGAGTGATAGCACAGTGGGTAGGGCGTTTGCCTTGCACACAGCCAACATGGCCAACCCAAGTTCAATTCCTCCGCCCCTCTCGGAGAGCCTGGCAAGCTACCGAGAGTATCTTGCCCGCACGGCCAAGCCTGGCAAGCTCCCCATGACGTATTTGATATGCCAAAAACAGTAACAAGAAGTCTCGATGGAGACGTTATGGCGCTCGCTCAAGCAAATTGATGAACAATGGGAGGACCGTGACATTTTCATTAGTATAAAGTCAGAAGTCTGAGTTTCAACATTAGAATCACCCATCAAAAACATGAGCTTTGCCTCATTACTTGCTGAAGTGCAACTTTTAGGACCTCACTTTAAACTTACAAAATATGAATTCTTCTACTTGGTATTCAGCTATTATGTTGTCATACAAACAGATCTCTCATTAGCAATTCTGTGGCCTTGAGAAAAATTAAGCAATTATTATAAAAGTAGATTCAAATATGAAATTATATGGTTTGAATTCTGAAGTACTGTGCATTACAATTCTTGGGTAAGTAATTTGTTTTCAGCAACTTTAGTTATTTCATTATTAGAATAAGGATAATAATAGAAAAAATATAACTTTTACAAGACTCAAATGCTGTTATATGAAAGCAGAATTTTCAGCAAACAGAAAAATTATATTTGACTGAGATTTCTATAATTAGAATATTTTCAGCCAATATACCCTGGTGACAATAATCTCCCAATGTTTGTATCAGTCATGATTGCAAAATAGCACAAAATGTTAGTAACTTACAAATTCAAAGGACGTTAATATGCCTGTGGCCTGCTGTATGTCATCATGTGAAGTCTTATTGTGGTAGGTGAGCAAACATTAGTCACATCCCAGTAAACATACTTCTTAAAGCCCCTCACTCTTATTTGACTCAGACTTGTTCTTCCCATTGTTTGCTTTGTCTGTAATATGCTAGATCAAGTCACCTAGCCACAATGGGGTGTGAGATGGCTTTGGGGAAAAATAAATTCAACATCTTCACAGGTTGCTAGTATCAAAATAATTTCTAATGCTAATTATAGTCCCTTAAGTAATTGGTTTCTGAATTGATTAATCAGTTTCTGAGAACCTGGACTTGTGTTTGGAAACATAAAAGTTCACATAGTGGTATCCCAGTTCTTTTCTTTTCTCTAAGATCTCTCTCCCAGCAACTCAGCCTGAGCCCAGGGCACAACGAGATTTTCTCTTGAGATCTGATTCAGATCAGGCATAGCATTCCTCATACATTGTCGTTGCCCAAAGCAAGTTACAAAGAAGTCTATCCTCAAATGGCAAAAACAGAGAAACAGAGAGCAATGTTGATGAGCAATGTTGATGTAAGGATTTTTTTAAAAGGAAGCGCAAATACATGACAAAGTGAGAATCATGTTAATATTTGCCAATCGACTATGAAAGTATTCTTTGCTTGTAATAAATGTATTAACTGTACTTATCACCAAAGCTCTAGGTGACACTCACTCTAGAGGACAGGTCAATGTAGGCCTTTTGCTATTGGAGAAGAAAAATAGACTGTATCTTTCTGATAAATAGTTCCCTGGCACAGGGCTGACAGATATCACCTCTATTTGTAATTAATTGTCCAACATTAGCTGTAGGAAAGCTTCAGGAGTTGTTTGCTCAATGCAAAATAAAAATGTTATTTTTATTCAAAATTTTTAAGAATTTTTATTCAAAATTTTTAAGAATTTTTAGATGACAAAAGCAGAGAATTCAGTCAAGCATGGGAATATTCTATGCATGGTACCTTGGCTGCATAGACAATATTCCCATAAATTAGTCCTTACTAGTTTATAAGGCCCATCAAACAATAAGCAGATAAAAAAAGTAATACTAGCTAGTAGCATGAGAGACACAAAATTTAAAATATTTTGATAAAAACACCACCAACTATGCTCATATCTCATTTTTTTTTCATTTTGTTGGCAAGTAAGGAACTTTGTGATGGGTTTATTTTAGTAGCTTGTCTCTACTTATTTCTGTACTTTTCAAGCTGACTGTGTTTCCCCAGTGAGAGTTGTGGTATTACCTCTGCCCTAGTTGGAGAGATGCATTCAATGAAATGGACCACTCAAATCTGAATTTATCGAGGTGAATCTACTTCTCTCATTCTACCAAATTATAGTTTATAAAGTTTCCTCAGAGGGAAAAATGGTAATGATTTTATTGATACTGAGTTAATACTGATACTAATTAAAATATTCAATATTCAGTATTAATTATATTCCTTTCCTTTGCAAAGGTAGAAGGGAACACCTAACAACCCACACCATTTTTGGGAGCTTCCAGGGTAGAGGCAGAACCTAGAAAAACCAGAGAAAGTTTATTTCCATTTGCCTACTCTCCCCGACCTTACATGCCTTTAGAAGCTGATAGCCCAGCTCAGGGAAGTAGTGTCGGGGGAGCTCTGGGTCCCGGACTCCCAAAACTCGTCCAGAGAGTGCTGGGTCTCCACTTCACGGAGAGCTGGGACTCTGCACCAGTTTGTGGGGTGGGTGAGAGCCCTCCCCACCCCAAAGGACCCAGCACCTACAGCTGATCTCCACTACCCAACCACCGCCATGCTCCAGGCCACTATCCGGACACATTATAAGACACTTCCTACCCATTTTCCACAATTACTACACCATATCTGAAAGAGTTCAGACAGTAGGCAACAAATCATAGAGAAAAATATATAAATATATGCCTCTCAGAGAGCCGGCAAGCTACCGAGAGTACTCCACCTGCACGGGCTGAGCCTGGCAAGCTCCCCACATATTCGATATGCCAAATACAGAAACAACAGGTTTCATTTCCCTGACCCTGAAAGAGTCTCCAATCATTGGGAAAAGATGAGTAAGAAGAGGCTGCTAAAATCTCAGGTCTGGGAGGAATGGAGACGTTACTGGTGCCTGCTCGAGTAATTGAATGATGAATGTGATGACAGTGAAAGTGAATTATGTTCCTTATCTTAATTAAAGATTACAACTTAATCCTGTGGGGCTGGAGCAATAACACAGTGGGTAGGTCTTTTGACTTGCACACAGCCGACCTCGGTTCGATTCCTCCATTCCTCTTGGAGAGCCTGGAAAGCTACTGAGAGTATCCCGCCCCCATGGCAAGCCTGGCAAGCTCCCTGTGGCATATTCAATATGCCAAAAACAGTAATAACAAGTCTCATAATGGAGACATTACCGGTGCCTGCTGGAGCAAATCGATGAACAATGGCAGGACAGTGCTACACTGCTACAGTGCTACCTTAATCCTGTAGAGTAAATCTTTAATAATTAGCATTAGAATTTAAATAATTGATTTGAAAGCTATTATTATTTTCCTGTTGTTATTTTGGGGCCACACCTGCTACTGTTCAGGGATTCCTCCTGGCTCTGCTCTAAGAGATTACTCCTTTGGGGCCCAGCAGTCTATAGGGGATGCCAGGTATCAAACCTAGTCAGACAAGTACAAGTCAAACACATTATCCACTATACTATCTCTCCAACCCCAATTTTTCTACATGGAAAATGTTATGTTATAATTTTCAGTGGGTAGAAGCTAAACGAGTTCATGTAGGGAGAAATTGAACACCCGGAAGTCCATCTGTCTACCCACATATTAAGCCTCCTTCCATTTGTATGAGCCATATCTATTATATGAGATGAATAGAGCAGGAATAAATAGAATCAGCTACCAGCACTTCTTTTTTTTATTCTCTGATAATAAATTGTTCAAGTAGAGGTAGAAACACCCTAAGAACCCTCAGCTTGAATCTCTGAGTCACTTCATAATGCATTTCTCTATAATCTTTGTTGTTCATACACCTCACACACTTAACACACAGAGAGAACAACAATAATAGCAGTCACAACAATAATAATACTTTATTACTCTAAGCCACAGGATTGGGGGCATTTATGATAGCAAAGTCATTCTATTCTTACTACACACTGACATTTTTAGATGGCTTTCTCATATAATCTTTATACCAGTTAACTCAGATATTATAAAGATTTTACACTCAGGTTCAAGTGTCACAGTTCTGGGTAAAACACAGAATAAAAAGAGTTCAAAATAAGTATCACAAATGCCAAGTATATATACATTATCCAAAATAGACATTTTTTATCAAATCTTAGCCCCTATTTATTATAAACTTCATTGTCATATATCATTCATCAATAAAAATATATGCCAACAAAGGGTTAAGAAAAATAATACTGAGTGCAAGATGTCTTGATTTGAAAATGATAAAAGTGTGCATTTTAGTGTGGCAAAATATGGTAATATTGAAGCATTTAACAAATTTTCTCCTTAATAGCAGGTTAATTTCTCATAAATTACTTTCATTATATCTTTTGCTCTATGAAAAAAATGTATAATTTTGCTTATTTCTGTTCTATTTATCTTAACTAATATATATGACTCTATACAAATGAAAGTAGAATTTTTAAGTAACATATATAATATAGAACATAGCTGTAAAGTCTTCACCATTCCTCTCAGTGAAATCTTATTTCCTCTCTCTTAGAATCTATACATTTATCCTATGAATTGTTTTCACCAATACGAATGACTGAAATGTGATTATAAAGTGTGAAATTGTCCTATAAGATTTCAACAGTTTGCACCATCAGTATTTAAAAAGACATTTCTTGGAACTCAATGACCACAAGAACACAACCCCAAGCCACATGGAGAGCACAATAGAAGAACAAAGCATGCTGGTTGACAACCTAATGGGAATCCAAAATCTGAGACAAAATCCATTACCAATTATGTGTGCAGGCCTTATTTTATGTTTCTTCTCAGTGGAATGGGCCCAAATGTAACCTTAAGTAATAATACATGAAGCAGAAGATCTTATAACTGAACACTGGCCCCACAGATCAATGAGATGTGGATTTGATGAAGAGCATTTCTGTTGTGGTGGAAGTGGAGAAAGATGCATTAATTTTCAAGATGACCCCATTGGGTATTCTAAATCTCACCTGTATGAGATGTAGTCAGATAATAGAAATAACCAAGGGCCATTTAGGTAAGACATAAATCATGTTCTCTCTATCTCAAATCCTTCTTATGACTCCACAGATGTAAGCAAACCAATGACAGAATTAAATAGCAACTCTCCTCATGTGCCAGGAAGTAAAACAAACATGCATACCACAGGACAAAAAGCACTGAGAGATGGGAATTCAGAGTTCCAGGGGCTAGCAATGTACCTCAAACCCGAGCAGGGTGGGACCCAGGCAGCATGAAACCACATACTGTGAACCAGAAAGTTTTAGACCTGAGCATTGTGGACCAGGGCAGAGTAAGCAGCGATGACTCTTGGCTTCACTCTGGCATAAGTGATGGTTCCTGGTTACAGAAGTTCTGTCTGGTGAGCACATGCTGGCATGTCCTAGTAATGGAGGTTCTTTCCTGCTACTCAACCCTGCAGAGAGAGTTCTGACTCCTGGCTTGCAAGATGTTAGCTTCCTGCTCCATCCCTGCTGCATAGAGCCAGTTTATGTTGCTGCATACCCCAGGCAGTGCTGGCTTCCTTGGTGTCTCACCAATCCTGGGCTTTTTCCCCAGATTTCAATTCCCTGACTCATGTACCAAGAAGACTCTAACACTTTTGTTCTGAGTTGGGTTACAACAGACTTCTAGGTCCCCCTCCAAGAACCAGTGGCTCAAAGGTCTAGCAAGAGAGAAAACACCCCAGCCCAAATGCCTTCTCTTCTGCTCCAAAAGTTATACCAGCAAACTCAACAGAGATAATTATCTTGGAAGTTTGCAGTTTTGCTCCATCTCTCGGGTGGGTCAAAGATGCTAAAGTTCTCTCTTTAGTCTAATTACACATTATCAACTTATAACTTTACAGTATAATTTAAAGTTAGGAAAATAAAAGTTTCTCATGTCACTTTCCTAGGATCGATTTGGCTATGTGGGGCAGGAAAAGTAGGGTTGATATTGAAACATTGTATGCATAAGACCCTATCATTGAAACTATTGTCAATCATGCCTAAAATTAAGAAAATAGGTAATAATTAAAGGTTGATGCCTCCATCAGTCAGTGCTGTCCTCTCCCAGACTTATTCCCTGGGGACATGCAGTAGGTGGAATAGCCTTGGGTTACAGGTGACAGTGCAGAATGCCAGTGGATGTTTATTCCCTGAGTGGCAGGTTTTGACTATGTCAATAGATGTTTACTCCTTGGCCAGAGTCCTCCAACCTTAGTCCATGGTGTAATGGTGGTGGGATTTGTGTTAGAATATTGAATTAAATTTTAAAAATTATTTTTAAAAACTTGTTCAAAGGAGAATCACCTACAAGATGAAGATTCTCTCACCCAAGAGATTATGAATTCACATGTACTCTATGCTTGCTGATCCACTGGAAACAGACAGTCCATGAATTTACACCCGTTTTCCACCTAATAGACAGAGTGATGGTGGGTTGCAAACAAGATACCTCCTTTGCTTCTGCATGTCAAGCAGTTCCAGCTGACACACTTTGAAATGTTAAGTGAAAATTAAGAAAAAGATTAACTCATAATTTATGACTAAGGGATATTGCATCCATTCTGGCTCCAATATCTGTCCACACATAATTTGGAAAATCAGAAAGTGTGACCAAAATATAAACACACAAATGAAAATTCTATCTGAGAATTAATTTGGTTTTGAAGGAAGGCAGTGACTTAGGAATCTCCCAAATTCTCCTTTTCCCATTACATGAAAAATCATACCTCTGCTCAAACTGTGAGATATATCCAACTGTATTGGTTACATCCTCAAACAGGAATAGAAGATCAATTCTGAAGATTACACTCTTCTCTACAGGCTACAAAATCTCCAAATTTACTTTTTTTTGTCAGAGATCAAAACATTCAGGAAGCTGGGGAATTCAAAGGCAATGTCTCTGTTACAAAAGTATCCCTGGAGAGTGCAGTTTATCTAATATCTATGTTAAAACATATAGAATTATATCTGGAAAAATATTTTGGTGATACTGGAGGAAATAGTGAAGGATTTCAGAGTCTGTCACAGACATTTGAATTCATTTTGAAAGACCTCATGTTCATTTTAAATCACACCCCAATGAAAAAAACTAATTGTCCAATTAGTCTAAGTACTACATTTAACTGAGATCACCTTCAGATTGTCATTTGTAATTTATGGTGCTTTAATAGATTTTTAAGCCAAAAATAATCTATTGTCCTAGAGAATACAGAGACCTTTGGAAGTCAGTTACAGCTAACAAATGTTCCTATTCAACAGGACAACTGCCCCATTGCTCCCTAGACATTCTTATGGATCAGAAAGAATGCATGTGACTAAGCTTAGCTGCAGAACATATTTCAAGCTTTCTTTCATGGCAATTGCAAACAAAGATCAATTGTACAGCTGCTATCACTAAGGTCAGATATTATACTTTACTCACATGATGGTGGACAGGTATACTTGTTTACTGAAAAAAAATAAGCTGGATCACTAAATAACATCCTTTATGGAATGATACCTCAAGTAGGTATTATTTTATCACATATTTATAAATAGTATATATCTGTGAATATACTCAGTAAAAGAGATTTTCAATGGGTCAATTACCTTCTGTTATGTGTTTAATAAAATGAAAATTATAGTATAAAATTACTACTACAAACATAGAATTAGTAATTAATAAATTCTTCATGCATGTTGCTTGAAAGATCATTTATTTGGCATTTATTACACCTGTAAATAATATTGAAAACCTTTCCTTAGTCCAATGTTGATGTAGAAACAGAGCTGGGTCAGGTTTGG
Source organism: Sorex fumeus (assembly GCF_029834395.1). Classification (NCBI taxonomy): domain Eukaryota; kingdom Metazoa; phylum Chordata; class Mammalia; order Eulipotyphla; family Soricidae; genus Sorex; species Sorex fumeus. The sequence continues at coordinate 449,468 of NW_026606075.1, read as the reverse complement.
TCAAAGGTTCTAAGGTTCTACAAATATTTTCAGGGATAATAACAGTGAATAGAAAGTATATACAAACTCAGAGTTACAATTTTCCTGCCAGAAAGGAACTTAGCATAAGGCTACATCAAGTATAATTTCTTTGGTATGGGTCTTATAGGGGAAAACAAATAAGTATTCTTCTTATCAAAAATGTATCAGAAGGTGGGTAGGGGGAGCCCAAGCTGGGAGCTGCTCCTCCCCCCCAGTCCCACGCCTTTTCCTGCCGAACCCCACAGCCCCCAGCGGGGATACGCCTGCCGCAACTCCAGCTCCGTGAGACTGTCCACCACCCCTCCTCCACTCCAGGATCCTGGATGAGAGTGACCCTGGGACAGGCTAGGAGAGGGCGTGGCCTCCCAAAAGTGGGCGTGGCCTTCTCCTGGGAGGGCCGCTGCTTACATGGCCACAGTTGTATTTCTCACTCCGAGCACTCAGGACTTTCATCCCACACCTTGTCACCTAATACCGACCAAAAATTTCTGACCACCTGTATTAAAATACAACAACATCCCACTCGCCTACTCCATTTCTAACAAAAGACCTGTTTGAAATGAGCTGCACAAGCTCAGTACTAAAAGCACCTCCTCCAAAGTTTCACTCGATGTCAGTTATAAAACAAAGAATAATGCCTGATTGAGAAGAAGGTCGGACTCAGAAAGGTAGAACGGTGGCCACCATCAACCAACCTTATCCAAAATCCTTTCCCAAGATAAGAGGGAACAGTACCTGTGATTTCAGGGTTCTACCTCTAGGCAACCAAAACAATATGAAGAAACAGCACAAATCTACACTACAAGGAGAATACGAAGAGAAGAATCCCGAGTCCTCAACCGAGGTTCTCCACAAGTATGCGCTCTTCGATAAAGAATTCCAGGATCAAATGCAGAGGGTGTTCAAGGATCTACTCAAAGAACCAATGGAAGAGATATCCAGAAAACTAAAAGAAGAAATGAAAGAAACAATAGAACAGATAGCAGAGAAAATACAGAAAGAAATGAGAGCAGAAATAAAAAAGCTACAAAAAGAAGTGTCACAAATGAAGGATTCAGTAGATGAAATTAAAAAGTCAATAAGTGCCCTTAGCAATAGGATAAGTGCAGCTGAAGAGAGGATCAGCGAGCTTGAAGATGAGCAACAGAAATCCCATAGGGAACAACAAGCAGTAAGAAACGACCTCAAAATGGCTCTAAGGAGAATCAGAGACCTAGGGGATGATGCCAAGAGGAACAACATTAGAATCATTGGAGTACCAGAAGGGCAGGGAGACAACTCCAATGAAAAAGCTACAGTCAAAGAAATCATTGCTGAAAAGTTCCCAGAGTTAAGGAAGGCAGACATCCAGATCCAAGGACCCAGAAGGGTACCAGCTAAAAGAGACCTCAGAAAAAACACTTCAAGGCATATCATAGTCAGAACGATGGATGCTGTGGACAGAGACACAATATTACAAGCAGAAAGGTCAAAGAAGGAAATACAAAGGAGCACCCCTTAGATTCACAGCAGACCTATCAGAGGAAACCCTCCAAGCCCGAAGGCAATGGTGGGATAATAGTGAAAAAACTCAATGAAATGAACGCATCCCTCAGAATACTCTATCCAGCTAAACTCTCATTCAAATTCGATGGAACGATACACCACTTTGTAGATAAACAACAGCTCAGGAACTTCATAGACTCAAAACCAAATCTAAAAGAAGGACTAAAGGGACTCCTGTAAGATAAGAAGGAAAACACGTATAAACACAACCAACTCCTACAGAAAGATGGCACAAAACACCATGACATTAATCTTCCTTAATGTCAATGGTTTAAATGCACCTACCAAGAGACACGAAGTGACAAAATGGATCCAGTAACTGAAACCAACATTCTGCTGTCTACATGAAACTCATCTGAACAATCAGAGCAAACACATACTCAAAGTTAAAGGATGGAAAACAGTCCTGCAAGCAAACAGCTCCCTCAAAAAAGCTGGGGTGGCCGTATTAGTATCCGACAACATTAATTTCAGGCTGAAAAAGATTAGAAAGGACAGTGAAGGCCATTTTATCCTCATCAAGGGATACGTACAACAGGAAGAAAGCACGCTCTGAAATGTATACGCACCTAATGAAGGAACAGCTAGATACTTAAAACAACTGCTGACAGATTTTAAGGATGAAATTGCTAGCAACACAATAGTACTTGGAGACTTCAACATCGCCTTATCACCTCTGGATAGATCAACAAGAACAAAACTCAGCAAGGACACATTGACTTTAAATGAAGAAATAGAAGAGAAAGGACTTACAGACCCAACTGCTGCCCCAGCCCCAGTAGCCAACCTCCACTACCCAACTGCTGCAACGCTCCAGGCCACTTTCCACATGCTCGGGCCGAGCCTCATGCACGAGGGAACATATTCCTGGACTGTGAGGCCATGACACATTATAAGACACTCCCTACCCATTGTCCATAATTGCCACACCATTTGATGGAGTTCAGACAGTAGGCAACAAATCATAGAGGAAATTTATGTATATATATATATATACACATATATAGAATGTAAATACTACTTTATTAAGATGAAAATAAATACTTTTAATACATGATATCATAGAGATATGCCATAAAAATATTGCATTGCATTTGATCACTTGATCCCTTGATCTTCCGTTACTCATTGATTTTCTTGAGCTGGCGCCAGTCTCCATTTGTCACTGATGCGGACTAGTGTAAATGGCGTATGCTCACTAAAGGTAGAGTCTCAAACCATTTGTTCAGGACCTTGACAACATCTCGTTAGATGGGCGACCGTGCGTTCTTTTGACATCACATGGAATCCAGTCGGTAACAGCTCTAGTTTAGCGGTCGTCTTCAAATTGCATTATATGTCCAGCCCATCTGATTTTCAGTGCCTTGGTAAATGAGACAGTGTCCCTGATTCTTGATCACTAGTGGAGGTCGGAATTCCAGGTTTCTTCTCTCACTTGAGTGAAGCATGATACTCCAATCATAACTCTTTCGATTCCTCTTTGGGTGACCCAAATAGCATTCTCCTCCTGTTTTTGTAGGGCTCAGGTCTCTGAGGCGTATGTTAGTGCACGGAGAACAGTGAAGTCAAAGAGATGTGCCCAGAGCCAGAGGTTTTTCGTCCTCTTAGATATTTCTTTGGATGCTCTTGAAGGCGTCCAACGCTGCTCTCTTCCTCCTGCTCAGCTCAGGTGCCAGGTCGTTCTCATGTTGAATTCTTGACCTAGGTACACATAACTGCTGCATTCTGAGATGTTAATACCATTGAGAACAAATGCAACATCAAGAACTTGTGAACTTATCTGTTTTTCATAAACATTGTCTTCATGAGATTCAGCTGCAGTCTGATCTTTCCACACTCATGGTCAAAGTTGCCCAGCATTTGTGCCATGTGGCTAATGTTTGGTGTTATGAGAACAATGTCATCATCGAAGGTAAGGTGGTAAAATTACTGATCATCTATCTTCACTCCCATTCCTGCCCATTCCAGTCATCGCATGACATTCTTGAGGGTGGCACTGAAGAGTTCGGTGAAACTCTGCCGAACCCCTCTCATTATTTACGTCAATGATCACTTCCTTATAGAATGGTGAGATCCTGGTGGTGAATTCCTAATACAGCTCATGGAGGATCCTAATGTACTGAGTTTGAATGTCCTGTTTGATAGGGCTTCGATGACTGTTTCAGTCTCAACAGAATCAAAGGTTATTTTTAAATGAATGAACTTTATGCAGAGTGACATCTTGAACTCCCAAGAGTTACTGTGTGGAAATAGTCAATCATGCTGAATCCTTTTCAGAACCCGATTTGCTTGCGTGATTGTCCTTCATAAACTGTTCTGCCAATCCTATTCAGAATGACTCAAGTGAACAGCTTGTAGACAACAGACAACAGTCAGATCGGGCAATAGTTGCCAATGTCTTGGAAGTCTCCCTTCTTGTACAGTAGAATGGTCCTGCTGGTTTTTCATTGGGACAAAACCTTAAATTCAGACAGGTAGCGTGTGAAGAGTGGAGCCAGAGTATTGATGAGTACTGATGGTAGGTGTTCGGGTCTGACCTTGTCTGGGCTGGGTGCCCTTTGCCTTTTTTCCAACGAAATGACGTGTTGGATTTTAGAAGGTAGAACCATGTGAACACATATAAGGGTGATTAGAGGCCTCCCTAAAAGCCTCCATCCCTCTTGGAGAGCCCAGCAAGCTACCGAGAGTATCCCACCCGCACAGCAGAGCCTGGCAAGCTACTCGTGGGGTATTGATTGTTGGGTAACATTGCTTTGTCCTTCTACAAGAAGCTTAGGTTTATCTGGTTACACCCATCAATCTGGTTACACCCATCACAGTGCTCCTGAAGCACTTCCACTTCCATTGTGTTTATCTGTAAACAGTCTTCCCTATGCTCTCCTTCCCACCCAGTTAATCAGCTTTCCCCTTAATCAGACTGTTAATTTGTAAGATCAGTTTCCCATAAATCTATGATTTTATATGTATGAGTGACATATTGCCTTTCTCCTCTCCTTATGCCTTATGAACAGTATACTTTAAAGTAATATCCTTTTTGTATAGATACAGGAAGACTGTTAAAATTATGCTTTGTAACCTAGGATTTGATTGGCCTTGAATATTATTCACTCCCGGGCATCTGCTTTCTCGACTTAAGCCTCAGTTGCCCTTAGTTCCTAACACCCCAAAAGCAGGGTCCCGACGAGGGACTGAATGGACCCAGGGCAAAGCGGTGAGCTACCCTGGCAGTGAAACGGGCCAGGCCAAAATGCCTCGATTCTTTTTTTTTTTAATTATTTATTTTTTAATAGTGAGGCACCATGAGGTACAGTTGTAGACTTACACATTTTTGTGCTTGGGTTTCGATTCTTAACTATAAGTTAAGAGTTGGATCATAGACAAATGCTGTCATGATCCAAAGGTAACGATGAGACTAGGACCTTGCTAGTGATAGGAAAGACTATCTGGCCTGAGCACCGTAGTCTGAGATAGAGATGGCCCTAGGAGAGCAATTCTATAAGTTTAAGATATTTCTTACTGTATCCATACAAAATGATTTATATTATAGTCTTATATGCTTGTCAGCCAAGGAGAGGAGAGGCATGCCCATAGGATTATGCTCTAGGGTAGGTCCTCCTGCTGAGGAAGGATCTGTCCTAGGAGCGGTCTTCCCTGAGGCTAAGATTTCTACCCCTATTGATTTCTACCCCTATTGATTGTGACCGCACCTATGTGTAATTGTTTCCCCAATTCCACATGGAGAGAGGATTTAACTAGACTGTAGGAGTGGGGTGGAGGTTCAGAGAGGATCAGAAGGAAGAGGAGGATGAAGGGGAATGGAGAAGGAGAATGAAGTAGCATGGAGAGACAGAGAGAGATGGGAGCAGAGAGACAGAAGGAGAGGGGGCAGAGATGAGGAGAGACAGAGAGAGACAGGAGCAGAGACAGATGAGGAGAGAATCAGAATAAACTACGACTAATACCAACCAGCCTGGCCCTCGTTCCTTCCTCCGCCTGACGATCGCCATTGACCTCTCCGGGGTGGGAGAAGGGTGAGACTACCGAACGCGGGCGGCGGGAAAGATAGAGCCACCGGCGCTCTGAGTGTGTGCTGTGTCCCTTTTGTGTGAGTTTACACATTCGATATGCCAAAAACAATAAAAACAACAGGCATCATTCCCCTGACCCTGAAAGAGCCCCCAGTAAGGTTGCATTAAGAAGTATGAGCAAGGAGAGGCTGGTAAAATCACAGGCCAAATTAGGCTGCCAAAACGAAGAAGGACTAATGACTCTCTATACTTTATGCACTTATGCTGGGATTGGAAGCATCCATTGAGGACCTGATGGTGCAAGCACAGAAGATGAAGTATGACATTGTTGGTCTGACAAAGACAAGAAGGCATAAAACACATCATGCCACTTTTGACACTGGGGAAGAATTGTTCCTTGAAACATGCAACTAAAAAGGCATTGATGGTGTCAGTGTCCTTGTCAACAAGAACTTGACCACGAGCATTGATTCACTCAAATGCCTAACATCCTGAATCAGACAATTACACTTGAATAGATGTGGCTCCCTGCAGGCAGTTTCTATCTTTGCTAACAACACACCAACATCCAACTACGATGAAGATGAAATTGAGAAATTCTTCACGGAGCTGGAGAAGTTCTATAAAGAACACCACACCCTCTACAAGATCATTTTCGTTGATTTTAATGCTAAGATAGGACCAAGAAGATCGCCCAAAGTACTCCACATTGGGATCCATGGTCTAGAATGGAACAAACAGGGTGAGAGACTGTCTGATTTCATCATGTTGACCAAAACCATCAGTGGTAACTCAAAGTTCCAGAAGGTTAAATCTAAATATTGGACATGGGAGTCACCTGATGGACAGTTCCACAACAAAATTGACCACATCATATTCAATTTTTGCTTGACTGATGTCGCTATTGTCCCCAGATTCCTTTCGGCAAAATTCTACTTCACAGAGGAAAGGGTGCAAAGTTTAAGAAGAGAGTTCCCAGAACAATCACCTACTGGGAACTGTTTGTCACTAATGTAGCAACATGGGAAGATGCTGTCATTGACGACATGGATAAGGAATACAATCAACTGTTTCAACACCTCCATGCTTGTGCAAGGAACGCTGAGAGAGAGAGAAAGAAACCACAAAAAGATGCCTGTCTTCTGAAACTCTTGAGTTCATTCACAACGTGGCTTGGCAAGAACCTCAGGCAACCACAAGCTAATGTTCGAGCTTGCAAAGCAGTGCAGAGAAGCAATAAAGGAAGACCTCAAAGAAAAAAGATCAGCAGTACTGGCCAATGTGGCAGAAGCTGGGAAAAGTATTGGCAATGCCTGCCTGTCCGTCGCCAACTACAAGACCAAGATGACTGCCTTCCGACGTCCTGATGGATCTATCACATCTTCCAGAAGGGCAATGGAGAAGATCATCAATGACTTCTACTTGGATCTCTTTGATAGCCACGTCCACCTGCCCACATATCAAATTCCATAGAATGGATATGCTGTTCTCAACGTTCTACTTTCCTGTATTGAATTTAGGTTTACCTAATATTGTTCGTTTGATTCTCATATGTGAGTCTGTTAAATGTATCTAACTTGTGAGATTTTTGCCTTATAAGAAGCTATTGTAATTAAGAAAGGCCTGAAACTGAAGCATCACAGAAATCTCTAACACCCTTTCCTCATTATGACAAAATGCTAAGGGAAATGTGTGGTTTATATTCACAACTGAAGATGACTGTGTACTATAATTATGGATATACTAAGAACAAATAAACATACTTTATAAAAGTTGAAATGTCATATATCAAATATTTTACCTAAACATATATACATGCACCCTATTCATTGACATTCATTTAAAAAGAAAGTAGACCAGAGAAAATCAATTAAAAAAAAAACTCTACAATTTTTTTTGGTCCTATTTCATTCACTTCACTATACATAGCTGTGTCCAGGGATTACTCCTGAGTTTGTGTTCAGGGATTACATCTGGTGGTGCCGAGGGCACATAGATACTGGAGAATGAACCTGGCTCAACCAGGCAAAGCAAGCATCTTGACCTCTATATTATATCTCTTTCAGTTGTCCTTGTTTGTTTTTTATTTGTTTGTTTTCATTTAAATTTACTACTTTTGTACTTACATATTAAGTGAAACTGTAAAATATTTCTCTCTTTTCTCTCTGTGTGTCATCTCACTCAGCATAATTTCATCAAACTAGCTGTATTCATTAGAATTTATTTTCTCCTTAACTCTTGCCCTACTTTCTGATCTCAAAAGATATTTCTGAAGCCATATATATACATGTATGCATATGTGTATATGTATATATGTACATGTATATGCATATATGTGTATGTATATATGCATATGTGTATCTTTCTGCACATATACATACATATATGATATATACATATCATATATGTAATTATATATTACATTATATATTATATGTATATATACAATCTATAAATATATACAGATCTCCAAGCCTGCTAGGATCGGGGCTGAGCATCCTCCACCCAGATCCTCCAAATTTCAGTAGGCGGGGTCGCACCCACCAACTGGCCCCCTGGCACCCTGTAATCCCATCAACAGCCAGGACCCAGAGACTATAAAACCCAGCTCCCGGAAGAGAACAATGCAGTCTCCTGCCCCCACACCTGGCTGTCCTCGCCAGGGCCCCTTGGAAGGGAGCGGGTTGAGTTTCCCTCCCCACCCCGACGAGGGCTCTGGCAGCCGAAGACCTCCAGAACCAGACACCACCATGCTGAGACAACTCTCCACACACATGAAGGTACCAGCAGAGGAGCAAAGGCATGCAGATCCCTGGATTTAGATCTCCAAGACTGCTGGGATTGGGACTGAGCATCCTCCACTCAGATCCTCCAAATTCCAGTAGGCAGGCGTCACACTCACCAATTGGCCCCCTGGTGCCTGTGTAATCCCATCAACGGCAAAGACCTAGAGACTATAAACCCAGATCCCAGAAGCTCCCGGACATCTTATTATCTCATTGTTACTTTGGACAACCTAGCAGGCTACCAAATGTAACCTGCCCACACGGCAGAGTCTGACAAACTCCCCCTGGTGTACCCAATATGCCAAATACCAGTAAAAATCATGGGTCTCATTCTCCTAACCCTGGAAGAGCCTTTAATATGGCACTTTTTAAAAAATCTCAGGGCTAGGACAAAGGAGACATTACCGAGGCCTGCTCGAGGCAATCGACGAACAACAGGATGGTCGTGATAGTGATATAAAAATATTCACAGATCAGATCACAGATCATCCTGTTATTCGTCGATTGCCTCGAGCAGGCCCCAGTAACATCTCCTTCATCCTAGCCCTGAGATTATATTCAAGGCTCTTTAGGAGAATGAGACCCATCATTGTAACTGGTATTTGGCATATTGGGTACGACACAGGGAGTTTGCCAGACTCTGCTGTGTGGGCAGGTTACATTCGGGAGCCTGCCAGTTTGTCAAAGTAGGAATGAGATGTCATAATAAGATGTCGCGCGGCCGCGGCGGTTCCAGGATCTGGTTTTTATAGTCTCTGAGTCTTGGCCGCTGATGGGATTACACGGCACCGTGTAAAAATATTATATACAGTATATTCACTATCACTGCTCTCCTGTTGTACATCAATTTGCTCCAGCAGGCCCAGTAACGTCTCCATTGTGAGACTAGTTATTGTGTTTGGCATATCTAATACATCATGGGGAGCTGGCAGGCTTTGCTGTGCAGGCAAGATAGTCTCAGTAGCTTGCCTAGTGAGGCGGAGAAATCAAACCCATGTCTGTCGGGTTGGTCACATGCAAGGCAAACGCCCTACCACCGTGCTACCGCCCCAGCCCATACAATATATTATACATACATATACATACATATGTGACATATACATATAAAATATATATTATATCATGTAGAATATATTATATAATATATATTTTATATGTATATGTATGTATATATTATATATTATATCATGTATAATATGTTATATAATATATATTTTATATGTATATGTGTATATATAGAGGGAGAAAGAGAGTGACAGAGACAGAGAAAGAGGTCTTTGCTTTCTCATTGCAAGCGGGGAATGCTTCTACCCACTTAGTGAAGGTTTTGATGAGAGCCAGTATCTATTTGAGTCTTGAACATGTAAGCATGTAAGCATTTGTGTGTGAAGCCAAGCTCCCATTCCTTCCCTGGATGATTCCTCGTTGCTAACCAGTTGAACATTGGTCAGCACTTAGGTCCGCTAGGATCTCCACTTTAGTCTTATAGACTATGCACAAAGGACAGCTTTGAGTTACTTCTCTTACTGTCTTGTTTATTCCCTTTCTGTGGAAGACAGTTGATAGTAATTTTGTTAAAGCATCCCTTTCTAAGTGGGAAGCTTCACATAATCCTATAATTAGTATTTTTCCACTGCATTGTATCAGAATAAGCAATTTCCCCTGTCTTGTAAGCTCCATTTAGTGTCCGTTTGGAAGCCAGGTTGCAGTGCTATTCTTCTCCTGAAGAGTATTCTGCTTAATAGAAAATACTCTAGGGGTGGAGTCTAGACACAATTTTATTGTTGAAATGTGTTTAACTCAATTAATATAAAATCATATCTGGCAGTGGTGAAGCAAAAGCAAACATTCTGTCTCATATAAAGTAAGTCTAGAAATACACAATGCAGCAAACTGGAGCAATATCAAAGACTGTAGGGATCTGCCTTGCACACAGCCTGCCAGAATTTAATCCCGGCACCCTGTATGGTCCTCAGAGACCAAGTCAAGGAAACATCTCTGAGCACAGAGCAGGATTTAGCCCTGAGCACCACCAGGTGTGGCCCCCAAACAAACAAACATACCCAAACCCAAACAAACAAATTGCAATATATAAATAAACTGGTTCAGTAGCTACACAGGCATCAAAGCCTTGTCACAGCTACCTTACTAATCCCTAAATTAGACCTAATATTCAAAATGGATATTTCACTTCCAGTAATAAAATCTCTTCTTCATAATGTGTATGAAAAAAATCAGCAAAGGATTCATTTCTTCACTTTAAGGAAAATTTTCAGGAATTGTGTTTAAATTACTTAGGCACAGTCACTTTTAACTGTAAGAAATTAATATGATCCACTGTATTAAGGGAAAATATACAAAGATTTTTAAAAAGTATTATACATAGGGGGTATGGTGCCTCCAGCAGGTCAATCTGTACCTCTGAGGTGAGTGCATCAGCAGCCTGATGGCAATGTCAGACTTTCAGATACCCCAAAACTGTTGCTGTGCCTTTGGCCAGACCCCAAAAACTTGGGGCAAAGTTTACCAAGAAAGAAAACGGCCAAAAGTTAGGTATGTGGGAGACACAACCACAAACTACCTCCAGCTCAGCTATATAATTGGCGGCATGGCCTCTCTATTACTGATCAAACTGCTTAATGGCCATGATCCCAGAGTCTCAGAAACGAATCTCGGAACCCAAAGGCTTTTGGCAGAAATGTGTCGTGTTCCTGCAGTAGGTTACTGGTGCTGGGCCAATCCAGATGGGAATAGGTTTTGTGCCTTGGCCTGTTCCCCCTGGCGGCCTGGTGACCACCATCCTCCAGAGGCCACTGGACAGTCAGGTTTGGGCCTGCAGTGACGAGACACATGAGGCCTCACCACACGGGGGTGGAACCGACTCTTTCTCCCCATCCCAACGAGACCCCGAGTCACCGCCTACAAACGGCCTCTCTTGCTCCTGATCAAGCTAATTAATAGTCATGATACTGGAGACTCAGAAACAAATCTTGAAACACAGCGGTTTTGGCAGAAATGCATCTGGATTGCATACAAGATGGCCGCCGGCTCAGAGCTTATTGGAAAGCCAGGTATGAGCTGGCGGTGACAGGGCAACTGCAGTCTCATGGGTAGGAGGATGGTACCGGCTCGTCCTTCACGCCATACTGAGGTCATGAGTTGTTCCCCACAAGCTGCTTTCTGGCAAGGCCATGGCTCCAGAGGCAAACGGACTTAGTCCAGAGCCCAGCAGCTTGCAGAAGAAAAGTGAATGGACCATACATTAAACTACAGCGCCATGCCCAGGAGGGAAAGGGGGCTGCTCCCTTCTGCCTTTTCCCCCCTGGCAGCAAAGTGGCCACCACCTCAGAGCTTATAGGAAAGCCAGGTATGAGCTGGCAGTGACGGGGCAACTGCAGTCTCATGGGAAGGGGTGTGGTACCAGTACGTCCTCCATGCCCTACCGAGGTCATGAGTTACCCCCCACGAGCAGCTTTCTGGCACGGCCATAACACCAGACACACAGAAACCAATCTCGTAATTATCTGGCTCTTTGCAGAAATCCAAAATCGTGGCCACGTGACATTATATGATTCTCATAACCAGCTATAGAAAACAAAATATTTCACAATGCCTTTTCAGCAATTTTGATTGTTTGGGGGTAAATTCTAAACAATAATGGTGCATCTTTTGTCGAAATAGTGAATGTAATCAATGTACAGAAGAGTTAAGTAGAAATCATCTGCCTCACAGGCATTTGGAGCGGTGGGAGGGGGGATATATTGGGTTCTTGGTGGTGAAAAATGAGTACTGGAGAAGGGAAAGGTGTTTGATCATTGTGTGACCAAGAATTAAACCTGAAAGCTTAGTAACCTTTCCCACAGTTATTCAATAAATAAATATAAAAAGAAAAAAAATAAATAAAAAAACTCAGGTGGAGTTCACGCCCAATTCAATCAGCTAATCAGTGGCTGAATAAATAGCAGTACTCCTACAAAAAAAAGGTATTATACATGTACACTTTAATGGATCAGAGATAAAAGCAATAGCATACATGAATATCCGTATACATGAGTTTCATGTTATTTTGTGTTACACATTTATAGTGAAAACTAAATTGATGTACATAAGTAGGTAATTACTAAATAATCCAGGGTAATTCTTATCATGTAGACTGTGGATTCATTTAAATTTATTGACTAAATATGTACATATGACTTAAAAATAATCATAAAAAGTATTGTTAGGTATGAAAATAATATGAGAGCCAGAACCAGATATATAATTATTATCTTTTGGTGGCAATCAAGAACACTAATATCTTGAGGGCATTTTTGGAACGTAAAGAAATGCAAGAAATTCAAAAGCTCTATATTCAACACTCAGTATTCAATTGCAGATATTGGGCCATTATATTAAACAAATATTCTAAATTTTTAGTGTATCCTGAGGCATGCTATTTTGTTAGTGAGTCTCATGACCGAGTCAGAAATGTCTTAGAACAGGTAGAGAAGTTTAAAGGCATAGTCAATAGGCAGCATCCACTAGCCACAAGGGAAGCAGCGGCCTTACTCACTGCTTGGGTCTGTGGTTTCACATAAACATAAAGTCTGCATTGTCAACTTGTATGATTTTTCTTTAAGTGATTAACTACTCAGTAAAATATCTCTCAAACTTGAGTAACATGCCCAAATCAGTAAGAATAGTTTTTGGTGTTAGTAAGCAAATCTTCCCACTACTACACTTTTATTTAGTCCAACTAAAATATTGGAAAACACTGTCTATTTCTGTAAAAAGTATTAAACACTAAAATTTAGCATTCATTTCTTTTAAGATATATAATTTAGCTAAAATGATAGAATAATATTAAGGAATGTCACACAAAAATATAAGGCTATGTTTTCTCTATGCATTAATATCTTATTTTGTCTTTCTTTTTTCCTTACCTTTAGCAATAAAAAAATTACAATGTATCATATCTCTCTCCATTTCTATTTATTAATAGAGTGCATATTCATTAAAATATTGTGGATTCTAGGGGCCATGAAGCTAATATGCAAGTCTGGTGATAGTCTTGCAAGCAGCTGACTTAACTTTGTTTTAACTGCATATGGTCCCTCAGGTTTTGTCAAAAGTGACCCCTGAGTGAAGAGTCAGGAGTGAGCCCTGAGCACTGCCAGGCTTGGTCCCAAAAAACGACACAAACCAGACAAAAAATTCTTGTGGGTTGGAGTGGTAGTAAAGCAGCTAAGGCTGACCTGGGTTCTATCCCTGAAACCACATATGGTTCGTGGAGCCCAACTAGTGATCCCAAAGTGCAGAGCAAGGAGTAAGTCCTGATCACTCCATGGTGTGGCCCCTAAATAAAAAATTTTGTGTATTCTAGTACAATCTTTTTTCATAGAAAAGAATATAGAGCTAAAATGTGATTTTATTTATGTTCCATTTCTCCACCCACCCATGTGAACAATTGCTGCCTTGTGACAAGAGTAATGAGATATATTATTCACATGTACTGGTGTCTGATAATGATTTATTGAAAAAATGACTTTCAGATAAAGACATCTAGTCAACTAAGGGTCAATTCAATAAGTTTGAAAAATTTACTCTGAAACACATTATTTCATCAACTATAAAATTATTAATGCAGAAGCATATCAGTTTTGTAACTGATGATGAGATCATATTGAACAGAACAGAGCATGGTGATATTTGAAAAGGCACGACTCTACAATTTTCTGCCATACATCTAACTATTAATACCAGGAGAGGAAGGAATAAGGAAACAATGTGGGTTTGGAAAGAGGAAAAAACAATATTCATGTTCTTAAACGCTGAACAAGTCTGTGTTCTCCAGAAAATATTAAATGATTGTAAGTGAAGGTCATTCAGTTTAACTACAGTAAAACACAATAGCAATGTGATTTTCTTAATTTCCACTATGAATTTCTTCTATGCATCACATTTCCATTCCTCATTTCCTTTTGTCTCATTTCATGTCTTCTATTATAGTGGCTTTAATGTGCTTATTACCAATCTCTTATTGGCCTTGCCTCAAATTACTTACTGTCGGTAATTAGCTTTGGTGTGTCTGAGCCTGTGTTATCTCTGCTGTTCTGCTCATAGCAGAGTCTTTTGTGAGTTCTTCATTTAGAATGTAAAAAGACTTAAGACAGAATCAATGCCTAGTGAGAATTGTGTGGTTTAGTGTGTTCATAATTTTAAGCAACTAATTGTTTTGCTTCTTTTTCTTGATTAAAAAACACAAATCCTGTGGCAGAATCCTTGTTTAATGAAAAAATAATGAGTGAAGTCAATCTAATATTAAATAGAGAAAGGGACTTCCTTGTAATGACTCATATAAAATCAAAAATATAAAATTAAGCAATACAAGGACATGCAGTTTAAAAAATTCCTAGAGGGACTGTGTAGGGCAGATTTAATCCAGATCACCAATTTTGCTTTCCCAAGTACAAAGGATATAGTAATAACAACTGTGACAATAAAAAATACATGTACAGATTTAGTATTTTTACCAGAAGCAACCCATTATAAAAATACTTAATTTTTGCATAAATTGGAAAGTTAATAATCTAAAAGGATTACTTCAATTCAGAAATAAAGAGTCTGAAATACTAGTTCACTGCTTCAGTCTACCACCAAAACCTTTGCAGAAAATAGGAAATTTCATTAGAAAATCTTAGATATATTCACTAACACTCATAAATGTAGAATAAGACATACTAAGTGATGGATTATGCATCCAGAAAGTGCTAAGTAGAAAGTCGCTACACATAATTTCTATTGAAGCAGGAAAAGTTTCAAGAGGTCTTCCTATCTGTATTTACTTTTGAAACAGAAAGAATAACAGAGGGAGTAAAATTATTATATTTCCAGCCAGATCATTAATCTCAGATATAAACAGAGAATATTAACAGAAACTTCAAGACATTGTAAAAGTAACTAGTGTGAGACTGAGGAAGTACATTGAAGGTCTAATGTTCTTGTCCTGCATCTATGAGTCTGCAGAAATCCTCCTTACATTGCTCTCTGCCCAAATACAGGAGTGGTATCATTCAGTGGGAATGAAGTAGATAAAATAAACCACACTATTATTTAAAATAGTATCATAAGGCTTAGCCAAAGCAGTCAACAGAGGCAAGACAAAACAAGGGGAGGAGGAGGGAAGAGGATGGAGAGAAAAGGGGCAGAATGGAAGAGAGGGCAGGAGAGGAGAAGATAGAGAGAAGGGGGGGAGGAAAGGGAATGTCAAGTCAATAAATTGACACCAAAGCATCTAAGCTATTCTTCAAATAAATAGAAAAACAATCAAGAGAATGGAAAACTTATTTTTGCATAAATTTGTAAAACTAACATTATCAATATGACCATCCTCTTTATAGTGATATATAGATTTAATGAAATCACTATCACAATTCCAATGGCATACTTTAATGAAATAGAATAAATCTTACTGAAATTTGTAAGGAGACGAATCTAGAATATCTAAAGCAATCCTGAGGGAAAAAAGGAATAAAGATGGAAGTATTGTGTCCCTCAACTTTATGCTATACTAGAAATCTATATTAATCAAAGCAGTGTTGTCTCTTAGTATGAAAGTATACACAAATCTGTGGGAAAGATTTGAGAGTGCAGAAGTAAAAACTCACATATGTGGATAATGAATTTTAAACAAAAAAGCTAATAGTATAAAACATAAAAATAAATTGTCTCAATAAACAAAGTTTAGAAAATAGGACAGATATGAAAGGATAAAAGCAGAGCATTTTCTTATACCACACACATATTTTAAGTAAAAACAGATTAGGAAAATGAATGCTATATGTAAAACAAAGTATATTTTTAAAAATAAGTGAATCAGGGGCAAAAATAAACTAATGGAAATATATCTAACTACAAAAGCTCTGCATAACATAAAAAGCTGATATCAGTATAAAATGCCCCTTAAAGGAAGAATATAAACGCATTTGGAGAAGGCATCAGTTACTCAAACAGCTGCATAGAAATAAATGTTCATTAGCACTTATTATCAAAAAAATAAAATCAAAGAGACAATTCATTATCATATCACACACTTGATTATTTTTTAAAATTTTTCAATGAATCACCATGAGGTACAGTTACATCTTACAAACTTTCGTGATTGCATTTCAGTCATACAATGATCAAGTACTCATCCCTCCACCAGTGCCCATTCTCCACCACCAATGATCCTAGTATCCCTCCCCTCCTCATCCTCCCCTGCCCCTGTCTCTATGGCAGGTACATTCCCTTTACTATCTCTCTCCTTTTGGGTGTTATGGTTTGCAATGCATGTAGTAAAGTGGCCTTCATGTTTATTTTATCCAAAGGCCAGAAACAACATGTGCCAGGGGTAGGCCATGGTAGGATGTGGAGAAATAGAAAGGAACCCTAATCTAAAATTCATAGAAACTGTTCAGATATTTCTGAAATATTGGAAGTACCACATGATTCATTAATTTATTTTTAAATATATATCTGAATAGTTCACCAATTTACTTTAAACAATTATGCACCTATTTATTGCTGTGGTATCTGACTTTTAGTTCATATTTTCTTTAGAAATTTATCAATTTACTCATATTAAATTCTTAGAAGTGAATTATTTCTAAAAGGCTAAAATTTAGATTATTTTTTGGAAATTTCTACTTTAGAATATATGAGTAAGATTATCTATTATTTGACATGTTTTTCTTCTGATTTACTTCACAGGTTGTCCTCCGGTTTTATCCATGATGTAACAAGCAGTCAGATGTCTTTTTTATAGCTGAATAGTATTCCATTATCTATATATAAAAGAACTTATTTTTTCCACTTTATTTAAACACCCTGGTTTACAAAGTTGCTCATGATGCATTTGCTATAGGCCAATATTCCAACCCCAATCCCACCATCACTGTCACCAAGACACAATTGGTGTATGTCATCACATACACCAATGTCCCTATTTGCTTAACCATTCCTCAAGCCTGCCCCATAGCAGGCTCAAAAATAATTTATTTTGTATTGCTTATTAGCACTATATGACTAATGGAATTATCAAAATATATTTCAAAGAAAATTTGTGAAAAGGGTTGTATCTCACCATGGGGACATTATGTCCTTTTCTGAGGGTTTACTAAGCCGTTGATATTAGTTGAGCCTTCTCTGTTAAGGGTTTTGTTCCTCGAGTTAAGTTATCTTCTATGTTACATTCCCATCTGATCTGGTACGTTCCTACCAGGACGTTAGTACTTTAGAGTTCGGAGATGTTGCAGGGCTGAAATTCCAGAAAAGCCAGAATATTTAACTGGGCAGTGAGCTTACATATCGGCAGTGGTGAAAGGTGGTGAATGTGGTTGCCAGGACTTTTGGGAGTATAGAGGAAAGGAGGAGAACCCCACTTTTAGAAGGCCCAGAGTTCCCACCCACTTCTAAAAGAAAGCCAGTGTGCCTAAAAGTTTTAGCATTCATGAGCTTAGAGAGAAGGTCACTAGCATAAAGAAGGGATTTCTGAGTCAATGATGGTTGGAGGGATTGCTTGGGATGGGAGATGTACACTGAAAGTAAATAAAGGACCAAACATGATGGCCTCTCAGTATCGCTATTGCAAATCATAATATCCAGAAGTAGAGAGAGAGTAAGTGGAAAATTATCTACCATAGAGGCAAAGGGAAGGTTGGGATGGGGGTGGGATAATCAGATAATGGTGGTGGAAAATGTACACTGATGGGTGTTCAATCATTGTATGACTGCACTTCAAACATAAAAGCTCTGTAACTGTATCTTATGGTGGTTCAATAAAAATAAAATAAAATAAAATTTGTCGCATTTTGGCACCGTGGAGCTCAGTTGTGAGGTGGTAGAATCCAGCCGTAAGAACTGCAGCAGCTGGTGGGCTTTGGCAGGGCGGAAACTCAGCCTGTTATCCTCATCCCCACTTCCAAGATGGCCTCAGAGGTCTCAGGCAGGGATATGTGTATCTGGGAGCTTTTTGAAGCCAGTTGATCTCTTCTGAGGTTTAATTATGAATCTCTGAAGCAGGGTTGATGGATGAGCAGCTTGGTAACAATGGTGGATTGTGGTTCATAACATAACTCCATTATCCACTTATTTGTCTTGGAGTATTTTGTTTCCATAGTTTGATTATAATAAAAATCACAGCAATCAACATAGGTGTGAATATATCTTTCAATTTAGTGGGGAAATATTATTTTCTGAACTTCTAAGCTTAGCTTATATAAAAGCTCTAGTCTCTTATTATTCCTCACATATGATGAAGTTAAATATGTATTTATCCTCTAGATAATAGTTTTGGTCTCTGTGGGCCTAAATCTCACAACCCTTATTAGTGTCTTAAGTTCTGAAGTTAGAGTGTTAACTTTCTAGAGTTAAGGTGACTGAAAGTCTAAGAACTGAAGAAACTTTTTAACGTTGTTTTAGTAGGAATCTTATGGCTTTTGAAAACATATTTAAAATTAATGGAGTAAGGAGAATTCTGTTTCAGGAAGTGAAAAATCAACTTTCCTCTTTTTCTTGCCTCTTTAGATTTTCTCACTAGAAAATCTCATTTGTGGTGCCATGGAAATCGGTCAGGGTCATAGACTAAGCTCTGAGTGTACAAGGCTGTGAGTTACATCTCTGCCATGGCAGGGCCCCTGACTACTCCCAAGTGTGACCCTAATGTCTCCAGTACCTTCAAGACTTAGAATGGAACTATCAGTCTACTTAACCAAATATTAACTGAAGGAGAGCAGGCCCCAGAACAAATTTGCTTGGATTCTCCTTCTCAATAAGTAAAAAAAAGTCACTTTTCTCTTTCCTTTAGTTTTTGAGTAAGATATAGCTTGCAAGAAATATTATGACTTCCTCTTGTAATGTCACCTCATAAATATGGCTTGAAGATAAACAGAGGCCAACACACTTGGTGTTTCCTCTAAAAGTAACTGATAAAAAGTATTTCTCAGTTACAGGAAATCTCATGTGATTAGTCTAGATAAAACTATTTTAGATGGGCAAATGTTAAAAACCTGACATTTTTTTCATATACTGACTTGATATTGGTATCGGGGGCTGAACATGGGAACAGCCACTTGCAAGGAAAGCGCCTACCCACCATTCTATCACTCCATATCGGGCTGGAGTGATAGCACAGCAGGTAGGACGTTTACCTTCCACGCAGCCAACCTGGCTGACCCGAGTTCGATTCCTCCACCCCTCTCGGAGAGCATGGCAAGCTACTGAGAGTATCTCGCCCACCTGGCAAGCTACCCATGATGTATTCGATATGCCAAACACAGTAACAAGTGTCACAATGGAGACGTTACTGGGCCTGCTTGAGCAAATCAATGAACAACAGGAGGACAGTGACAGAGACAGTGACTTGATATTACTTACAGTAGTACTCATGAATATGTTCTCTTTTTTTTATTATTTTTATTAGTGAAACACCATGAGGTACAGTTGTATACCTACAAATTTTTGTGCTCGGGTTTCAGATATACAATGATTGAGTACCCATCCCTCCACCAGTGCCCATTTCCCACTTCCAATACTCCCTGTATCCCTCCTACCCCCCAACCCCTCATTCCACCCTTACCCTGTGGCAGGGAATTCCCTTTTGTTCTTTCTCTCACTTTGGGTGCTCTGGTTTGCAAAAGAAGCATTGAGTGCCATTCATGTTTGGTCTATAGTCTACTTTCAGCATGCATCTCTCATCCTGGGAGGATCCTCACATCACCTTTTACTCGGTTCTCCCCTCTCTATCTGAGCTGCCTTCTACCCCAGCATATGTGGCTGGCCTCCAAGCCATGGACTGAACTTCCCAGTACTTGTCTAAGCTATTCTTGGGTGTTAGTCTCTCGTTTTGTTACTTTATATTCCCCAGATGAATGCAATCTTTCTATGTCTGTCCCTCTCTTTCTGACTCATTTCAGTTAGCATGATACTTTCCATGTAGTACCACTTGTATATAAATTTCATGACTTCATCTTTTCTAACAGCTGCATAATACTCCATTGTGTAGATGTACCAAAGTTTCTTTAACCAGTCATCTGTTCTCGGGCACTCTGGAAAAAAAACCCATGAATATATTCTTGCCCCAAAATTAATTGAGAAAATGATACAGCTCAGAAAGCTTATTGCTTTTCTTTTCATTTTAGTATAACTAAATAAAAATAATACTTAGGAGTGTGTTCCAAATCAGTTACTAATAGACACCTGCAAATGACTATCAGGTGGCTGCATGATACTACTGTCTGCTACAGAACTTTCTAGAAAGCACCTTTAACAGCACCATTGAACACGTCTTTCCTCCATACCAAGCACAAGCAAGCGAATTGATCTATCACTTAACCTTCCTTGGAAGCCATGAAAATGCAGCGATGAGAATGAGAAGCCAAATAAAAGCTAGAGGACAGTAGGGACACTGGTGGAGGATCTTTGGCACTTTGGCAGTGGTGAGGAGCAGTATATGCATCCCAAAGCCATAAACATTTAAGCTGTTATAAACATGTTACCTACCCATAATATTAATGTTAAAATAATAATTAGTAAGAACAACAAATGTACTCATAGGGCAGAATAGTCTATATAAAATATATACCTTTAGTTAGTTCTGGACATCCTGTACCTGGGTAGGTTTTGAACATGAAAGAAAGAATAGGTACCACATGACCCACTTTTGTCTTTAAGAAGGACATCTGTGTAGAAATGAATGCTTTTCTTTCCCAGAGTTAGCATCATAAAGATATAGAGTATGTCCACATGTCTTTTATGGAATCACATTTATGAAATTCACAAAATAGATAAAAAATCATTAAATTCCATCTCAGTTAAAGAAAGTATATTGTAATTCTATCAAGGAATTTCTGTTACTGAATGTACTGACAGGATACCCTGTTCTTCTGCAAAGTGAATAAACTGAATAAGAAAATTATCTATAATAGCTAATGGATGTGCCAGAAGTCTTAGTATAGTTGCTCACTTATTCTTTAATTTACTTAAATTTTATTAAAGAAATAAAAAAAGCAAACAAAATCTCTTCCCTTATAGACTTCTGAGGAAGAAATGAAATAAAAGCCAGTTGATATGTAAAAAGAAAGATTACATTCACTAGTTATAAGAAAATTTAGACAGACAATAAAAAATTGATGAGAAGGAAACTAATAAGGGTGTTGGAAATAGAATCATTGTGAGGAATCGAGAGCTGAGAAACTGAAATTGGCTCTCTGTGAATTTATATAATTAAATCCTTGCCTTTAAATTCACTTTACCTGGGCCAGAGAGAGTATGGCAGAAGCTTTGTTTGCCTTGAACAATGGTTCAATTCCTAGAACACCATAATGTTCCCCCAGCTCTTCCAGGAATGACTCACGAGTGCAGAGCCAGGAGTAAGAACTGAGCACAACGACGTATAGACACCTTTCAAAATAAGTTCACTTTAGGCCACATAGTTGATAAAAAGGGAGGTTAAATTTAATTTGTTACAGTATTGCCTGGGGCACAAAGGAATGAACATCAGTTGAATTCCATTACAACATAAACAGAACAATTACACTAATAATTATTATTAAGTAATAATAGTTGTTAAGGCTGGAGCAATAGCACAGTGGGTAGGGCGTTTGCCTTGCATGCATCCAACATGGCCGTACTGAGTTTGATTCCTCCGCCCCTTTCAGAGAGCCCGGCAAGCTACCGAGAGTATCTCATCCGCAAGGCAAAGCCTGGCAAGCTACCCGTGACATATTTGATATGTCAAAAAGAGTAACAACAAGTCTCACAATTTGTTGTGAGATGTTACTGGTGCCCGCTCGAGCAAATCAATTATAAACACATAACTATAATAATGTCACATTGCTGACCTACTGTTAAAAAAAGAATGTTTCTTGTAATTGTAACACAAAAGATAAAATTTGAATTCAAAGGCTAAAAAAGTAAAAATATGTGAAAAGACATTAAAAATTGGAAAATAAAGCAAAAGAGAAAATGGTAGAAAAAATAAGAGGAATGAGAAGAAAAGGAATATTATTATATATCTTATGTATACATATATCTGTATATAATATACTTCATTCCCTAAACTCAAGTTTTTCACTACTATCAAAGTACTTCTCCGATTTTGGGTTAGCCAGTTTTGTATCTAACCCATAATGAAATCATTCACAGATAAGTGGAGTATAATTACCTGAGTCCTCAAGATAGGCTTTGCATTAACATGTTTTCTTAACTTTTATGCTCTAACATCTGGGTGCATCCTCCACCCAGATCCTCCAAATTCCTGTAGGCGGGGTCACACCCACCAACTGCCCCCCTGGCGCAGTGTAATCCCATCAACCGCCAAGACTCAGAGACTATAAAAACCAGCTACCGGAAGAACAGTGCAGTCTCCTGCCCCCGCGCCTGACTGTCCTCGCCACTGGGACCCCTTGGAAGGGAGCAGGTTGAGCTTTCCTCCCCGCCCCGACCAGGGCTCCAGCAGTCAAAGACCTCCAGGACAAGCCACCACCATGCTGAGACCACTCTCCGCACACATGAAGGTACTGGCAGAGGGACAAAGTCATGCGGGTTCAGGGGCCGAGATCTCCAAGCCTACTGGGATTTGGGCCGAGCATCCTCCACCCAGATCCTCCAAATTCCAGTAGGCGGGGGTCACACCCCCCAACTGGCCCCTGGCGTCGTGTAATCCCATCAACGGCCAAGACTCAGAGACTATAAAAACCAGCTCCCGGACATCTTATTATGACATCTTATTATCTCATTCCTACTTTGGACAAACTGGCAGGCTACCGAATGTAGCCTGCCCACACGGCAGAGTCTGGCAAACTCCCCGTGGCGTACCCAATATGCCAAATGCCAGTAACAATGAGGGTCTCATTCTCCTAAAGAGCCTTGAATATAATCTCAGGGCTAGGATGAAGGAGACATTACTGGGGCCTGCTCGAGGCAATCGACGATTAACAGGATGATTTGTGATTGTGATTGTGATGCTCTAACATAAAGGAAAAAAATATGGATTAAAAGTAGTCCAAATTCCAAATCTAGAGCTAAAGCCTAATTAACTAGACTTCTAATTCTCCTTCCTAGTATCATCTCCTAACTGCATAAAGCAGCCACTGAGAAATGCCTCCGTGGTGTGACAATCTCAATGGTAATGCCAGGCTTTTACCCTTATCAAATAGGAATTAGAAATGACATAGAAATGGATACAGGTAAATTTTGGCTCCAAGACTTTATGGTCAGGGGTGAGACTATCAGAAAAGACTTCTTATCTGTCTGACAGGCATCTCAATTTTAAGTACAGCAAACAGTAGGCTGCATCACTTCATACCCATAACTGCATGTGGAGAGAGTGATTTTCTTTCACATGCTCAACATGAAATAATTTCATACCTTGGTGTCCATGGTTCAATAATACTTAAACATCCACATATAGGAATAGTTTTTAAATTTATAATGAGGACTTTAGCAAGGATGGAGTACATAGCAGGTATGTTATGTACATACCTTGTATATTACCAACCTGGGTTTGATCCCTGGCATCCCATATGGTGCCCCTCGCACTCCTCCCCTGCACTTCCAGGAGTAATTTATGAGCACAGAGCCAGATGTAACCCCTGAGATACTAGAAGCCTGTCGTGGCTTTTGCTTTTCAGGTGGTCAACACAGTATGACAGGCAGATGTGAGGTCATCATTACCAAGAGCATCTGTTTCCTCGTGCACCCATAACCAGCAGGTTTTAGGGGAAGGGCTGTGCCAGGGCCATGGCAGGATGACATAGACCTCTTGTTCATTTTTTTTTCTGTGAAACAATGGGTGATTAATCGTAGATTGGGCAAATGCCCAGAAATACATCAAACCAAGGTACAACTTCAAGAGAATACAGAAGAATAATAGTCTTTATTAGTAAAAGTGGCTGAGATTTTTTTTTTTTTATTTGCTCAACTCTCTGAGGATGTGTTGAAGCATCTCAAAAACAAAGAGAAAAGAAGAAAATGTCCATTAAAGTCTGTAACTAACCAATGATGAGTCATGATAATATTTGTTCCTGGTGATATGCGTTACACCCACCAACTGCCCAGCTGCCGTGTAATCCCATCAATGGTCAAGACCCAGAGACTCTAAAACTCAGATCCCAGAAGAGAATAGTGCAGAGTCTCCTGCCTGGCTGTCCTCACTGGCGCCCCTTGGAGAAGGGTGGGTTGAGTTTCCCTCCCTACCCTGAGCAGAGCCCCGGCAGCTGAACACCTCCGGTTTCAGCCACAGCCATGCTTAAGACCACTCTCCACACGTTTGGATGAGCCTCACACATGAAGGAACCAGCAGAGGAACCCAGGTGTGTGTGACCCTGGACGTAGATCTCCAAACCTTCTCGGATTGAGACTGAGCCTCCTCAACCACATTCCTCATATTCCAGTAGGTAGGTGTTACACCCACCAACTGCCCCTCCCCCCCCCCCCCCCCCCGGTCGCCGTGAAATATGATGTCACATGGCGATTTTGGATTTCTGATATTTTACTTATTAAGCCTGGACGTATTTCTGCAAAGAGCCAGATAATTACAAGATTGGTTTCTGTGGCTCTGGAGCATGGCCATGCCGGAGAGCCGCTCGTGACCTCGGTAGGGCGTGAAGGACAAGCCAGGAATGCCCCCTTCCCATGAGGTTTCAGTTGCCCGGTCACTGCCGGCTCATACAATTCTCTTGAAGTTGTACCTTGGTTTGATGTATTTCTGGGCATTTGCCCAATCTACGATTAATCACCCATCGTTTCACGGCGGGCGATTAATCACTCATCGCCATCAACGGCCAAGACCCAGAGACTATAAAACCCAGCTCCCAGAAGCACATGGCCTCATTTGCAGCCGCGCAACCTCTTATTATCTAGTTCCTGCTTGAAGAAACTGGCAGGCTACCAAAATTATCCTGCCCACATGGCAGAGTCTGGCAAACTCACCGTGGTGTATTCAATATGCCAAAACCCAGTAACAATGATTGGTCTCATTCTCCTGACCCTGAAAGAGCCTCTAATGTGGCACTTTCTTTTTTATTTATTTATTTTTAACACCATAATTGATTAATTTATTAGATGATATAAAAACTCCTGAGGAAACATGCCTCTAAAAGATATCAAGCCATATCATTATTCTTATCAACTAATACAATAGAAGCTACATTTTCTCACATTGTATGACTTTTTTTATTATTATTGAATCACTGTGAGAAAAGTTACAAAGCTTTCAGGTTTAAGTCTTGGTCATGAAATGATCAAACACATTTCCCTTCACCAGTACTTATTTTTCATCACCAAGAACTCCAATATACCCCCCTCCCACCCCTCCCAGTGCCTGTGAGGCAGATGAATTCTACTTAACACTATATCTACTTAGATTATATTCACTATTTCGACAAAATATACACCATTATTGTTTAGAGTTTAACACCCAACAATCAGAACTGCTGAAAAGGCATTGTGAAATAATTTGTTTTCTACAGTTAGTTATGAGTACCATATGATGTCACACGGCAATTTTGGATTTCTGATATTTTACTTATTAAGCCTGGACGTATTTCTGCAAAGAGCCAGATAATTACAAGATTGGTTTCTGTGGCTCTGGAGCATGGCCATGCCGGAGAGCTGCTCGTGACCTCGGTAGGGCGTGAAGGACAAGCCAGGAATGCCCCCTTCCCATGAGGTTTCAGTTGCCCGGTCACTGCCGGCTCATACCTGGCTTTCAAAAAGCTCTGAGGAGGCTGCCATCCTGCTACCCAGGGGGGAAAGGCAGAAGGGAGCGACACCCCTTCCCTCCCGGGCAGGCATGGTACTGTGGTTTAACGCACAGTCCATTCACTTTTCTGCCACAAGCTGCCAAGTTCTGCATTAAGTCCTTGTGCTTCTGGAGCCATGGCTGTGTCAGACAGCCACTCGTGGGGAGCAACTCGTGACCTTGGTAAGATGTGAAGGACGAGCTGGGGACACCCCCCTTCCCATGAGATTTCAGTTGCCCAGTCACCACCGGCTCATACCTGGCTTTCCAAAAAGCTCCGAGGAGGCCGCCATCTGCTGCCCAGAAATGTGGCATTTTCTAAAATCTCAGGGCTAGGACGAATGAGATGTTACTGTTCCCTGCTCAAGGCAATCAATTAACAACAGGATGACAGTGATACAGTGATACAGTGATACAGTGATATGGACAAATATCTGTAACCTCCCTAGGGCCAGGAGAACAGCTCATGGGCTGGAGTGCACGCTTTCAGTACCCAAGCCCCAGAGTTAATCTACATCATCCACAGTTCCCTGAGCAGCATACAGGCACTGACCCCTGGTCATTAAGTTACGCCCTCTTTGGTCCACTGGGGGTGACTCCAAAATTTACATAACATGTACATTATACATACACACACATTAACATGCAAACAAAACCCCCAAGAAATTGCTATTATTTTGAAATTTTTTTATTTGAATTCATCTTCTCAAATTCTAAACATCCAACCAAAACAGTGAAAAAATAATGTTAAATAGAAAAAGAATAAACTATAAACCTAATCACATTTTTATTTTGTATTCACTTTAAGGTTTTAAGATTGTTAGAGATGATTAGGGTGAGTTCAAACTCATTTTATTAGTGATCAAAACTGAATATCTGAGAACAAATTAAAAGTGCAAGTTTACATGGCCTCCCTTATTTTCTTTTCTTTCTTTTCTGCTCCTTTTGTTATCTTCTTTGGTGCTTTTATTTTCATTTTAAATAATGGAAGAGTGCAATTCTCCTGACTTTCAGACTCTTTTTTCATGGTACCTCTTAGAAAGAACAACACCTTAAGGAACAGAATTATCTTTCACTTATAAGAAAAAAGAATCCCTCATCTGATATTAATTTTAGCAACAAATATTGATAATGTACTAGTCACTGTATTAGAAATGCTGAGACATTCCATTCAAGGTATTTTATACCTGTAAGAAATACAGAATTCAGAAATAGAGATATTAGCAGATTAATTTTATCAGTGCATAAAAAACATGCAATGTTTAAAGATGTTAGACAGAATTGCAGTGAAAAAAACTAATTAAATGTTCAAGAAAATACATGATGACAATGTAAACTAAAACTAGAATACAGTACAGATTAGGGAGAACAAATTTGAGAAGTAGGTGGATATAAGTTAGCCGAATTTGATGTCTTATTGGAAATAGGACTAGCTTTAAGTATAAGGGGCTGTGTATCGCTAAATTGGGTTTATAAAATTTGAGATTAGAACCAATGTACGAAAAGCTATGCTAAGTTTTAAATATGCTGACATCACAAGTCTTAAATTTTAAACTAGACATTTCAAGGATCATTAGCACAAAACCAGCCAAGATAGGGTAGGTTTCTATCCTGACAGGAGGCGTTTTTATGGAGCATGGTACAGCACTGGAGCGGATAAGATTAGACCTTGAAGAGCTCTCCTGAAGCGAGGTTCCGTGGAAGGGAGTATCTGGGCAAAGTTGGCAAGAAACGCCTGTCGGCATCAGTTGTCTGGTCTTGAGCCTCACTTGATCTCCTAATCATATGTGCCCAAGAAGCAGAAACTGCCACATACACTTAGCAAGTCATCCTAACTGCAGCATCTAACTTTGATTGGGATTTGACCAAGCAAAGCAGAGTAGGAAAGATAATAGGCTGATTATGCTAAACTTTATGTGATTGGACCTTCCTGTAAGCGGAGACCCTCTATAAAATGTTTGTGTTTGGCAATAAAGTGAACAGTATGGGCTGCTCCCATAGGGTGTTTCTCTGCATGTGCAGCATCCTTCACCCAATGTCTGCCCAACCTGTTGTGCAACGTGTCCTGTCACGTTGGGAAAAAACATTCGCCAACACATTCCTTTCTAAGTACACGATACTAGATAAGCGAGATTGTGTGAGTGTTGAAAAAAATGAATTCTAGAGATGTTAATTAGTGATCAATGACAAGTTACAAAATGTTTCAAAAGGAGATGAGGAGCTCATGAAGAAAGCATTGTTTTTGTTGTTTGTTTGTTTGGGAACCATACCTTCTGCTCCAGGCTTACTCCTGGTTCTGTGCTCAGAGATTACTCTAGGGGGCTCTGGAACCATATGAAATGCCAGGGATAGAACCTTGCCAACCACAAGGCATTACCATTGTACTATCTCTCCAGCCCTTCATGAAAACGTTGTACAAAGGGATCAACTATAGAAACTAACTGAGTGATGTGAAGGACACTGAAGTAGAATGATCAGAGCTGATACATTGCAAAACGATCAGAAGTGTAACTGAATTATCAACTCAATACAGGGAACAGAGTTAGTGAATTTGAAAAAAAAATAGTTAAAAGAAATGGCACTGTATGCCCATGGAAAGAAGATGAGTGTTTGTTTTATTTTATAGCACTGTTTAACTGTTCTCCCATTTTTCATCAATTTGCTCTAGTGGGCACCAGTCACGTCTCTATTGTGAGACTTCTTGTTACTGGTTTTGGCATAACAAATACGTCACAGGGAGCTTGCCAGGCTCTACCGCGCAGATGCGATACTCTCATAGCTTGCCTGCCTGGCTCTCCAAGAGGGACAGAGGAATCAAACTGGGGTCGGCCTGGGTCAGTCACGTGTAAGGCAAATGCCCTACCCGCTGTGCTATGGCTCCAGTTTTATTTTATAATAATTTTATTTTATAATAATAATATTTATTACTATTTTACTTGTTGTTTCACGAGAGAGCCTGGCATGCTTCCCATGGCGTATTAGATATGCCAAAAATAGTAACAAGTCTCACAGTGGAGACATTACTGGTGCCCACTCGAGCAAATTGGTGAATGATGGGAGGACAGTGACCATGACAGTGACAGTGCTTTTTGTTTGGGGCCTCACCCTCTGGAGTTCCGAAGTTATTCCAGGCTCTGTGCTCAGGAGTGACCCCTGGTGATTCTTGGGGGAGCTAATGTGTCAAAGGATCAAACGTGTGGGCAACATGCAAGCCCAGCACCTTAAACATTGTTCTTGACCCTATTCCTACTCAATGAGAAGCTTTCATAGTAAGAAATGGCAGACAGTTTTCTAACTTCCATTCAGATTCTATAAAATTAAGAAGGCCAAAAAAAGATCTGTTTCACGTGGCCAACCCTGATTCCCCTAGCCCCCTGAGCATCGTTGGTAGTGACCCTTGAATTATGCCCTTAGCTCTACCAGGTTTGGCCACATCCTCCCCGCAAAGAAAAGTATGCCTTTCTCCTTAAATGATTTAAAAGGAAATGCACGAATAAATTTATAGGTATTTCCCATGCCATTATTTTTAAATTAATTTTTCTTGTTCAATTATCATTAATTAAATAATTGTAGCACTGTAGCACTGTCCTCCCATTGTTCACTGATTTGCTTGAGCATGCGCCAGTAATGTTTCCATTGTGAGATTTGTTACTGTTTTTGGCATATTGAATACAATCAGTAGCTTGCCGTGCTCTCCTGCTCTCTGAGAGGGGCAGAGGAATCAAACCTGGGTATATATAATGTAAGACAGTATCTACACCTTATGGAGAAATTCGATTGTCAAAACATTTTTATTTAATTCGGGTATCATCAATTTAACTTTTATCTTTTGTGAAAAAACTTTTAAAAAATTTGGTATTAGGATATTAGAAAAATAATTGAAGCCAGAAAGATAGTGCAGTGGGTAAGGCACTTGCCTTGCACACAGCTTAAGTGCACTTGATCCCTGGCCCCCTATATGGTCCTCTGAGCCCACCATGAGTGATCCCTGAGCGCGATCACCATCATCCTGTTGTTCGTCGATTGCCTCGAGCAGGCCCCAGTAACATCTCTTTTGTCCTAGCCCTGAGATTTTAAAAAGTGCCATATTCAAGGCTCTTTCAGGGTTAGGAGAATGAGATCCATCATTGTTACTAGTATTTTGCATATTGGTATGCCACGAGGAGTTTGCCAGACTCTTCCATGTGGGCAGGTTACATTCGGTAGCCTGCCAGGTTGTCCAAAGTAACAATGAGATAATAAGATGCCACGCTTCCGGGAGCTGGTTTTTATAGTCTCTGGGTCTTGGCCATTGATGGGACTACATGGTGCCGGGGGGTCAGTTGGTGGGTGTGGCTCTTGCCTACTGGAAGATGGAGGATCTGGGTGGAGGATGCTCAACCCCGATCTGAGCAGGCTTGGAGATCTCAGCCCCAGCACCCGCATGCCTTTGTTCCTCTGCCGGTACCTTCATGTGTGTGGAGAGTGATCTCAGCATGGTGGTGACTGGTTCTGGAGGTCTTCAGCTCCCAGAGCTCTAATTGGGGCGGGGAGGGAAACTCAACCCGCTCCCCTCCAAGGGGCCCCAGCGAGGACCCCCAGGCGTGAGGGTAGGAGACTGCTCTGTTCTCTTTCGTGAGCTGGGTTTTATAGTCTCTGGGTCTTGGTCATTGATGGGATTACACGGTGCCAGGGGGCCAGTTAGTGGGTGGGACCTCTGCCTACTGGAAGATGGAGGATCTAGGTGGAGGATGCTCAGCCCCGAAATGAGCAGACTTGGAGATCTCAGCCCCGAGACCCTGAGCACAGAGACAGATTAAACCCTGAGCACTACCAAGTGATACCACAAAGCCGGATAAACAAAGTTATGTGAAATTTATTAATTTTCAATTAATTTTCATTGATGAGAACAGAATATTAATTGTTTAAAAATATTTTCCATAGTATCCAAATATACTTATATAATAGTGAAATATCACCAGGGTAAAAGGGTAAAGGTAAAGGCCCTCCCGTTGATCGTCGATTTGCTTGAGCGGGCCCAGTAACGTCTCCATTGGAGACTTTGTTGTTACTGTGTTTTTCACATCGAATACTCTCGGTAACTTGCCGGGCTCTCTGAGAGGGGCGGAGGAATCGAACTCGGGTCGGCCATGTTGGCCGCTTGTAAGGCGAGCGTCCTACCGCTGCGCTATCGCTCCAGCCTCCGCTGTGCTATTGCTCCAGCCTATCACCAGGGTAGCATTTTAATATATGCAACATTAAAACTTTTGCTATATGATAGCAACTGAAATATATTACAAGTATAATGGTAACCCACATATTCTAATAATTATAGCAATATTGACAGTCGCAATCACTACTGTCAACTAAAATAAAATCCAGGGGAAAATTGTCAGCATTTTTGGGTTTTTGTTTTGTTTTGTTGTCACTGTTACTTTTAGGTTTGGAGTTTTGCTTAACTTATTATTATTTATATAACAGATATACCTTTTCTTAAATTGGATTTGCTTGAGGTAAGCAGTCAAACAAATAATGAAACGGATATTTGTAAGTTCAAGATGTGTGAAGAGTTAGAGGCAATCGTAAATGATAATGAATCAATGAGTACATTCTGGTGGGGGCCTGAGGGAATAAGAAAAATAATGAGTGTAATTCACATCTGACCTGCTTCTGCCCAAAGTAATATAAATAATTGATCTCTGCTCTGAGCTGCCACAATTATCGTTCTTCACACTCTTCTCAAAAGCTTTATATCAATAAATATGGATAACTTTGGGGAAAAAATATGCTCCTCTAATACCATAGTTTAACCAATTGCGTACTTGTCACAACTGTGACCTATAATTATAAAAGTCAGGAAAATGCAGTTAACATCTGTTAAAGAAGATTTAAAATAAGTCTGCTTGTTAGGAATGGAATCTAAAAGTAAGCTAGTCACCAACTTACATGGCTACATACAAAGCACAGTGGTGGATGTCTGAAGTAGGACAAATATTTATATTTATAAGATGGAAGACGCAGATATATAGATACATATCTGGATAGATAGACATATAGAACATATAACAAAAATAAAACGCAGATATTTCTATTATATATTATGTTTATGTTATATATAATAGATATATCTATTTCTGTATTTATAGATGTTTAGATAGGTAGATAGATATAGATACTCCCCTATGCACATCTATACAGAGATTAGAGACAGGGCAAGGGAGAGAAAGAGGAGAGTGAACCAATACATGAAATGCCTGAAGGAATCTATAAGAAGCTTTGTATTCCTATGGAGAGGTAGCTAGATTCCAGGGCAGACTAAGCTGCTTACTTAAGATTCTACTGATACCCATCACCTTTCTAGTGAAGTGACTTGCTACAAAAGGGAATTGAGAGCATTGCCTGTTGGATGGTTTCTTGCTGTTTGATGAAAATGCTTCCTTTACAGTGTTAAAGAAATAACCAGAAAAAGTATAGCAGTCTCAAGAACAAAGCCCGTAGCCCCTATTTTTTTTTCTGAAAAAGCATAACAAAGCGATCTTAAATGGACACATCAAAGCACCAACAAATTCCATTGTCTCAGGCTAGTTGAGATTGGATATGTGACTAGAGTAATGATATAGACTTCACGTGTCTTGTAATCCAACCATCTCGTTTCATCTTTGTGGGCCTCCTGAAGGAAAGTGATTTGCCTGATGTGTCATTCACTCACTTATTCTTTCTTTCATCCAACAAATATGTGTTGTATATCTCTTGTATACCAGGTGTTTTCAATACTTGAAAATAAAGCATTGAACAAATGAATTAAAGTCTCTCCCTTTATCATTTTGTAAAATGGAATTAAAATGTAAATAATGAGAGATGGATAGAAACTTTCAACAGGAAAATAAATGTAGCACTTTTCTCCTGCTGTTCATCTATTTGCTCAAGAAAGCACCAGTAACATTTCCATTGTGAGACTTGTTGTTACTGTGTTTGGCATATCGAATACGTCATGGGGAGGTTGTCAGGCTCTGCTGTGCAGGTGAGATACTCTAGGTAGATTGTCAGGCTCTCCGAGAGGGGAGATGAAATCGAACCCAGGTTGTCCGTGTGCAAGGCAGACACCCTACTGGCTGTGCTATTGCTCACTTCTGAGCCTTTTGGCAAAGATCAAGTATAGGAAAATAAATGAATAGAGATAAAAAATAAAGAACATGAATGGCCAGGTTAAATAGTTTACCCAAATGTAAGGGACTGTATTATATTTATTGAGCTTACTTCATTTGTTTATTGGGACTCCACACCAGGCTGTTTCACTCAGGGTGCCCCAGAGTGGGGCGGGTGAGAACCCCCCCTCCCAAGGGGACCCAGCCCCAACAGCTGACCTCCACTAACTAACTGCCGCCGTGCTCCAGGCTGCTTTCTGGACACATTATAAGACACTTCCTATTCCTACCCATTTTCCATAATTACCGCACCATTTTTGATGGGGTTCAGACATTAGTCAACAAACTATAGACAGAAATATATATATATATATATATATATATATATATATATATATATAAAATCACAGTCCTCTCATTGTTCATCGATTTGCTCGAGCGGGCCCAGTAACATCTCCATCGTGAGACTTGTTACTGTGTTTGGCATATTGAATATGTCACGAGTAGCTTGCCAGACTTTGCCATGCAGTCGAGACACTCTTGGTAGCTTGCCGGGCTCTCCGAGACGGGCAGAGGAATCAAACCATATATATATATATATATATATATATCGGAGAGCCTGGCAAGCTACCAAGAGTATCCTGCCCACACGGGCAGAGCCTGGCAAGCTCCTCGTGGCATATTCGATATGCCAAAAACAGTAACCAGTGCAGCGTGAGGAGTGAAGAGGGGAAGGCAGACACTCAGAACTGCTTTTCTCCAAACGTCTGGGAGAACGCCTGGGGTCTTGCAGGGAGAGATCCAAGTCCCGGGTTCAAGTACCAGCAGCTGCAGCACTCTATACAATAGCCAGAATCTGGAAAAAACTGAGTGCCCGAGAATAGATGGCTGGTTAAAGAAACTTTGGTACATTTACACAATGGAGTACTATGTAGCTGTTAGAAAAGATGAAGTCATGAAATTCACATACAAGTGGTACTACATGGAAAGTATCATGTTAAGCAAAATGAGTCAGAAAGAGCGGGATAGACACAGAAAGATTGTTTTCATCTGGGGAACATAAAGCAACAAAATGGGAGACTAACACCCAGAAGTGGCCGAGATTAGTACCAGAAATTTTGCTCCATGACTTGGAGGCCAGCCACATGTGCTGGGGGAAAAGGAAGCTCAGATAGAGAAGAGAGCACCAAATAAAGGGTGTTGGGAGGATCTTCCCAGGGTGGGAGAAGGATGCTGAAAGTAGACTGTAGACCGAACATGATTGCCACTCAATGCCTCTCTTTCAAACCACAGGACCCAAAAGGAGAGAGAGAGAACAAAAGGGAATGCCCTGCCACAGAGGCAGGGTGGGATGGGGGGGATGGGGGGTGGGAGGGATGATGTGCTGGAGGAGAAATGGGTACTTGATCATTGTATAACTGAAACCCAAGCACAAAAATTTGTAAGTCTATAACTGTACCTCATGGTGTTTTACTAATAAAAAAAAACAACAGTAACCACAACAGGTCTCATTCCTCTTACCCTGAAAAAGCCTCCAATTGTTCGCTGCTAAAATCTTAGGGATGGAAGGAATAGACATGTTACTGGCGTCTGCTCAAGTAAACCTATGAATACCAAGATTGACAGTGATAAAGTGATTTCTTTATTGTGGGGCCTCACATATGGTACTCCAGTTACCTGGGAGTCACACCTGATTCTGGGTTAATAGGCTGGTGGTTATGTGGAGGAGAGTACACAATGTTTTTTTCTTGTGTGTGTGTGTTATTTTATTTTATTTTTCATAGTTTTATTCATTTTTTTATTTTTGTCTTATATTTATTTATAGAATTACTATAGGAAAAGTTACTAAACTTTCAGGTTTAAGTCTCAATCATACAATGATCAAACACCTCTCCCTTCACCGGTACTCATTTTTCCCCACAAAGAACCACAATATACCCCCCTCCCACTCCTCCTAATGACTGTGAGGCAGATGATTTCCACTTAACTCTTCTCTACATTGATTACACTCATGATTTCCACAAAAGATACACCATTATTGTTTAGAATTTCCCCCGCAAGAATCAGAATCACTGAAAAGGCATTGCGAAACACTTTGTTTTCCATAGCTGGTCATGAGAATCATATAATGTGGCATGGCCCTGTTGCAGTCACACTACTTTGGATTTCTGCAAAGAGCCAGATAATCATGAGATTGGTTTCTGTGTGTCTGGTGTGACAGACTGTGACAGAGAACCGCTCGTGGGGGCAACTCAGGACCTCAGTAGGGAGTGAAGGATGAACTGGTACCATCCCCCTTCCCAAGAGAGTGCAGGTGCCCCGTCACCGCCGGCTCATACTTGGCTTTCCAATAAACTCTGAGGCCGTGGCCAAAGGCGGAAGGGAGCAACACCCTTTCCCTCCCAGGGAGGCATGACGCCGTAGTTTAACGCATGATCCATTCACTTTTCTGCCACAAGCTGCCAGGGTCTGGACTAAGTCCTTTTACTTATGGAGCCATGGCCGTGCCAGAGAGCTGCTCGTGGGGGCAACTCATGACCTCGGTAGGGTGTGAAGGACGAGCCGGTACCGCCCCCCTTCCCATGAGACTGCTGTTGCCCTGTCACCTCCGGCTCATACCTGGCTTTCCAATATGCTCTGAGGCGGTGACCACCTTGCTGCCGGGGGGTGGGGGGGTGGGGGGGAGGCGGAAGGGAGCAACACCCTTTCCCTCCTGGAGAGGCATGGCATCCATAGTTTAACTCATGGTCCATTCACTTTTCTGCCCCAAGCTGCCAGGGTCTGGATTAAGTCCTTTGCCTCTGGAGCCATGGCTGTGCCGGGGAGCCTCTCATGGTGGACAACTCTTGACCTCGATAGGGCATGCAGGACAAGCCAGTACAGCCCCCCTTCCCATTAGACTGCAGTTGCCCTGTCACTGCTGGAATACCTGACTTTCCAATAAGCTCTGAGACGGCAGCCACCGTGCTGCTGGGTGGGAAAAAGGCGGAAAGGAGCAGCATCCTTTCCCTCACGGGGGGGGGGGGGGGGGGGCATGGCGCCATAGTTTAATATATGGTCCATTCACTTTTCTTCCACAAGCTGCCAGGGTCTGGATTAAGTCCTTTTGTCTCTGGAGCCATCTGGTGAGGCCCTATGTGTCTTGTCACTGCAGACCCAAACCTGACTGTCCAGTGTCCTCTGGAGGATGGTGGTCACCAGGCCACCAAAGGGAATAGGCCAAGGCACAAAACCTATTCCCACCTGAAGTGGCCCAGCACCAGTAACCTACTGCAGGAACCGGACGTATCTCTGCCAAAAGCCTTTGGGTTCCGAGATTCATTTCTGAGTCTCTGGGATCATGGCCGTTAAGCAGTTAGATCAGGAACCAGAGAGGCTATGCCTCCAATTATATACTGAACTGGAGGTGGTTTGTGAGTGTGTCTCCCATATACCTAACTTTTGGCTGTTTACTTTCTTGGTAAACTTTGCCCCAAGTTTTTGTGGTCTGGTCAAAGGCACAGCAGCAATTTTGGAGTAACTGAAAGCCTGACGGTGCCATCAGGCTGCTGATGAACTCGCCTCACAGGTACAGATTGACCTGCTGGCAGCACCATACCCCCCAGGACACAATGTTTTTAAGGGCCTTTGGTACGGGCTCCACAAGGAACCATGATTGGGATATTCTGGGGATTTACCGAGCAACGACCTGGAGACCACATGGAGCCAAGGGATAAACTATAATTGAGGACATACATCCTCTAATTTCTGCATTAACTCTCCAGGCCCTTGATTAGCACAAAATATTAATACCCCAAAAGAACTGTGTGTAAATAATAAGTCCACAAATAACTGAAAAAAACAAGCAAAAAGTATATATATATATATATATATATATATATATATATATAAATTGTTGTAATAAGCACAGAAAATAAAATGCACATGGAGGGTATACCAGAATAAAATTTAGGGAGTCGAACTCGAGAAGTCATCTGAGAAGACAAAATTGATTTAAAGTCTACAGATTCAGAAGCAGCTGGCTTTTCAAAAGAGCCCTGAGAATGAAAACAAATTAAGGTTAGGAGCTGAAAATGGCTTAGCTAATGTGACTGGAAATGATCATGGAAGGGACCATTAGGGCCTGTGAAGTAAATTTAATGGCAGTAAGGGAATGGTTTGGGTATATTTGAAAAATACTCGCTATGTGTTATATAAGTACCTGAAAAATTGTATTACTAAATAATTTTTGTACAGTCAGTCTGAATTTATGAGGATGCTAATAAAGAATTATATCTCATTCTTATTCTATTTTCAGGTACAAAAAGCTCTTATAAAAGTCAAGAGAAGTTGGAATTCTGCCAAGTAATGTGACAGAAAAAGAGAAAAAATATTAAAGGTTATCTGCATTACAGAAATCTACTAATCTATAAATAATAACTAAACTTGGTTGAGTGAGGTTAAAACAGAAGAAACTGAACTATGGGCCAAGAGCTCTCATGAAAATCTTTGTGATACAAATAATTTTCACTCTGAACATAATAGAATAAATGTCATACAAGATACCAATCTGCTCTAGGTTCTGCTATACCTCTCAAGATGGTGTATAAGATTATCACTCTGACTGCTGGAGCTCTTTAGTGTTATAATTCTTCTAATCAGCTCCTCAAATTGGTATACCATTGCAGACAGACAGACAGGAAGTGGACAGGCAATAGCAGGGTGAAAATCAGGGAGAGAAATGGAGGCTCCTTATATTATGTGACCTGGGTTTATATACATTATGTATCCCTGTCCCTTAGATGTTTCTGCTGGCTAATTGGGTAGCAATTTTTTTTTTTTGCTTTTTTGGGTCACACCTGTCCATGCACAGGGGTTACTCCTTGCTCTGCACTCAGTAATTACCCCTGGCGGTGCTCAGGGGACCATATGGGATGCTGGGAATCCAACCCTGGTCGGCCACATGCAAGGCAAACACCCTACCTGCTGTGCTATTGCTCCAGCCCCTTGGGTTGCATTTTATGAGGTTATCCAGCTGGATCAGCTAGTCTGGTTGCACATGCAAATGAGTATGTAAAGGTGGTTATGGGATGCTCAATCATATTGCAGGAATCCTTATATGGGCATGTAAGAGATCTCATTTTCCGTTTTGTACATGATGTCTATAGGATAACCAATTGATCATATATGCAAAATAGGGTCTGCAAGGTGATTTATTCTGGTTCTTCAACTACTGGAAGTAGGAATAGATCAAATCTTGATCAGCATTTTGCAAAACAAGCTACTTAAACCCTGTACTCTCTCTCAACCTCACTTTTTATTTTTTCAATGGGAATCACTGTCAGTGGTGCTGAGGGGGCCAGGCTTAGCCAGCCATATGTTTCACTACTTGAGCTAGCTCTCTGTCCATAAAATGATTTTATAAATTGTATTTGCTACTTTGGGTAATGCAAAATAAACTCAAATTTTCAATAATTTATAGAATAAGCTTCTTTCTTATAGAAAATAGCAAAACTCCTTGAGAAATCAATATTTGGCATAAAATGAAATGGATTCTAAAATTCATTTTTAAACATAATATTACAGTCATTCAAATATTATTGGATAATGCTTGCTATACAGCCAAGCTTGATTACACAGGATGGGGTGAGGTTACTATCAGTCATATCACTTTTCTCTTTGGTGCTTTCTATATCTCATGATAATTGTGATGCTATGCCATGATCATCAGCAAATATTCTGGAACAATAAATACATATAACAAAACAAACACTGAAAATTACTCAAAATACTTCCTAAGAAGAATGTATTGATGACTTAAACTGAAACTACCAGTTTTAAATAATAAATACTGAATAATGTCTGTATAAAAGGGATAAGGTCATATAGGTATTAGGCAACTAAATTAAAGCATGAAAGAATATAAGTAGATAAAAAAGAAAAATATAAAGAAAATACAGTACAGTACATCTGTATTATGTGAAATTTATTATCATGCTGAAGATAACATATTCTTACTCTTGATTCATTCTTTGAAGGTTTATGTTAAATTTAATGCTAAATTTTATAGTATTACTAAGGTTAGTAATCTGCAAACATCTCAGCTCTCTTTCTTCACTGTATGATAATAATGCTTGGAGCCACTGAGCCACATGATACTAGAGCCTATGACATAACTCAAAGATCCTACATAAAAAACATGGTATTTCATGCAGTACTAAAAACCACAAAGTAAATTATAGAAAAATTAAAATGGCTCATTAAGTGGTACATTTCACATTCAAACACACTAAATGTTCAATGTGGCATTTATTTGAAAGGATGATGGAAGGATTTAACAAATATTTGTGAATGGTCTTACAATTGCACATCAGGTTCAGGAATACTTGTCTGAATATTTTTGCATTTCCATGAGCTGCAGTAATGTGCAATGCTTAAACACGTAGAGATGAAAGACTAAAAAATAAATAAATTTTCTCTCTGTTAAATAAGGTGTTATCTATTTACCTAGCAGTATACTAAGGATTCTCTTGCAGTTCTGAAAAGTAAATAAATAAATAAATAAAATAGAAGTATAATAATGTATCTGAGAATATCCTCAAGAAAAATATGTTGTGATATACCCAGAGCTATTAGATTGAATAATTTACAGGTTAAATGACTATAACTGAGAATATTTAAACTGTGAGTTACTTGGAACCTTATTGTAAGTAGAGGTGAACTGATTTCTTTTGATGGTCTGTAGGGTGCCCATTATATGTTCTCTTGGATCTCAAATAAATTTTTATTCTCTGTATGTTATGTTTATGTGAATTAGCAAAATCAAAAAGAAAATTTATCTAGACATTAGTCAAGGTATCTTGTGTGCAGCAGAAAGAAACTATTGCATACAAAAGTTGATTTCTTTTCTATGCATTGGAACAGAAATATTTCCACTAGCACAAGTTCCTCTTTCAATTATTCTAGAACTCACTATATTACTCTTATACTGGGACTTTAAGAAAGGGAAAAAAACATTTATTTCATATGAGTTGAGATGAAAGTTAGATATATAAAGACCAGAAGCAATTTGTCTTTAATAGTGAAGAGTCAGTGCAATGAGTATTGTTTTATTTTTGGAAATGTGTATTCCAGTATAGAAAACAAAGGGAATTTTTTTTATCCTAAACTTGATTAAACTGCTAACTACTTTAAATATTCACACATACTAATACAATACTTTATCATATGATACCAGTTTCTAAAGTAAGTGATGATCTTATCAGTTTCCTTTGCAATATTTATTAAGGTGTTTAACAAAGGGACTGGAGTGATAGCACAGTGGTAGGGCATTTGCCTTGCAAGTGGCCAACATGGCCGACCCGAGTTCGATTCTTCTGCCCCTCTCGGAGAGCCTGGCAAGCTACTGAGAGTATCTCGCCCGCACGGCAAAGCCTGGCAAGCTACCCGTGACGTATTCAATATGCCAAACAAAGTAACAATTGTCACAATGGAGACGTTACTGGGCCCGCTCGAGCAAATCGATGAACAACGGGAGGACAGTGACAGTGACAGTTTAGCAAAAATGAAAATATAATACACTATCTTTTCTAACATCTTCCTCCAACTGCATAGCTTTCATTTGAGTTGTTCCCTATGCCTACCTTTTCTCTTTCTGTTGCAAACCATTACTAGATATTCTAAACTCGAGGATATTGGAATAGATATTCTCAAATATAAAAATAGAAGAAACATGAATCAAAGATGAAAAGTGATCGTTTAAGTTAAAAAGAAGCCAATTTTAGAAAAAGCAATTATTAATTGCTTTTTTATTAACTTCATGGTTCACTCTAATAACATTTTTTTCAATGTGAAGAGCAAAAAGAACCCCATATAATAATAAAAAAATGAAATGATTTGAAATATTTGGAATATATATGATCTCATAATTACACAGAAACATTATCAAAGTAACTCTGTCTAGCATATGAAAATGCATTTTCAATTGCAGAGCCAGAGAACTGATGCAGAGACTAGGCACTTGCTTGGCATGTGGCTGATCCCTGCTTAATCTCTGTTACCAGATCAGTCTTCCTCTTGGGCATAGAGCCAGTATGGTGCCAAGCCATGTGTGGCCCCAGTCCACAGCAGTCCCTCTGCAATAAAAAGTCCAAATTTCAAAATATACGAGGAAAATATTTTAATAGTTAAAAGGTGTGTTTTGCTTGTTTGTTTGGTGTTGGATTATAGTTCTAAACATAATCCTAAAGGAATTATACTTTCTCCTCTGTTCTTCTTCCTCTGTTGCAAGAAGTTTCAGTTTATTAAGTAACACTCAACACAATGCTCCGTAAGAACCCCCATGTCCTTGGTGTTTTTCTTTAACTTCTTCTCTGTGCTCTGCTTTCCATATCTGTTAATCACTTATTTCCCCCAATCAGACCCTGTGACTTGTAAAGTGAGATTCTTCAGCGGATTCTGGATTTTGTATTTGTAAGTGAAACATTGCTTTTTTTCTTTCCTTTGTGTCCTTTGAAGTTTACTTTAGAGCAATGTCCTTTTTTTACAGATACAG
Organism: Sorex fumeus; assembly: GCF_029834395.1. Lineage (NCBI taxonomy): Eukaryota > Metazoa > Chordata > Mammalia > Eulipotyphla > Soricidae > Sorex > Sorex fumeus. Next base: position 407,667 of record NW_026606075.1, on the reverse strand, counting down.
TAAGACAGTTAATGCTATGCTGTTTTCACTTGAGAATTAATTGACTCGGTCACAGTCCTCCCGTTGTTCATCGATTTGCTCAAGCGGGCCCAGTAACGTCTCCATCATGAGACTTGTTGTTACTGTGTTTGGCATATCAAATACGTCACGGGTAGCTTGCCAGGCTCTGCCGTGCAGGCGAGATACTCTCGGTAGCTTGCCGGGCTCTCCAAGAGGGGTGGAGGAATCGAACTCGGGTCGGCCATGTTGGCTGCTTTTAAGACAAACGCCCTACCGCTGTGCTATCGCTCCAAATAATATATATTTCTGGGTGTCTGTCATATTTATTTGACTCAAATCTCAGTTACCTTTAGTTCCTAGCACCCTAAAAGGAGAGTTCTGATGAGGGACTTGGATAGACCCAGGTCAAGCCATAAGCTACCCTGCCCTCGAAAAGGAACAAAAGCCATATGCTACCTTGGAAATAAAAACAGACAGGCCAAGTACCATAAAACTTATAATATGTTAAGAGTGCATTCATCGATAAAGTTTGTCATGATCCCAAAAGAAGTAACTAGATTAAGACCCTGCTGGGGTTAGGAAAGACTAACCTGGCCTGACGACTCTAGTCTGGGATATATAGCAAGATGTCCCCAGGAAAGTCACCCTTTTAGCTTAATATATCTCTTACTATGCCCATAGAAATAACCTAGAAATATTATTAAGAAGTAAATTTAAGACGTCTGCTTAAATTTCAGACTAAGAAAAGGAGAAACATGACTCAAGATGTAATTCCACCCTTGGGTGGATCTCCTAGAAGGATGAGTTTCCTTCCTAAAAGTAGCTTCCACCAGAAGGAAGGGCTCTATATATGTTGATTATGCTATCACACCTATGTGTAATTGCTACCTCCAACCTTTGAATTTTTTTTGCTTAACCAATGCTTGGAGATGGGAAGAGGGGAGTGTGAGATTGGAATGAGGCATATGGAGAGCTTGGAATAGGTAGGTGGGGAGACTGGAATAAACTGCAGGATGGTGATTAAAATTAATGGGGACTTATCACTACAGCTTGGCCCCAGTTTCCTTCTTTATTCGCCTGTTGCTATTGGCCATCGGGGGTGGGGTGGTGGCTCTTGACCACCAAAGGCATGCAGTCCACATCCAGAATTTTTTAATTCACAGGTTGGAGTTTAGAAAATCTGGTATATCCTTCCTGAAAAAAAAATCTTAAGGCTGGAGTGATAGTACAGTGGGTACGGCATTTGCCTTTCATGCGGCCAATGCGGGTTGAATCTCCAGCATCCCATATGGTGCCCCAAGTACCATCACGAGCGATTCCTGACTGCAGAGCCAGGAGTAACTCCTGAGAATTGCTGGTTGTGACCAAAAAAGCAAAAACAAAGAAACAAACAAACAAACAAACAAAAAACTAATGAAGTGATGATGATGAAATATTCCTAATAAAATATTTCAAAATATTATACGACACAAAAACCGGTTTTAAAACTTGTTAGTAAACTATATTTTTGTCTTAGAGCTATCGATATTTTATTTGTAATAAACTATTTTGTTTTCTTTTCTAATTCGAATAATGCTTGAATTATGAATACTTAAATTATGCATACAGAAAGACTATAACATTAAAAACACTTGAAGGTTTGGAAAGTCATTCAGTAATAATTTAAATTTAAAATAATGGAGCCAGAAAGAAATAACAGTGGGTAGAGTGCTTGTTTTGCATACAGCTGACCAGGGTTTGATCTCCTACATCATATATTGTCCCAGAGGCTGCCAGAAATGATTCCTGAGTGAAGAGATGAGAAAAAGAGAAAGCACCTCCAGGTGTATTCCTCCAAAATAAACAACTAAATTTAAATAAAACATCTTTTACCTTGGAATTATCATCAATTTTTCTACCTCGGGTGTGTTGACACTTTTTTGTTACTTTGAAGTGGATAATTCAAATGGAGATTGACCCCATCTTAAACTGACTTTTATTTTATTTATTTTTTAAAATTTTTTATTTTAATGAATCCTTGTGGGGATTGAAGTGATAGCACAGCAAGTAGGGCATTTGCCTTGCACACAGCCTACCTGGCCGACCCAGGTTCGATTCTTCCGCCACTCTCGGAGAGCCCAGCAAGCTACCTCTCCTGCACAGCAAAACCTAGCAAGCTACCCGGAACGTATTCAATATGCTAAACACAGTAACAAGTGTCACAATGGAGACGTTACTGGGCCCGCTCAAGCAAATCAATGAACAACGGGAGGACAGTGGCAGTGACAGTGAATCATCGTGAGATACATTTACAGAGTTAGAGACTTTCATGATTGCGTTTTAGTCAAACAATGTTCAAGTACCTACCCCTCCACTAGTGCCCATTCTCCACCCCCAATGTTTCCAGTATCCCTCCCCACTCCCACCACTTCCCACCTCCTGCCTCTTTGACAGGCACAATCCCTCCTACTCTCTCCTTTGGGTGTTATGGTTTGCAATACAGGTAAAAAGCAGCCATCATGTTTGTTCCATAATCTACTTTCAACATGCATCTACTATCCTGAGCGATCCCTCCAGCCATCATTTATTTAGTGCTCCTCTCTCCATCCCAGCTACCTTTTCCCCTAGCACATGAGATCAGCTATCAAGCCATGGGGTAGTTCTCCTGACCCTTATTTTAACTGTCCTTAAGTGTTAGTCTCCTGTTATGTTACTTTATATTCCACAAATGAGTGCAGTCCTTCTATGTCTGTCCCTCTCTTTCTGACTCATTTCACTTAACATACTTTCCATGTTGATCCACTCGTATGCAAATTTCATGACTTCATTTTTTCTAACAGCTGAAACTGACTTTTTAAAAGTGCAGTTTGAAATGAGTTAGAAAGAGAGGGAAGAACTAAAATGACAGCACTCATTTCTGGAATAAAAAAAAAACATAATATGAGAGTAACACCTAAGGATAGTTGACGTAGGGCCAGGAGAATTGCTCCACGGTTGGGAACCTGCCTCATGAGTTGGGGAGAAGGCAGCTGGGATAGAGAAGGGATGACTAAGGTTGAAGGGATCACTCAGGATGGGAGATATATACTGAAAGTAGATAAAGGACCAAACATGATAGTCTCTCAGGATCTGTATTGCAAACCATAATGCCCAGAGGTATAAAGAGAGAAAGTCAGAGATAAATTGTCTATCATAGAGGCAAACGGAGGAGTGGGATGGCAGAGAAGGATGCTGGGGACATTGGTGTTAGAAATGTGCACTGATGGAGGGACGGGTGTTCAATCATTGTATGACTGAAACTCAAACATAAAAGCATTTTAACTGTATCTCATGGGGGTTCAATAAAGAAAAGAAAGGAAAAAAGAAAAATTTTAAAAAGTACACTTAATTTTTAAAAATTTTTAAATAAAATTATTTCCATTTACTTCCAAATCAAAATCACCCAACCAGGTCAGTCAAATCACATTTCAGATCTATTTCCCTGAGTTAAAAGTACCAACATATTGACATATTCCTTATTAAAACTAGATATTTTCCCAATTCAAATTTGTTAAATCTCTGAAAAGGGGCGACAGAAAAAATGCACATAAAGAAAAATATCAATATCGAAGGTTTTGTTTGGGGCCTGGAAAAAACACCTGAAACTTTGAGTTTACAAAATAGGTGTTTTCCTCAAATATTGTAAAGGACTTTAATGATTCCTCCTGATCAGTAGCAAAATACAAAACATGCATTTTTCTTTATGCTAATTTTACCTTAACATTAACATACCTTACATTTCCTTAATTTACCACTGCCAATTTACTTGTCTTGACTTATACTTAGGTCTTTTACTCCCTCCCTAACAAATGTCGTGTCTTAGCACTTCAACTTTGCATTTTTTTGGCATCATTCCTCATAAATATGCCTCATTTATTTTCCTAGGTGAAAATAGCAAAGTGATAAAAAAACTTTGAATACATTTGTAAAATGAAGAGCTTAAATAAGCCATAATATCCTCAACTATTTCAATGTGGCTGGTTATACAAAGAGTCTCTTAGATAAACCTGTATTGAAAATGAAAACGTGCCTTAAATAGATTTGTTTTAAGTTATGGCTACCATAAAAAAATCAATATAAATTCTGGGAAGTAAAATAGTATGCAAATGACTGATATAGTCTGGCATACAACTTCTGATACTGATAATTTCTATAATAATTGTTATAACATAAAATAATGTTTTGATAATTCTTATAGCACTTTAAAAAATCAAACTTTTTTAGATAATTAATGGAATAATAATAATGATTAAGTAAAGGGGAAAAAGCAACGCTCTAAACCATAGATCTGGATTTTAATTGTATTTTGTTGTGTTATGATTACACCTAAAATATTTAAACTGGCAGTACGTGAATCTTTCCATCTGGTAAGAAGTGATAATAGGGTCAGACAGACTGCTCAATGGAATGAAGAGCGTGTTCGGCATGCACGAGCCTTTGTGTGGGCTCAGTGCCCGTCAATGCATCTCCTTTCACAGATGCCCAAGCGGTGCCAAGAGTTCCCCTGGGCACTATCTGGGAGAAGCTCAAAGCACTGCCTGTGACCCCAAAACAAAACAAAGCAAACAAAAAGTGAGGAGGTAATCATAATTTATATAATCCCTTATAAAGCCATCTGAGAAGATTTTCATGTTCTGATGCTCATTAACTTGTTTTCTTAATTCTTAAGCACTAGGCACTTTAGAATTCTGTCCTAATATACTAATCCATCGGGAGGTCTCAGACAACTTGGTGCTCTAATGAGATAGACAAGAACTTAAGCATTTATCTTCTGAACACCATTGGACTTAATCATCTAATTATTGTGGTATGTGCTTATCATGTTCTTAGAATATATATAAGACTTCATTTAATATATATTTATGTATATTTTATAAATTTATTTATGCAAAAATTCCAATATTGACAAGTTAATCATATATGGCACAGTCACTCTATGGTGTTTTATGTGCCACTATAAAATTTTGCCCAAGATCATTTCATAATCTCATATTTTTCTCTCTTTTTAGTGCTGCTCATTGAAGCACTAAAGAAAAAAAATTGTGTGTTAGGGGGAAACTCTTGGAAAAGGAAGAGAGCAACACACTGCACAGATGTCTCCAGACCCTGCACCATGCTGTCTCATCTGGTGCAACCTGTTCCAACAAAGCCCCAGCAGCCCAAAACATCCAGAACTCAATTACCACCATGCTCATGGAAAAATCCCCACAGGCTCAGATAAGCCTCCTCCACCATGAATCTGCTGAAAAATCTAGGTATGTGGGATTTGTGACCAAAATCTCCAGGCTGGCATGGAGTCGGGAATAGGTGACCTCCCCACTTTTCCCTGTTCTTCCGGGAGCCTGGTGATACCAAGGAACTGCCTCTGATCCCGTATATTCACAATAATTATCATGATCCAGAGAGTTACAAATAAACCTCGAAAGAGAGCAACATGTTGCAGAGATGCTTTCTGATCCAAAGTCACCATTCAGTTAAAAATTTAATTCTAGCTGTATCACCCTATTTAAAAATCTTAGAATTCCTGAAACTGAATCTGCATCTTAAATTCTACACCACTGATATACGAAGATGAGGCATAAGTAGAAGGCAAGTGGTAACATATATATATATATATATATATATATATATATACATACATATATATAACATATATACATATATATATAAAACATATCACTGTCATTGTCACTGTCTTCCCACTGTTCATTAATTTGCTCAAGTAGACCCAAAAACATTGTGAGACTTGTTGTTACTATGTTTGGTATAATGAATACATCATGGGTATCTTGCCAGGCTTTGCGTAGTGGGTGAGATACTCTTGGTAGCTTGCTGGGCTCTCTGAGAGGGTTGGAGGAATCGAAGGCATAGAATCGAACTCCGGTTGGCCTGGTTGACCGCATGCAAGGCAAACACCCTACCCACTGTGCTATCACTCCAGCCCACATATATGTGATGTATTTATATATATATATATATATATATATATATATCACTTAATCACTTAACTTCCTATTAATCGTCGATTTGCTCGAGCGGGCGCCAGAAATGTCTCCATTTGTCCCTGTGGCGTGCTAGTGTAGCCCAATGGCATCTGTTTGCTCTAGGAACATGAAGAGCCTCAAACCGAACATTCATGATCTTGATGAAGAAGTCTGATCATCTGGTAGGTATGCGGCCACTCAGTCTTTTGATATCCCATGGAATCCAGTCAGTAACAGCTCTAGTCCAGTGGTCGTCTTTAAATCTCATTACGTGACCAGCCCATCTGATTTTTGACACCTTGACAAACAAGACAGCGTCCCTGATTCTTGATTGTCAATGGAGATCAGTTAGAATTCCGGATTCTTTCTCTCATTTGAGTGAAATGTGATATTCCAAGCATAGCTCTTTCAATTCCTCTTTGGGAGACCTGAATAGCGTTCTCATCCTGTTTGCGTAGGGCCCAGGTCTCTGAGCCCTATGTTAATGCAGGAAGAACAGTGGAATCAAGGAGATGTGCCCTGAGCTGGAGGTTCTTCGTCCTCTTAGCTATTTCTTCGATACTCTTGAAGGCATTCCAAGCCGCTCTCTTCCTCCTGCACAGTTCAGGTGCCAGGTCATTTGTCATGTTGACTTCTCGCCCTAGGTACACATAGGTGTTGCATTTGGAGATGGTCGTTCCGTTGAGAGCGAACAGGGCATCAGGAACGAGGTTGTTTCTCATAAGCATTGTCTTCGTAAAATTCAGCTGTAGTCCTACCTTTCCACACTCACGGTCAAAGTCGGCCAGCATTTGTGCTGCTTGGCTGATGTTTGGTGTTATTAAAACAATGTTATCAGCAAAGCAGAGGTGGTATAATTGCCGACCATGTATCTTCACTCCCATTCCTTCCCATTCCAGTCGTCACATGGTGTTCTTGAGGGTGGCACTGAAGAGTTTTGGTGAAATGATATCACCCTGCCCAACCCCTCTCTTGTCATCAATGATTACTTCTTTGTAGAATGGTGAGATCCTGGTAGTGAATCCGCAATACAGCTCATGGAGGATCTTGATGTATTGGGCTTGAATGCCCTGATTGGCTAGGGCTTCAATGACCGCTTCTGTCTCAACGAATCAAAGGCCTTCTTTAAATCAATGAACGTTACACAGAGCAGCATCTTGAACTCCCGAGAAACCTCAATGAGCTTCGTTATCATGTGGATATGGTCGATGGTGCTGTATCCTTTGTGGAACCCGGCTTGCTCACGTGGTTGTCCATGCAACTATGTAATTAAAATGGGTCTCTCATATATTATATATATATATATCACTATATATAGCATTGTGTGTTAGTATATGTATGTATATATATACACACATTGTGTGTTAATGTATATAGATACACTAACACACAAGACTCAACCTTTAACAATATATTAGTTATCTCTTATACAAGGGCTTAATGGTTTCAGGATGAGATACAACATTCTTCACACACTTTCCTCTAAGATTAGATTTTTGGAATTATTTTTAGCAGATTATTCATAACAATCAATACAAAATAAAATATTTAGATCCTGCTTTGGGGCAGGCTTTGGTTGTCAGGGTGGAAAAAATATAAATATGTTAGTGGGAAGTTGTAATGGTGATGGAATTGGTGTTGGAATATTGAATGTAACAAATTATTTTGAAGAATTTTATAAATATAGGTGAGGGAGAAATACAGGAGAAATTAATCCCAACATTCCAGTTATTAATTCTAAGGTTCTTAGCTCAGATACTTTCAAATACCAACACAATTTTTATTTGGAAAGGTTAATTAAGCAATGTTTCAGTTCACTGAGGAATATGACTCAACATTTTGAAATGTCTTTGACCCTGAAGCAGAATGTGTCTTAACTTCCACAACCTTCCCTTGGACCAAAACATTCCAAATTAAGAACTTAAATTTTTCTTGATAATCTAGGAAAAACTACTTACTGTATGCCAAACACACATTACATGAGTTAATATATAGTATCTGAGCTAAAATAATAGTACACATAACTCCTGGCATGAAAGGAATTTTGCACTGTTAAGAAATCATTATAAAATTCTTTTTATTGATTTTGTTCAATAATATATATTTTTATATTTTCCCTAAAGTATGCACACTTTGCAATTGAAATGTGACACCTGGCAGCTTAAGTTATTTAAATAGTTTTGAAAGGCAAAAAATATTTAATGACTTCATATGTAGCTCGGAGCTGGGACACAGTCCTTGAATTTCTGAGGCCCTGGATTTAATCTCCAATATCATAAAATAGATGCTAGTTAGATGGATAACTAGATAGATAGATGATAGTTACTAATGTGTTACCATAAATTCATAATATTACACATCCATAATAATAATCAATAACCTCTTTCTTAGAATATGCATTTATGGAGCATAATCACATAGTAGGTTATCCCATATTTCAATGTAAGATATGTCATTGCTTTCTTTACCTTATGGCTTATTGCCTTCGTTAGAGATTTACCTGTTTCTCTGCCTGACATTGTGCATTCTTGGCTTTGTGTGTGTATGGGAGAAACCTTAGGTCTTTTATGAAACTGCCCCCTCTCTATCCCACTCTCTCTCTCACTGTCTCTCTCTATTTCTCTACTCTCATCGCATCAAGACACTTGTTTTTAGTAAATCATTCACATAAATAGAATCGTACAATGTATCACTTGATCACTTGACATACAATTGATTTGCTCAAGCGGGCACCAGTAACGTCTACATTCGTCCCTGTAATGAGCCAGTGTAACCCAATGGCATCTGCTCATTCTAGGAACATGAACAGCCTCAAACCGATCGTTCTGGGTCTTGACAAAGAAGTCTGACCATCTCAAAAGTGGGTGGCCAAGCAATCTTTTGACGTCCTATGGAATCCAATCAGTAATGGCTCTAGTCCAGTGGTTGTCTCCAAATCGCATTATGTTTCCATTCAATCTGATTTTCAACACCTTGGCAAACAAGACAGCTGATTCTTGATTGTCAATGGAGGTCAGAGCTGCGGATTCTTTCTCTCATTTGAGTGAAGCGTGATACTCCAAGCATAGCTCTTTCGATTCCTCTTTGGGAGAAGCAAATAGAGTTCTCATCCTGTTTTCTTAGGGCCCAGGTCTCTGACGCGTATGTTAATGGAGGAAAACAGTAGAATTGAAGAGAAGTTCCCGGACATGTAGCTTTTTCATCCTCTTAGTTCTTAGTTATTTCTTTGACGCTCTTGAAGGTGTTCCAAGCTGCTTTCTTCTTCCTGCACAATTCAGGTGCCAGGTCATTCCTCATGTTGACTTCTCAACCTAGGTGCACTTAACTGTTGCACTCAGAGATGTTTGTTCCATTGAGAGAAAACGGAATATCAGGGATGAGAACGTTTCTCATAAATAATTTCTTTGTGAGATTTAGCTGTAGTCCAACCTTTCCACACTCATGGTCAAAGTTGGCAGCATTTGTGACGCTTGGCTGATGTTTGGTGTTATTAGAAAAATGTCATCAGTGAAGCAGAGGTGGTGTAGTTGCCTACCATCTATCTTCACTCCCATTCCTTCCCATTCCTGTCATCACATGATGTTCTCGAGGGTGGCTCTGAAGATTTTCAGTGAAATGGTATCACCAGCTGAACCCCTCTCTTGAGATCAATGATCACTTCCCTGTAGAATGGTGAGATCCTGTTAGTGAATTCGCAATACAGCTCATAGAGGATCCTGATGTATTAAGTTTGAACGCCCTGTTTGGACAGGGCTTCGATGACCAATTCTGTCTCAACAAAATCAAAGGCCTTCTTTAAATCAATAAATGTTAGACAGAGCAGCATATTGAACTCCCAAGAAAATTCAATGAGCTTGGTTATCATGTGGATATGGTCTACTGTGCTGAATCCTTTTGGGAAACCGGCTTGCTCGCATGGTTGTCCTTCATCTAGTGTTCTGTCAATATTATTCAGGATGACTTGAGTTAATGGCTTGTAGATGACAGACAACAAGCAGATCGGGCAATACTTGCCAATATCAATGTCTCTTCATGTACAGTAGTACAAGCAGCCGAGCTGACCTCCACTACGTCCACTACCTCCACTACTGAGCTGCCCCCATGCTCCAGGACACTTTCCAGACACGTGGGCTGTGACTCACGCATGAGTGAAGCCCCACAGAACCAGGGAAGCGGAACTGTGTGACCTTGAACTCCAGACTCATTTAACTCAGGAACAGAGATACTCTGCCTGCTCCAATCAGCCCGGCCAATCTCTGCTACCTCTACTAGCCAGCCAGCACCACACTCCAGGATGCTTTCTGGAAGTGACACCTAATAAAACACTTAATACAAGATTACTGCACCATATTTGACGGGGTTCGAATATGGTTTGAACCATAGGAACACCTGCAAGGGTGACTAGAGGCCACCATAAAAGCCTCTATCCCTCTCACAGAGCCTGGCAAGCTACCAAGAGTGTCCCGCCCACACGGCAGAGCATGGCAAGCTATTTGTGGTGTATTCGATATGCCAAAACCAGTAAATACAATAGGTCTCATTCCCCTGAACCTGAAAGAGCCACCAATATGTCAGCATTAAGAAGTAAGAGGAAGGAGAGGCTGATAAAATCTCAAGGCCGAATTAGGGTGCAAAAATGAAGAAGGACAAAATGACTGTCTGTACTTTCAAACACATACAGTGGCATCAGATGCATCAATCGAGGACCTGATGGTGCAAGAATGATCAAGATGGTGCAATGAAAGATCAAGTACGACATCATTGGTCTGACTGAGATGAGAAGGCATCAATCACATCATGCCGTTTTCCACATTAGAGAAGAACTCTTCCTCGGAACATGCGACAAAAGAGGCATTGGTGGTGACGGTGTCCTTGTCAACACAAACGTGGGCATAAACATTGATTCATTTGAATGCCTAACAACCCAAATCAGACAATTACACTTGAATAGTGTTGTTGCTGGCACCAACATCCAATTATGATGAAGGAGAAATTGAGAAGTTCTGCATGGAGCTGGAGAAGTTCTATAAAGAAGACCACACCTTCTACAAGATCATTGTGGGTGATTTTAATGCCAAGATTGACGACCACAACCACGACCATCCTGTTGTTCATCAATTGCTTCGAGCAGGTCCCAGTAACGATTCCTTCATCCTAGCCCTGAGACTTTTTTTTTAAAGTGCCATATTCAAGGCTCTTTCAGGGTTAGGAGAATGAGACCCATCATTGTTACTGGTGTTTGGCATATTGGAGAGTTTGCGACTCTGCCATGTGGGCAGGTTACATTCGGTAGCCTGCCAGTTTGTCCAAAGTAGGAATGAGATAATAAGATGTCCGGAAGCTTCCGGGAGCTGGATTTTATAGTCTCTGGGTCTTGGCCATTGATGGGATTACATGGCGCCAGGGGGCCAGTTGGTGGGTGTGACCCCTGCCTAATGGAATTTGGAGGATCTGGGTGGAGGATGCTGAGCCCCGATCTGAGCAGGCTCGGAGATCTCAGCCCCGGAACCCGCATGCCTTTGTCCCTCTGCTGGGACCTTCAAGTGTGTGGAGAGTGGTCTCAGCATGGTGGTGGCTGGTTCTGGAAGTCTTCGGCCAAGATAGGTCTGAGAAAATCAGCCAAAGAGCTCCACATTGGGACCCATGGCCTAGAATGGAACAAACAGGATGAGAGACTGTCTGAGTTCATCATGTCTACCAAGACCATCCGTGGTAACTTACAATTCCAGAAAGCCGAATCTAAACGTTGGACATGGGCATCTCCTCGTGGACAGTTACATAATGAAATTGACCACATCGTATTCAATCAAAGGTCTTGCCTGACCACTGTAGCTATTATCCCAAAATTCCAAATGGGATCAGACCACCATCTCCTTCATGGAAAATTCTACTTTACAGAGCGGGGAGAAAGGGCTGCAAAGTTTAGGAAAGAGAACTCCCAGAGTGACCACCAACTGGGAGCTCTTTGGCACTATTGCAGCAACAGGGGAAGATGCTGTCATTGACAACATTGACGAAGAATATGATTGACTGGTTTAGCACCTCCATGATTGTACAAATAATGCCTAGAGAGACATAGCCACAAAAGGACACCTGTCTTCGAAAACTCTTGAGCTCATTTGCCAATTTGGCTTGACACATGCCTCAGGCATCCGCAAGCCAAAGTCTGAGCTCGCAAAGCAGTGCAGAGAAGCGATAAAGGAAGATCTCAAAGAGAGAAGAGCAGCAATGCTGGCAGATGCGGCAGAAGCTGGGAAAAGTATTCGCAACACCCGCCTGTCCTTCGCCAACTACAAGACCAAGATGACTGCCCGCCAATGTTCTGATGGAACTATCACGTCTTCCAGCAGGGCAACGGAGAAGATTATCCATAAGTTCTATTCAGATCTCTTTGATAGCCATGTCCACCTGTTCACATACCAAATTCCGCAGGATGAATATGTCGTTCCCAACGTTCTCCTTTCTGAAATTTGACACGCAATTTCATTGGTAAAGAAGCAAACAACACCCAGGCCAGACAAGTTAGACCTGAACACCTGAAGATCCTGCCCACCTGCCCTCAATACTCATCAATATACTGGCTTGGCTCTTCACACGCTACCTGTCTGAATGCAAGTTTCTGTCCAAATGCTATATATATATATATATATATATATATATATATATATGTATATATGGGCTGAAGCGATAGCACAGTGGTAGGGCGTTTGCCTTGCACGCAGCCAACATGACCGACCCGAGTTCAATTCCTCTGCCCCTCTCGGAGAGCCCAGCAAGCTACCAAGAGTACCTTGCATGAGCAAATCGATGAACAACGGGAGGACCATGATATCATGGTCCTCCCGTTGTTCATCGATTTGCTAGAGCAGGCCCAGTTACATCTTCATTTTGAAACTTGTTACTGTGTTTGGCGCATTGAATACATCATGGGGAGCTTGATATATATATATATATATATATATATATATATATATATGTGTGTGTGTGTGAGTGTGTGTGTGAATTATTCAGCTTATCATAAAACATCCTCCAATTCATCAGTATTTTATGCCACTAGTTATTTAATTTCTGCTTATGCATTTTTTCCTTCTTTTTCCATTCAGAACTCCTTTTTTTAATACATTAGTATTCCTGGAGCTGTTCTCAACTCCTATGACTTGGTTCCTCATGACATGGTTCCTCATACAAAATTTCTTGTTTTTAGTCTTTTTTCTTGAAATATTAGTTCATGTAATTATATTCCAGGAAGATGCCTTCCACTTTAATATCAGTATTCAATTTGAGTATTGTATAATTATCATGTTGTATTCATAAAATTTTAATGGTAAAAATAAAATTCTTTAAGTGATCTTACTATTTTAGTTTTATGTGCTTTCGTGTCCTAAAAATATATATTTAGAAATAAAGGTAACAAGCCCAATGCTTTCACAGACTGTGTATCCACAATGTATAACAAGCAGTTCTCTGTACAATTTAAAATATTGAAGATTAAAGTTTATTTGCATTTTGTATGATTATTATTTTTAATCTGTATGCTTAATTATGTGCAAGTGGCTTAGGGAAGAGATTTTAAAGTACATAGTCCAGTGAGTTCTTATAAGTCTAAACTTGTTATCTCACTAAGTAAGGATCAGCTTTGCCTTCCGGTTTTAGCTGATCAATAATAATGTTTTATTTTTTTATTTTTTTAATTTTTAAAATTTAATTAAAGTACAGTGAATCACAGAGTTATTGGTTTTAAGCATACAATAGTTCAACACTAATCCCACCACCAGTGTCAACTTCCCTCCAACAGTGTTTCCATGCTCCCTCCTGCAATCTTCACCCCCACAACACACACACCTACCACCTTGACAGGCAACATTTCAGAGAATAACAATGTTTTAATTGTGATGAAAGATACCCAAATCTACTGAACAAAGACTCCATCTAAATTTTTATTATTATGCTAAAACTCACATAACATATAATCAACCATAAAAGTTAGTAATTTGGTGGCATATAATACATCTTAGAGACATTTAAGATATTAACATTTTAAAACGGTAACTCACAAAACAGTCTAGTAACTTTATATCAAATTTATAGTCTCCATTTCTGATCATTTCTTTCTTAATTACTGTGTATATATATACATATGTGTCGTATATTTTTCTGTGTATGTGTTTTGGTGGACAAATAGCAAATAAGTCCTATAAGAATATTATAGATAACCAAAATTTCATTGTGCACAAATCATTGCTCCATTACTAACTACCTATTCAACTGTTGCTTGGATATATTGCCTCTATTAGTCTTTTTTTTAATTAAGGCAAATTCAGGAAGTCCTCAAATTCAACAGAACTTTCAGTGATGTGTGAGGATTACTTCAGAGCAAAAGATCCTCTGGTGTTCACTAAACTGAGGGAGTCGTTGTAAAAGAGATTCAACCAAATAGAAATAATGAAGGGGGAAATAAAAGTACTCAATCAAACAGAAATAAAGTAAAGACTACATTGGTACATCAGAGCATGAGAGAAGTAAAGCCCAGTCTGTCACCTGAAATACAAAGAATTTCATGATCAGTATAGAAGAGGTAATTGAAAAAAGATTACTTTTAAGTGAAGAATACATATAAATGAAGTATATAAATGGGTAATATATAAAAATGGGTATATAAATGGGTAATAGCAATGACTTCTGAGTTCTAGAAATTCGAGAGAGAGAAGAATGAGGGACAGGGAAGTATAAATATATGGCAGAAGAGATGATAGCTAAGAAGGCCCCCAGGTTGTGGAGAGAGACTTGTTTACTCATCCAAGAGGCCTGAAGGATATCAAAGCAAATAGTCCACACATGGAACACCTAGATAAATAATAATCAAGATTGCAACAATGCAAGAGAAGGAAATTTCTACAAGTAAAACAACATTAAAATCACATCATTATTCTCAAAATTCTACAAGCAAGAAATGAAAGGAATATTATGTTCAAAGTACCAAATGGTACATCTACACAATGGAGTACTATGCAGCTGTTAGAAAAGATAAGGTCATAAAATTTACATACAAGTGGTACTACGTGGAAAGTACCATGCTAAGCGAAATGAGTCAGAAAGAGAGGGTTAGACATAGAAAGATTGTATTCAACTGGGGAATAAACAGTAACAAAATAGGAGACTAACACCCAAGAATAGTCTAGATAAGTACCAGGAGGTTCACTCCATGACTTGGAGGCCAGCCGCACATGCCGGGGGAGAAGGCAGCTCAGATACAGAGAGGAGCACCAAGCAAAGGGTGTTGGGAGGATCCTCCCAGGATGAGAGATGCATACTGAAAATAGACCGAACATGATTGCCACTCAATGCCTCTTTTGCAAACCACAGCACCCAAAAGAAGAAAGACAACCAAAGGGAATGAATGCCCTGCCACAGGGATGGGGTGGGGTGAGATGGGGGGTGAGGGGTGGGAGGGATGCAGGGAGCATTGGAGGTGGAGAATGGGCACTGGTAGGGGGATGGGTACTCAATCGTTGTATAACTGAAACCCAAGCACAAAAATTTGTAAGTGTACAACTGTACCTCATGGTGTTTCACTAATAAAAAATTTTTTAAAAAGAAAGAAAGAAGGAAAGAAAGAAAGAAAGAAAGAAAGAAAGAAAGAAAGAAAGAAAGAAAGAAAGAAAGGAAAGAAAAGAAAAGGGCATCCAACCAAGAATCCTCTATCCAGCAGGTGTATCATTCAGATATAACAACATTCTCAGATAAGCAACAGTTAAAGGTAGCTTCTGTAACTGAACCACGTATGCAAGGAATATCAAATAGCCTCTCTTTTAAAAAAGAAACTAATGGCAAGTGGTAAAAAATGACCCAAATCCTCATTTTAGAATTGGCAAATTCCTTTAAAATAACAGTATTTCTGAATGTCATGGAACAAACTCTTCGACCCAAGAAACTGAATGGCTGTCTGGTAAGTGACAAAATACAACATTCTTTTCTTTATAAGTAGTATATTTGAATCCTCAAGAAAAGCACAGTCTCAATGTGAAAGTTTGGAAAACACTTATATAGGTCAAACAGGATGGCTATACTTCTATTTTGTCAAATATCATTAAGCTAGTAACTCTATAATGAGATGACCAAGAATTTGTTTTATTTTGCTCAACACGATAGCTTCAGATTCTACCTAAGTTGTAAACATAGAGTTTCCTTATTATGGGCTACCTCATGGTGATTCATTTAAAAAAAAATAGAGCTTCCCAGTGGCCCAGCTCTAACAACCTACCCCCATAGCACACAAACCTTAATTTGAAAAAGATACAGTAACACATTTGTTCATTTAGTACAATAGTCAGGCTATGGGAACAACATGAATATCCAAGAGCAAATATGATACCTAAAGATTCTGTGTTACATATGAACAAAGAGATACTATGGAGTCAAAAGAAAACTAAAATCATGTAGATCATGACCACCACAAATTTTGTATATGATTCTGTAACATGAGACAAATTTTTACAATCTGAATAAATGATCTCCAATGTAACTGTAAGAAGTAAACATTTTTAAGCATTTGTAAACTGAAAAAAAACAATGTAGAAATAAGTTGCATGTAGAAAAATTGCTCTGTTACATTCAGATCTAGTGAGTTTACGTTTCTCAATGAACATTTATGTCATAGACATTAAATAATCTGGTCATTTCCATAATATTTAAAGAGTTAGCTAAAATAGGCACTTTGTTTTCAAATCTATCATCGTGAAAAATGTAGCCAACTTTAGTTTAGAAGAATGGCTAGATATCATATTATTGGAAATAATTAGATCAGTTATATATTATTTTAAATTTTATTTTGTTACAAAAGAATTAGATATTTAACTTAAATAGCATCCATATTTTACTTTGACTTACCACAGATTTTAGAGAAATGGTGAACTCTAATTACTTCTAGTAAGAGTTATTTTTTACTAATAACTTATCTATTGCAACGTCTGGCCATTTGTTGTATTATGTTAATAGCATTTAAATCAAATTCAAGTTCAATAGTTTTTCAAATAACAAATAAATAGTATCTGTTATCTTGGTAAGAAAAAAAGCCTATAACTTCATACACAAAAAATATCTGTGATTAAAATATATTATTTAGGCCATTTTATGAAAAAGTATAACTCTTTGTTCTGGAGAGTCACATCATGTGGTGCTCAGGACTTATTCCTAGCTTTGAACTCAAGAATCAACCCTGATGTGGCTTGTGGGATTTTATGCGGTGTCAGGGATTGAACCCAGGTTGGCAGTGCCTCATCTGCTGTACTATCATCTAGCCCTAGGTTAATAGTTGTAAACTTTATGCACTGCAGATAATGTGTTATTCTAAATAGCTCTGTAGTTTAGTTATAAAATTATCTTTAGGTGAGTAAAAAACATTTACTAGTTTTAACTGCACAAATAAATTGAAATTATTCTTGTAAAAAGAATTAACCTCTGGATTTATTTTTATAATTAAATGTGACTTAAATGTCAATTTTAAAAAGTTTCCAACACTAGATATTAACAAGTCAGTATTTTTATATAATACATGATTTAAAAAATCCTTATTTCGGGGGCTGGAGCGATAACATAGTGGGTAGTGTGTTTGCCTTGCACGTGGCCAACCGGGGCTCGATTTCCAGCTTCCCATATGGTACCATGAGCACTGCCAGGAGTAATTCTTGAGAGAAGAGCCAGCATTAACCCCGTGCATTGCCGGTGTGACCCAAAAAGTAAATAAATAAATAAATAAAATAAAAATAAAATATCCTGGTTTTTATGTACATTTTTTGGTAAGGATACTTTTAAAACTTATTTCTACCACTTCTGTTTTTAAATTTGCTTCCCAAATTCCGATTTCAATGTTAAATCAATGTAAAAAAATCACTATTTTAAACTTATGTAGCTAATAATCAAGTTTAATACAAACTACCTTATGTGCGTCATCATTATCTTACATTAACTTATGGGCTCTAATTTAATTTAATGTAGTTTTATTAGTCTTTTTGAAAATTCTACCCAAAATTTGATTCATGCATATATATGTACATATATATATATATATACACGCACATATTTTGTCAGTGAATATTGTAGCTATGATCAACTCGGTGTATCAAGTTACACAATGATTTGAGCTGTTTCAACTTCCTTACAGACATCTTTTTTTAGTCTACTTTCTGCTTATAACTCAAAAATTCTTTTAATTTTGTTCACATGCTTGTGGGACTAGGATACCCAGTAGTGCTGGAGATTGACCCAGGGTCAGACATACACAAAAAAATTGCCTTAATTTATTAACTTGATTTTTTTATTTTTTGTTTTGTATGGGGGCCACACACATCTGTGTTCAGGGCTTACTCTTGGCTTTATGATCTGGGGTCATCCTGGTTGGTCTCAGTGAACCAAATGTGGGTCTGGAAATTAAGTTCAGATCAGCTGCAGACAAAGATAATATCTTATCTCCTGTAATATCTCTCTGGCCCTAAAAATACATTTTTAACCAATATATTAAATATTATAAGTTTTATTAGCAGGGTGAATTATGAATAAATATCATATGAAGCACAATAACTAAGAATTTAAGGTGTTATATATGCCAAAGAAATTTGAGAAGACACTTGAAAGCCCAGAATCACAAATCTCCACAGAAACCAATGACTTTTCATTTTTGGGGAATGTTGCAATTTGTATATCTGGGAATCAGCTTAATAAATCAGGAGATAGACTTGCACAAAGAAATTTTGAATTACTATAAAAGAAATAGTTGTGGCTGAAGAGATAGAAGGCAAGGTGCTTGCTTTGCAATTGGCTAACTAAATTTGATTCCCTACATTGCACATAGGGCTGGAGCAATAGAACAGTGGTAAGGCAATTGCCTTGAGCATGGCTAGCCCAGCCAAACCGAGTTTGATTCCTCTGCCTCTCTCAGAGAGCCCGGCAAGCTACCAAGAGCATCTCGCCCACACAGCAAAGCCTGGCGTGACGTATTCAATATGCCAAACACAGTAATGACAAGTCTCACAATGGAGACGTTACTGAGACCACTCCAGCAAATCGATGAACAATGGGAGGACCATGGGACAGTGCTAGAGTGCTACACTGCACATGACTCCCCATGTGTCATCCTAAACACAGAGCCAGGAGTAAGCCTTGAGCACAGCCAGCTGTACCACAACCAATAAAAAAAATAAAGCAACAACCAACGAACAGCAGTTGAAGACATAAGGACATAGAAGCATATTCCTTGTTCATAAACTGAAAGGATAAACATAGTAAAAATAATAATCTGATCCAATGCATTATACACATTCAATAAAATTCCCATCAAAAGTTTAGGGACTCAGAAAAACATTGCTAATATTTGCTCGAGCGGGCCCAGTAACGTCTCCATTGGAGACTTTGTTGTTACTGTGTTTGGCATATCGAATACGTCACGGGGAGCTTGCCAGGCTCTGCCATGCGGGTGAGATACTCTCGGTAGCTTGCCGGGCTCTCCGAGAGGGGCGGAGGAATCGAACTCGGGTCGGCCATGTTGGCTGCGTGCAAGGCAAACGCCCTACCGCTGAAATTACCACTGTAGCTGAAAGAACTATCAGGAAGAAAATATAAAAATGATTGCCTTTCTTACATTTAAATTATACTATAATAAAATAGTGATCAATGTCATGTGGTACTGGCAGACAGAGTAATGGAAGAGAGTTAAGAGTTTAGCTGTAGTGTTTCTAGTGAATATTACTAACTGCAAAGCAAATTCTGTCTAACGTATATCATTCGCTTTGTTTTGGTTTTAAGTGAAGTAAGAATGGTCATCCACATCATTTATACTTTTTAGGGAATATGTTTAACTTGAGTAGTGAAAAATATGTACACTCGGAACTATGAAACATTTGTATTTATACATTGACTGCATTTAAAATATTTTGTTATAAAAGTTAAGTAACTTCTTTAAGTCAACAGATCATCAGCAAAAGCACACTTTTAATTTTATTTTTATCACTTTTTAAAATTTTATGTTATAGTAATGCCCCAAATCACTCTATCCTCCTGAATGACCAATATCCATGCAAATATCCACAGTAGAATGGAAGTTATTAAACTGGCTCTAAAAAAGAATATTTCAGGTAAATTTAAACGTTCAACCCTAATATTTTTACATAAATATTATCTGATTTGGTAAGTAAAATGAAAAATAATGACACCGAAAATAGTCTTCAAAGTTTTATGTGAAGGGATTCTTTTAAATCTAGTATTTGTAAGTATAAGTTAACCTCAATTAAGAGTCTAAATTTTGGTTCTAATTAATCATATAGTATGTTTCATGTGAAATATCTTTTGCAATTTGTATAACTCCATAGTGTCTATAGATTTTTAGCAATTCTATAATTACTTATTTTACGCATTAAAACTAAATTATTCAGAAAACAGTTTTACATAATTGGGATAATGCAGAATGCTACATCAGTGTTCACAATTGTCGTGTTCATATTTAATCCAGTTTTGAAATGTATTCATTTATAAGTGAGGCAAGTCATTCAATTTTTATTAACTATGCACCTAGAAACCATTCAGTGTTCTAAATTCACTTCCTTTGCTGCAAAGCTAATTATAGATAGTAGCAAGGTTCTGAAATTTGGTCAGCATTACTTGAAACTGCAAAATGGCAAGTCCCTTTGTTTCTAAGGAATAAGAAGGCAGCTGAGATATGACAAAGAACACAAGAAACTACCTGTCTATATTATTCTGATAAAACTTATATGTAAGCAAACAGGATCTCACTTAAAAATTCTTTCTTCCAATAGTTTGAAATATCACTGTATCACTATATCACTGTCATCCCATTGTTCATCAATTTGCTCTAGCAAGCCCCAGTAATGTCTCCAATTCATCACAGCCCTGAGATTTTAACAGCCTCTCCTTATTCGTCCTTCCCAACAGCGCTGTATTAGAGGCTCTTTCAGGGTCAGGGGAATGAGATTCGTTACTGTTACTGTTTTTGGCATATCAAATATGCCACAGGGAGCTTGCCAGGCTCTGCCATGCAGGCAGGATACTCTTGGTAGCTTGCTGAGATCTCTGAGAGGGATGGAGAGTGTGTATAATAAAATACAAGCAAGCATGTTAAAACCAAACACATGTGTGCTGCTTTAGGTATACCAGTGGGCTAGACTATAAGAGGTCACATGGCCACATTTGCAGCCAAGTGCCTCTGGGAGCTTTGTTTTATAGTTTTTGGATTTTGACCCTTGGTGAGATTACATGGTGCCAGGGACAGTTTGTGTTTGTGACTGTGAAGCTACTGGAAAATGGGGGATCTGGGTGGAGAAGGCCCAGTCCCGATCCGAGCATGCTTGGAGATCTCAGCCCCCGGTCCCGCATACCTAGGTTCCTCTGCCGGTTCCTTCATGCATGAGGCTTGTCCGAGCATGTGGAGAGAGGCCTTGAGCATGGCCATGAGTTTTGAAATATACGCATTAAAAACCACAACTAAAGGAAAGTAGATTAAGGACCAAACATGATGGCCTCTCAGTATCTGTGATTCGAACTATGATGCCCCAAAGCAGAGACTAAGAAGGAAGGTGCCTGCCACAGAGGGAGGCGATGAGTTGGGGTAGAGGTGGCGGGAGGAATACTGGGGACATTGATGGTGGAAAATGTGCACTGGTGGAGAGATAGGCATTAGATCATTGTATGACTGAAACTCAATCATGAAAACTTTGTGACCATATTTCATGGTGATTCAATAAAGAAAAAATCACAGCTAATTATCAATTGGTACAAAATCCTAAGGAATTCAGCTACTTATTATAGTTAGAGACTTTCAGAATGATTACATTTGGTTAAATATTAGTAGAATTTATTGTTATATCACTGTCACTGTCACTACCCTCCCGTTGTTCATCAATTTACTCTAGCCAGCCTAGTAACGTCTCCATTGTGAGACTTGTTACTGTTTTTGGCATATCAAATACGTCATGGGTAGCTTCCCAGGCTTTGCCGTGCAGGTGAGATACTCTTGGTAGCTTGCTAGGCTCTCTGAGAGGGGTGGAGGAATCGAACCTGGGTGGGTTGCGTACAGGCAAACACCCTACTTGTTGTGCTATTTCTTCAGCAAAAATGAATCCTAAGCATTTAGTAGAAGAAAATTTATTATAAATTTTAACAGTGTTCTTCTGATTTATCTTCACCCTATGGACAGAGGGCATATAGTCCTATCATTTTTTAATGTAAATGTGTTATTTTATTTATTTTTATTCATTTATTTTTAAATTTTATTTATTTATTTATTATTTTTTATTAGTGAAACACCATGAGGTACAGTTATAGACTTACAAATTTTTGTGTTTGGGTTTCAGTTATACAATCATCAAGTACCCATCCCTCCACCAGTGCCCATTTTCCACCACCACGGGTCCCAGTATCCCTCCCTGCCCCTATTGATTAGAATGCTATTCTAATCAATAGCATTCCATACCTTAAATATTGTTAAGAGCAAGTTTAGTGTCTAGCATCAATATGTTAAGTTTGGTTCAGACTGAGTTCAAATAAAACAAACACTGTCCTCCAGCTGTTCATCAATTTGCTCAAGTGGGCCCAGTAACATCTCCATTTTAAGACTTGTTACTGTGTTTGGCATATTGAATCCAGGCTTTGCCATGGGGGCGAGATACTCTCGGTAGCTTGCCAGGCTTTCCAAAAGGGGTGGAGGAATCAAACTCGGCTCGTTTGGGCTGGCTGCGTGCAAGGCAAATGCCCTACGACTGTGCTATTTACACTTTGACAACAAAATACCTTTCTTATTAAATATTTATTAAAACTATAGAAAAATTTTATGTCTCAGATATTATATGATTAGACAGTATTTTGTTATATGTGAAAATTTTCATAAATACAGTGCACACTTTTCTTCTGAAATCACTTAATCACTTAACTTCCCGTTAGTCGTCGATTTGCTCGAGCAGGCGCCAGTAACGTCTCCATTTGTCCCTGTCGCATGCTAGTGTAGCCCAATGGCATCTCTTCGCTCCGGGAACATGGAGGGCCTCAAACCGATCGTTCATGATCTTGACAAAGAAGTCTGACCATCTGGTAGGTGGGCGGCCACGCGGTCTTTTGACATCCCGTGGAATCCAATCAGTAACAGCTCTAGTCCAACGGTCGTCTTTAAATCTCATTACGTGACCAGCCCATCTGATTTTCGACACCTTGGCAAATGAGACAGCGTCCCTGATCCTTGATCGTCGACGGATGTCAGAACTCCGGATTCGTTCTCTCATTTGAGTGAAATGTGATATTCCAAGCATAGCTCTTTCTATTCTTCTTTGGGAGACCTGAATAGTGTTCTCATCTTGTTTGCGTAGGGCCCAGGTCTCTGAGGCATATGTTAATGCAGGAAGAACAGTGGAATCAAAGAGATGTGCCCGGAGCCGGAGGTTCTTCGTCCTCTTAGCTATTTCTTCGACGTTCTTGAAGGCGTTCCAAGCTGCTCTCTTCCTCCTGCGCAGCTCGGGTGCCAGGTCATTTGTCATGTTGACCTCTCGACCTAGGTACACATAGCTGTTGCATTCGGAGATGGTCGTTCCATTGAGAGCGAATGGGGCATCAGGAACAAGGCTGTTTCTCATAAACGTTGTCTTCGTAAGATTCAGCTGTAGTCCTACCTTTCCACACTCACGGTCAAAGTCGGCCAGCATTTGTGCCGCTTGGCTGATGTTTGGTGTTATTAAAACAATGTCATCAGCAAAGCGGAGGTGGTGTAGTTGCCGACCATCTATCTTCACTCCCATTCCTTCCCATTCCAGTCGTCGCATGATGTTCTCGAGGGTGGCACTGAAGAGTTTTGGTGAAATGGTATCACCCTGCCGCACCCCTCTCTTGACATCAACGATCACTTCTTTGTAGAATGGTGAGATCCTGGTAGTGAATCCGCAATACAGCTCACGGAGGATCCTGATGTATTGGGCTTGAATGCCCTGATTGGCTAGGGCTTCAATGACCGCTTCCATCTCAACAGAATCAAAGGCCTTCTTTAAATCAATGAACGTTAAGCAGAGCGGCATCTTGAACTCCCGAGAAACCTCAATGAGCTTGGTTACCGTGTGGATATGGTCGATGGTGCTGAATCCTTTGCGGAACCCTGCTTGCTCACATGGTTGTCCTTCATCTAGTGTTCTGCCAATCCTATTCAGGATGACTCGAGTGAACAACTTGTAGATGACAGACAATAGGCAGATCGGGCGATAGTTGCCAATGTCATGGATGTCTCCCTTCTTGAACAGTAGTACGGTCCTGCTGGTTTTCCATTGAGATGGAACCTTGCATTCAGACAGGTAGCGAGTGAAGAGCCGGGCCAGTGTATTGATGAGTACTGACGGCAGGTTCTTCAGGTGTTCAGGTCTGACCTTGTCTGGGCCGGGTGCTGTTTGCTTCTTTACTGACGAAAT
The DNA here is from genome assembly GCF_029834395.1 of Sorex fumeus. Lineage (NCBI taxonomy): Eukaryota > Metazoa > Chordata > Mammalia > Eulipotyphla > Soricidae > Sorex > Sorex fumeus. Next base: position 383,219 of record NW_026606075.1, on the reverse strand, counting down.
GGCGTGTCGGATTTCGGAAGGGAGAATGTTGGGAACAACATACCCATCCTGTGGAATTTGGTATGTCGGCAAGTGGACATGGCTATCGAAGAGATTTGAGTAGAAGTCATGGATAATCTTCTCCATTGCCGTTCTGGAGGATGTGATGGATCCATCAGGACGTCGGAGGGCAGTCATCTTGGTCTTATAGTTGGCGAAGGACAGGCGGGCGTTATGAATACTTTTCCCGGCTTCTGCCGCATCTACCAGTACTTCTGCTCTTCTCTCTTTGAGGTCTTCCTTGATCGCATCTCTGCACTGCTTTGCAAGCTCGGACGTTAGCTTGCGGTTGCCTGAGGCATGCGCCAATCCACGCTGGCGAATTAGCTCAAGAGTTTTCAAAGATAGGCGATTTTTTGTGGCTCTCTCTCTCTTGGCTTTCCTCGCACATTCATGGAGGTGCTAAACCAGTCGATCGTATTCCTCGTCAATGTTGTCAACAATGGCATCTTCCCATGTTGCTGCAATAGTACCAAAGAGTTCCCAGTTGGTGGTCATTCTGGGAGTTCTCTTTTTGAACTTTGCAGCCCTTTGTCCCCGCTCTGTGAAGTAGAATTTTGCACGAAGGAGACGGTGGTCCGATCCCGTTCGAAATTTTGGGACAACAGCGACATCAGTCAGGCAAAACCGTCGATTGAATATGATGTGGTCTATTTCGTTGTGGAATCGTCCACCGGGAGACTCCCATGTCCATCGTTTAGATTCTGCCTTCTGGAACTGTGAGTTACCATGGATGGTCTTGGTCGACATGATGAACTCAGACAGTCTCTCACCCTGTTCGTTCCATTCTAGGCCATGGGTCCCGATGTGAAGTTCTTCAGCTGATCTTCTCGGTCCTATCTTGGAATTAAAATCACCCACAATGATCTTGTAGAAGGTGTGGTCTTCTTTATAGAACTTCTCTAGCTCCATGTAGAACTTCTCGATTTCTCTTTCATCATAATGAGATGTTGGTGCGTAGACAACGAAGATAGAAACTGCAGGCAGTGAGCCACATCTATTCAAATGTAAACGTCCGATTTGGGTTGTTAGGCATTCGAATGAATCAATGCTCTTGGCCAAGTTTGTGTTGACAAGGACACCGACGCCTCCAACACCTCTTTTATCGCATGTTCCGAGGAACAATTCTTCTCCAGTGTCGAAAAACGGCATGGTGAGATTCGTGCCTTCTTGTCTCGGTCAGACCAATGATGTCGTACTTGATCATTCGCGCTTGTACCATCAGGTCCTCGATGGATGCATCTGATGCTAGCGTACGTGCATTGAAAGTACAGACGATCATTTTTGTCTTCCTTCGTTGTGGCAGCCTAGGTCGGCCTTGAGATTTAATCGGCCTCTCCTTTCTCATCCTTCTCAGTGCTGCCATGTCGGTGAAGCCTTCAGGGTCAGGTGAATGAGACCAGTTGTAGTTACTGGTTTTGGCATATCGAATACACAGCGGATAGCTTGCCAGGCTCTTCCGTGCGGGCGGAATACTCTCGGTAGCTTGCCAGTCTTTCCAAGAGGTATAGAGGCTTTTGGGGTGACCTCTAATCACCCTTGTAGGTGTTACCATATTTGTGAGGATGTGAGGGCGATCTGGCTGCGACATCTGTCACCCCATTGATCGCCAGGGTTGATTCGGCTGATCTGGCTGGCTAGGCGGGTGTCCCCTTCCTCCCTCACCGCTCCATGTGCGTCCCTCCCGAAGCTGCGCGCTCGGTCGAAGAGGACGGCCTTCCCCGATAGAGACGGACCGGTCTTCCGTCGAGGGTATACGAGTAGCTGCGCTCCCCTGCTAGAACCTCTTCTGAAATATCTAAAGAAATTTTTCTGCTTTGGATTTTGTTTTTTGGGGACACACCTGGCAGTGCTCAGGACTTACTTCTTGTTCTGTGATTGAGGATCACTCATAGTGGTTATGTTTTGTACCCCCATTTACACACTTTCCATCATTTACACACTTTTTTCCATCATTTACACACATTTACATCCTCATTTACACACTTTCCCTTGGAATATCATAGGAGCTTCTAGGAAACAGATGCCCCCTAGCAGATAAATACTGGTATTGGGTACATTTCACCAGTCTCCTAAATATATATTCCAAAGTACAATATCACTGAAGTCCAGTATTCTTTGCACAATAACTTGGTTCAATTATGTCTTTAAATTCTGTTCCTTCTATTAAAGTAAATTATTTGAGAAAGCTAAAATTATGTTTTCTTTGCCACTAGAGTGATAGTTCAGTAGGAACTATCACATGTGCCTTGCACATGAACGGCCATAGTTTGACCTCCTGGATCTTCCTGAGACCCTCTAAGAGTGATCCCTGTGCACCAAGCCAGGAGTAAACCCTAAGCAATGCAAATTGTGACCCATCCCCTCTTCTCTCCTGCCAAATATGCATTTTCAATCTTTGCATATCAAAATTTTTAATTGGCTATATAGTTAGAGCTGGCTTTAACAAGTGAGTCAATAATTAGTAGGGGGAGACAAAATAGAAAATTAAGATTAAATATAATTTTAAAAATATACTGGCTGGCTTAGTTCAAAACAAACCAGATATGTTAAATAAACACCTTCAAATCGTCTGATAAAAGTATTTTTATAAAGCATAATCAGAGTAACAACAAACCAACAATTATGGAAACTTATAAAATTTCCATTACGCATGTGATTATAACTGTATATCAAGTTCCTCTGAGACTCATATTTTGTCAACCTGAAAAATAGTGAATTCTTTTAAGAAAGATATCCCATAAAATAAACCATTAAAAATATGCTAACCATCACATTTTTTTACAAAGTGTGATTTGTGGCCATATCCAGTGATGCACATGGAGTTACTCCTCGGGGGTGCTCAGGGGACCATATGTAATACAGGGAATTGAAGCTGGGTTTGCTACACACAAGGTAAGTGCCCTACCTGCTATGATATTTCTAGTCCCTCAAAATCAATTTGGTTGTATGACTATCATTAATTATTCCTTTGAATATTAACAAAAAAATCCTTTATTTGATGTTTTGTGATTCTGTCAAAAAACATGTGTAAATTGCCACTAATATCCATTAAAAAATTTCAGGTTTCTGCGTAACCAATATAACCCCCATACTAAATAATCATACGAAACATAATCTTTTCGTTTCAGCAAACTCTATAGGTCAGGAGCCAATGAATGGACTATTTTTACAGAAGCAGAATATTGGCAGACGAATTGACTGTGTGATACTAACCTATTATTTTAAAAGTCTTTACTCAAGGTTACTAGGAATTATAACTAGCTGTAATAAAGATATCTGTCTCACTAATTTAAAATTAGCGATTTAACAAAATCAGATGTAATTATTCGATATAATCATGAGATGTGGTTATTGCTCACATTTTATAATCAAGCATTAACTGTTTCAAAATCTTTTTAAAAAATAATTTCAAAAAGTTGACCTTTTCCTGATTAACGCCACTTTATTACCCAGTAGTACTTCAACTCTCTGTTCGTCAGTTCTTCTTCAACTTTTTTTTCTTACTACAATTCATATCATTAATAAAATTATATTGCTAAGAGAAGTTATAATCTTATCTTATAATCTTAGTTCTAGTTCATTGAAACTCTCCATTTTTGCCACCACTTCCTGAACACAAATATTGATGATTAGCAAAATTGGACCACTTTGAAGTGATATGTCAATGAGTCTTTACTTTCAGTTATCTGATAATAACAATTTATATTATACACACATGTATATGTACATATATTTGCATATGCATTTAGTATTTTTATATTTTATTTATAAGTACACTTATGTGATACATATGCATCCATTTATACATATATGTAATAATTATATGTATGCTTATAATAACCTTTGTAAAGTTCTTACTCTAATTTTTACATTGATAATTTTTATTTTGATTATAAAAATTATAAATTTTTATAATTTTTACATTGATTTATTACTATTGGATGCTGGTGCATAGACAACGAAGATAGAAACTGCCGGCAGTGAGCCACATCTATTCAAATGTAAACATCCGATTTGGGTTGTTAGGCATTCGAATGAATCAATGCTCATGGCCAAGTTTGTGTTGACAAGGACACCAACGCCTCCAACACCTCTTTTATCTCATGTTCCGGGAAAAATTCTTCTCCAGTGTTGAAAACGACATGATGAAATTGGTGCCTTCTTGTCTCGGTCAGACCAATGATGTCGTGCTTGATCTTTTGTGCTTGTACCATCAGGTCCTCGATAGATGCATACATGCATTGAAGGTACAGACGATCATTTTTGTATTCCTTCGTTGTGGCAGCCTAGTTCGGCCTTGAGATTTTATCGGCCTCTCCTTTCTCATCCTTCTCAGTGCTGCCATATTGGTGAACCCTTCAGGGCCAGGGGAATGAGACCCATTTTAACTACAGGTTTGGGCATTAAATACACAATGGATAGCTTGCGAGGCTCTGCCGTGCGGGCAGAATATTCTCAGTAGCTTCCCAGGCTCTTCGAGAGGGATAGAGGCTTTTGGGGCTACACCTAATCACCCTTGTAGGTGTTACCATATTTGAACCCTATCAAATATGGTATGGCAATTCTGGAAGATGGGTATTTTGCGGCCGCATGGGTCCGGAAAGCGTCCTGGAGTGTGGCAGCAGCTGTGTAGTGGAGGTAGTGTCGGAAGTGGAGGTCTGCCAGTGAGGTATTTATCTGGTCCCGGTAGGGGTAGGGTGGGTCTTCTGTGGACAATCCAATCCCTGGGTCTGTAGTGGTTGGTGGAAGCAGACAGGGCAGGGTAGTGTGGGGCTCCTGATTTTAATCCCTTTGTCACCTGTGGTTGGTGGGAGCAAGCAGAGAATCTCTGTCCCTGGGTCCGTTGAGCCTGGAGTCCAAGGTCTCAGAGAGTTCCGCTTCTCTTGTTCTGTGGGGCTTCAGTCGTGCGTGAGTCTAGACTGGAGCGGCTGCATAGGTTCGGAAAGCATCCTAGAGTGTGGCGGCAGCTGGGTAGTGGAGGTAGTGGAGCTGTGACCGACTGGATTTCACGGGATGTCAAAAGACCGATGTGGCTGCTCACCTACTAGATGGTCAGACTTCTTCATCAAGATCCTGAACGATTGGTTTGAGGCTCTTCATGTTCCTAGAGCGAACAGACGCCATTAGGCTACACTAGCACGCGACAGGGACAAATGGAGACGTTACTGGCACCCGCACAAGCAAATCGATGATTAACGGAAAGTAAAGTGATCAAGTGATTACTATTAGTTCTAATTTTTTACCTTGTTTCCAAATTATATTTCCAAACAAACAAAAACTACGTTATTGGAATCTATTCTTTAGTCTGATGCCCTACCCTATGGAATTCAGATATGACTGCTTAATGGCTTCAAACTGACCAGCTTTTAAACTGTATAAACTACTTCCTGAAGTGGATTTTGTATGTATATATATGTACAAAATCCTTTACAAAATCCCTATTTTGTATATATATACAAAATATATATAAGGGCTGGAGCGATAGCACAGCGGTAGGGCGTTTGCCTTGCATGCAGCCAACATGGCCGACCCGAGTTGGATTCCTCCACCCCTCTCGGAGAGCCCGGAAAGCTACCGAGAGTATCTCGCCCGCACGGCAGAGCCTGGCAAGCCACCAGTGATGTATTCGATATGCCAAACACAGTAACAACAACGTCTCCAAGGAGACGTTACTGGGCCCGCTCCAGCAAATCGATGATCAACGGGAGGGCCTTTACTTTTTACTATATATATATATATATATATATATATATATATATATATATATATATGCCTACTTCTGCACCAGGCTACATTCACATGGGGCATGCAAGAGGAGAGCAGGTGGGAGCTCTCACTGCCGCAAGGGATCCAGCCTTGTTGGCAACCAACCTCCACTGCCCAACTCCCACCAGCTCCAGGCTGCTTTCCACATGCTCAGGCCGAGCCTCATGCATGAGTAAAGTCCCATGGAACCCAGGTAATGCGGAACTTTGTGACCTTGGACTCTGGGCTCAACGGGACCCAGGAGTAGAGATCCTCTACCTGCTTCCCTAGTCTCTGGTCACCCAGGGATCACACCTATAAGCCACCTCCTGCCGTCACCAGATAATCTCCTCATCGGCTACCCTCCAAAACACATGGCTGTTTCTTCCGGAAGGGGGTATAAAATGAGGCCCACATAATCATGCCACTGGACTTCATGGCAGGCTGTTATCACTAGAGGCACCCCGGAGGGGGCAGTTGAGAGCCCTCCCTGCCCCAAGGGACCCAGCCCCAGCAGCCAACTTCCACTACCCAACTGCTGCCCCAGCCCCAGTAGCCAACCTCCACTACCCAACTGCTGCAACGCTCCAGGCCACTTTCCACATGCTCGGGCTGAGCCTCATGCACGAGGGAACATATTCCTGGACTGTGAGGCCATGACACATTATAAGACACTCCCTACCCATTGTCCATAATTGCCACACCATTTGATGGAGTTCAGACAGTAGGCAACAAATCATAGAGGAAATTTATGTATATATATATATACATATATATATATATTGTATTCCACATAGCTAGATGACAGTTTGTCTGAAAATTAAATGGAAAAAATTTCAAGGAAATTCACATACAATGGCCATATAAATAAGGCTCTTGAGAAATTTCTCAGGTCTGACCTTGTCTGGGCCGGGTGCTGTTTGTTTCTTTACCAACGAAATGGCGTATCGGATTTCGGAAGGGAGAACGTTGGGAACGACATACCCATCCTGTGGAATTTGGTATGTCGGCAAGTGGACATGGCTATCGAAGAGATTTGAGTAGAAGTCATGGATAATCTTCTCCATTGCTGTTCTGGAGGATGTGATGGATCCATCAGGACGTCGGAGGGCAGTCATCTTGGTCTTGTAGTTGGCGAAGGACAGGCGGGCCTTATGAATACTTTTCCCGGCTTCTGCCACATCTACCAGTACTTCTGCTCTTCTCTCTTTGAGGTCTTTCTTGATCGCATCTCTGCACTGCTTTGCAAGCTCGGACGTTAGCTTGCGGTTGCCTGAGGCATGCGCCAAACCACGCTAGCGAATTAGCTCAAGAGTTTTCGAATATAGGCAACTTTTTGTGGCTATCTCTCTCTTGGCTTTCCTCGCACATTCATGGAGGTGCTAAACCAGTCGATCATATTCCTCGTCAATGTTGTCAACAGTGGCATCTTCCCATGTTGCCGCAATAGTACCAAAGAGTTCCCAGTTGGTAGTCATTCTGGGAGTTCTCTTTTTGAACTTTGCAGCCCTTTCTCCCCACTCTGTGAAGTAGAATTTTGCATGAAGGAGACGGTGGTCCGATCCCGTTCGAAATTTTGGGACAACAGCGACATCAGTCAGGAAAAACCATTGATTGAATATGATGTGGTCTATTTCGTTGTGGAATCGTCCACCGGGAGACTCCCATGTCCATCGTTTAGATTCTGCCTTCTGGAACTGTAAGTTACCATGAATGGTCTTGGTCGACATGATGAACTCAGACACTGGCTTGGCTCTTCACTCGCTACCTGTCTGAATGCAAGGTTCCGTCCCAATGGAAAACCAGCAGGATCGTACTACTGTTCAAGAAGGGAGAGATTCATGACATTGGCAACTATTGCCCGATCTGCCTATTGTCTGTCATCTACAAGTTGTTCACTCGAGTCATCCTAAATAGGATTGGCAGAACACTAGATGAAGGACAACCATGCGAGCAAGCAGCGTTCTGCAAAGGATTCAGCACCATCAACCATATCCACATGATAACCAAGCTCATTGAGGTTTCTCGGGAGTTCAAGATGCCGCTCTGTTTAACGTTCATTTATTTAAAGAAGGCCTTTGATTCTGTTGAGATGGAAGCGGTCATTGAAGCCCTAGCCAATCAGGGCATTCAAGCCCAATACATCAGGATCCTCCGTGAGCTGTATTGCGGATTCTCTACCAGGATCTCACCATTCTACAAAGAAGTGATCGTTGATGTCAAGAGAGGGGTGCAGCAGGGTGATAACATTTCACCGACACTCTTCAGTGCCACCCTCGAGAACATCATGCGACGACTAGAATTGGAAGGAATGGGAGTGAAGGTAGATGGTCGGCAACTACACCACCTCCGCTTTGCTGATGACATTGTTTTAATAACACCAAACATCAGCCAAGCGGCACAAATGCTGGCCGACTTTGACCGTGAGTGTGGAAAGGTAGGACTACAGCTGAATCTCACGAAGACAATGTTTATGAGAAACAGCCTTGTTCCTGATGCCCCATTCGCTCTCAATGGAACGACCATCTCCGAATGCAATAGCTATGTGTACCTAGGTCGAGAGGTCAACATGACAAATGACCTGGCACCCGAGCTGCGCAGGAGGAAGAGAGCGGCTTGGAACGCCTTCAAGAACGTCGAAGAAATAGCTAAGAGGAAGAAGAACCTCCGGCTCTGGGCTCATCTCTTTGAGTCCACTGTTCTCCCTGCATTAACATATGCCTCAGAGACCTGGGCCCTACGCAAACAAGATGAGAACGCTATTCAGGTCTCCCAAAGAAGAATAGAAAGAGCTATGCTTGGAATATCATGTTTCACTCAAATGAGAGAACGAATCCGGAGTTCTGACATCCGTCGACGATCAAGGATCAGGGACGCTGTCTCATTTGCCAAGGTGTCGAAAATCAGATGGGCTGGTCACGTAATGAGATTTAAAGACGGCCGTTGGACTAGAGCTGTTACTGATTGGATTCCACGGGATGTCAAGAGACCCCGTGGCCGCCCACCTACCAGATGGTCAGACTTCTTTGTCAAGATCATGAACGATCGGTTTGAGGCCCTCCATGTTCCCGGAGCGAAGAGATGCCATTGGGCTACACTAGCACGCGACAGGGACAAATGGAGACGTTACTGGCGCCCGCTCGAGCAAAGTGACGACTAACGGGAAGTTAAGTGATTAAGTGATTAAGTGAGAAATTTCTCATGCTCGATCAGGAAAATTACTCTGCTTAGACAGCATAGAGGGTTGGAATAATATTCAGGCTGATGCAAACATAGAGCAAATGTAAAATGTGAGAAACAGGCATTCATATGAATCTAATAATTGTCGATAAACGCTGTCACTTTTTGTCTTATGATACCTTAACTCTAGCTTTCTTAGCGGACAAATCCTGTGGATTCATACAAAACTCTTACCTACTTTATAGTCCAAATAGGTGAGGTATATTTCTTAACACACCTAGCAGTACTCATACTCAGGGCTTAGTCCTGAATTTGTGCCTAGGGATCAGGAATCACACATCTAACGGCATGGGAACCATATGTGGTTCCAAGAATCCAATCAGGTCAGCTTTGGGGAATGTACAATGCAAGCACCTTACCCACTCTATCTCTGGCTCCCGTTTCTTAAGTCTTGTACCTGGTTAATACAACTATAGAAATGCAGTCTTATGGTTAGGTAGCAGCAGGCAGAGATTAAGTTTTAGAAGAATAAGGTCAAATACCCTTTATTAAGATTTAAAAGCTACATGCAAAAAAGTCATGTGTGGTTTATTGTTGTAGAAAGGAGCTTGAAAAATCCTGGTAAAACTATTCTTGCTATTCTTTAGTGTGAAGATAAATTATCTAACACAAAATTTTATTCAGATATCTAAACTGATAATGCCAAATATGCACAAAGTTTATTACCCATATAATGAGGCTAATGGTAAAAAAGTTCAAATATGTACACATTGGGTCCATTGGTGTCCAGAATAGATGGAAAGTGATTGGCTTGGGGTTTTGTGGTAATTACACAGAGGCCCAGAATTGCAGGGTTTACAGTTTCTACTTTAAAGGAAAGAGTTAAGCTTTCTCATCATGAGACCTAGACAAGGGAAACAGAGCAAAAGAACAAGAGATGGGCTTCAAAGTAAATATTTGAAGGCAATCAATCAATCATCCAAATGTGAAATAAGCTTTTTTAAATGGAGATTTTAATACTGAAATATGTATGTTACATTTATTTTTTTAAGTGTGAATGTAAGCCATGGATATATTCTGAACTTGTCCTTACAAGAGCAGCAAATCTTTCTCTGAATACCACTTCAAAAGTCCATCAATTTGCATTTTTGAGATGTGAAATAAGTACTTTGATTATTCACCAATAATGACTGAGCTCTGAATGGAAGAAGGGAATTCTTAGTGAGGACATATACATTGAATAGGCACAGAAACAAATGTGCATTTGATTTATATTTTTGAAAATGCTGTGACAGGAAATTCCAGAGTATTTCACTCCAAAGGAAAAAATCTTGGGTATGAAATTTTTGCATCCATTTGCCTCATTGGACAATCATGTTAATGACAGTAATCTTGTTTTATAAAAGTATTAGGATATCACTTATTGGTTTTTTAGGCTCTTCTAGCCTAAAATTATAGCTCAATTGTTTTGTGATTTGGCAGGTTTTCTAACAACTGGATGCCATCCTTTATTTGAAACATATATATATGTGTGTGCGTGTGTGTGTGTGTGTGTGTGTGTGTGTGTGTGTGTATAAGCATATACTGTAGCACTGTAGCACTGTCCTCTCCTTGTTCATCGATTTGCTTGAGCAGGCACTAGTAACATCTCACAACAAATTGTGAGACTTGTTATTATTGTTTTTGGCATATCGAATACGTCAGAGTATCTTGCCAGGCTTTGCCATTCAGGCGAGATACTATTGGTAGCTTACTGGGCTTTCCGAGAGGGGCGAAGGAATCAAACTGGGGCAGAGGAATCAAACCCAGGTCTGCTGCATGCAAGGAAAACACCCTACCCGCTGTTCCATCGATCCAGCCCATGCATATACAATATATATAAATATTTAAAGTCTCCAAAATGTCCCATTATGTGTAATAGTGACAATGCTATCCTGAAAATCTCAAGCTCCTTTTGTGTTTCATGTGAAACTACACAGAAAGACAAAGATGGGTGGTCTATTGCAGAACCATAGCATTGGTCAAGAGAAAGAATATTATAAAGCTCCCCACTCTGAAAGATATGATGCATGAGAGGTTTCAGTTTAAGTTTCATGCCATAAGCATGATTTTTGTTAACGAGATATACTAGATGGTCTCTGTGCTTGTGTCAGGTTTCCTGAGTTCTTCCATCAGTGTAGATATAAGGTATAAGATTCAGGGCCTCTGAGAGATGAAAGCTTATGATTATTAATTGAATATATAATTATGGCTTATAATATAGGGTTAAGAAAGGCAATTTCTTGTATGGGAACTCATTGAACAATGCGAAGTTATTATGGATAGAAAAGATATTCCAAAGGATATGAGACTATGTTTCTAACTTCTGTAAAATGAGGAATTATTTATGGGCACTTAAAGAGAGTCTGTTGAACTACCATTTGGACAGATTCTGTGGTCTTGTTTTGTGAGTTTTTATTCAACTTAGACCAAACTGTAAAGCATTAATGTTCTATTTGGGAATAAGAAGGTCCAGGTTTCACCCAGCAGTGCTCAACAGCTGTTTCTGTCTTTGTACAGGAAGGACCTTAGTTGTTCTTGGGAACCCTATGTGGCACTAAGATTTAAACCAGGATCATCAAGTACACGAAAAGTGCCTTGATTCCCTGTACTATCACTCAGGTCTCAGAATAAACATACATAAGTTAAGCAAGTAATCAAGGAATTTATTGCTTTTAGGACAAAAAAGTAAATAAAATATGAGTTTATTTTTTTTTGCTTGCTAATTTAAAGAACTCTGACTTACAAAGATATTAATAGTTGAATTCTGAATTTATAATTCTCTAGTACCAATCTCACCACCACCAGTGTTAGCCCCATGTTTCCTCATGCCCTTCCAGACTGCCACTTTGTCACACACATTGGAAAATTCAGTGGTTGTAGTTTGGATCTCAGATTCTCAGTGTTGTTGAGTCTGTGCTTTGAATTTATAGCTAAACCACTCCTCAAATTACGAACATATACAAAGTCTATGATCCCTGCTATTCCATTATTTCCCTTTCTCATCTTTTTCCTTCTTTCATATCAATTGCTTTCCTGTACTCTGGGGTGAAGGGTGATACCAGCATCACCCTTTACTACATTACATTCCAGTATTCAACTATTCTAAATAACACAGATACATTAGATCATCCAGTGTTCGTCCTTCTGACTTCACTCAACATGGTATCTTCCAGTTCAATCTAAGTTGCAGATAATTACATGATTTATCATTCCTTGCAGCTAAACAGTGTTTTATTATGTTATATACAATATCTTTATAATCCATTCATCTAGGCTGGTTCCATGTCTTAGCTCTTATGCTAAGTGGTACAACGAATAATGGTGTGCATTATGACCTTTCAAATAAATCTTTTTGTGTCCTGAGTATATTTTGTTATTGTTCTTTTAAGCAGTAATGAGACATTGGCAACGTCATTAATAAATTGATCCTCAAATTAGCAAATATTCAGGAAACAACTAGATTTTGTAGTAAGTGTCGAGGACTTTCTCTGCCTCTACATCTTTTTTCTAGAACAAATGAGGCTATTGATTATGTCAAATGATTTTCTGAGGAGATCAACAATGCAATGTCATAGAAGCTCCAAATTGGGCAATTTTGGAAAAAAGTTCCAGAAAGCCAACTTTGCAAAAGCAAGGTGTGCACAGTTACATTTTTTAGTTGGAATGTTTAAATATTTTCTTCTACCTAGTAGCACATCCCTCGATGTCTATCTTCTATCATATAACCTAAATAAAACTGTTTTATTTACTTCTATATATCCTCCTGAAATTGTTTTCTGGAATGGGTAGATGATTAAACTAGAAAGCCTGAGTGGAGTTCAGGATTGGTTTCTTTTCCTGCAAAGAGCAATCCCTCACTCCTGCTATTACTCCGCAATAATTGGATTATGGAGATCATTTTCCAGGCCCCATAGATCAAGTGGAGCTCCAGGAAGGTCAGGGGTAACCAAAGATCTCATGCTACATAGGTGCTCATGGAAGACTTTATCAGTTCTATATCTTTAGGGAACTTTTTTGTTTGGTTTATTTTGTTTTATTGAATCACCATGATATACAGTTATAAGCTTTCATGTTTAAGTTACATTCATACAATTATCAAACACCCACCCCTCCACCAGTGCATGTTCTCCACCACCAATCTCCCCAGTATACCCCTCAATTTCCCACCCTTCCTGTGCATCTATGACTTCTAATGTCCCCCATTCTCTCTCTACTTCTGGGCATTATGGTTTCCAATACAGATACTTAGAGGTTTTCATGTTTGTTTTTTTATCTACTTTCAGCACACATCTCCCATCCGGGCTCTTTACAGAGTTTTAAGTTGGTCAAACAGAAAGTTATTAGCATTCTCTGGGGCTATTTCTGTTAGTTTTAGTAGTTTGAGTAAGGTCATGCGAGTATAAAGTAAGGCAGGTAGGGGTTAAGTTGGGTAATAAATTCCCCTACTATTTAAACCAGACATTCAGTAGTGTGACACCAAGGCCACATTTTCAGTGAATGGAAAGTTCCACACAGTTTTATGTTCCTTTGTTATAACCCTGAGGAACAAAGGAAGTCAGCCCTAAGTCGAGCATACCTATATTATTCTATGATCATTTTAATGATTTAACATACCAAACTATGTTCACCTATCAAAATCATGCCCAATGCTACCATTCCAGTTTTATAGTTACTGTGGCAAACCAGGAAAGCAGCCAAATATGGTCAGGATCTTAGACCCTAAGGTATCACCTCCTACATGGCAAGTGGATTGAGTGGTATAGGAAAGGCTGAACACATGAAGCCACAGAATAGGTGAAACAAGGAGCAGTGGTTTTCCCCTTGAACCCAGTCCCCACCATGCCACCTTTGTAGAAGTGTTTTTGCTACTTTCTCTTTTAGTTAAATAATGATTCGCTTCAAGTCCAGCACCGTGTTCTCTTTGTTTGCCTTCTTAAGTAAACGCTTGTTTTAAAGACTTAAGGCCTCCTTGGTGAGGCACAAGAATAAGGGTCAGGAGCTGTGGAAGTGACACACATTTTCCCAGTTGTGATACTTGAACAGACTCCCCAGCACTGTAACACTCCCACCCTGGATCCCCATGACTCTCTCCAATATTAATATTTTATATCTAGGGTATGGGCTGGAGCGATAGCACAGCAGGTAAGGTGTTTGCCTTGCACGTGGCTGACCTGAGTTCAATTCCTCCACCCCTCTCAGAGAGCCTGGCAAGCTACCGAGAGTATCTCACCCACGCGGCAAAGCCTGGCAAGCTCCACGTGACATATTTGATATGCCAAAAAACAGTAACAACAAGTCTCACAATTTGTTGTCAGACATTACTGGTGCTTGCTCAAGCAAATAGATGAACAATGGGAGGACGATACTACTATCTAGGGCATAGCAGGTAGGCAAGCCTTTTGCCTTGCAAAGGCTTATTGTGGTTCAATCTCCAGCACAGAATATATATCCCAACACCTGTAGGAATGATCCCTGAAAGTAGAGACTAGACTATGCCATGAGAATGATCCCTGAAAGTAGAGACTAGACTATGCCATGAGAAACCTGTGTAAGAACTACCCCCGCCCAAGGAAAAATAGCCATACAATTTTTTTAAAGAAAAAAGCATTTTATTAATTTATTTTGGCAGCTCTAGGCTGTGTTACGGGCTTATCTCTTGCTCTGCTCTCAGCAATCATTCTTAGATGAGCTCAGGGGACCATATGCGATACTGAAGAATTGAAACTGGATGGACCTCAAGTGAGGCAAGTTCTTGGCCCACTGCACTATTATTACTCCTGCACGCCCAAATGTGCATAACCTAGAAGGACCCAGAGACACAATGTAAATAAATGCTGTTGGAAATGAAAATATATGATAAACTTATTCTACAAAGGTTCACTACAAACTTTCAATTGTTGAAAAATGCATTAATATGGGACACAAAAAGCAACATGCTCTAAAAATCTGTGTGTCTATTACAACAGAACAAACGATCTAAATGTTCTGCATCCTAAAACTAGAAAATGATAACCAGGAATGTAAGGCGAGAGGTCACTGCCTTAGATCCCAGTGAGCTTGATATAACATATATATCATAGACTGGGAAACATGTAAAGAAGAGAATGTCGTTTCCCATTTTCCAGAAGCTGAAAGTTAGAAATCTTAGTTACAGTGAGGGAACTCAGATTGGACATCGTTGATTTCACATAATATGTCCACAGGATAGAGAAAGAGTGACTTTATTCCACCATGAAAAAATAGAAACTATAGTTAATTGCAAGGATTCTTTGCAAAATAAAGCTCATCAGTCTACTTAATTGTTTTTTTTTATGAATTGATTTGTCCTGTTAGTACAAAGATGAGCAATAGCAAATGTACCTTTAGGTTGGCAGGAGAGAATCAAATATTAAAGATCTGCACACCCCACTTTTGGCTGATATACACACATGAGATTTAATACAATCGTTTCTGGATAATACAATTTCCTGTATCTTTACTCAAGGATAAAATTGATTAGATTATAGGAAGACTATTAAGTTTATCCATACCAGCCATAAAATTTTGAAAAGCTTTGTTAACTTTAAAGATAATATAAAATAGTAATGAAATGTTAGGAGACGAATAGGAAAATATGGAGTTTCAGCATTTTTTATGAAAAGTACACAGTGTTATTCACAATGGCATTGGAAGAAATGGAACAAAAATGATGGTTCTATTATTCCATACTGTTAAGTACTTTCTTCAGTATGGCTTTTATCAAGCGTCTATTACCTAGATGATACCTGGCAGTTGGCTTACCTGTTCAGACACTCTTTAGACTTTTATACCCTTTCCTTTGTATCTCAAGTAATAATTATTACCTCTAATCACTTAAGCCCCTGTCTAACACAATGTGGGTGCTAAATCTAGTATTCATATATAAATGGATACCTGCAAGAACTCTCATTTTATAAAATGTAATTTTCTCTCATTCTGCTAACTATAAAGTTAAATTCCCTTTGGTGCAACAAATAAACTGACACATTTTCCCCATTAGCAATAATTCACAGTATCATAATAGATACTACTTAACTGTTCAAGTTTAGTAGTATCTCATTACTTTTTTTCTAATTATCATATGTTATTGAATTCACTTCAAAATTTTAATCACTGTTATTTCTGACTCACTATTCCATTTTCTGGTTAGGCTCCCAAAACAGAGAAAATCTATTTAGAAGACTACATTATAAATTTTAATGATCACAGCCCCATTTATTTATTCTACAAGTGTTATCTGCATATTTCCCTATGTTGACAGCTTTAATTCCACTGAAGTACATCTAATATCTTTAACTTCAGGCATCATTTTCCCTAGAAGCTTCTGTAAATTCAGAATACAACAGCAGTGTAATTTTTATAATTTTGACTATTTTGGATTGAATATATTTATTAAATTTAAAAAGTCATTGTTAGAAGCACAATAGAGCAATGACACTGCAGGATATCTTAATTATTCTGATATGAAGGATACTTAATTATTTTTATTTGATACATTTCTAAATAATAAAGAAAATATAGACATTCCAAGTGCTTGAAAACTTCTAAAAATTCTCACAAAGCTATTAAAATATATCTATCTCTATCTTTATTTATGCCTTTATTTCTAATCTACCTAATATAAGTACCTATCTATCTATATTTATCATCTGTCTTATATGTTACATTATGAA
The DNA here is from genome assembly GCF_029834395.1 of Sorex fumeus. NCBI lineage: Eukaryota > Metazoa > Chordata > Mammalia > Eulipotyphla > Soricidae > Sorex > Sorex fumeus. The sequence continues at coordinate 366,519 of NW_026606075.1, read as the reverse complement.
ACTAACACATTTAAATATTCATAGTAAGAAAGTTTAAAAGCTGCAATTACATATTCTTCTTTTAGACTTGATGCTTCTGGTATGAATATTGAAAAGTGTTATCAATTTACTCAAATATAAGACTTGCTAGTTCAAATTCAATTTGTGAAAAGCGCTCTTACATTTTATGACATTTAAGAAAAGCAATATAGAGGTTCTCCTATAGTACTAGAGTTAAGTATAAACATCAAGTGAAAGCCATGTGGGTTTTTTTGGTCTTTTCTAGAATCAAATTTTCTATTCCATTGCTAATAATAAAAGTAATAGCAAAAGTATATAATTTCCCAAGGTCAATGTTCATAAATAATTGACCAAATATAATTCAATCATATGAGGCAGCATGAAAGATACCATTAAATCAACATTTATGTCTATTATAATTTTCTTGTTTTGGAGTAGAATATGGTTGTCAAGTGATCTAAATTATTTTCTATACCATTTATATTCATTCAATAGGTCATATTAAATGGTACATCTTATAACATGCAGAACAAAAGGCATTACTTTGGGATGCTTTAGAATAAAAGGATAACAGTTTTGCTAATGTTTCTACTATAGCAGAATCATCTAACATTTGGATATTTATAGATAGTGCCTAAGATTATCACATCAGTACCAAATGTCTTCCATATTATGGGAGACAAATTCTCCCCTAATGAATTGCTTATTGTGTGTCTGTAGATGCAGATAAGGTGGTATAGTGGGGGCTATAAAACCTAGAGGAAGAATGAAACCTTTAAAAAGTCTCTGATTCCTGTCTCTAGACAGTGCCAATGAACCTGGAGCCAGATGGGAGTTTGAGTAGAGTCTGACTGCACATGTAGGGAACCTCCACAAGGCAAGGGCCCATCCTCCTGCAAAAGCAACAACGAAAGTCCTGGATTCCATTGGATTTTATGCTTCCTTAATCTGCCCAAGTCTTCAGGCTTTTCCATTAGATTGAAAAGGATGCCCAGCCCCTGATCTGCGTGGGACGGGCACAGAGGCCCAGCTCTGGGCAACAAAGCTGAACGGCTCCAATTCCAAACAGGAGACGTTCCCAACTCCTCGCCAGTGCCAGGGACTCTTTCCGGAGCCGCGGGCGCTAACGCGGCCGCGAAATATTTTCCCACTACATATGCCATAGGAACCATAAGCTAACTTCTTAGATGGAAACTTCTCTATTTTAGCTCAGCCACTAGAAACACAGTAGCCAATAACTCACAAGCCTATCTTAACTCACACTGCATATCAAGCAGAATAGTAACAGTGAACGTGAAGGACTAAACCACACCTCCCACAATGGTAAAGCAACGCAAAAGCCCACCAAACTTTCATATTGAAGAGTCTAGCCCAGATGACACCAACAGTACTGGAGTGTTAGACAACCTCTCTGACAAGGAATTCAGAAGGGAGCTACTTAGGATGCTTAGGGAATTAAAAGAAACAATGGAAAGCAATGCCAATAGAAGACAAGAGGATCTGAAGGCAGAAATGAGGAAAATGCAATCAGAAATGTCAGACCTGAAAAATCTCGTAGGCGAATTGAAAAGCTCAGTGGAAGGCCTCAGCAGCAGAGTAACAGCGGCTGAGAACAGAATCAGTGAGCTCGAAGATGAAGTTCAGAGACTCTCCAGAAAAGAGCAGAAAATGGAAAAGAGACTCACAATTCGGGAACAGATGGCAAGAGAAGATCGTGATGAAGCCAAGAGGGGTAACATAAGAATTATTGGAGTCCCAGAGGGACAGGAAGAAAACCTCGATGAAGAAGAAACTGTCAAAGAAATCATTGCTACAACATTTCCAGAGCTGAAGAAAACTTGTGACCACATTCAGGAGGCCCGAAGGGTACCAGCTAGAAGAAATCCGAATAAAAATACCCCAAGACACATTCTGATCAAAATGACCAAAACCTTAGACAGAGACAAAATTCTGAAAGCAGCAAGATCGAAGAAAGAAATCTCTTACAAAGGAGGATCCTTAAAATTCACAGCTGATTTTTCTGATGAAACCCTCATGGCCCGAAAACAGTGGTGGGACATAGTAAAAAAACTCAATGAAATAAATGCCTCCCCCAAAATACTTTTCCCAGCAAGACTCTCATTCATAATAGAAGGAACAACACACAGTTTCACAGACAAACAACAGCTCAGGAACTTCATAGACTCAAAACCATGGTTACAAGAACAACTAAATGGGCTACTTTAAGGCAAGAAAGGCCCCTCAAATACACCAAATTTTAACAGAACAATGGGACAAAATCCCATAACAATAATCTCTCTCAATGTCAATGGGCTAAACGCACCAATTAAAAGACATAGAGTGGCAGGATGGATTAGAAAATTGAACCCAACATTCTGCTGCCTGCAAGAAACGCATCTCAATAGTCAAAGCAAACACAGACTCAGAGTCAAAGGCTGGAAAACAATCCTACAGGCAAACAGCTCCCATAAAAAAGCTGGGGTAGCCATCCTTATATCAGACCACATCGATTTCAGAGTGAGGAAGGTCATAAGAGACAGTGAAGGCCATTTCGTATTGATCAGAAGAGGATCTGTACAACAGGAAGAACTTACAATAATAAATGTATATGCACCTAATGAGAGACCAGCAAAGTACTTAAAACAACTACTCATAGATTTGGAAAAAGACATCAATAGCAACACAATACTAGTGGGAGACTTCAACACTGCTTTGTCACCTCTTGATAGATCAACCAGACTCAAACTTAGCAAGGACATACTTCACTTGAGGGAAACAATGGAAGAAAGGGACTTAGTAGATATATACAGGACACTTCATCCACAAAAAGCTGAATACACATTCTTCTCAAGCGTACATGGAACATTCTCCAAGATAGACCACATGCTGAGCCACAAAACATGCCTCCATAAAATTAAGAAGGTAGAGATTGTACCAACAATCTTCTCAGACCATAAAGCGCTGAAATTAGAAGTAAATCACACACAAAAACAGAAAACTAAATCAAACACCTGGAAATTAAACAGTGCACTATTGAACAACGAGTGGATTAGACAGGAAATCAAAGAGGAATTCAAAAGATTCCTAGAAACGAATGAAAATGAGAACACGAGTTACCAAAACTTATGGGACACAGCAAAGGCTGTGTTAAGAGGAAAGTTTATAGCTCTACAAGCATTCCTCAGGAAGGAGGAGCGAGCACACATAAGTAACCTAACCTCACAGCTTAAGAGCTTGGAGAAGGACCAAAAAAAGGAGCACAACCCGAACAGGAGAAAGGAAATAATAAAACTCAGAGCAGAGATTAACGAGATGGAAACCCAAAAAACAATCCGAAAGATCAATGAAACCAAAAGCTGGTTCTTCGAGAAAATTAACAAGATCGATAAGCCTCTAGCAAAACTCACAAAGAAAGGGAGAGAGAAAACCCTAATAAACCGAATCAGAAATGAAAAGGGGGTCATTACAACAGAAACCACAGAAATTCAGAGGATCCTCAGGGAGTACTTTGAGAAGCTTTATGCCACAGAACATCAAAACCTCGAGGAAATGGATAAATTCCTAGACTCCTACAGAGTCCCAAGGCTGAACCAAGAAGACCTGGAATACCTGAACAGACCTATCACCATCAAGGAAATTGAAATGGTAATAAAAAGTCTCCCCAAGCACAAAAGTCCTGGCCCGGATGGATTCACTAGTGAATTCTTCCAAATCTTTAAAGAGGATTTACTCCCGATGCTCTTTAAGCTTTTCCACGAAATTGAAATATCAAAAACACTTCCAAACAGTTTCTATGAAGCAAATATCACACTGATACCAAAAGCAGACAGAGATACCACAAAGAAAGAGAATTACAGGCCGATATCCCTGATGAACACAGATGCAAAGATCCTCAACAAACTCCTAGCAAATAGAATCCAACTACTCATCAAAAAGATCATACACCATGACCAAGTAGGATTCATCCCAGGGATGCAAGGATGGTTTAACATTTGGAAATCAATCAACATAATCCACCATATCAACAAAAGAAAAGATAAAAAGCATATGATCATATCAATAGATGCAGAGAAAGCATTTGATAAGATCCAGCACCCCTTTATGATGAAAACCCAAGCCAAAATGGGTATAGAGGGGACCTTCCTCAACATAATTAAAGCCATCTACCACAAGCCTACAGCAAGCATCATCCTCAATGGGGAAAAACTAAGAGCCTTCCCTCTAAGATCAGGGACGAGACAGGGATGCCCACTCTCTCCACTGCTGTTCAATATAGTACTGGAAGTACTTGCAATAGCGATTAGGCAGGAAAAAGATATTAAGGGCATTCAGGTAGGAAAGGAAGAAATCAAGCTCTCACTATTAGCAGATGATATGATACTCTACTTAGAGAACCCAATAACTTCCACCAAAAAACTCCTAGAAACAATAGACTCGTATAGTAAAGTTGCAGGTTATAAAATCAATACCCAAAAGTCCATGGCTTTCCTATACGCAAACAGTGAGAGAGAAGAAAGCAACATGAAAAAAACAATCCCATTCACAATTGTGCCCCAGAAAATCAAGTACCTAGGAATCAGCTTAACTAAGGAAGTAAAGGACCTGTACAAAGAAAACTACAAAACGCTACTTCAGGAAATAAAAGAGGACATGAGGAAATGGAAAGATATCCCCTGCTCATGGGTCGGGAGACTTAACATTGTCAAAATGGCAATACTACCAAAAGCATTGTATAAATTCAATGCAATCCCTATAAGGATACCCATGACATTCTTCAAAGAAATGGAGCAAACACTCTTGAAATTTATATGGAACAATAAGCTCCCACGAATAGCTAAAGCAATTCTTGGGAAAAAGAAAATGGGAGGAATCAACCTCCCGAACTTCAAACTGTACTACAAAGCAGTAATAATTAAAACATCATGGTACTGGAACAAAGGCAGAACTGCAGACCAATGGAACAGGGTTGAATACACTGACATCTCTCCTCAATCATATGCTCATCTAATCTTTGATAAAGGTGCAAGTAATGTGAAGTGGAGTAAGGAAAGCCTCTTTAATAAATTGTGTTGGCATCACTGGACGGCTACATGCAAAAAAGTAGGCTCAGAACTCTGCCTAACACCATGTACAAAAGTAAGATCAAAATGGATTAAAGACCTCAACATCAGACCAGAAACCATAAGGTACATTGAAGATAAAGTTGGCAAAACCCTCCATGACATTGAAGCTAATGGTATCTTCAAAGATGCCATGCCACTGGCCGAGCAAGTGAAAACAGAGATAGATAAATGGGACTATCTTAAACTAAGAAGCTTCTGCACCTCCAAAAAAACAGTGACCAAAATACAAAGACAGTCTACAGAATGGGAAAGGATATTCACCGAATACACATCTGACAAGGGGTTGATATCCAGGATATACAAAATACTGGTTAAACTCCACAAGAAGAAAACCTCCAACCCCATCCAAAAATGGGGCAATGAAATGAACAGAAACTTTCTCAAAGAAGAAATCCGAATGGCAAAAAAGCACATGAGAAAATGCTCTACATCATTAATCATCAGGGAGATGCAGATCAAAACCACAATGAGATACCATCTCACACCTCAGAGACTGGCCCACATTCAAAAGAACAAAAGCAACCGATGCTGGCGTGGATGTGGCGAGAAAGGGACACTCCTTCACTGTTGGTGGGAATGTCCACTGGTTCAGCCCTTCTGGAAAACTGTATGGACGATTCTCAAAAAATTAGAAATTGAGCTCCCATTTGACCCAGCAATACCACTCCTGGGAATATATCCCAGAGAGGCAAAAATGTATAGTCGAAGTGACATCTGCACTTGTTTGTTCATTGCAGCACTCTTTACAATAGCCAGAAACTGGAAGAAACCTGAATGCCCAAGAACAGATGACTGGTTAAAGAAACTTTGGTACATCTACACAATGGAGTACTATGTAGCTGTTAGAAAAGATGAAGTCATGAAATTTACATACAAGTGGTACAATATGGAAAGTATCATGCTAAGCGAAATGAGTCAGAAAGAGAGGGATAGACATAGAAAGATTGCATTCATCTGGGGGATATAAATTAACAAAGTATGAGATTAATACCCAAGAATAGCTGAGATCAGCACCAGGAGGATTACTCCATAACTTAGAGGCCAGCCGGGTATCCTAGAGGAAAGGGCAGTTCAGATAGAGAAGGGAGCACCAAATAAAGGATGTTTGGAGGATCCTCCCAGGAGGGGAGATGCATGTCGAAAGTAGACTATGGACTGAACATGTTTGCCACTCAATGCCTCTTTTGCAGACCACAACACCCAAACGGAGAGAGAGAACACAGGGGATTGCCCTGCCACAGAGACAGGGGGGATGGGGGGATGGGGGTGGGTGGGATATTATCCATGGTGGTGGAAAATGGGCACTGGTGGAGGGATGAGTATCTGATCATTGTATGATTGAAACCAAAGCACAAAAAATTGTAAATCTACAACTTAAAATAAAATAAAATAAAATAAAATAAAGGGAAAAAAAAAAAGAAAAGGATGCTCAGACCTTGGTACAGAAATAGATGAAACAGTCCTTGGGTAGAAACTGGATGAGATGTTTTCAGAAATTGTGGGTGAAAAATTTCCCCGTTTTTCACTAGGCAACATCAGGGTATCTTGTGTGAAATCACTGGATGGATCCCCATCTGAAAAAAATGAGTCTTGGTGACAAGCACCCATCTTTGATCAAGACTAAGGGACTCATAGGTTAAAAGTCAGAGCTTTAAAGCCATTGCCCAGTGCATGCATCCCTCTCAGATGGAGCTTCCACATCTTCCAGAGCAAGAGGAGCAGGCACTGCTGTGGAAAGCAGGGCCAAAACCATCACTAAGGCTTGGGACTGCGAGCTGTCATGTCAGCAGAAGTCATGGGGTTCAGGTGCAGGGCCCAGAACAGTTGTATTGCCCATGATACACGGACCCAGAGCTGCCACCTGCAGTGGCACCAGGAGCCCCCGTATCTGCTGAGTGCAAGATTGGTGATTGGTTACTGCCCTGTGTTGTGCGGACTGGGAGCTATCACAATGTGTAGAGTCTGGAGTCAATGCCAGGTAACAGCATGAGACTTGATACATTCTCCAGAGGCATAGGTTGCTGTCAGATCTCATGCAGCAGTTAGAAATGCAAGTCACTGACTGAGGTTAGGCTGGGGGATGCTGCCTGGGACGGAGCTGAAAGCTCTGGATGAAATGCCTGGAGCACGGAGTAAGGGTGGAGATGGAGCTGATGGTCTGCGCATTAACACTCAGAGATGCAGCCAGAAGATATTGAGTGTATAGCACTGAATTAACATGGTCAGAATTACCTGACTCCTACTTGCTCGGTACTATTCACATTTTAATAGTTAAAGCTTTTATTCTTTTAAGTTTTGAAAACTATGCAAACAAGTCTCCTTATGTGATCACTTGCCTCTAGGTCAACTTCCTTGAAATGATAAAATAGTCTATCAGATATTTGCTGTGTCTATGACACTTAAGAAGAAACCACACTATTACTACTGTTACTATCACTGTCCTCCCCTTGTTCATCTATTTGTTCAAGCGGGCCCAGTAATGTCTCCATTGTGAGACTTTATTGTTACTGTGTTTGGCACATCGAATATGTCACGGGTAGCTTGCCAGGCTTTGCCTTGCAGGCAAGATACTCTCGGTAGCTTGTCAGGCTCTCCGAGAGGGGCAGAGGAATCACACTTGGGTTGGCCTGATTGGCCACAAGCAAGGCAAATGCTCTACCTGCTGTGCTATCACTCCAGCCCCTACTACTAGGTCTAGTTTTAGTATTCCAACTTTTATTGTTATATATTTAAAATAAAATATCTACATACTGATTCTATTTGGAGAGTTAACTAAGAGACTAGAAGGCAAAATATCCCATTAAATTAATATCTTTATCAGATTCTGTTTATTAACAGGCAGTTCATTAAGTTTAATCTCTCTTTTGAAGAGCTTTATTGAAATACATTTACATACCATAAAATCTACCCATTGTAAGTGCACAATTCAGTGACTTTTAGTAAGATTATAGGATAGTGTAGCCATTGCATTATCCAGTTTTATAATATAAATTTCTGTAAAAGAAACTTTATGCAACTTGCAAACACTCTCCTCATCTCTTCTCCAGTTGAGAGACCCACTGTGGTGATGCTAGTCATTAATAAACTCTTTCTGAAAATGCATTACATACAAGTGAAATCATGCATTATGCTATTTTCTGTCTCATGTACTTTACATATTATTTTAAAGGTTTATCGATGTTTCACTCATCATACATTAGAAATAGTGAAATAATATGTGTTTGTATTTTGTTCCTATTTATTACTGAATGCATAGATAGGTTGCATGAGTATTTTGCTTTGCTTTGCCAATTATTAAATATTTTGAATGCTTTCATTTTTGGTTATTACAAAAACTGTTACTCTGAAATTCCTGATATAAATCCTTGTGTAATTAGTTGTTTTCTTTCTTGGAGGATATATAGGAATGAAATTGTAGGGTGGTGCATTGAACTTCCGTTGAATTTTTACGAAACTGTCAATTTAACTCCAATAACGATTTTCAAAACTGCCATTACTGCTGCTCATGGAAACTAAGAAACAATAAACGTTATTGAGGATGTAGAGAAAATTAAACCTTGCATACTTTTGATGGGATATGAATGGATAAAAACAGTATGTAGTTTTCACTCAAAGTGAAAATTTAACTTTAATCTGATCCATCAATTCTATTTCTGGGTTTTACCCAAAGAATATAAAATCTTTAAATGTTAGTAAAAATTTAAAAGTTTAAGAATTTTACTATTAATTGATTTACTATGTTTATGCATAAAAATAACACTGTCCTCCACTGTTCATTGATTTGCTCAAGCAGGCACCAGTAACGTCTCCATTGTGAGATTTGTTGTTACTCTTTTTGGCATATCGAATACACTACGGGGAGCTTGCCACCCTCTGCAATGCGGGCAGATAGCACAGCATAAAAATAATGAATAAAAATTTAAAAATTTATGGATTTTATTATGTTCATTGCAGGTATATTCACTTCAGCCCAGCTGTGGCAATAACTCAAGTGATCATTCACAGAATATTGGGTATAGGAAATGTAATATGTTTACACAATGAAACACTACTTAACTATTTTTTTGTTGTTTTCAGTTTTTGTTTGAGGCCAAATCTGACAGTGCTCATGGAATACTCTTGGCTTTGTGCTCAGGGACCATATGGAGTGCTAGGGATTGAACTCAGGTTAGGCACACGTACTTTGGAATCTTTCGCATTCAATTGTCTTTTCTTTGGCTCCTCAAATACTTTTATAAACAAAAATAAAATGAAATGTTACCATTTGCATCAAATGATGGTCATTTGGGGGATTGCACTAAATGAAATGGACAGAGGAGAAACAAATATCATGTAACTTTATTAGTTTTTACAGTTTTAAAACTAAAAACTAAAACTGGAGGGGAGCGGGTCGAGCTTTTCCCCCTGCCCCGACCGGGGCTCCGGCAGCCGAAGACCTCCAGGACCAGCCACCACCATGCTGAGACCACTCTCCGCACACATGAAGGTACTGGCAGAGGGACAAAGCCACGCGGGTTCCGGGGCCGAGACCTCCAAGCCTACTCGAATTGGAGTCGAGCATCTTCCACCCAGATCCTCCAAATTCCAGTAGGCGGGGGTCACACCCACCACCTGGCCCCCTGGCGCCGTGTAATCCCATCAGCGGCCAAGACTCAGAGACCATAAAATCCAGATCCCGGAACCGCGCGGCCGCGAATATCTTATCAGAACTTTTCTTTATGACATCTTATTATCTCATTCCTACTTTGGACAAACTTGCAGGCTATCGAATGTAGCCTGCCCACAGGGCAGAGTCTGGCAAACTCCCCGTGGCGTACCAAATATGCCAAATACCAGTAACAATGATGGGTCTCATTCTCCTAAAGAGCCGTGAATATAATCTCAGGGCTAGGATGAAAGAGACGTTACTGGGGCCTGCTCGAGGCAATCGATGATTAACAGGATGATGAAATGAAATGAAATGAAAAAACAGTTTTAAAAACCAAAGCAAAGGAAAAATATGAGCAGAAGATGCAGTTACTTTATAAATTTGCGAGAATGTTCACATAAACTTTATTTATTTATTTATTTATTTATTTATTTATTGCGGGGAGAGAATTGGGGACAACATGCAGAATTACTTGCTGAGATTCTGCATTAAGGGCTCCCTACTGGCAGATCTAAAGGATCTTACATGAATGTGGTTCAGTCTTCTGCATGCACAGCAGGTTACACACCCGTTGTGCTCTGGCTCTGGCCCAGTTTCTCGGGTCTTAGTCAATATGATAATGCTGTCCTTCTAATTCTAGTACTCGTGCTGTGTTGTCTCATGTGTTATTTATTTGTATTATTCAAATGACTAGGTTAAACATCATTACATGTGCTTATTGATATATATTTTAGTCAAATTTCTAAGCCTTATATAATTTTTTCATCAAATTTCATAGAAGTGCCATCAGTTACAATGCTATAAATGCTAGAGTTTTTTCATGCCATGTTTTAACGCCTTGCTCTTCTCCAAGGTGTGTACTTCAGTCCACCAATGTCCCAATGTCCTCTCCCAACTCTTTTAGTTTCATCAGTTGATAAGCTCAGCTCTGTTGCCTTTGCCCATTTGTTATTCCCTTATTATCTTTATTTATCCCTTAACTATGAGAGGAAACATACACAAAGACAACACATATATTGAGTTGCCTTTTTATTTTTACTGTTAATTTTTGAACCTCCTCTATACTGTTGAGAGGAACACATGACACTCTAGGCGAGACTCAGCATGACTGTGTATTTATTGACTATGTTTGAACCAGGCAGTATGGTTGGCCCAGACCCAGTAGTGCTATGGATCTCCAGAGTCACCACTGGGCAGAGCACGGAGCCTACTGTTCTATACCCAGAGGACCTTTGGGAACCATACAATGATAGGCATCAAACTAGTTTCTTAACACATGCACTCTAGCCTCTTGAACTATCTTCCTATGTTTTTTTACTTTTTGGGGTCACACCTGGAGATGCACAGGGGTTACTCCTGGCTCTGCACTCAGGAATCTGCCCTGGAAGTGCTCAGGGGACCATATGGGATGCTGGGAATCGAACCTGGGTTGGCCGTGTGCAAGGCAAATGCCCTACCCGCTGTGCTATTGCTCCAGCCCCTTATCTTCCTATTATTGAGTTATACATGTACTCTGGTTAATAGTCTTTATCAGACATATAATGTACATGACTTTCAGCTGTGGCTTTTTATTACTTTTCTTAGATTTATTTCTTGAAGAGTAACACTTAGAATTTTATTAAATCTAATTTACAAATATGCCATTTTGATATTTTCTATACTTTCAACTTTATGTTTTATTTTTGGGTCACAACCAGCAGTGCCTGTGGCTAATTTCTAGCAATGTGCTCCGGGATCACTCCTGATAGGCTGGGTGGGTCAGGTGGGGAGCCAAGGCTCAAACCCAGTTTGGCTATGTGCAAGGTAAGAGCCCTACACATTGTACTGTCTCTCTGTCTCTGAGTATTTTTCTATATCTTTGTTTAACTCTAGACTTTGAAAATTATATTCCTGCTTGTAGTGCAGAACGTTTGTACTTTTATCTCCTATATTTAGGTTCTTGATAATTTTATGCTAATTTTTCTAGTATGGAAATTCTTCTCAAAGTAATTATATAAGAAAGTGATGAAAAAGTAACTCACTTTGTAGTCCCAAAGATATCTTAAAGCTAATTAATTAAATAAAGTGTCATAATACAAAATAAATACACAATATTGGCTGAAAATGTTTATTAAAAGGGAAATTAAGAAAAATTAGCTTCTTCAAGTGACATCAAAATAGATAAAATACTTGTCTTACTCTAACAAAATGAATTTACTAAAATTAAAGAGAAGACACAAAGAAATAGAAATATATCATGTTGGAGGGCAGGAAGGAAGAGTGAAGTCAAAGAAAGAGGAATGAAAGGGGAGGGGAGAGGGGAGGGGAAGGGAGGAGAGGGGATGAGAGGAAAGAAAAGGAGCTGAGAGGGGAGAGGAGGGGAGAAGAGAGGCGGTTGCATAACCTCTTATGCAAAAGTTCACTCAATATGTTATAAGAAAATTAGTAACTAAACCACTTAATCACTTAACTTCCCGTTAGTCGTCGATTTGCTCGAGCGGGCGCCAGTAACGTCTCCATTTGTCCCTGTCGCATGCTAGTGTAGCCCAATGGCATCTGTTCACTCTGGGAACATGAAGAGCCTCAAACCGATCGTTCATGATCTTGATGAAGAAGTCTGACCATCTGGTAGGTGGGCGGCCACCCGGTCTTTTGACATCCCGTGGAATCCAGTCGGTAACAGCTCTAGTCCAGTGGTCGTCTTTAAATCTCATTACGTGACCAGCCCATCTGATTTTCGACACCTTGGCAAACGAGAGAGCGTCCCTGATTCTTGATCGTCGGTGGATGTCGGAACTCCGGATTCTTTCTCTCATTTGAGTGAAACGTGATATTCCAAGCATAGCTCTTTCAATTCCTCTTTGGGAGACCTGAATAGCATTCTCATCCTGTTTACTAAACCAGTAACTAAACCAGAAACTACTAAATGCATAGAAGAGAAAATACATGTTCTATACCGAAAATCAATATCAGATATTTTTTAAGACTTGGTGCTATTGATAAAAGGTAAAGGCCCTCCCGTTGATCGTCAATTTGCTCGAGCGGGCCCAGTAACGTCTCCATTGGAGACTTTGTTGTTACTGTGTCTGGCATATCGAATACTCTCGGTAGCTTGCCGGGCTCTCCGAGAAGGGCGGAGGAATCGAACTCGGGTCGGCCATGTTGGCCGCTTGTAAGGCGAACACCCTACCGCTGTGCTATCGCTATTTATAAACACACAAAAATAATAATAAATATTTCTTTTTTAAACAGAAAAGAATTTTATGCAATAAAATAAACTGCAACATAACCTTACAATAAATAATTTTACATTCTTTGATTTACAAAGGGTAGCTATCTCAAATATATAACTACTCACACAACTCAACAACAAATATACAAGTCAATCAATCAGAAATGGAATAAATACCTGAAGACTTCATCAAAGAAGTGACAGAGAAGTCTCCAGACATAGGATGGCATTTTTCAATGCGCCACATATTATTAGTGAAATGCCAATCAAAATCACAGTGAATTATCATATCACAATTTTGATAATAGTCTAAATGAAAAAGATGAAAACAGCAAATGGACATGAGAATATGAAGATTACCAGCATATTACTACTGAAATTTATGTTAATTAGTGCAGCTTCTGTGGAGAAAAAGTATAGATATTTCTTTAAAAAATACTAAACAAAGGGACAAGGAAGGGAGGAAGGTTGAAGATATGGCAGGACGTATCTTAGAGAGCAGGATGGAAGGGGTGACACTCACATACAAAGGCCTGAGTTTTTAACCCCAGCAATAAATTTGGGGGAGGCAGAACAGTCAGAAGTAGAGAAAAAGAAAAAAAAAGAATTTAACATGTATTCATCTTAACTACAGTCTTAAGTGTGTTTTGTTTTATTCTCAACTTTGAGTTGATGAATTTCAATAATCTATATTGTATTCTACTTCTATTTAAATGATAACTTCATTTTCTCTTGATATTCATAATTCATTGTTTCCCCTTTATTCATATATAATCTTCTCTCATCCAGAGTATGAACCCTGAATTCTCCACTACTTTTTGAATTGTATTGTAATATCTTTTAATATAAATCAATTAACAGAATATGATAAAAATGAAACTTCTACCCCAAAATCGCTCAGGAAAAAAGTCATTTGATAGTATTAAATATTTTTTAACTTCATTTTACAGACAAATAACCAAAAAATTGGGAAACATTTAGTGATATACAATCTACGTACTGATCCATTATATCAAGACAAATATAAGTCTTCATCAAGGCAATTAACTTATGAGAAATCAAATTGAAAATGCCATAATCAAGTAGGAATTTAACTGAGATTAAAGGTCAAAATTTTTAAATATGCAATTTTACCAAATAATCTTTCCTGTTTTTTAATATCATGAGTAATACGGAGGGCTTTGAGAGAAAAGAAAAATGAAACTGTGCTAAATTAATATGAAGATAAAAAATAAGATGAAATGTTTGAAAGAAAACATTAGTAAAATTATTTTATAAGGTCTGAAAAAAACGAAAAGATATTTATGTCAAGGTCTATCTCTGAGGCTGGAGAGATAGTACTCAGGTGCTTGCCTTGAATGCAATGAAGCCCAGTTCATACACTGGACCTGTGGATCATTTCCTGAGAACTTTCAGGAATGATCCTAGTGCACAGAGCCAGGAGTAACAATCAAACATAGTTGGGTGTGACCCAACCACCTCACCCAAATATATATTTCTGCAATGTGTATTGGCAGCACAATGCAAAAGCAAAAGCTTTCCTTTAAGTAAGTTTTATTATCTTCCAGGTCTTTTATTGCTTGCTTATTGTTGATTCCTCAGAGAATAGAAAAATAATTGGAGTAGAATAAAGGATTATATTGCTCCAATAAGTGTAATGTCATGGAACTTTTTAAACCTATACATGTTTCATAAATACTCGCAAAAGTCATAAAGCATTTATATTGTATGTAATAGAATTCTTGTCAAATTCATATTTTATTTTATTATTATTTTTATTAACTCCCATTGCTCATTTTATTTTATTTACTTTTTAAATTTAAAAAAATATTTTGTATACTTACAAATTTCCCTGATTATGTTTAAACCAATCGATGTTCTAGTACCCATCCCTCCACCAGTGACCATTCTCCACCACCAATGATCCCAGTGTCCCTCCCTCCACCCCCACCCCTTCTTACCATCTGCCTCTGTGGCAGCACATTGCCTCTTAGTCTCTCTCTCCTTTCGTGTGTCATGGTTTGCAATATATGCAACTAAGCAGCCATCATGTTTGGTCAATAGTCTACTTTCAACACGCATCTACCTTCCCAAGTGATCCCTCCCACCATCATTTACTTAGTGGTCTCTTCTCCATCCCACCTACCTTTTCCCCCAGCACATAAGATTGGCTTGCAAGCCATGGGGCAATCCTTCTGGCCCTTATTTCTACTATCCTTAGGTGTTATTCTCCTATTCTAGCACTGTCCTGTAGCACTGTCCTCCCATTGTTTATCGATTTGCTCGAGTGGGTACCAGTAACGTCTCCATTGTGAGACATTGCTACTGTTTTTGACATATTACATATGCCACGAGGAGCTTGCCAGGATCTGCCATGCGGGCGGGTTACTCTCAGTAACTTCCCAGGCTCTCTGAGAGGGATGGAGGAATCGAACTCAGGTCAGCTGTGTGCAGGATACATGCCCTACCAGCTGTGCTATCACTCCATTCTATTCTCCTATCATGTTACTTTATATTCCACAAATGGGTGCAGTCATTCTGTGTCTGTCCCACTCTTTCTGACTCATTTCACTTACATGATACGCTACATGTTGATGCACTTATATGAAAATTGCATGCTTTTATCTTTTCTAACAGGTGCATAGTATTTCATTGTGTAGATTTATCAAAGTTTCCTTAACTAGTCATCTGTTCTCGGGCACTCGGGTTTTATCCAGATTCTGGCTATTGTAAATAGTGCTGAAATAAACATACAAATGCATATGTTATTTCTATTGTATTTTTTGCATCTCCAGGATATATTCCCAGAAGTGACATTGCTAGGTCAAATTGGAGCTCAATTTCTATTTTTTTGAGAAACATCCACATACATTGTTTTCCAAAAAGGCTGGACAATTTGGCATTCTCACTAGCAGTGAAGGAGGGTCCCTTTATCCCCACATCCATGCCAACACCAGTTACTTTTGTCTTATGGATGCGTGCCAGTCAGAGTGGTATGAGATGATATAGTTGTTTTGATCTGCATCTCCCTGATGATTAGTGATGAAGAGCATTTTTTTCATATGCCTTTTGACCATTCGGATTTCTTCTTTGAGAAAGTGTCTGGTCATTTCAGCGCCCCATTTTCTGTTGGGGTTGTATGTTTTCTTTTTGTGGAGTTCAACCAGTGCCTTGTATATCCTTGATATAAACATTTTATCAGAGGGTTATTGGGCGAGTATCCTTTCCCATTTTGTAGACTGTCTTCGTATTTGGCCACTGTTTCCTCTGAGGTTCAGAAGCTTCTTAATTTAAGATATTCCCATATGTTTATCTCTGTTTCCACTTTCTTGGTCAGTGGCATTTCATCACTGAAGATAACATTAGCTTCAATATCACAGGGGGTTTTGCTGACCTTTACTTCAATGTGCCATGTGGATTCTGGTCTGATGTTGAGGTCTTTAATCCACTTTGATCTGACTTTTGTGCATGGTATTAGGTAGAGGTCTGGACCCATTTTTTGCATGTAGCTGTCCAGTTTTGCCAGCACCATTTGATAAAGAGGTTTTCCTTATTACACTTTACATTTCTTGCTTTCTTATCAAAGGTTATATGATCATATATTTGAGGGTGTGTCCTAGGATATTCAACTTTCTTCCACTGTTCTGTGGATCTGCTTTGATTCCAATGCCATGCTGTTTTAATTATACCACTTTGTAGTACAGTTCGAAGTTGGGAAGGGTGATGCCCCCTATTATTTTTTCCTAAGAGTTGCTATAGCTACTCATAGAGGCTTTTTGATCCATATGAATTTCAGGAGTCTTTGATCAATTTCTTTGAAAAATGTCATGGGTAACTTATAGGGATCACATTGAATTCATATAATGCTTTGGGGAGTACTACCATTTTGACAATGTTAATTCTCCAAATCAATGAGCAGGGGATATCTTTCCATTTCCTCATGTCCTCTTTTATTTATTGAAGTAACATTTTGTAGTTTTCTTTGTACAGGTCATTTACCTCCTTGGTTAAGTTGATTTCAAGGTACTTGATTTTCTGAGACATGATTGTGAATGGGATTCCTTTTTCATATCATTTTCTTCTATCTCATTATTTGCATATAGTAAAGCCATCTATTTTGGGATATTGACTTTATACCCTACGACTTTACTATATGAGTCTATTGTTTCTAGAAGCTTCTTGGTAGAGATTTTTTTCATTTCATTTTCATTTCATCATCCTGTTATTCGTCGATTGCCTCGAGCAGGCCCCAGTAACGTCTCTTTCATCCTAGCCCTGAGATTATATTCAAGGCTATTTAGGAGAATGAGACCCATTATTGTTCCTGGTATTTGGCATATTTGGTATGCCACGGGGAGTTTGCCAGACTCTGCCCTGTGGGCAGGCTACATTCGATAGCCTGCAAGTTTGTCCAAAGTAGGAATGAGACAATAAGATGTCATAAAAAAAAGTTCTGATAAGATGTAGAGATTTTGACGGCTAGTTATTGAAGAAGCCTTACTGGGCTCCAGCATCCTCGAGCAACAGGTTGCTCTTTCTTCCTGCAGGTTTTCTGGACAATGCTGTATTTATAATAAGGCTCCACTGGTAGTGATCTGCCTGTTTGCTCAAGGTACAGCACCTTGTCTGGAAAAGAAGATGGGTTCCAGGGCAAATTGGAGAGGATGTTTCTGCTGAACCTTGAACCTTGTCTAAAGTGAGAGGTTTGAAGAATCCCAAGACACCAAAAGGCATTCAAGAATTACATACCAAGTTTCACTGGATTGCCACTTACAGCAAAGTTTAATAGTTGACCTAAAAGGCAGCATGTTGTGAGCTTAGTGCTGATCTCCAGGCACACTTTCTGCTCTCTGAATGCTTAAGAGGGCACGACTAGAAGCTGCAGCAAGTTGACTACAATGACTTCTTTTTTTCCTAAATAAAGGCTTTATTTATTAAACTTCAAAAAAAAATGTAGAGATTTTAGGGTTCTCTAAATATAGCGTCATGTCGTCTGCATATAGTGAGAGTTTGATTTCTTCCTTACCTATTTGATGCCCTTCATGCCTTTTTTTGGCAAGTACAACTGCTATGGCAAGTACTTCCAGTACTATAGTGAATAGTAGGGGCAAGAGTAGGCATCCTTGTCATGTCCATGACCTTAGAGGGAAGCTCTTAGTTTTTCACGTGAGGATAATCTTGCTATAGGCTTGTAGTAGATGGCTTTGACTATATATTGTATATAGTCTATATACATGGGCTGGAGCAATAGCACAGCAGCAGGGCATTTGCCTTGCAAGCGACCAATATGGCCGACCCGAGTTCGATTCTTCCGCCCCTCTCGGAGAGCCCGGCAAGCTACCAAGAGAATCTCGCCCGTGCGGCAGAGCCTGGCAAGCTATCTGTAAAGTATTCAATATGCCAAACACAGTAACAACAAGTCTTATGATGGAGATGTTACTAGGCCCTCTCGAGCAAATCAATGAATAATGGGAGGACCATGAGTCTATATATATTGCTTTTTGTGTCACACCCAGCAATGGCTGAGGTGACCATATGGGATGCTGGGAATAGAACCCAGGTCAGTCACATGCAAGGCAAATGCCCTACCCACTGTGCTATTGCTCCACAGCTTTGACTATATTGAGGAAATTTCCTTCAATTCCCAATTTGCTGAGAGTTTTCATCATAAACGGGTGCTGGATCTTGTCAAGTGCCTTCTCTGCATCTATTAATATGATAATAAGGTTTTAATCTTTTATTTTATTGATATGGATTATATTGATTGACTTGTGAATGTGGAAATATCCTTGAATCCCCAGGATGAATCTCACTTGGTCGTGGTGTATGATCTTTTTGATGAGATGATGGATTCTATTTGAGGATATTTGCATCCATGTTCATCAGGTATATCGGCCTGTAATTTTTTTCTATGGTGCCTTTCTTTGCTTTTAGTATTAGGGTTATATGTGCCTCATAGAATCTGTTTGGAGAGTTTCTGTTTCTTAAATTTCCTTGAAAATCTTGAAAAGAACTGGCAATATGTCCTCTTTAAATGTTTGGAAGAATTCACTAGTGAATTCTTCTTGACCTGGGCTTTTGTTTTAGGGAAGACTTTTGATTACTGTTTCAATTGCCTGGTGGTGATAGTTCTATGCAGGTTTTTCAAGTCTTCTTTGTTCAGCCTTGTAAGATTATAGGAATCTAGGAATTTATCCATTTTTCCTAGGTTCTCTTGTTTTGTGGCATACAGACTTTTAAAGTAATCTCTGATGATCTTCTGAATTTCATTGGTTTATGTTGTGATGTCTCCTTTTTAATTTCTGATTTGATTTATTAGTGTTCTCTCTTTTTGCTAGGTGTTTGTTAATCCTGTTTATTTTCTCAAAGAACCAGTTCTTGGTTTCATAGATCTTTTGGATTTTTTTTGGGGGGGGGTTCATGTCATTAATTTCTGCTCTAAGTTTTATTATTTACTTCCTCCTACATGGTTTGGCCTCCTTTGTTGGTTCTTTTCTAAGATCTTGAGCTGGGAAGTCAGATTATTTATGTGGGCCCTTTCTTCCTTCCTGAGAAATGCTCAAAGAGCTAAAATTTCCCCCTCAACACTGTTTTAGCTGTCCCACAAGATTTGATAGCTTGTGTCTTCATTCTCATTTGTTTCCAGGTATCTTTTGATTTTTTCCCTTGATTTCCTTCCTGATCCACTCATTATTCAATATTGAGTTGTTTAATTTTCAGGTGTTTGATTGGCTTCTCCATTTCTGTGTGCGATTAACCTATTGTCAGTGCGTGGTGGTCTGAAAAAAGAGTTGATACAATTTCTTTTTTATTCTATTGAGGCATGTTTTGTGGTAGAGCACTTGGTTTGTCTTAGAAAATGTTCCATGTGCACTGGAAAAAAATATGTATTTGGTTCTTTGGGGATGAAAATCCCTGTATACATCTATTAGCCCTCTCGCTTCCATTTATTAATTTATAGCCAGTGCTTCCTTGAAAGTTTTAGTCTTTTTGATCTATCAAAAGGTGATAGGGTGGTGTTGAAGTCTCCAATTACTATTATTATATTGCTACCAATGTGCTCCTTGAAGTCTATTAGTGGTTGTTTTCATTATTTTGCTGGTCACTCATTGGGTGCATATATGTTTAGGAGTATGATTTATTCCTTAGATATATATCCCTTGATTATTAAAAAATGGCCTTTGCTCTCCCTTCTAATCTTTTTTTAGCGTGAAATCTCTGGTGTTACATACTAGTATGGCTACCCCAGTTTTTTTGAGGTAATTGCTTGCTTGCAGGATTGTTTTCCATCCTTTGATTTTGAGTCTGTGTTTGCTCCTTCTGTTAAGGTGTGTTTCTTGTAAGCAGCAGAATGTTGGGTTAAGGTTTTTTGCCATTTTGCCACTCTGTTTCTCATAATTGGTGCATTTAGACCACGGGCATTGAGAGAGATTATTGTCATGGGGTTTTGTGCCATCTTTCTGTAGAGGTTTGTTGTGCTGGTAAGGCTTTTTTTTCTTGTCTTACAGTAGCCCCTTTAGTCCTTTTAGGGTTGGTTTTGAGTCTATGAAGTTTTTGAGCTGTTGTTTATCCAGCTTCCAGTTTAAGTGAAAGTTTAGCTGGATAAAGTATTCTTAGGCTTTCATTTCATTGAGTTTTTTCACTATACTCCCCCAATATCTTTGAGTTTGAATGGTTTCCTCTGATAGGTAAAGGTAAAGGCCCTCCCGTTGATCGTCGATTTGCTCGAGCGGGCCCAGTAACGTCTCCATTGGAGACTTTGTTGTTACTGTGTCTGGCATATTGAATACTCTCGGTAGCTTGCCGGGCTCTCCAAGAGGGGCGGAGGAATCGAACTCGGGTCGACCATGTTGGCCGCTTGTAAGGCGAACGCCCTACCCACTGTGCTATCGCTCCAGCCTCTGATAGGTCTGCTGTAAATCTAAGGGGTGCTCCTTTGTGTGTGATTTCCTTCTTTGACCTTGCTACTTGCAGTAATTGTGTCTCTATCTGTGGTACCTGTCATTCTGATTATGATGTGTCTTGGAGTCTTTTTATTAAGGTCTCTTTCTCTTTTATCTGGTACCCTTTGGGCTCCTTGGATCTGGATGCCTGCATTCTTCAGCTCTGGGAACTTCTCAATGATGATATCTTTAACTATTTCTACTTCATTGGGGTTGCCTCCCTGTCCTTCCGGTACTCTGATGATTCTTATAATGTTCTTCTTGAACTCATTCCCTGTGTCTCTTATTCACCTGAGCACTATTTTGAGGATTTTTCCCAATTATATTTTGTTTCTTATATGCTTTCTGCAACTCATCTTCAAGCTCACTGATTCTGTCTTCAGCTGTTGTCATTCTACAGTTGAGGGTGCCCACTGAGTTTTAAATTTTGGCTACCAAATCTTTTATGAGACTTCTGTTTGTAGTTTTCTTATTTCTCCTCTCATTTCTTCCTGTATTTTGTTGGCTGTCTGTTCCATTGTTTCTTTCATGTCTTCCTTCAACTTACTCGATGTTTGTTCAAACTTTTCTTTGAACTCATTGAACATCCTCAACATTTCATCTCTGAATTTTTTATTGAAGAGATTGTATTTCTGGGAATTCCCTGTTGAGTCATCAAGGTTCTTTTGTTCATCTATTCCTCATGGTGGGGATGTTTCTGAATGTTGCTGTGGTATTATGGAGGTGGGTACCTCCAGTTCACTATCCATGAACCCTTCTCACTGGAAGATGGGATTCTCGATGGGCTTGGTAGATGATGGTCTCTTTTTTCCCCTTTAAGAATACTCCTTCTTTGGTGTTCCTCTTTGCCTTATGTTGGACCAGTACTGCAGCTTTCAGGAGTCTGTTATTTTACACAATTGTTATTTAGATTCTTGTGTTCACGGATATTTTGGTGAGTTTTGGAAATATTTTTATTGGAATAGGCTAGTGTTTTATGGCCTAGTATGTTTTGGATATCCTTGATGTCCTCTTTAGAATTAGGTAGTGGAGACTGTACTGTGAGTCCAAGGTTCTGGAAAAGGGAAAAATAACTGTGCCCAGCATGCTGGGGTACCTGTCAGTTGATACACTGCTTAGATGCCTGCTGGGGCTTGGAATTCCCTCTGACATGCTCCTGCCGCTTGCAGGGGGCCTCCTTTGGCCAGGCACTCCAAGGGACCTCTGCTGGGGAGGGGGCTTTGCAGGGTCTGGGGGTCTGGGGGTTGGGCCAGCCACCCGGGAGGCTGAACCCACCACCTGGCTTACCTGTCATGGACCTACTGCTTAGATGCTTGCTAAAGATTGGAATTTTCTCTGATGCTCAAATTTGTATTTTAAAAGATTAGCCCTTTGGTTTTAATAAAATTAATAATTTAAGTCACTGGATTTGCCAGTTCAATGTCCAAACTTTAAACTCTATAGATAAACTAGAAGAGCAGTATAAATTAAAATTCATCTCATTTTTCTTTAACCAATGCTATGCTATTTAAAATAATCACAATCACAACAATCACAACTATCCTGTTATTCGTCGATTGCCTCAAGCAGGCCCCAGTAATGTCTCCTTCGTCCTAACCTTGAGATTTTTTTTAAAAAGTGCCATATTCAAGGCTCTTTCAGAGTTAGGAGAATAAGACCCTTCATTGTTACTGGTATTTGGCATATTGGGTACGCCACGGGGAGTTTGCCAGACTCTGCCATGTGGGCAGGTTACATTCGGTAGCCTGCCAATTTGTCCAAAGTAGGAATGAGATGATAAGATGTTGCGAGGCCGTGAATGCGGCCGCGCTTCCGGGAGCTGGGTTTTATAGTCTCTGAGTCTTGGCTGTTGATGGGATTACAAGGCGCCAGGGGACCAGTTGGGAGGTGTGACCCCGCCTACTGGAATTTGGGGGATCTGGGTGGAGGATGCTCAGCCCCGATCCGAGTAGGCTTGGAGATCTTGGCCCCGAGACCCGCGTGGCTTTGTTCCTCTGCCGGTAGCTTCATGTGTGCAGAGAGTGGTCTCAGCATGGTGGTGGCTGGTTCTGGAGGTCTTCAGCTGCCGGAGCCCTGGTCGGAGCAGGGAGGAAAACTCAACCCGCTCCCCTCCAAGGGGCCCAGGCGAGGACAGCCAGGTGCGGGGGCAGGAGACTCTGCGCTTTTCTCTTCCGGGAGCTGGGTTTTATAATACTTCATAAAATATAAGTTCGCTCTCAATGGAATGACCATCTCCAAATGCAACAGTTATGTGTACCTATGTCGAAAAGTTAACATGACAAATGACCTTGCACCTGAGCTGCGCAGGACGAAGAGAGTGTCTTGGAATGCTTTCAAGAGTGTCAAAGAAATAGCTAAGAGGATGAAGAACCTTCGGCTCTGGGCACATCTCTTTGATTCCACTGTTCTTCCTGCATTAACATATGCCTCAGAGACCTGGGCCCTACGCAAACAAGATGAGAACGCTATTCAGGCCTCCCAAAGAGGAATTGAAAGAGCTATGCTTGGAGAATCACACTTCACTCAAATGAGAGAAAGAATCCGGAGTTTCGACCTCCATCGACGATCAAGAATCAGGGACACTGTCTCGTTTGCCAAGGCGTCAAAAATCAGATGGGCTGGTCATGCAATGAGATTTAGAGACAATCACTAGACTAGAGCCATTACCGACTGGATTCCACGGGATGTCAAAAGATTGCGTGGCCGCCCACCTACCAGATGGTCAGACTTCTTTAAGATCATGAACGATCAGTTTGAGGCTCTTCATGTTCCTAGAGTTAACAGACGCCATTGGGCTACACTAGCACGAAACAGGGACAAATGGAGACGTTACTGGCGCCCGCTCGAGCAAATCGATGATTAATGGGATGTCAAGTGATCAAGTCATCAAAATATAAAAGCAGGAAAAGTGCAGTCTGTATAAAAAGTATTTACTTTCCTTCCTTTCTTCCCCTTCTTTTCTTACTTTCTTCTATCCTTTCTTCATTCCTTCTCTTCTCCCCTCTTTTTTCTTTTCTTCATATTTTATTTCCCTCTGTATATGTCTGTGTATATTTTATGTTTTATTTATATATATACAAAATTATTATTTTTATAATATTCATCAAAATAACAATTCTCCCTGTATTAAAAGAGGAACTTGTGAGTGTGGGTTATTTGAAAAGAGTTCAACTGTTATTATCACCATTTCAAATCATATTTCTTTTAAACAAATTACTATAGATGATAATTTTACAAGCACTGCATAGCACGGTCCTCCCGTTCATCGATTTGCTAGAGCAGGCACCAGCAACATCTCACAACAAATTGTGAGACTTGTTGTTACTGTTTTGGGCATATTGAATACGTCACAGGTAGTTTGCCAGGCTTTGCTGTGTGGGTGAGATACTCTCAGTAGCTTCCGGAGCTCTCCGAGGGGGGCGGAGAAATCGAACTCAGGTCGGCCATGTTGGTTGCGTGTAAGGCAAATGCCCTACCCTCTGTGCTAGAGGGCTGGAGCGATATCGCAGTGGATAGGGTGTTTGCCCAAGTTCGATCCCCAGTGTCTCAGATGGTCTTCTGAGCACGGCCATGAGTGATTTCTAAGTGAATAAGCCAGGAGTAACCCCTGAGCTTCACCGGATGAGATGAGGAAGCAAACTGACTAGAAATTTTACAAATTAGAAAATATTCCAAGTACTGTTGTTTTCATCATAATTGATTACTATGCAATAGATTACATGATATTGCTTTAGTTTTAAGGGTTTTTGTTTTGCTTCATTTTTGGTAAGAAATGCCATGTTGAAAATTTCTACTGTAACTCAAATGACTGTTAGATACATTTATTATGTACCCATGAATCAAAAAAGTATTATCTAATTTACTCTAAATTTACCTCTGCAATACAAAGTCCATATACTATACAATATAGGAGTGAATTATTTTTTCTTTGCTTTTATAGGTATTCAGAGAATAAAGATTTTTTCCTTCAAACTTGTGTGAGAAAACTTTATTACACAATTAATCTTTTGAAATGTGGATCCAGATTTTATCTTCTTGCAATCCGACATTTATCAGGATGCTGTGCATAATTGGTTTTATTTATTTTATTTTGATTACATGTGATTTCATAGCATGACAAATATCTTCAAGAAGAACACACCAAGTAAGCAGCACAACATATGATGTGATATACCAACAGTTCAATTTGATTTTTAAAGAAAAAAATATATTCACTTTATCATACAATGTCAAGCTTTCTGTTATGTTAGCATTATCAGACATGTGGGCTGTAGTTTGGAAATGTTTATTTGCCTGCCAAATAGAATACAACTAAATGCAAATGTTTTGTACTCCATAAAGTAGTTCAGAAAATCACTCAGTGGACACATTTTCGTCAATGTTCAAATTCAAGCCATTTCATGGCAATTGCATTTACAATGCAATCCTCATTTAAAAAAGGTTACTGAACCTCAAATAACAGATCTTGTAAGTGGTACTCGAGAGTGCCAAGTTCCATTTAATGTGTCCTATAAACTGCAGGAAACCAGGTACTCCCCTGTACTTCTGAATATTTGCAAATAACAAGATTGTGATCATTTGTGTTTGGCTTTTTGCATTTCATGGAAAGTGGAGAACAGAGAAAAGAAGAGTTGCCTAAACCAAAATAATAACAGAGTATTTGGAGAAAAAGAAAACAAACTGTGAGGCTATACTTTACTGAGATTTTTTTGCCTATTTTCTCTATTGTCCACATTTGTCAGAAAATCTCTTACAATTTATCAAGTGTATGTCATACTTTCCAAACTTATCTTAACTCTTTGGGTTACTCTTCATACCATTAATTATTATGTTCCTATACTAGGGCTGCCAACAAAATCTCACTGGAGGATGTGACCAATGTACCTGTTTAAAATGTACCCATCATATGTTTAAGAAACAAAATCTTAATCACAATCATAATATTTTGAATACTATTGTTTGAAGAACATTAGATAATTAAAAATGTAATCCAGTTTCAAATGTCTATTATGGAATTAGACTTCAACACTGGGTTATGAGAAATTAACTTTACCTTTATAGAAATCATTCTAATAATTAAGCATTTTTTTTCAACTAAACACAGTATCTGAATTCCTACCAGGCAGAAATAATTATTGCTCTTCAACAAGTGATTTTCTAGCTCTAGTAATACTGGAGGGCTGTAGCGATAGCAGAGTGGGTAGGACATTTGCCTTGCACATGGCCAATCCAGGTCGATCCCTCTGTCCCTCTCGAAGAGCCCAGCAAGCTACCAAGAGTCTCCTGCCCACATGGCAGAGCCTGATAAGCTCCCCATGGCATATTCGATATACCAAAAACAGTAACAACAAGTTTCACAATGGAGACGTTACAGGTGCCCGCTCGAGCAAATCAATGAACAATAGGAGGACAGTACTACAGTGCAGAAATATTGGGCATAAAGAGATGACACAGAAGCAAAGTGCTTGTTTTGCATTCAGCCAAGCACAATTGGATCCTCTGCACCACTCAGAGCCCTCCTGAATCAGAGTCAGGAGTAAGCCCTGAGAGCACAGTGGAATGTGGTCCAAACCTCTAACACAACATCCTGTAGAAGATAAGATGTATTTGATTGTAGAATTATGAAAGAAATGTACCTAAAAGCTGCTTTTTAAGATTTGGTCGCTCATTTCTTGTTGATTTGGCTTCCCAAAGCCATTTTGTAGAACTGTATAGTATAAATCTGTCACAGTTGTGCACTATATGTTATGCAGAACTTTCTGAATTTTCTCATGAAAATATTTCTTTTAACTTGCACTCTCAACAGGAGATATTGCCTTTCATCTCCAGTGGCTGAATTATTTGAAGCTGATGAGTCATATAATGGTTCTCAACTTCCCAAAGCACCTCCATTATAGAAAAGTACTTCTATACTGTCATTTGGTTTGTGAAATATGAAATGCCTCCATGTGCCTTTTCAGAATGTCTAAAAGAAGAAAATATAGATGCCAATTGCTCACTAGATAAAAATCTTAAAAGAAGGAACTTATAATTTCCTGTTGAATTTCTCAAGAGTGATCTCACCGAAACTTAGAGTTTGCAATCATCTGTGAATATTGTTCTATAACATTCCAAAACTTTGTTGCTAAGAATAAAATCCAGTTTCTTAAAAAATGTTTTCAGCCTCTTTATTTTATAAAAGGCATATCATAGGAAATATATAATATAATAAGGACTAGAAATAAAAAGAAGAAAGTAATAATGGCTGCAGTATAAACCTGACTTTATATTGAAGCATAAACCTGCTGTATAAATGACAGGTAGTTTTAAAATCTAACAAAAGTGACCATTTATTTAAATCCAATGTTGATGGTAGAAAGTTATTAAGTAAACATGGTTCAAATAAAGAGAAAGAAGTTTTGAGACAACTAAGGAGCATTTTGCACGTTTTAAAAATAATTGCAAATAAATACAGGCAAAATGTGAGAAAAGTCAAATTAAATTCTAGATTAATGTATAATTTCTAGAAAAATTTGTGTTGATTATATCTCTCATTTGCTTGAGTCCTTAAATTGAATTTTTGTCATTGTATTACTACATTTCTTCTCTCTGATCCACTCTTACATTATTTCTGTTGATGTAGGTAGGAGATGTTGAAAAGAACTGAAAGAGACAAAGTGGAATTTTGTTAACTTAATGAAAGCAAAGTGAAAAGTTAATTACAAATGCAGAAATTGGATTATCTTTAGGATAGTGTTGATAAAAGAATTTGAAGACTAAGAAGTAAGTAGTTATTTAGGGCTTAAAAGATGACTCAGTAGTTTTAAACCGCCTTACAATTGTGAAGCTGCAAGGTCAAGTAAGTTCTAGGGCAGACTACAGATGGCAAATTGATTATAATACGTCTGTTTTGCAGGATTCCAGTTGTGAGGGTAAAGTGATTTGAGTATCATATCAAGAGGTGTTCATAATTAATAAAAATAAAGTGTTGATACCCAGGTATCAATTTTATCTTATGAATTTTAAAAAATATTCAGAAAATATTTAGAATAATTTCTAGTGCTTTGCATACCTAAAGTTTTTTTCCTCCCATACATACCATTTTCTGATCACTAGGTATATACCTGCTAATGTTGGAACTATAGTGTTTGTGTTATTATTTTGTGTGATGGAGTGAAGGGGGAAATGATATAGAGAGGAACCAAGAATTACAAATCTGGAACATATATATGAAATTTTAACAATTCCCTTTGGTCATCATAAAACTATTTTAAAAGCACTAGATAAGATTATAGTTTTGGGGAGTATCATACATATCCATTTACCTACTGCGGGGTATTTTGGTTGCTTCCAAGATTGGCAACGATGAATAAATCTGCTATAAACATCCATAAGGAGGCTTTTGTGCAGATGTAATTTTTCATCTTCTCTGCTTAAGTACCAATTAGTGAGATTGCTAGATCATATGGTTAGAGCATGTTTAGGTCCTTAAGAAGCTGTCAAACTGCTTTCCAGAGTGGCTGTAACATTTTACAACCTCACCAGCAATGAAAGAAATCCTGCTGTCCCCTATCTTTGCAAAGATTTGATACGCTCAGTGTCTGCAGATAATTCACTCTAAATGGTGTTTAATGGTGTTCTGCTGCTATTTTAGTTTTAATTTTTCTATTGAAACACGTTGCAAAACATCTTTTCATATCATACTTCTCTTGATGCAAAGATTTTTCAATATGAGGAAATGAAAAGAAAGGCTCAAATATGAGTTCACCACTCATGTGGACCCCCACCAAGTCCCTTTTTTGAAAATTCTCACTTGAGACCTTGGAAGAAACTAGGGTAAAATTATAGGAACATTCCTGTTGTCAACTATTTGTGAAATCGTTGACCTTACTAGTATCACTGTCTGCTTCAAAAGGCAGAAGGTGCTTAAAAAAGGGGGGTTGAGGAGGAAATCCTATTTGCCTTAGATTAGTTCAGAGAAGGTTATTGAAGCTCTTCTAAGCTTAAGGAGAACACTGCTGCTTTGAATGCCTTTTAGGCAGCCATTGTCAGCCCAGGGAAAGGGAAGGGGTGAGAAAACCCAAGGTTTTGAACCTTTGAGTGTCCCAGAAAAGGCGTTTGCAAGGTAGACCCAATTTTCAGTTACTTGAAATACATTTATAAGTATATTTACTAAAAAAATGGGGAGGGAATTTCAAGAACCTCTGAATTGCACTTAGCAGCAGAATTTTTTTTTCCTTTTTGGGTCACACCCAGCGATTTCAGGGGTTACTCCTGACTCTGTACTCAGGAATCACTCCTAGCAGAGCTTGGAGGACCAAATGGGATCCCAGGGATTGAACTCTGGTCAGTCGCATGCAAGGCAAATGCCCTATCCACTGTACTGTAATCCTAGCCCCAAATACTTTTATTTTTATTTAGCCTTTCTCTTTCTCTTTTTTGTTTGTGAGCCTTGTCCATGTTCTCAGGGCTTATTCCTGATTCTGTGCTCAGAAGTCACTCCCGGATATGCTTGGGCATCAAATCTGGGTTATCTGTGTGCAAGGCAAATGCTTTACTTGATGTAGTAGCTCTCCAGCCCTCTTTTAAATTTTTCCAAACCTATCTATCTCCTGTTCATTTTTTTCTTATTAAAGAAATAGTGTTCCATTACATCATGTAAGTTTTAAGTCTTTATCATTAAAAATCAATATGTACATCTCTTTCATCATGATTTACTACCACTTGCCTCTTTAAGTCTGGTGACTATAAATTATTTTATTGCCCAAAAGTTCATTTCTCATTTTATTAAGTTTATTGATTATTTACTTTAAATTACAAATATAGTGAAACCATGTCAAGTTTATTATTTTCCCTCTGTCTTTTAATTTCACTTATAATATCCTGTAGACGCGCCCACATTATTGCTAATGACATGGTTTCATCTCTGTTTAGAACAGAATGTTATTCCATTATAACAATGTTCTTCAACCATCTGCACAGCTATGGTCAACACCTGCCCTGCATACCATCTTATAGACTGACCACTGTAACCAAATAGATAGGCCAGTGGTTTCCAGGTTTTCTTTACAGTCTGACCAGCCCTGGTTCAGTGATGAGTAAGTGAAAAATTTCAGTCACTTCTAGTTCTTCATTATTGTAAATAATTATACAGTAGAAATGGAAGTCAAAGAAGTTCACACATCTTCAAACTAGTGTTTGTTTCATAAATTGCATATGTATATGCTTGTATGATTCACATAATTATGTGTGTATATCTGTGTATGTGTTAAATGCATACTCTTCCCAGTTTGATATTTTGTTTATTTATTGAAAGGCCACACATGGCAGTTCTCAGGGTTTACACCTGGCTCTGGGCTCTGGAATCACTCTTGATAGGGTTTGGAGAATCTTATGTGGTACCAAGGATTGAACTAAGGTCAAGTTTATGGAAAACAACTGCCATACTCACCATATCTTATATCTCTTCAGCCCCATTTAGTTACTTAATTAGCCAATTTTATCTATCTTTATCAGTTACTTAGAGAGCTGAACTATTTTTCCTTAATAGTAGGTGTCCTGATAAGATGTTGGGCGGCCTGCGGTTCCGGGAGCTGGATTCCAGTAGGCGGGGTCACACCCACCACCTGGCCCCCTGGCGCCGTGTAATCCCATCAGCGGCCAAGACTCAGAGACTATAAAATCCAGCTCCCGGACGAGACCAGTGCAGTCTCCTACCCCTGCGCCTGGCTGTTCCTCGCCGGGGTCCCTTGGAGGGGAGCGGGTTGAGCTTTCCTCCCCGCCCCAACCAGGGCTCCGGCAGCCGAAGACCTCCAGGACCAGCCACCACCATGCCGAGACCACTCTCTGCACACATGAAGGTACTGGCAGAGGGACAAAGCCACGCGGATTCCGGGGCCGAGATCTCCAAGCCTACTCGGATTGGAGTCGAGCATCCTCCACCCAGATCCTCCAAATTCCAGTAGGCAGGGGTCACACCCACCACCTGGCCCCCTGGCGCCGTGTAATCCCATCAGCGGCCAAGACTCAGAGACTATAAAATCCAGCTCCCGGAACTGCGCAGCCGCATTTGCAGCTGCGCGACATCTTATCAGGACATCTTTTTTTGACATCTTATTATCTCATTCCTACTTTGGACAAACTTGCAGGCTATCGAATGTAGCCTGCCCACAGGGCAGAATCTGGCAAACTCCCCGTGGCGTACGAAATATGCCAAATACCAGTAACAATGATGGGTCTCATTCTCCTAAAGAGCCTTGAATATAATCTCAGGGCTAGGATGAAAGAGACGTTACTGGGGCCTGCTTGAGGCAATCGACGAATAACAGGATGATGAATGAAAATAACAGTAGGTGACTGAGTTGGATTTTATTTTAATTTAATTTTTATTTTTGCATTTGCTTCCACAGATTTGTATCTTTAATTTCTCTGTGGGTAGGATAGAGGAAGGGTGTGATGGAATCCACAGCCGTAGTTGAGAAGAGGGAGATTGATTAGCGTTTTGCTCCAAGAGCTTTCTTCTCTCACGACTTAGATATGAAACTTGGCCCTCTGTACTGTCAGCACTTGCACATTTTAAGGTCAGAATTCCTTCCAAGAAGTTGAAGGCAGAGAATTGGTTAAAATACTTTCTTTTATACTTGCTAGAGCTGAGAATACATGAAAGTCCCACCTCCTCCAATGGGCTTCACTTGGGTCAGGGGCTTGCAAGTCCAAACCAGTTTCATTTCCCCCTCCCAGTTCCCCGTGGTCAGTGCCACTATCCTGCTCTCTCTGTTCCCCATTCTGGACCGCATCCTCTATGCATTTCTCTCCATCCCTTTTCTGTCCATAACTATTTCCCATGTTCTCTTTCTGGTAGTCTGTCAAGACTTCTCTCTAATGTCCCACACTGAGTGAGCAGCTGTTGCAGTTTCCTTTCTGATTGATTCATTGTTTCCCTTGAGAGTGAAGCAAAGAAACTTCTCTGGGGCCATCTTATTCCTAGAGAACCAGGAAATAGAGTAACTGCCCTGTAAAAAAATAATGTTCTTACTACTTAAGAATAGTTACATTTTTGTGCATGTTAAGATGACAATACAAAATGTTTCATGCCTTCCTAATTTCCACTTATTCTAAAGTAACAGGCAATCCCAATATATCAGTAGCTTTAAAAAGGTAAAGGTAAAGGCCCTCCCGTTGATTGTCGATTTGCTCGAGCGGGCCCAGTAACGTCTCCATTGGAGACTTTGTTGTTACTGTGTCTGGCATATCGAATACTCTCGGTAGCTTGCCGGGCTCTCCGAGAGGGGCGGAGGAATCGAACTCGGGTCGGCCATGTTGGCCGCTTGTAAGGCGAACGCCCTACCCGCTGTGCTATCGCTCCAGCCCGCATCACGTCTGAGCACCGGGCCCTGCGGGGCGGCTCCGGGAGCGCCCGGGCCGTGCCCACAGAGGCCTCGCCGCACAGCGCCCGGCCGGGCTTCGCGGGAGGAATGGCTTCTCATCTCGGGCGGGCCCGGCGGGGCGGGGGTCCCGGCCCGATCAAATAAGATCAAGGTGTAGGCAGGGGAAGGGCGCAGGGGCGGGCGCACGCACTCACCTTGCACGCACACGCTCGCGCGCACACACGCACACATGCGTGCACACACACACGCGCCTTCCACGCCACACCGCGGGACCAAGCACAGCCGCCGCGCCCCAGGCCGTGCTCCCCCCGCCCCAGGCCGCGCTTTAAACAACAAAAAATTATAGTTTTTTTTTCATGCTACCTATCTACATGATGGGAAGAGGGTTGTGCTTATATATACTCAATTTAATAGGGTAAGTCTGAGTGTTTCCGTCTCACTGAATATTTCCATGATGATCAAGGCTAGAAAAGAGTACACAAGGGGCTGGAGAGATAGTACAGTGGGTAAGGCATTCGCCTTTCATGCTGCTGACCTATGGTTGCTCCCCAGAAACACTTATAGTCCCCCAAGCCCTCCAGGAGTAATTCCTGAGCACAGAGCAATGAGCAACCTCTGAACATCACTAGATATAGCCCCAAAACCATGATAAATGTTGTTTTTATTCTTACCATTCCTAATTGTATTTGCCTGTTGTCAAAATACTTCTGTTTCATTGTTCAAATAAAGTGAAATGAAAATATATAATCTCTATGGGACTTGTAATTGAAGTTCTTCATAATACCCAAATTAGGCAGAGCCTGAAATGTATGGTGAACAATATGTTATTCATCACGATCACGATCACGATCATCCTGTTATTCATCGATTGCCTCGAGCAGGCCCCAGTAATGTCTCCTTCGTCCTAGCCCTGAGATTTTAAAAAGTGCCATATTCAAGGCTCTTTCAGGGTTAGGAGAATGAGACCCATCATTGTTAGTGGTATTTGGCATATTGGGTACACCACAGGGAGTTTGCCAGACTGTCGTGTGGGCAGGTTACATTTGGTAGCCTGCCAGGTGGTCCAAAGGAAGAAGGAGATAATAAATTTTAATGAATGTTATTCATACATTCTGAAAACATGACTTTTTTCTATAAAACTCCACAATAGCATATACAACTATAGGCCAAATAGAAATTCTTTATTTCATTAGGGAATTTTAGTGAAGGCAGGTGAAATTTCAAACTTTCAAATATCAAAAAAGTATCATATTTCCTTCCATAAAATATGCAATAAATATTTTTGAAATAGAGAATAGATAGAGGAGAGGGAGAGCCCAGGTTGTGAGACGCATAGTGGAGAGATGAGCAGGAATCAAGGAATGAGGGGCAAGGAAGGAAGAATGCGTGAGATTGGAGAGATGAGAGATTGAATAAACGGTTATTAATTAGCAACCAGTCTGGTCCTCGTTTTTCCTTTGCCGACCCATCACCTACAGCCATCCAGATCCTGTCCACACACAGTGGCTCGAGAGCACTGAATGCAGTTGGTGAGAAAGAGCCACCCCTAGAGCCCACAAACACACATCCTTCCTCAGGCATGTTCCTTACAATGATACATAAAATTTTATCATGATCTGGAAACAGTTAAAAATTTATATATACTCTCGGACCCTCAGCCACCCACCTTCCCCGAGAATCTTCCTCCCTGTCCCCAATGCCACACCTGTTTTTTTCCCTCTCCCAGGTCTGTGAATAATCGAACTGGGACACCACCTGCCCCTCACCCATTCCCCTCCACCAGGCACCCACAGGGGGGGTGGTCTCCACAGAAGTGGGCATGGCCTATCTTGGAGGCGGCAGACACCCAGTTATAGTCTCCTTTCCCAGCACTCTGGACGCATATCTTTATCTCCATCACCTAATTCTGTGGAAAATATCCTGGCCATCTCAAACACTCTAAGCCAATAAACCAGTAGCTTCTTCCAATTGTACCAAAATACTGGAAGTTACAAGAAGATCTATAAGCCCATTATAAAACACATCCACTGAAAGCTTCACTAGAGACCTAACATAAGCTGCTGAGGAGCACCTGAGAGGAAGGTGAAACTCTAGAAGGGAGAAAAGGCAACCACCATTGGCCGAACTCAACTAGAACCCTATATCACAACTAGAGGGGAATACTGATAGTGAACTGGAAGATCCCACCTCCATAAAACTACAAAAACATGAAGAGTGAAAATCCCCACCACGAGGAGAGGAAGATGAAAAAGGTCCAGATGCCTCAACAAGTATTACACACAAAAACAATCTCCCCGATAAAGAATTCAGAGACGAAATGTTGAAGATGTTCAATGAACTCAAAGAAACAATGCAACAGACATCCAGTAAATTAAGGGAAGACATGCCAGAAACAGCGGAACAGGTAGCTGAGAAAATACAGGAAGAAATGAGAGCAGAAATTAAGAAGCTAACAAAAGAAGTGTTCACAAATAAAGGACTCGATAGATGAAATTAAAAACTCAGTGAGTGTCCTCAATAGTAGAATGGCTACAGCCAAAGACAGAGTCAGCGAGCTTAGAGAAGAAATGCAGGAAGTTTACAGGCAACAACAATGGGAAAAGACCTCAAAATAGCTCTAAGGCAAATCAGGGACCTAGGGAATGATGCCAAGAAGAACAACATTACAATCATCAAAGTACCAGAAGGACAGGGAGGAAACCCCAGTGAAATAGCCACAGTTAAAGAAATCATTGCTGAAAAGTTTCCAGAGTTAAATAATGCAGACATCCAGATCCAAGGAGCCAGAAGGGTGCCAGCTAAAAGAGACCCTAAGAAAAACACTCCAAGACATAGCATTGTCAGATTGATGGATGCCATGGATAGAGACACAATACTGCAAGCAGCAAGGTCCAAGAAGGAAATCACATATAAAGAAGCACCCCTTAGATTTACAGTAGACCTATCAGAGGAAACCTTCCAAGACCAAAGACAATGGTGGGATATGGTGAAAAAACTAAATAAAAGGAACACCTCACATGAACACTTTATTCAGGTAAACTCTCACTCAAACTCAAGGGAAAGATACGACATTTTATAGATAAACAACAGCTCAGTAAATTCATAGACTCAAAACCAACCCTAAAAGAAGGATTAGAGGGGCTTCTGTAAGACAAGAATTTAAATACCCATAAGCACAACCAACCCCTACAGAAAGATGGCACAAAAACCTCATGACAATAATTTCCCTTAATGTCAATGGTCCAAATGAACCAACTAAGAGACACAGAGTGGCAAAATGGATTCGGAAACTAAACTCAAAATTCTGCTGCCTACAAGAAACACATCTGAACAATTAGAGCAAACACAGACTTAAAGTCAAAGGATGATAAACATTCCTGCAAGCAAACAACTCCTTCAAAAAAAAAAACCTGGATGGCCATACTTGTATCCAACAACACAGATTTATTTTTTTAATTTTATTGAATCACCGTGAGATAGTTATAAACTTTCATGATTGGGTTACAAACACACAATGATCAAACACCCATCCCTCCACCAGTGCACAGTCCTCACCACCAATATCCCCAGTATAACCCCCCTTTCCCACCCTCCCTCTGCCTCCTTGGCAGATATGATCACTTGACTTCCCGTTAATCTTCAATTTGCTCGAGCGGGTGCCAGTAATGTCTCTATTTGTCCCTGTCACGTGCTAGTGTTGCCCAATGGCGTCTGTTCCTTCTAGGAACATGAAGAGACTCAAACCGATCGTTCATGGTCTTGATGAAGAAGTCTAACCATCTGGTAGGTGGGCAGCCACGCGGTCTTTTGACATCCCGTGGAATCCAGTTGATAACGGCTCTAGTCCAGCGGTCATCTCTAAATCTCATTACGTGACCAGCCCATCTGATTTTTGATGCCTTGGCAAACAAGACAGTGTCCCTGATTCTTGATGGTCGACAGACATCGGAACTCCGGATTCTTTCTCTCATTTGAGTGAAACGTGATATTCCAAGCGTAGCTCTTTCAATTCCTCTTTGGGAGACCCGAATAGCGTTCTCATCCTGTTTGTGTAGAGCCCCGGTCTCAGAGGCGTATGTTAATGCAGGAAGAACAGTGGAATCAAAGAGATGTGCCCAGAGCCGGAGGTTCTTCATCCTCTTAGCTCTTTCTTCGATGCTTTTGAAGACATTTCAAGCTCCTCTTTTCCTACTGCGCAGCTCAGGTGCCAGGCCATTTTTCATGTTGACTTCTCAACCTAGGTACACATTACTGTTTCATTCGGAGATGGTCTTTCCATTGAAAGCAAATAGAGTGTCAGGAAGGAGGCTGTTTCTCATAAACATTGTCTTCGTAAGTTTCAGCTGTAGTCCGACCTTTTCACACTCACAGTGGAAGTCGGCCAGCATTTGTGCCACTTGGCTAATGTTTGGTGTTATTAAAACAATGTCATCAGCAAAGTGGAGGTTGGGTAGTTGCCGACCGTCTATCTTCACTCCCATTCTTTCCCATTCCAGTCGTCGCATGATGTTCTCGAGGGTGGCACTGAAGAGTTTCGGTGAAATGGTATCACCCTGCCAAACCCTCTCTTGACATCAAGGATTACTTCTTTGTAGAATGGTGAGATCCTGGTTGTGAATCTGTAATATAGCTCACGGAGGATCCTGATGTATTGAATTTGAATGCCCTGATTGGCTAGGGCTTCAATGACCACTTCTGTCTCAACAGAATCAAAGGCCTTCTTTAAATCAAAGAACGTTAGACAGAGCGGCATCTTGAACTCCGAGAAACCTCAATGAGCTTGGTTATCGTGTGAATACGGTCAATGGTGCTGAATCCTTTGGGGAACCTGGCTTGCTCGCATTGCTGTCCTTCATATAGTGTTCTGCTAATCCTATTCAGGATGACTCGAGTGAACAACTTGTAGATGACAGACAATAGGCAGATCGTGCAATAGTTGCCAAAGTCATGGATGTCTCCCTTATTGTACAATAGTACAGTCCTGCTGGTTTTCCATTGGGACGGAACGTTGCATTCAGACAGGTAGCATGTGAAGAGCCAACCCAGCATATTGATGAGTAGTGATGGCAAGTTCTTCAGGTGTTCAGGTCTGACCTTTTCTGGGCTGGGTGCTGTTCATTTCTTTACTGATGAAATGGCGTGTCTGATTTCAGAAGGGAGAACATTGGTAATGACATATCCATCCTGTGGACATAGCTTTCGAAGAGATTTGAGTAAAAGTCATGGGTAATCTTCTCCATTGCCCTTCTGGAAGATATGATAGATCCATAAGGACGTCGGAGAGCAGTCATCTTGGTCTTGTAGCTGGCGAAGGACAGGCGGGCATTACGAATACTTTTCCTGGCTTCTGCCCTATCTACCAGCACTTCTGCTCTTCTCCCTTTGAGGTCTTCCTTGATCGCATCTTTGCACTGCTTTGCAACCTCGGAAGTTCGCTTGTAGTTGCCTGAGGCATGCGCCAAACCACATTGGCAAATAAGTTCAAGAGTTTTCGAAGACAGGCTTTTTTGTGGCTATCTCTCTCTTGGTGTTCCTCGCACAATCATGGTGGTGCTGAACCAGTTGAGCATATTCCTCGTCAATATTGTCAACAATGACCCTCTCACCTCTAGACAGCTCAATAAGATTAAAACTCAGCAAGGAAACACTGGCTTTGAAAGAAGAGATAGAGGAGGAAGGGCTAATGGATCTGTACAGGGCTCTGTATCTCAAAAAGAAAGAGTACACATTTGTTTTTCAGTGCACATGAACAATTTCCAAAATAGACTACACACTGGGTCACAGAATATACCTCAATAGAATTAGGATTATAAAAATTGTATCAACTATCTTTTCAGACCACGGTGCACTGAATATAGAAGTTAATCACGCACAGACACAGAGAACCAAATCAAACAAAATTAGAAATTGAGCTCCCATTTGACCCAGCAATACCACTTCTGGAAATAGATCCCGGAGATGCAAAAAGGAATAGTAGAATTGACATCTGCATTTATATGTTCATTCCACCATTTACAACAGCCAAAATTTAGAAAAACCCGAGTGCTGAAGAACAGATAACTGGGT
Organism: Sorex fumeus; assembly: GCF_029834395.1. Classification (NCBI taxonomy): domain Eukaryota; kingdom Metazoa; phylum Chordata; class Mammalia; order Eulipotyphla; family Soricidae; genus Sorex; species Sorex fumeus. The sequence continues at coordinate 328,162 of NW_026606075.1, read as the reverse complement.
AAAGAAACTTTGGTACATCTACACCATGTAATACTATGCAGCAGTTACAAAAGATGATGTCATGTCATTTGCGTATAGATGGTGTAACATGGAAGGTATCATGTTGAGTGAAGTAAATCAGAAAGAGAGAGACAAACATAGAAAGATTGCAGTCATTTGTGGAATATAAGGTAACAGAATGGGAGACTAACACCCAAGAACAGTAGAAATAAGTGGCAGGAGGATTACTCCACACCCTAAAAGCTGGCCTCCCATGCTGCGGGGAAAGCAGCTCAGATAGAGAAGGGACCACTAAGTAAAGGGTGCTAGGAAGACCCGCTCGGGATGGGAGATGCAGGCTGAAAGTGGACTATGGACCGAACATGACAACTACTTAGTACCTATATTGCAAACTACAACACCCAAAAGGAGAGAGATAGCAAAAGGGAATGCCCTGCCACCGAGGTGGTGTGAGGTGGGGTGGGGATGGGATGGGGTTGGTGGGAAGGATACTGGGATCATTGGTGGTGGGGAATGGGCACTTGTGGAGGGATGGGTACTTGATCATTGTGTAACTGGAACACAAGCATCAAAGTTTGTACCTCGTGGTGTTTCACTAATAAGAAAAATATAAAAAAAATGAAATATATAAAAACATGTAATAATACGTAAGAGCAGTGCCAGGAATTAAGTTTGACTTAGAAAAAAATTTATACAAAGATGTATGTTACTTCATGACTACATAAATATTTTTGTGTCAAGTGATAACTTTTATTTCAACATTCACTTTTTAGTTATTTAATTATATTCTTTGTTACTGTCCAGGTATCATGTTATCAATAGTGTTAATCCAGATGTTTTGGGTTCAAAATTTATTACACCTTCTCCATCACTAGCCTGACAAAGGTCCTCCACTATTATTCTGATGCTACTTCTAGTTCTCCACTTTCTTCTCTCTCTCCCAATTCTGCTGTGAAGATGGTAAATTTACTTTTGCTGTCAATGTCCAAGGGTTTCTCTTTCATTGAAAACTGAACTTGTTTTCAAAGAAACTTCCCTGTTTCATTTTTTATATGCTGAATATGGGTAAGATCATCTGCATTTATCCTCCCTCTCACTAATTTTCTCCACATGGTATCACCAAGTTATTTCAAAGGAAAATGTTATTTTTATAACTAGTTCAAATTGTTTATACATAGCACAATTCTTTATCCATTCATCTGTCCTTAGGTCTGGGCTATTTCCAAATCTTGGCTATTGTAAATAGTGTTGCAATGAACATAGGTGTGTATATATCTTTTAGAATTATTGGTGTTTTTTTTTAGCCTTGAGGTTGTATCATGGAATTGGAATCACTAGGCATAAAAGGAGTTCTATTTTTAATTTTCAAAAGAAGCATACAGGTTTTTACAGAGGTTAAACCACCTCACATTCCCAGTCATTGATGTGAGTTTCTTTATTCATCTTCCATTCCTACCATCTGAGACTGTTTCCAGTCTTCATGATAGAAGTAATTCTCTCCACTCTAATAGGGTATCTCAGTATTTCAATTTTCACTTCCCTGAAATAAGTGATGAAAAATAATTTTGGTATAGTCATTGGTCATTTATAGTCTTTCTGTGAGGTAGTGTCCAGTCAACTCTTCTCCCCACTCTTTGATGTGTTATTATTTTTTTGTGAAGTTTTGAGGTTGTGTATAAATTTTGGACATTGCCCTTTATCAAATGTACAACATTTTCTCCAGCAACAGTGGGAAGTCTTTTGATATTTCCTATTATTTTTTCAGTGCATAAATTTAGTCTCTTGTCACATTTGTGTATATTTTATTTTGTTGTTAACGGAACCAATTTTTGAAAACTACTCTGTGCTCTTATCATAAAGAGTTGTGTCTTGTTATGCATTTTTAAATGATTCTAATATTAGGTTTTTGATCATCTTTCTATTGCTAATTTGGTATGATAAGAGCTAGCAATCACACTTTTTTCTTTTTATTCCAGGATAGCTATCCAATTTTCTCAGCACCATTTTTTAAAATCGTTAATAAAAAATAATTAACCCACAGTGAGAAACTCAATTACAAAGATGTTCATGATTGGGTTTCAGTCATATAATGTTCCAACACCTATCCCTTCACCAGTGTACATTCCCTACCACCAATGCCCCAGTTTTCCTCCCACGCCATCCCACCTGCCTCTATGTCAAGCACTTTTCTTCTCTCTCTCTCCATCTCTCTCTCTTTCTGTTTCTCTATCTTTCTCTCTCTATCTCTGTCCCTGTCTCTGTCTCTCTGCCTCTGTCTCTCTCTTGCTGTCTCTCCTTGCATTGGGCATTATTGTTCATGGTTTGCAATACAAATACTACAAAGTTATCAGATATGTCCCTTTCCACATATAATAATTTCAATACTCATTTCTCATCAGAGTAACCATTTCTAACTATTCTGCCATAGTGGTCCCTTCTCTTAACTGTCTTTTTTCATACACATTTGTAGCAAGCTTCCAACCATTGGCCATCCTCCTGGCCCCAGTTTTCCATGGCCTTGAACATTAGTCTCATAATAAATTTTTCATATCCCACAAATGAGTGAAGTCATTCTACATCTGTCATTCTTCTTCTGAAACATTCCATTCAGAATTATGCCCTCCATGTCCACCCATTTATAAGCAACTTTTATTACTTCCTTTTTCCTAACAGCTGAGTAGTATTCCGTTGTGTAGATATATCATAATTTCTTTAATCAGTTGCCTGTTATTAGGCACTGGGGTTGTTTCCAGATTCTGACTGTTCTGAATAGTGCTACAATGAACAGAGAAGTGCAGATGCCATTTCTGCTGTGTGTTTTTGTTCCCCCAGGGTACATTCCCAGAATTGACATCGCTGGATTTTATGGAAGTGAAATTTCTAGCTTTTATTTATTTCTTAATAAATAAATAGACCCAGAGACTATAAAACCGAGCTCCTGGAAGAGAACAGCGCAGAGTCTCCTGCCCCCACACCTGGCTGTCCGTGCCAGGGTCCCTTGGAGGTGGGGGCGGGTTGAGTTTCCCTCCCCGCCCCGACCAGGGCTCCGGCAGCCGAAGACATCCAGAACCAGCCACCACCATGCTGAGACCACTCTCCACATGCATGAATGTACCAGCAGAGGAATAAAGGCATGCGGGTCCCGGGGCTGAGATCTCCAAGCCTGCTCAGATCGGGGTTGAGCATCGTCCACCCAGATCCTCCATATTCCAGTAGACAGGGGTCACACCCACCAACTGGCCCCCTGGTTCCTTGTAATCCAATCAACGGCCAAGACCCAGAGACTATAAAACCCAGCTCCTGGAAGAGAACAGAGCAGAGTCTCCTGCCCCTGCACCTGGCTGTCCTTGCCGGGGCCGCGCAGCATCTTATTATCTCATTCTTACTTTGGACAAACTGTCAGGCTACTGAATGTAACCTGCCCACATGGCAGAGTCTGGCAAACTTACCGTGGCATAACCAATATGCCAAATACCAGTAATAATGATGAGTCTTATTATCCTAATCCTGAATGAGCTTTGATATGGCACTTTTTTAAAAAATCACAGGGCTAGGACGAAGGAGACGTTATTGGTGCCTGCTCGAGGCAATCGACGAACAAAAGGATGGTAGTGATTGTGATTTATTTATTTATATTAGTGAAACACCATGAGGTACAGTTGTAGACTTACACATTTTAGTGCTTGGGTTTCAGTTATAAAATGACCAAGTGTCCATCACTTCAAAGTGCCCGTTCTCCACCACCACTAATCCCAGTATTTCTCCCACCCCCATACCCCCAAACCCACCCTGCCTCTGTGGCAGGGCCTTCTCTTTTGTTCTCTATCCCCTTTTGGGTGCTGTGGTTTGCAAAAGTGGAATTGAGTGATAATCATGTTCAATCTATAGTCTACTTTCAGCATGCATCTCCCATCCTGGGAGGATCCTCCCAACACCCTTTATTTGCTGCCCCCTTCTCTATGTGAGTTGCCTTTCCTCTAGCATGTGCGGCTGGACTTCAAGCTATGGAGAAAACCTCCAGGTACTTATCTTGGCTATTCTTGGGTGTTCGTCTCTTATTTTGTTACTTTATGTTCCCCAGATGAATGCAATCTTTCTATGTCTATCCCTCTCTTTCTGACTCATTTCACTGAGCATGATACTTTCCAGGTAGTACCATGTCTATGTAAATTTCATGACTTCATCGATAGCACAGCGGTAGGGTGTTCGCCTTACAAGCGGTCAACATGGCCGACCCGAGTTCGATTCCTCCGCCCCTCTTGGAGAGCCCGGCAAGCTACCGAGAGTATTCGATATGCCAAACACAGTAACAACAAAGTCTCCAATGGAGACGTTACTGGGCCCGCTCAAGCAAATCGACGATCAACGGGAGGGCCTTTACCTTTACCTTTACCATCTTTTCTAACAGCTACATCATACTCCATTGTGTAGATGTACCAAAGGTTCTTTAACCAGTCATCTGTTCTAGGGCACTCAGGTTTTTTTCCAGATTCTGGCTATTGTAAACAGTGCTGCTATGAACAAACAAGTGCAGATGTCACTTCGACTATACTTTTTTGCCTCTCTGGGATATATTCCCAGTATTGCTGGGTCTAATGGGAGCTCAATTTTCTGATTTTTTGAGAATCGTCCATACTGTCGTCCAAAAGGGTTGAGCCATTCTGCATTACCACTAGCAATGAAGGAGGGTCCCTTTCTCAACACATCCGCGCCAACAAAAGTTGCTTTTGGTCTTTTGGATGTGGGCCAGTCTCTGTGGTGTGAAATAATATCTCATTGTGGTTTTGATCTGCATCACCCTGATGATTAATGATATAGAGCATTTTCTCATGTGCCTTTTAGCCATTTGGATTTATTCTTTGAGAAAGTTTCTGTTCATTTCATTGTCCTATTTTTTTATGGGATTGTATGTTTTCTTATTGTGGAGTTCAACCAGTACTTTGTATATCCTTGATATTAACCCCTTGTCGGGTGGGTATTGGGGCAAATATCCTTTCCCCATTCTGTAGACTGTCTTTGTATTTTGGTCACTGTTTCTTTGGAGGTGAGAAGCTTCTTAGTTTAAGATAGTACCATTTTTCTATCTCTTTTTTTTTCACTTGCTTGGCCAGTGTTGTGACATCTTCGAAGATACTATTAGCTTCAATACCGTGGAGGGTTTTGCCAATTTTGTCTTCAATGTACCTTATGGTTTCCAATCTGATTTTGAGGTATTTTATTCATTTTGATCTTACTTTTGTACATGGTGTTAGGCAGAGATCTGAGCCTATTTTTTGCATGTAGCCATCTAATTTTGCTAGCACAATTTGTTAAAGAGGATTTCCTTTCTCCACTTCACATTTCTTGCTACCTTATCAAAGATTAGATGATCATATGTTTGGGGGGAGATGCCAGTATGTTCAACCCTGATGGGCCCACATAAATAACTTGACTTCACAGCTCAAGGTCTTAAAAACGATCAACAAAAGGAGCCCAAATCAGGCAGAAGGAAAGAGATCATTAAACTTAGAGCAAAAATTAATGACATGGAAACCAAACCAAACAATCCAAAAGATCAATAAAACCAACAGCTGGTTCTCGAAAAAATAAATAAGATAGATAAACCACTAGCAACATTCACAAAGAAAGAGAGTGTACCAAAACAGAAGTGAGAAGGGGAATATTGCAACAGAAACCAAAGAAATTCAAAAGATCATCAGAGACTACTTTGAAAGTTTGTATGCCATGAAACAAGAGAATCTAAATTCCTGGATTCCTATAATCTCCCAATGCCAAATCAAGAATATCTAGAGTACCTGAATAGACCTATTAATTCAAGGCAATTGAAACTGTAATCAAAAGTCTTCCCAAAAACAAAAGCCCAAGTCCAGGTGGATTCACTAGTGAATTTTTCCACACATTTAAAGATTTACTGCCAGTTCTTCTCAAACTTTTTCAGGAAATTGAAGAAACAGAAACTCTCCTAAACAGTTTCTATGAAGCCCATATCTCTCTAATATCAAAAGGAAACAAAGACACCACAAGAAAAGAAAACAACAGGCCGATATCCCTGATGAACATGGATGCAAAGATTCTCAACAAAATACCAGCAAATAGAATTCAACAACTCATTAAAAAGATCATACACCCCGACCAAGTGAGATTCATCCCAGGGATGCAAGGATGGTTTGACATTTGGAAATCAATCAACATGATCCATCATATCAACAAAACAAAAGATAAAAACCATATGATCATATCAATAGATGCAGAGAAAGCATTTGACAAGATCCAGGACCCGTTTATGATGAAAACTCTTGCCAAAATGGGTATAGAGGGGACTTTCCTCAAGATAGTTAAAACCATATGCCACAAGCCTACAGCGAGGAACATCCTCAATAGAAAAAAAAACTGAGAGCCTTCCCCCTAAGATCAGGGACGAGACAAGGATGTCCACTCTCTCCACTGCTGTTCAATATAATACTGGAAGTACTTGCAATAGCGATTAGGTGAGAAAAAGATATTAAGAGCATCCAAGTAATAAAGGAAGAAATCAATCTCTCTCTACTCGCAGATGATATGATACTATACTTAGAGAACCCTATAAACTCTACCAAGAAGCTCCTAGAAACGATAGACTTGTATAGTCAAGTTGCATGCTATAAAATCAATACCCAAAAATCCATGGCTTTCCTATACACAAATAGTGAGAGAGAAGAAAGTGACATGAAAAAAACAATCCCGTTCACAATTGTGCTACAGAAAATCAACTACCTAGGAATTAGCTTAACTAAGGAAGTAAAGGACCTGTACAAAGAAAACTACAAAATGCTACTTCGGGAAATAAAAGAGGACACGAGGAAATGGAAAGATATCCCCTGCTCGTGGATTGGGAGAATTAACATTTTCAAAATGACAATACTTCCTACAGCATTGTACAAATTCAATGTGATACCTATAATGAACCCATGACATTTTTAAAAGAAATGGAGCAATCACTCCTGAAATTCATATAAAACAATAAGCCCCCACGAATAGCTAAAGCAATTCTTGAGGAAAAGTAAATGGGAGGAATCAATCTCCCTGACTTCAAACTTTACTACAAAGCAGTAATAATTAAAACAGTATGGCACTAAAATTTCTAGCTTTTTTGAGGAATGCCACATTGTTTTCCAAAAAGGCTGGATCAGTTAGCATTCCTAACAACAATGAATAGATTAACTTTCTTACTGCATCCAAGCCAGCATTGATTGTTTTTGTTCTTTTTGCTGTGTACCAGTCTCTGTGGTATGGGATGATATCTCTTTGTTTTGACTTGCATCTCCCTGATGTTTATTCAAGCTCCATATTTTGACGAGCCATTTATTTGCACCACTTCATGCATGGAGCATCTTTGTCATGGAATAACTGTATGTAATTCTGAAGGTTTCTCTTTGGCTCTCAGGTCTCTAACATTGATTTGAAAATCTGCTTGTATTTATCAATCACAGTATTGTGTTTATTACAGTTATAATATATAGCTTAGTGTAGCTTAACACCAGGGAATATTATGACACTTAATATGGTTTTTTGTCAAAATGCATTATAGTGGCCATTTTGCCACACTCAGCCGTGAATAACCCTGGCAGGCATCACAACAATGGAGAATTCTCTGGGCCCCAAACCGAGTCAATATTATCAGGGTGCCCCAGATGGAGCAGGTGCAGTCTCCCTGCCTTCTCCAGATGGAATCCCAGTGACTGTGAGCTTCGACAAGCATGGCTCCAGTATCTGGGTTCCAGGACTATTTATCAAAACCACACAGCCATGTAAAACCTTTCCCAATATACAAAGTGAGCAATGGAAAATCGATGATCTAGAGTCTGCCCCTAGAAGGCAGGCTCGAGTGGTGGTGGGATTATCTAAGCAAAATATAATGCCCAAAACTATAGAGAGAGAATCAGAACAATTGTGTGTCATAGAGACAGGGTAAGAACTGAAAAGGAAATGGAGGAAATAATGGGGATGTTGGTGTTGGAAAGCTTGCACTGGTGGAGGGATGATTGATTCATTATTGTATAGCTGAATATCAAACATGGAAGCTTTATAACTGTATCTCACGGTGGCTCATGTTTCTGGACTGGTAATTTAGCTAGGACCCCTTGCCACCCAGGGTGGGGGGAAGGGCATCGTCCTTTCTGCCTTCTTCCCCTCTGTGGCATGTTGAACGCCAACTCTCAGAGCCTATTGGACTGAGAGGTTCTCGGCTGCATTGATTAGACATGTGGGGCCTTGTGGGATGGGGGCTGGAACTGGCTCTTCTCCCCGCCCAGACGAGGTCTTGAGTTGCCACCCAAGAATGGCTCCTCTGGCTCCTGAATGGTCATGATCCCAGAGCCACTCAAACCAATCTCAGAAACCAGTGTCTTCTGGCAGAAATTCCTCCAGATTTAAACACTAAAATATCAGAAATCCAAAATTGTGCAGCAGCCGTGAGACATCATATGCTCTTCATTATCAGCAATAGAAAACAAATTATCTAGTGATACCTTCTTGCCATGTCTGAATGTTGGGGGAAATTTCCAAATAATAATAATTTCCAATAATAATTCATCGAAAAATTGAATGTAATAAAAGTAAAGAGAGTAAAGTGGAAATCATCTGCTACACTGGTGGGGAGGGGGGGTTGGGATGGGAAGTATATCGGGGTTTAGGTGGTGGAAAATGTGCAATGGTGAAGGGATGGGTGTTTGATCATTGTATGACCGAGACTTAAACCTGAAAGCTTTGTAACTGTTCTCACAGTGATTCAGTTAAAATTTTTTTTAAAATGCATTACAGTAAATTACAAGTTTTATTAGTATTTTCTATGTACATAAAACTTTTATTTGGGTTTCCATTTAATCTATATAATGCTTTAGCTAAGATAATCATTTTAGCAATATTACTTATTTTAATCCAAAAGCATAAAATATATATTTTAATTTCTTGTGTCCTCATATTTTCTAATACTGACATAGCTTTTGATTTATGAATCTTTCACATCATTACCGATTCTTTGGTACTTGATGTTTTTATACATGTTTACAATGTTTTTAAAATTATTTTTTGTCCGGTTCTTTGATTGCATACAGAAGTTGCAGCAGATTCATGTGTTTTGATTTTTGTAGACTGTTATTTTAGTCTTTTTCCCTAAAAATCCTTTTAGTTGAACCATTAATGTTTTCTATGCTTATTATTGTATCATCTACAATTAGCTATTTGTCTAACATTTTTCAGTTTGAATCCTATTAAATTAATTTTATCGCCTAATTGTTTTTCCCAGGGATTCCAATTCTATGTTAAGTACTCGTGAAGAAAGTGAATACCCTTATCTTGTGCCTGCTCTTAGAGACTCGTATCTTCAGTTTTTAGTAATCCTTTAATTCTTTTATTTCCTCTTTGTCCATACATGTGTGTGTATATGTGTGCAAGGCAAATATATATATGTATACATATATACATATATACATACATATATGTATATGTACATATATGTAGCACATATATACATATATGTATATATATGTGAATGTTGTTGTTCATCCTGCTGTTCATCAATTCTCTCGAGCGGGCATCAGTAACATCTTCATTGTGAGACTTGTTGCTACTGTTTTTGGCATATCAAATATGTCACGGGTAGCTTGCTAGACTGCAGTGAAGGCGGGATACTCTAGTTAGCTTGCCAGGCTCTCCTAGAGGAATGGAGGAATCGAACCCACATTGGCCGTGTGCAAGGCAAATATCACGGTCATGGTCACGGTCCTCCTGTTGTTGATTGATTTGCTCAAGCGGGCCCAGTAACGTCTCCATCGTGAGACATGTTGTTACTGTGTCTGGCATATCGAGTACGTCATGGGGAGCTTGCCAGGCCCTGCCGTGCAGGCGAGATACTCTTGGTAGCTTGCCGGGCTCTCCGAGAGGGGCGGAGGAATCGAACTCGGGTCAGCCGTGTTTGCGGCTTGTAAGGCAAACGCCCTACAGCTGTGCTATCGCTCCAGCCCAACGCAAATATATATATATATATATATATATATATATATATGTATACACACATATATTAGTTTCCAGGGTTTTTCTTGTTTGTTTTGCTTTAGGCCACACCCAGCAGTGCTGAGCACTGACTTCTAGTTCTCTTGAATGTGATCACGGGACCCTATGAGATCTTGGTGATCTAACTTGGGTTGGGAGCTTACAAAGAAAATACCTTATTCTCTGAAAGTGCTTCAGTCCCTAATTTTCAGTTATTTAAGCTTTTTCTCGTTTTCTTCTTGTGATCAATTTTTTTTCTTCAAAAAACTATGATAAGGAAAGATATTTGATGAGATGTTTATTTTCATGGTTTTTACAGATGTTATTTTTGTGTCCCACCATGTGATCTATCCTAGAAAATGTTTCATTTTTATTTATTTATTTATTTAATTTGCTCTGGAGTAGAATGACTGTTAAGCTTCAGGGAGTTGCAGAGCCTATATATGCCTGTTAATCCCAAATAATCCAATTAATCATTACTACATAAACAAACTTCTACATTGCTTAGAAATCTTCCTTGGACAGTTAAATAGCTATGATGCATTTAAAGATTTTTCTAGACTTTTGTCCCCATCCATTGAGGCAACTGTTACTGTGCTTTCTTGTTATGCCTTCCTGGTGCTATGTAAAGTGAAAAACAATAATTCAAGGATTAACAGAACTCGAAAAAGACTATATGCTCGTATTTGCAAAATTGAGCTGGTCTCTGTGGCTCATAGCTTGCTTATGCCTCAATTTCTGCTGATTTGGGGTTCCCTGTGCACTAAATACCACAATAGCACCAAGGTCTACCTAGCACCAAGGTCTATATAGCCTGGACCTCATTAGGCTTCAAAGTTGCTGATATCTGGCAACAGATATCAGAAGTCAAAGCACAACTCAGAAACTGGGGGTTGAGATCACCTGTACCCAATTCAAGGATCTAATCTTCATAGTTACTTACAGATGTTGACTTTCCTGTAAAAATTTCAGATGCAAAGGCAAAACTCCACACTTTTTTTTTCAGTGCTCCCAATTTTATTTTTATTTAATGCTAAAAGTTAAAGAAAAAATAGGTACTATAAATCTGACAAGTGACAAAATGCAAGTGATATTTGCATAGAGTGATTTTAAAATCTAATAATGTTGGCTAGAGCGATAGCACAGCAGTAGGGCGTTTGCCTTGCACACAGCCAACATGGCGGACCCGAGTTCGATTCCTCCGCCCCTCTCGGAGATCCCGGAAGTTACCAAGAGTATTTTGCCCGCACGGCAGAGCCTGGCAAACTCCCCGTGACGTATTCGATATGCCAAAGAACAGTAACAACAAAGTCTCCAATGGAGACGTTACTGGGCCCGCTCGAGCAAATCAACAAACAACGGAGGGAAAAAAAATAATGTTGATATGAGATTACATTCACTGCAGTAGATATGAGTTTCATCATATATATAGAAAAAATATCACTTTCAACTTAAAAAAAGTAAAGGTTAAAAGGTGGCACATTTTTTAAATACTTGGTGGCAAAGGAAGGTGTGCAGTAAGTTATAAACCATGTGTATGTTCTCGAAACTTTTAATGTGAGGCCACATAAAACAGTATATCTGTTAAATTCTATAAATTGTTAAAGCAAAAAAGGGAAAACTTTAACACCCCATCCCCTAATATTTTGAATATTAAAAGCATAGAGGAAATATTAGGTTTTGAAAAGTAGCTGACACTTTTATCCAGCTGTGCAGAATCTCTGCAATGTCATTAGGTACAACAAAAAGATCAAACCGATGTCCCAATGTTTATAGCAAGCCAATGTGTGAATCTGTTGGGTAGTTCTGTTGCACAAAGCTATAGCAGGTCTTTGTTTCTGTCAGGTGGGCTAATTCACCAATGCTCCTATATGGCTGAATGTACATTCAGGCAGATCTGAAGATGTCTGGGGACACACAGTTCCTGCTGTTATGGGACAGGTGTGCTGAGTTTGATCAGGTCTTCTGAGCTTCCTAATGTACTCTCATCCCAAGGGGTCTTTCACACAAGTTTTGAATGATGTGGGCAGCAGTGAACAGAGAATTCAGGCTTGCACAAGGCAAAGATTTGTTTGCTCTTGGTGGTGGGGGGAGGATAGATTTCACATCAGAAATGCCCAGAGGTTTCTGTGCATCTATACGGAGAGTCTAATTGGTGGATAGGGAGTACCTTATCATCTAAGCTTGGCAGACAGAGCCTGCAAACATCTGCTCTGTCTTACAACATCTGTCCTCCATGTTCCACAGAATTGATCACAAGCACTTTGCTCACAGGCAGTAATTCCAGAGACCTTCTCTGCTTCTGGGGTGAGCATGGAAGGTTTAGGATGGGGACAGGGATAGGCAGTGATAATCTGCCAGGCCTTGTTCTGAGGTACAATCATGGGGCATGGACTGTGTCTGATCATTGGCCTCAACTCTAGTCTGTAGCAAAAACTCACCATCTGTTGTTGAATCCTGATGTTGACGAGTTAATCTTGCTGCTGTTTTATTGCTTTTCTCCCTCCACTCCTTTATTTGGTTTTAGTTTTGGGGCCACACTGGCTCTGTTCCCAGTAATCATTTCTGGTGGAACTCAGGGGAAAATAGGGGACATTGAGGACAAACCTGGACTGGCAGTGTGAAGGCAAGCACCCTACCCGCTGTTCCATTTCTCTTACTCTCCCACAGCTTATCTGCAGACTTGAATTGATTAAAATTTTCTTTAGTAGAAATATACATGTATATTTACATATAGATAATTTTTTCTTTTTTATGTACTATACCAATAGTGGAAAAGCTTTTTTTTCTCAACAGTAATAACACAAGAATTAAAATCATTCTAACATAACAAGTATTAGAATGGGGCATTCAAAATATATTCCTGGACATCAGCCTGAATTGTCTTGAATATGTATTCATAGGAAGTATAAAGTAGGGGTAGTAACATCTGACCATACAATGTACTTCAAATGTATTTCTTGATTCAGTAAATTATATGTTTTAAAAAGATTGCTTAAAAGAAAGATTTTTCACTGGGGCAATCATGGGAGAGAGTTGGGTTATGTTCCCACCCTATTAAAACCTCAGCAGCCACAATCATGCCCCAATAGCTGCAGTTGGATTGCCCAGTTAAATATTTTGGATTTTCTGAAATGCATGGGTGAATTCATGGCTGCACAAATTACTCAAATTCTACAATAGTAACATCCCAATATGAGCACACCAGATTGGAAGGAATAATGTAGAAGTCAATTAAACTCGACAAACCAAAGCGTTAACATAGCAGAATTACTTTGCAACAACAACTTAGTAAACCATCACACAAAGGACACAACACCCCCATAATGAGATACAATTTTCACAGATTTTCTTTTACTGATGTATTTTTTGATCATTACATTAGTCATTTAGTGGTACCAGAGAATATGAAATAAATTGCTGTGGGTCTGCTGTGCGGGCAGGTTTGACAGGTGGTTGGGAAATTGAGGGGGGTAAGGGGAAGATGACAGAGGTTGTAAGATTGAAGTTGAAGTATTCAATGCCTATAAAAATCATCATAAATAATTTTGTAAACCACAGTGTTTAAATAAACTGGAGAGGATGGGTGTCATCTCAGATAATTATGGGTTTCTTGTACTGTATGTGAAAAATTAATGATATTTTAGTGAAGAAATTAAGATAATTCATTGTTGTACTGAAGGAACTTTAACAAAAAAATGTAAGATGAGAGAAAATAGTGTCCTCTAAGTCATAAAAAAGTAAGTAAATAAGCTGTAGCCAGTCATTATATTCAGCACTATCATTGTACTGAATCATTGGGAGAAAAAAATACAAATAAAATTATTTCTTTCATATTTAACTGTATAAATTTCAAGGGTTGTTATAACAAGATATCCAGAGTTACAGTTGGTTTGTATTGTCTCACAGTTTAGGAGACTCAAATTTAAGATTATAATTCCATTAAAAGACTCCTAGGGAAAAATCTTTTCATATATCTTCTATTTTCTTACTGCTTTCTGACTAAAAATCTTCAGTGTTCTTTAACTTCTGCTGAGCTCTGCCTTCAGTGTTTGCCAGGTGTTCTTATCTCCCAGTATATTTGGCTCTGTACACATTTACCTACTTTGCAAGGATACTAACAATACTTGGGATCCACCCTCAAGAGCAATACCTCGTTTTAACTAATTCTGCTATTACTTTGTCTCCAGACAAAGTTACATACCGAAATATTAGGGAGTAAAACACATTTTATGTAGGAAACAATTGAAATCATACATTAATGACATTACTCAGACACAATTTTAAATCAAAGATCAATTTTGGTTCAAAATGTGGTATTAATTAGAATGACACGGTGCTAGGGCATTTGCCTTGCATGCAGCCGACATGGCTGACCCGAGTTCGATTCTTCCACCCCTCTCGGAGAGCCAGGCAAGCTACTGAGAGTATCTTGCCCACACGGGAGAGCCTGGCAAGCTACCCGTGATGTATTTGATATGCCAAACACAGTAACAACAAAGTCTCCAATGGAGACATTACTAGGCTCGCTCGAGCAAATCGATGAACAACGGGAGGACAGGACAGTGACAATTAGAATGATATGAAGGACTTTTAAAAGTATTGTTTCACTCACTCTCAGGAACTGCTGTCCAATTGTTCTGAAATGAGAAGTTGATGGCCCACATATTTTATAATTTTATGCAAATTATATCTCACGCACATTTTCTCTCATTGAGCAATTTAAATTGTTAGATACAAAGATGACATTCAAAATAGTCATGAGTTGATAGAAAATACATCTGACACAATAAATCAAGTGTAACATCACCAAGGGGCAAAAAGTACCCATTAACAATGAGGACTCACAGTGTTCAGAAACACTGGGAGTCATTTTGGTAGTTTAGGCTGAATAAGATGATACTGCATTGTTAAAGGTGTTTGTTTCACCTAGGATGAGGTATTTTTATTTTAGCCACTATACACTTACCAGCTATGGAAGTTAATGATGTATCATACAACTCTACATTATCCAGTTGGTAGTTTCAACTCTAAAATATACTACAAAACTCTAAAGAAATCATATTTTCAATGCGCTTTTAACATAACTCAAATAGCCAGAGACAACCAATTTAAAATAAAAAAGGAAGCTAATCAAAATAATAAATTTATTTGTAATAGGCAACCCTATTACAAAACCTTTTACAAAACATTACTATTTCTATTATATAACCCAGAGGATAAAAAGACTAAATACTAAATGGACTCAAATTTGTGACCATAGAATTTGTGAATATAGATCTATCTCCTCACAAAACTGATAATAAATTATGTAAATACCTTAGTTTAGCTTCCACTGTTATAACTCAGGTGAAAAATTCAGTTTTTGGTGGTGAATTTTTTAAATAAATAAAACAGGAGTGAGTAATCTTAGAAAAACTATTACCTGTGCTAAGCTTTTATCTTCGTTCATAAACTGCATTCTTCATTTTTGTTGTATCATATAGATAAAATAAGCAATCTTACAATAAAGTACATGTGAATCACTGACATTTGGCATAAATCCAAGAGATATTGAGGATCCAAATTTTGTTGAGGAAATTACTATTCCCTGACCATAAAATCTTGTCAGACTATTGAACATTAAAGTATAACAATTTTTCTTTAAAATATCTATTAAGCGTAAGGGGAGGTAAAATGATAGACCTCCCGCCAACCATGAAAAACGCAGATCTTCTTTGTCTACAAAATCCCTACTCAAGGGAATATAGTTCAGTATAATTTCCATTTTAAAATAGTTTGTAACAGAAGTGATCTGATATGAAATAACCTAGCTTAAAGAGCTGAAACTAGGTCTTTTGTCATATAAAATATATTATCTTACATCACTGTCACTGTCCTCCCGTTGTTCATCGATTTGCTCGAGCAGGCCCAGTAACATTGTGAGACTTGTTACTGCATTTGGCATATCGAATACATCACCGGTAGCTTGCCACACTTTGCCTTGCGGGTGAGATACTCTCAATAGTTTGCCCAGCTCTCCGAGAGGCGTGGAGGAATCAAACTAGGGTGTGCCGTAACAGCCGCGTGCAAGGCAAATGCCCTACCTGCTGTGCTCCAGCCCATTGTCTTAGATATAAAAATGAAATCAGTTCATTCTTTCTCACTCATTCTGTCCCCAAAGATAACATAGTGGGTCTTTATTCCATTGAATATAACACTCCTCTGATGTACAATTGTTCTATACAATAATTCTTGAAACATTCTGAATAATCCTTCAGTTGGCTATAGTTTCAGATTCAGCTATAACCAGCTCATTAACGTATGCTTTCTTTCTTATTCTGCCTAACTACTCCTTTTCGCTCTTTGCACTGAGATTTAAACACCCGGTAAAGTAGACATTTTTTAAAGTTTTGTGTTAGTGAGAGATTACAATGTCTGTTATTATCAAAGTGTTGACCAAAAAAAAAAAAAAAAACATAGAGCACCATGACAGCACTCATAGGAAAATAGGAGAAGATAATGTGAGTGGATAACCATCCTACAGAGGACTCAATATGCACACAGTCACTGAGAAAACATGCCTCAGCACCACTGATGCCCACCCAGTCCAGCACTAGTCATGGAATGAATTCCTACTCCCTGGTACAGCCCAATACACAGCAACCTACAGAGCATAGCCCTAGTGCCACGGATGCCTGCCCAATCCAATACAAACCAGAGCTCTAGGCCAACCCTGTATGAAGCTGTTGAGGGAGCATCATTCTAGGCCACCAAGTCTCCTGTGAGAGCAAGTCAAACCACACCCCTTTGAGACAAGTTCTGCAGAAGTGAGCAACAAGCCTCATCATCCAAACACTGAACACCAGGAACAATAGAAAAATGAAAAACACTGTATCAAGAGAGGGTAATAAAATCCCAGAAATGCCCCTAACAAAAATTAACCTTTTAAATATGCTTGAACAAGATTTTATAAAAAATTATCCTATTGATGCTGAATGATATGAAAAGGGTATTTGAACAAAGAATAAATAAACTTAAAGACAGCTTGACAGGGGACAAGAAAAGACCTCATACAAATGAAATAAAGGAGCTGAGGAAAGAAAACCAAGTCTCATGAGCAAAATGGATGAAGTTGAAAATCAAATCACTGACCTCAAAGATAGGTACACAGACACATCAATAAAGAAAAGTGAATAAGAAATAAAATAAGGTGTCAGGAAAATAAGATGAACAACAGGTTAGCATGTGTTAGCATTAAGCAGGAGTTTAATTCATGGCACCACATGATGTCCTGAGCATTTAGTAAAGCCCTAAGGCATCTGTATCCTGGCATCTGGACCACTACTGGATGGTCTTGGTAACACCAGTATTCCAGAGACTCAGCAGCATTGCATTCTTGAATCCTGGCACTCAACCACCTATGTGGTTGGTCAAGAATCTCTGGTGGAATCGCTGGATTTCCTGAACACTGCTTGGGTGAACAAAGGGGAAGAAAATGAGACAAAACAAAGAGAACATGAGAGATATTAACATTACTAGAAGGAACAAACTCAGAATCATAGGCATTCCAGAATAAAAGGAAAGAGGAAGACATAAGAACAGTTACTTTAAGAAATAACAGACAAGCTTCCGGCAGACGACTGGAGAAAAGCAGCCGTGAGCATCTGCCCTCCCCTCTTCACTCCTCACACGGCGCCCATCTCATCTCAAACCCAGGTTCCCGTAGAGGCGTGGCCTCTTCAGAAGTGGTCATGGCTTCAGAAGTGGGCATGGCCTATTTTCCAGCCAGTGGCCACTAATGCAACCGCAGGTTGTTTACCCATTCTAAGGAAACTAGTTCCCAAGGAATTTAGTCCCCAACCTACTAAGCAATATGAAGAAACAAAGAAAATCCCCACCACAAGTGGAGGACAACAAAAACAATCCAGAACATTCTGTCGATACAGCTCACCTAAGGGACCTCTCTGACATAGAATTCAGATATGAAGTCATGAAGATGTTCAATCAACTCAATGAAACAGTCAGACAGACAGCCAGTAACACCGCAGAAAAAATCGACAAATTACGCGAAGAAATGAGAGCAGAAATGTCACGATTAAAAGATTCCATAGATGAAATCAGAAACGAAGTTTCTTATCTTAAAAATAGAATGACCACAGCTGAAGAGAGAATCAGTGAGCTGGAAGATCAGCTGCACCAAGCCAACACGCAACAACAAAGAGTGGCAAGGGACCTGAAAATAGCTCTACAGAGAATCAGAGTCCTAGCAGATGATTCCAAGAGGAACAACATTAGAATCATGGGACTACCTGAAACTCAGGGAAACAATCCCAACGACAAAAACACCGTAAAACAAATCATTGCTGAAAAATTCCCAGAGCTCCACAATGCAGCCATTCAGGTTCAAGAAGCCCGAAGGGTGCCAGCTAAAAGAGACCCCAACAAAAACACTCCAAGACATATCATAGTTAGAATGATCGATGCTGCCGATAGAGATACAATACTGCAAGCAGCAAGGGCAAAGAAGGAAATCACATACAAAGGAGCACCCCTTAGATTCACAGCAGACCTATCAGAGGAAACCCTCCAAGCCCGAAGGCAGTGGCGAGATATAGTCAAAAAACTCACTGAAATGAATGTTTCACCAAGAATACTCTATCCGGCTAAACTCTCCCTCAAAATCGAAGGAACAGTACACTATTTTCTAGATAAACAGCAGCTCAGGAACTTCATAGACTCAAAACCAAACCTAAAGCTAGGGCTAAAGGGGCTACTATAAAACAAGACAAACCCTACAACCACAACACAGCCGCACAGAAGGATGACACAAAACCCCATAACCATACTCTCTCTCAATGTCAATGGTCTAAATTCACCATTTAAGAGACACAGACTGGCAAAATGGATACAGAGACAGAACCCAACATTCTGCTGCCTACAAGAAACTCATCTCAACAGCCAGAACAAATGCAGACTCAAAGTCAAAGGATGGAAAACAATCCTGCAAGCAAACAGCTCCTTCAAAAAAGCTGGGGTGGCCATACTAGTATCCGACAACATTAATTTCACGTTGAAAAAGATTAGAAGGGACAGTGAAGGCTATTTTCTCTTCATCAAGGGATACAGCAGGAAGAAATCACACTCTTAAATGTATACACACCTAATGAGGGAACAGCCAAATATTTAAAACAACTGCTAACAGATTTTAAGGAGGACATCGCTACCAACACAATAGTACTTGGAGACTTCAACATCGAGTTATCAACTCAGGATAGATCAACAATAACAAAACCCAGCAAGGAATTATTGGCTTTGAAAGAAGAAATAGAAGAGAAAGGGCTTATAGACCTATACAGGGCTTTACACTCCAAAAAGAAAGAATACACATTCTTCTCCAGTGCGCACGGAACATTTTCCAAAATAGACCATGTGCTAGGACACAAAACATACCTCAACAGAATCAGGAAGATAGAAATAGGATCAGCCATCTTTTCAGACCATGATGCACTGAAGATAGAAGTGAATCACACACTGACACGGAGAACCAAATCAAACACCTGGAAATTAAACAACTCGATGCTGAACAATGAGTGGGTCAGGAACGAAGTCAAGGACGAAATCAAAAGATACCTGGAAACAAATGAGAATGAAGACACAAACTACCAGAACTTATGGGATGCAGCGAAAGCTGTATTAAGGGGAAAATTTATAGCTCTGCAAGCATATCTTAGGACTGTAGAAACGATGCATATAAACAACTTGACCTCACAGCTCAATACCTTAGAAAAGGATCAACAGAAAGAGCCTAAATCAGGTAGAAGGAAAGAGATCATAAAATTTAGAGTAGAAATCAACGATATGGAAAACAAAGAAACAATCCGAAAGATCAATGAAACCAAGAGCTGGTTCTTCGAGAAAATAAATAAGATGGATAAACCACTAGCAACACTCACAAAGAAACAGAGAGAGAGCCTTAATAAATCGTATCAGAAATAAGAATGGGGCTATCACAACAGAAACTAAAGAAATTCAAGAGATCATCAGAGACTACTTTGAAAGTCTGTATGCCATGAAACAAGAGAAACTAGAAGAAATGGATAAATTCCTGGATTCCTATCATCTCCCAAAGCTGAATCAAGAAGATATAGAGTACCTGAATAGACCTATTCACATCAAGGAAATTGAAACTGTAATCAAAAGTCTTCCCAAAAACAAAAGCCCAGGTCCAGATGGATTTACTAGCGAATTTTTCCAAACATTTAAAGAGGACCTATTGCCAATTCTTCTCAAGCTTTTCCAGGAAATTGAAAAAAACGGAAACTCTCCCAAAGAGTTTCTATGAAGCCCATATCTCTCTAATACCAAAAGGAAACAAAGACACCACAAGAAAAGAAAACTAGAGGCCAATATCCCTGATGAACACGGATGCGAAGATTCTCAACAAAATACAGGCCAATAGAATTCAACAACTCATCAAAAAGATCATACATCATGACCAAGTGGGATACATCCCAGGGATGCAAGGATGGTTTAACATTCGGAAATCAATCAACATAATCCATCATATCAACAAAAGAAAAGATAAAAATCATATGATCATATCAATAGATGCAGAGAAAGCATTTGACAAGATCCAGCAACCATTCATGATGAAAACCTTTGCCAAAATGGGGATAGAGGGGACTTTCCTCAATATAGTTAAAGCCATCTACCACAAACCTACAGCAAACATCATCCTCAATGCGGAAAAACTGAGAGCCTTCCCCCTAAGGTCAGGGACGAGACAAGGATGCCCAATATCTCCACTGCTGTTCAATATAGTACTGGAAGTACTTGCAATAGCAATTAGGCAAGAAAAAGATATTAAGGGCATCCAGGTAGGAAAGGAAGAAATCAAGCTCTCACTATTCGCAGATGATATGATATTATACTTAGAGAACCCTAAAACCTCTACCAAGAAACTCCTAGAAACAATAGGCTTGGATAGTAAATTTGCAGGCTGTAAAATCAATACCCAAAAGTCCATGGCTTTCCTATATGCAAATAGTGAAAGAGAAGAAAGTGACATGAAGAAAACAATTCCATTGACAATTGTAACCCAGAAAATCATGTACCTTTGGAATCACCTTAACTAAGGAAGTAAAGGATCTGTACAAAGAAACTACAAAACGCTACTTCAGGAAATAAAAGAGGACACGAGGAAATGGAAAAATATCCCCTGTTCATGGATGGGGAGAATCAACATTGTCAAAATGGCAATACTTCCCAAGGCACTGTACAAATTCAATGTGATCCCTATAAGGATACCCATGACATTCTTCAAAGAAATGGAGCAAACACTCCTGAAATTTATATGGAACATAAGCCCCCACGAATAGCTAAAGCAATTCTTGGGAAAAAGAAAATGGAAGGAATCAATCTACCTAACTTCAAGCTCTACTACAAAGCAGTAATAATCAAAACAGCATGGTACTGGAACAAAGGCAGAGCTGCAGACCAATGGAACAGAGTTGAACATACTGACATCTCCTCACAAACATATAATCATCTAATCTTCGATAAGGGGGCAAGAAAAGTGAAATGGAGCAGGGAAAGCCTCTTTAAAAACTGTGCTGGCAAAACTGGACGGCTACATGCAAAAAAGTGGGCTCAGATCTCTGCCTAACGCCATGCACCAAAGTAAGATCGAAATGGATTTATGACCTCAACATCAGACCGGAATCCATAATGTTTATTTAAGACAAAGTTGGCAAAACTCTCCATGATATTGAAGTTAATGGTATCTTCAAAGATTTCACGCCACTGGCCGAGCAAGTGAAAACAGAGATAGACAAATGGGACTATCTTAAACTAAGAAGCTTCTGCACCTCAAAAGAAAAAGTGACCAAAATACAAAGACAGCCTACAGAATGGGAAAGAATATTCACCAAATACACATCCGACAAGGGGTTGATATCAAGGATATACAAGTTACTGGTTAAACAACACAAGAAGAAATCACCCAACCCCATCAAAAAATGGGGCAAGGAAATGAACAGAAACTTTCGCAAAGAAGAAATCCGAATGGCAAAAAGGCACATGAGAAAATGCTCTACATCACTAATCATCAGAGATATGCAGATCAAAACAACAATGAGATATCATTTCACACCACAGAGACTGGCCCACATCTACAAGAACAAAAGCAACAGGTGCTGGCGTGGATGTGGCGATAAAGGGACCCTCCATCACTGCTGGTGGGAATGCTGACTGGTCCAACCCTTTTGGAAAACAGTATGGACGATTCTCAAAAAATTAGAATTTAATCTCCCATTTGACCCAGCTATTGCACTCCTGGGAATATATCCCAGATAGGCAAAAAGGTATAGTCGAAGTGACATCTGCAATTCTTTGTTCATTGCAGCACTCTTTACAATAGCCAGAATCTGGAAAAAACCTGAGTGCCCGAGAACAGATTACTGGTTAAAGAAACTTTGTTACATTTACACAATGGAGTACTATGTAACTGTTAGAAAAGATGAAGTTATGAAATTTACATACAAGTGGTACTACATGGAAAGTATCATGTTAAGTGAAATGAGTCAGAAAGAGCAGGCTAGACACAGAAAGATTGCATTCATCTGGGGAACATAAAGCAACAAAACGGGAGACTAACACCCAGGAATGGCTGAAATTAGTACCAGGAATTTTGCTCCATGACTTGAAGGCCAGCCACATGTGCTAGGTGAAAAGGAAACTCAGATAGAGAAGAGAGCACCAAATAAAGGGTGTTGTGAAGACCCTCCCAGGGTGGGAGAAACATGCTAAAAGTAGTCTATAGACCAAACATGATTGTCACTCAATGCCTCTCTTGCAAAACACAGTACCCAAAAGAAGAGAGAGAGAACAAGAGGGAATGCCCTGCCACAGCGGCAGGGTGGGACGGGGGGGATGGGAGGTGGGAGGGATGCTAGGACCCATGGTGGGGGAGGATGGGCACTGGTGGAGGGATGGGTACTTTATCATTGTATAACTGAAACCCAAGCACAAAAATTTATAAGTCTAAAAAAAAAAAAGAAAATGTAAAAAAAATAAATAAATAAAAATTTTGGAGTGATAGCACAGTGGGTAGGGCGTTTGCCTTGCATGTGGCCAAACCAGGTTCGATTCCTCTGTCCCTCTCAGAGAGACCAGCAAGCTACCAAGTGTATCTCGCCCGTATGGCAGAGCCTGGCAAGCTCCCCATGGCGTATTACATATGCCAAAAACAGTAACAACAAGTCTCACAATGGAAATGTTAATGGTGTCTGTTGCAGCAAATCGATGAACAATGGGAGGACAGTGCTACAGTGCTACATGATTAAAATTTTAAAAATATGCAACAAACTTGAATCTTCTCCAAAAACACAGTTTCTGAAATTTTTGGATATTTCTGTTCATTCTGAAATGAGAAACATTATTTTCATCATTAAGCAATCATAAAAATCCCCTTTCTATGGAGAAAACTAACTATGCATATGTGAATGTATTTGTTCTATTTGCTATCTATAAATAACGCAGAGAATGCTTACTCCACATAATTGGGAATGAAAAGATATTTGTTGAATAGTCTTGATATTATCTCAAGAAGAAACAGTTTTCCCACTTACAATCAGTAAATAATATAACGGTGGGGGGGAATATAAACCATAAAAAAATTGTCATTAAATAAAGAGGAGACCGAAGAAAAGGAAAAGATGTGGGGAATGGGATTTTGCGGTTAGAGTAAGGGCTAAATCCTATATTCCACAGTTGAAGGCAGAAAACTCGAGCGTGCTTTCTAGGGCCAGACAAAGGTCACGGCGGGAAGGTGCTGCCTGTTACATGGACATGGGTCTGAGCTCTGGCACAGTCTATGGGCTAAGCACCACCAGGAGTGACCGCTGAGCAGAGTAAACCTGGAGCACCCCTGGGTATGGCCTCAAAACCAAAACAATTTTAAGAAGAAGAAAAAGAACCATGCGGGGCCAGAGCAATAGGACACCGGGCAGCGCATCTGCCTTGAATGCGGACAACCTGGGTTTGATACCCCCCGGCATCCCGTATGGTCCCTCAGCACCACCAGGAGTAATTCCTGAGCGCAGAACCAGGAGGAGCCCCTAAGCATTACCGAGTATGCCCCCCGCCCCCCAAAAAAGGAGGGGGAGAGATTAAAAGAAAAAGAACCAGGGCTGGAGCGGTAGTACAGTGGGGAGGGCGTTTGCCCTGCACGTGGCCGACCCAGGTTTGATTCCCAGCATCCCATATGGTCCCCTGAGCACTGCCAGGAGTAATTCCTGAGTGCAGAGCCAGGAGGAACCCCTGAGCATTGCCGGGAGTGATCCAAAAAGTCAAAACAGAAAAAAAAAGAACCATACACTTCCTACCATATTTCAGAGAATAATGAACAAAAGAAAAGTCAAAAGGCTGACCTGCTTGCTGCTCCCATTCCAGGGGAGCTAGTCTCTGGCTGAGCCCCTTCCCTTCCTGTCCTGTACCAACAGCCCCAACAGATGTGGCCACATGACAGATCACTCAGCAAAGTACCCATTGCTCACAGTTAGACTTTCTGCTCTTCAGCAAAGACAGAGAAGGAAAAGATCAAGCCCCAGTCGAATGCCTCAGCATCTTCCAAGGAACTGACTATCAAAACTAAACCCCAACCCAGCAGAAACACTAGAAAACCAGCGAAGAATACACAGGAGCTCCCAGAGTTCAATCTGCAAAAGCAGTATCACTGGAGACAAACTCCAGCCTGCTCAGTAAATCCGCCACCAATGACTTGAGTAACACTGAGGCAATGGTGCTTAATGAACACAAACGATGGCACAGATAGTTAACAAAGCACAAGGAAATATGAGCCGAATGAGAAAACTTCAAGCAGAAATGACAGAAATGAAGAACATGGTAGGCGATATTTTTTTTATTAAAAAAAGGTCAGTAGAAGCTTTGAAAAGCAGAATAACAAGCTGAGCCAAAAATTGAAGACCTCCAAGCTGAGGAGGAGGAAACTGGTAGGAAACAGCAGAAGGTGGAGGTCTGGAAAGAAATGAAGAGCTTACCAGAGAACTATGGGATGACTTCAAGAGCAATAGAAGAATCAGCTGTCCCTGAAGAACAGGAAGGCAAATATGATTTTTAAAAAAATAATCAAAGAAATCATCAATAATAAGTTCCAAAGTTGAGAATTATAGATACCAAGATCAAGGACCAAAAGATCCCAGAGAAAATAAAACTCAGCTAAGAGAATTCCAAGACACATTATACTAAAGATGACAAAAGCCAAAGAGTCAGAATATTCAATGCAGCAAGATCACTGTCACTGTCACTGTCCTCCCGTTGTTCATCGATTTGCTCGAGCGGGCCCAGTAACATCTCCATTGGAGACTTCGTTGTTAGGAAAGCCCTTAAGATGCACAGCAGACCTAGCAAATGCATCTCTGAGATCCAGAACAGGATGGAGGGAAAAGGTATAAAACCTCAACGAAATGAATACCTCACCAAGAATACTCTGTCCAGCTAGTTTATCTCTCAGATTTGAAGAAAGGATACTAAGCCTCGTGGACAGGAAACAACATAAGGCCAAAGAATCCCAGAAAACAAAAATTCTTAAGAGGATATGGTGGAAACACTATAAAAAGATAACAAGCACTCTGGCAATTTTTCTTTCAATCATCATCGTTCTTTTAAGTACAAAAGTAATTCCAACCTGACCTTTCTCCCCATCCCCAGCAGGTACCAATAAACTGAGTCTTTCAGGAGTTTGAAAAAAAAGAAATAACAGACAAGATTCCCCAATCTGAATAAACAGAAGGGAATAATTATCCAAGAAGTCCAAATAGTTGCAATCGGAATATATCCAAACAGAACAATACCAGGATATGCTGTGATCAAAGTATCAAGAATCTAATACAGATAGATTCTTTAAATAGCAGGAACAAAAGAAAGATTAATATATAATGGAAAGAATATAATATTTACAGCATAGTTGTCTAATGAAAATATATGAAAGAAAAGAGTGAAATATGTATGCATATGCATCACATCAAATGAAAAGAACCACTAGCCAAGATCCTCCAGTCAGATCATCAATCAAGATTGAGGAGAGTAAAAGCATCCTCAAAATAATGAGTCTAAGGCATTTATAACATCTAAACTAGTTCTGGATGGAATACTTAATGGTCTCATAGAGAAAGAAAAAGATCAGGAGGTGGATTATAGTCCCTCTAACCCCAACATAAATGGCCCCTGAACACAGAGCCAGGAGTAATCTCTGAGCATTGCTGAGCTGGTCCAAGAAAATACAACATAAAGCAAAGATTTAGTGTCATATACAACTAAACTGTTTATAAGTATATGACAACAGATTCTTCCATGCAAAGAACTCCTGCTAACGTTGTAAATTTTCATCTAAAAAGTCACAGAGTGGTTAGATAAAATATAAAGCACAACTTAAACTTCTGTTGTTAAGAGACACATTTGAACTCTCACAATAAGCAGACTTAAAGTGAAAGCTTGAAAAACAACCATACAGAATAACTGTAAAAAATGAACAGGAATGGCCACATTTGCATCAGCATTCAAGCTGAATAAAACTATAAGAGAAAGGATATTTATTCTATAGAAATCTGTAGATCAAAATGTCTTAACTCTCACCTTAGACTAAATGAAACAACAGCAAAGTTTATAAAGCAACTGCCAGTCAGTCTGAGGAGGTACATCAGTAGCAATACAAGAAAAGTTGAAGACTTTAATACCCCACTCTTGTCAGTGAATAGATCAACCATACAGATCATCAACAACAATAACAACAAAATAGAAGTCATCAACAAAGGATCAACAAAGAAAGTTCTAAATGATTTTAATACCTCACAATTGAGATCATACTGGATAAGAACTCTGTGCTTTCAAACATCATATCAAAATGGATTAAAGACCTCAACATCAGACCTGAATCCATAAGGTATATGAAACAAAATATAGGAAAAACCCTCCAAATTAAATTTAAAGGCATCTTCAAAGATGAAAACCACTGGCCAAGCAAACAGAAGCAAAGATTAACAAATAGGAAGACTTCTGAACCTCAAAAGGAGCAGTGACAAGATACAAAGACAGCCCTTGGAATGGGAAAAACTACTCACCCAACACACATCTGATATGTAGTTAATATTAAAGATAAAGATATGCAAGACATTGGTAGGACTGTTAAAGAAAAAAATCCAATCCCATCAAAAAATGGGGAGAAGAAATGAACAGAAACTTCTCCATGAAAGAAATTTGAATGACCAAAAGACACATGATAAAACTTTATACAACAAATTCTCTACAATCAAGGAGATGCAAATCAAAACAACAATGAGATATCATTTCACACCACAGAGACTGGAACGGATCCAAATGAACAAGAACAGCCAGTGCTGGCACGGATGCTGGAGAAAGACCTCTTATTCACTGCTCCTGGGAATGCTGACTGGTCCAGCCCTTTTGTAAAACAATATGGACATTCCTCAAAAAAACTAAAAATTGAACTCCCATTTGACACAGCAATACCACTTCTGGGAATATCTCCCCGGGGATTCAAAAACACATAACAGAAACACCATCTGCACTTCTGTGTTCATTGCAGCACTATTTACAATAGCCAGTAGCTGGAAAGAAACTAAATGTCTCAGAACAGACGTATGGATAAAGAAACTCTGGTACATCTAAACAATGGAATACTACACAGCTGTTAGTAAAAATGAAGTAATAAAATTTTCTTATAAATGAATGAACATGGAGAGTATGATGCTGAATGAAATGAGTCAGAAGGAAAGGGACAGATATAGAATGGTTGCATTAATTTGTGGAATATAAAAGTAGTATGATACTAGTATCTATGGTCAGGAAGAACAGGGGCCAGAAGGACTGGTCAGTGGTTGAAAATTACCAAAAATGTTTGCAGGGTAGAGTAGTTAAAATAGAGGAGGGTCCAGTATGACAACAATAGTTGAAATGATGATTCTGGACAATAACTGAGTGTTGAAAGTAGGTAAAGGGATATACATAATAACTATTCAACATCTGTATTGCAAACCATAATGCTTAAAATAAAATATATAAAGAAAGAGAGATATGGAGAAAGAGGGAGAGAGAAGAGAGGTGCCTGCTTATAGGCAGACTGGAGTGGGAGGGACTTGGGGAACTTGGAGGGAAACTGGGGACATTAGTGCTAGGAAATTACACTGTAGAAGGATGGTTGTTGGAACATTGTATGACTATAATCCAATCATAAACAGATTTATAATCATTTACCTTACTGTGATTCAATTAAAAATAAAAGTTGAAAAAAGATACACAGACCAAAAAAAAAAAAAACTGTGTGCTTAAAATAGGTAAAGGAATGAGTAAAACCTCTCAGTATCTGTATTGCAAACTACAATGACAAAAAGGAGAGAGAAAGGGAGAGAGAGAGAGATAGAAAGAGAGAGACAGAGAGAGACAGAAAGACAGAGAGACAGAAGGAAGTGCCTGCCATAAAGACAAGCTGAGGGGAAGGAGTGACAGGAGGGAAACTGGGGACATTGGTGGTGAGAAATGTACAAGGTGGAGAGATGGGTGTTGGAACATTGTTTAAATGAAACCCAATCATGAACAGTTTTGTAACTGTGTATCTCACTGTGATTCAATAAAGATTAATTTAAAAATAAGTTTATAAATGAAAATTTGGAAGAAATAAGACTGTTAGACATGCACAGAACACTCAACCCTTGCAAATACAAATAGACATTCTTCTCCACTGCACATGGAATGATTTCTTACATAGATCACATGCTGTGACACAGCACAAATATCCATAAAGTCACAAAATGATAAAATAGTGTCAAGTATATTTTCAGTGTCACAAAGGTAGATTAATCATAAAAAATCTGGGTCAAATTTTAGAAATTGGAACTGGAAACATATTGTTAAATAATTGTATAAAAGAGGAAATCGAGGAATAAATAAAAGGTTTCCTTGAAACCAATGAAATTGAAAACAATCAGAATCTATGGACACAACAAGAGAAGAATTAAGGTGAAATCTCAAAGCAATATAGGTTTACGTAAATCAAAACATGCATACAAAGTGAGTTTTTCTGCACTTATAGATTAGTCTATAAATTTCAAGTTATTCGATGACATTATTCATGCTTGCATTAACCTTTCCAATTATTTGGTGTAGTCTGTAAATAGCTTAAAATAGTATATTAAAGCTTTCATATAGCCTTTTTATTCTAGATTTTGTCACATTTTTCTTCCCATATTTAAAATTTCTAGATAATATTCAAGAAAAATTGTTATGTAAATGTTCACATTAGTTTTATTTATAGTCAGAAAAATAGAAGCAGGGGAAAAAATAGAGAAAGCAATAACAGAGGATTAAGAAAGGAGAAAAGTAAAGAATCCAGAAGTTTTTTTAATGTAGTTATAATGTATCTGCATAATAGAATGCTGTTTGATATATTTGTAAGTGTAAAAACGAAACTTAGCTGTGAGTAACTATAAAAATTGGCTTTCTGGGGCTGGAGAGATAGCACAGCGGGTAGGGTATTTGCCTTGCACACGGCCAACCCGGGTTGATTCCCAGCATCCCATATGGTCCCCTGAGCACCACCAGGAGTAACTCCTGAGTGCAGAGCCAGGAGTAACCCCTGTGCATCACCGGGTGTGACCCAAAATGCAAAAAAAAAAAAAAAATTGGCTTTCTAAGAGTAACCATACTCAAACTTTTTTTTTTTTCTTTTTGGGCCACACCGGGCGATGCACAAGAGTTACTCTTGCCTCATACGCTCAGGAATTACTCCTCACGGTGCTTGGGGGATCATATGGGATGCTGGAAATTGAACCCAGGTTGGCCAGTTGTAAGGCAAATGCCCTACCCGCTGTGCTATCACTCCAGCCCATACTCAAACTTTTAAAAACAATGCTACTTATTTAAGATGCTAAAAAATATGCAATTATGTATAATAACTAAAAGGCAATCATTGGTTTCCTGGCACTCAAAGTAAAATGAAGAACAGACTTCTTGGTAATGTTAAGTTTAATAGAGTTTAGATTATATAAGGTGGTTATAATACTGCCAGGTATTTGGTAATGATGTACAAATTTACTCATGTACAGACATACTGTATCCCACCACTGAGGTGCCATCAGTCCCCTTTGCCTCAGCTTCACCTCTAGCTCAGCCCTCATTTCCTCTCCATTCTCCCACTCTACTTGATATTTGGTTTGATAATGTCATTATCTAATACTCTCTATTACTTGTTCTATCTCTCTTAATACCGCAGATGAGTGAGATTTCCTGACATTTATTTTTCTCCCTCTAACATATATAACTTAACATGATAATAACAGTTCCATCCATGTTATAGTGAACTGCAAAATTACATCTTTTATCTGTATAGTATGCCATGGAATATGTATACTACAACTTCCAAATCTATTTACCTATCATTGGCTTGTTGCCATACCCTGGCTTTACAGTGAAATGAAAGCATGTTTTCATATTCGTTCAAGCATGTGTTAGTTTTTTCCAATTCATGCATTTTTATTTGGGGTAGATGCCAATAAGTGACATCATTAGGTCACATAGAAGCTTTATGCTTACTTCTTGAGTAATTGTTACATCACTTTCCATAAACACTGACTCAGACATTACCATCAACAATGAATAAAGGTACGTTTTCTAGTATATCCCACTAGCACTAGTTGTTTTCTGTCTTTTTATATATGTCATTCTTACTAATATACAACGATGATATATTGTTGATGTTGTGATTACCCTGATAGTAAGTGACAATGAATACAGGTTCTTATGCCTAATGGTCATCTATATGTCTTCTTCAGTGAAAAGTCTGTTCTCCTCCTCTCCACACATTTTGATGGGATTGCTGATTTTTATTGCTGAGTTTTGTGTGTGACATATATATACATAGAAAATTATTAATTAGTTGATGTATTGTGTGAAAATATTTTCCCAATTCAATAAGTTATAATTAACTCCAAATAGTAAAAACAACTCTAAGAAACAAAAAAGTGAGTTATTGCACTCCTTGATTTTAAATTATACTATAAAGCTATACTACTTAAAATTATGTGGAACTGGAACAAATATAGACTCAAAGACAATGGTATAGAATTGAGAGCCCAGAGACAAACTTAATATTTACTAATAGTTTATCTATGACAAGGAAATTGGAGTGTATGAAGTGAAACAAAGAATTTCTTTAACAGATGGTGCTAAAAAACTGGAGAGCCAAATACCAACAAAAAAAAGAAAGAAAAAGAAGAAATTAAATCAACATTTTACACCACAAACAAAAATCAATTCAAAGTACATTAAATAGTTTAGGATTAAACCAGAATCAATAAAATACATTGAGGAAAATATAAGGAAAGCTCTCCTCTGACATGTTTACAGTGATTTGATTCTAGAGGGAAAGACAACGAAAGCAAAAATCAACAAATAGGTCTACATAAAAAAGGCTTTGCATGGGAGTTTTTATTGAAATAAAAGATGAAAATACTATCTTGATTATAGTATTAATTTTATAGGTGCTTAGAAGTGATTTTCTTACTAAATTATAAATTCTAGTTGTAGTCTTAAGGTGGGGTGGAGTGATAGCCTAGCAGGTAGGGCATTTGCCTTGCACGCGGCCGATCAGGCCAACCCACGTTCGATTCCTCAGCCCCTCTCGGAGAGCCTGGCAGGCTACCGAGAGTATCTCACCCACACGGCAAAGCCTGGCAAGCTACCCATGATGTATTCGGTATGCCAAACATAGTAACAATTGTCACAATGGAGTCGTTACTGGGTCCGCTAGAGCAAATTGATGAACAACGGGAGGACAGTGACAGTGACAGTATTGTATATGTTTTACATTACTGTCTATGTGTATTCTCTCTAAATATAGTAAATAATATAGAATTCAAATATGTATCATTATCACTAATTCTGTGGAATATTTTACTTGTGAAACCTGTTTATAGCAATTTAACATAAGTGAATATATCCAGATGACACGAATGCCTTACTATTGAGAAAAAAATACAATTTTAATAAGAAAGTACCACATTTCATGCTTGTAGAATACAACATTCTGATCAGTTCTAACCTGTAACTAACAATTTTAAATAGCATGGCTATAATGAATTGTAAAATTCCATAGGGGCTGGAGCGATAGCACAGCGGGTAGGGCGTCTGCCTTGCACGCAGCCAACATGGCCGACCCGAGTTCGATTCCTCCACCCCTCTCGGAGAGCCCGGCAAGCTACCGAGAGTATTCGATATGCCAGACACAGTAACAACAAAGTCTCCAATGGAGACGTTACTGGGCCCGCTCGAGCAAATCGATGATCAACGGGAGGGCCTTTACTTTTACTTTACTTTATGAATTTTCACTTTTAGCTAAACCCCGGTTGAAGCTGAAGTTAGTAGATTAAAGTAAGTTGGTATTAATAAAGAAGTTGGGGGCCAGAGAGATAATATTGAAGGTAGGGCACTTGCGTGGAAACAGCAGAGCTAGGTTCAATCACCAGCAACCAGTCCTGGGCACTGCTGAGCATGCTCCCCACAGTGACAGCAGTCACAAGCTTCCAGAACCCAGGGAGAAGCCCAGGTACATGGGTTCAGTGACAGTAAACATCAAGAGATAAGGAATAGGTCCGTTCTTCTTATCTCCCCATCTCTAGGGGACCCTGGAGGTCATGCTCACAAACTGCCTCCAGTTGCTATTTAAGCTCCTTAATGGCGATGATCCAGAGATACACTAAAGAATCTTGGAACTGAGCAGCTCACTGAAAATATTTCTCTAGACCCTAATTATCTAAAATTTTAGAATTCTAGGAGTGCGCAGCTCCTCTTGTGGCTGTACAACGTATTATGAAATACATAACAAGCAATACAAAGTAAATTATCTAGCATCTTTCTTTTTGGCAGGTTTGAGTGGTGACAGGAACATTCAAAATAATGGTGGTTTGGACTGGTGTCGAAATATTGAATTTAATCCATTATTGTGAACAACTTTGTGAAAAGAAAAAAGAAAAAGGTGGACGAAAGATGATTTGCTCATTAGTCAGCTTATCAAGCTACTTTTACTACTAAAACATCTAAAAATTCTGGTTCTTTTGAAATATTTAAAGCTTTTGTAAAAAAATTTCTTTGTGGAGTTTTTTTTTTATTTATTTGGGGGGGGCACATTCATCAGTGTTCAGGACTCGCTCCTGGCTCTGTGCTCCGAAATCACTCCTGGTGGGCTCTGTGGTCCATATGGGATGCCAGGGAATTTAAGCCGTGTGGGCCAAGTGCAATGCAAGGGCCCTACCTGCTGTACTATCACTCAGGACCCATATTTTTAAATTTTCTTTCTTTCTTTTCTTTCTTTCTTTCTTTCTTTCTTTCTTTCTTTCTTTCTTTCTTTCTTTCTTTCTTTCTTTCTTTCTTTCTGAGAAGCAGACATACTTTTCATTTTAATTTAAAGTTTCCAGGAAAAGACAGCATAATAGAAGGTAGCCATTTTCTTATTAGGAGACAAGATCTTGATGCTGGTGACAACAGTATCTGGCTACGTGAGTTGAAAATATTTGACTTTTGACTGCAGCTTCTTTTTTTCTTTTTCTTTTACTTTTTTTAAATTTATTGAATCACCATCAGATAGTTACAAACTTTTATGTTTGGGTTACAATCACACAATTATCAAACACCCATCCCTCCACCAGTGCACATTTCCCCACAATATGCCCAGTATAACCGCCCCTTTCCCACCCTACCCTGCCTCCATGGCAGACAGCAATCTCCATACTCTCTCTCTACTTTTGGGCATTATGAATTGCAGTACAGATACTGAGAGGTTATCATACGTGGTGCATTATCTACTTTCAACACACATTTCCCATCCCGACTGATTCCTCCAGCCATCATTTTCTTAGTGATCCCTTCTCTATTCCAACTGCTTCTCCCCTCTGCACATGAGGCAGGTTTTCAGCTATGGAGCAATCTTTCTGGCCTGTGAATCTACTGTCCATAGGTGTGAGCCTCGCTATCACTGTCACTGTTGTCCCATTGCTCATCGATTTGGTCAAACAGGCCCAGTAACATTGTGAGACTTGTTACTGTGTTTGGCATATCGAATATGTCATGGGTATCTTGCCAGGCTTTGCCATGTGGGCAAGATTCTCTCGGTAGCTTGCCGTGCTCTTCAAGAGGGGTAGAGGCATCAAACTCGGGTTGGCCATGTCGGCTGCATGCAAGGCAAACACCCTACCCACTGTGCTATTGCTCCAGCCCAGTGTGAGCCTCATGTTATGTTATTTTATACTCCACAAATGAGTCCAGTCCTTCTATATCTGTCCCTCTCTTTCTGACTATTTCACTTAGCATGATACTCTCCATGTCTATCCATTGATAAGCAAAGTGCATGACTTCATCCCTCCTAACAGCTGCATAGTATTCCACTGTGTAGATGTACCAAAATTTCTTTAAGCAATCATCTGTTCTAGGGCACTTGGGTTGTTTCCAGATTTTGTCTATTGTGAACAGTGCTTCAATGAACATATAGGTACGTATGTAATTTCTACTGTGCTTTTTTTCATCCTCAGAATATATTCCGAGAGGAATGTATTGGGGTCCTATGGAAGCCTAATTTCTAGTTTTTGAAGGACTGTCCATATTGTTTTCCAGAAAGGCTAGAAGTAACATTGTGAACAGATATTCTTGGTACAAAAAAATATAGTGACAAGAGCTGGGCACAGAGCTGAAAGTGTCTGGGCACATGATTTGCATGCAGGAACCCTATATCCAGTCTCCAGCTCCTCACTCCCACACACCCTATAAACTGAACTGTAACAATACTTTCACTATTTTTAAACTGAAATTAACCCTCCACAAAAGAAAACAAAATGAAAATAAAGAAAATGTGAAAAGCAAGCCTTCCTTTAAAGTAAAGCTCTTAATTATAAAACAGAGCCACTTTGAAGTACAGCTTCAATATTATTGCTGATTAGAATTAAGTCTGTTAAAATTGAAGATGATGACGTCACCCTTTGAAAATGATATTTAAAGAAGTGAGTTTCAGTATCTTGGTTACAGATGCCCATTTGTACGCATTGACAATTCATATTTCACTTACTGGGTGTTTGGGAAAAGCAGTTTAGCTGGTAAAATGGACCAAAGCAGTTTGGCATTAAGCAGTAATTGCTCATTTAATATAACTTAAGTAATTCCAAGTTTTTCCATAATATGAGCAAATAAATTTCTAATAAAATATGACTATAAATGTAACTTTAATGTGGTTTTCATCTCTCATCAACATAACCCTAAATAGCAGATTGTTTTTAAATAAATATTCATTGTTTAGTCAGATTTATCATTTAAGTTTAAATATTCTACTGTCACCTTCACATATTTATTTGTTTTACTGAGGCAGAAACTTATGTAATATTTGATTACATACTTTAACCAGCCCCTGTGTCCTTTCTTTTCAATTTTCATATTTCAAAATTCTTTTTTGCAAGATATAAATACAAATTAATTTAATATATCATAATTCGAAGTAAATGCATTCTCTATTGTATCTATTTGTTAGGGGAAAATATAACCTTGAACAAATAAATTAATGCAGGTATTATAGATAAATAACTAACAAAAAGAAAAAAAATATGATGATATCCATCAGGGAAACAATAAGTACTTGCTCAATGGCTACATGCTAAATACACATTACCTTTAAAGATAAGAGTAATTATACAAATGTAGATATATGTATCTTCTAACATGACACATAGGTGTTTGAGGGGGCTGGAGTGATAGTACAGCAGGTAGGGCATTTGCCTTGCACGCAGCCTGCCTGAGTTCGATCCCCAGCATCCCATATGGTCCCCCAAGTACTGCCAGAAGTAATTTCTGATTGCAGAGCCAGGAATAACCCCTGAGCATTACTAAGTGTGACTCAAAAAAAAGGAAAAAAAAAAGGTTGTTTGAAGAAACTTAACAGAACTAAATTAAGTAATAAAAGGCACAATATTCAAATCTAAGCTTCTGAGACTTCAAAAGCTATTATTTAAATTTTATTTGAACCATATTGATACTGGAGATAATGATAGGCCAATTTTCATATCATTGTTTTGTTCATTGTTTTATTTTTGTTTATTGTTTGTGTATAACTTCCAATGATAGTTCATTAGGTCAATAATGTGGCATCTATCCTAAATAGAATATGTTCCCAATGGGCTCAAAGAGTAGTTGAATTCAGGAAACTTTACTTGACCACAAGTCACAAAATGAGAGTCTCCATTTTATTCAAGTTCAGAGTAGTGACCACTCACCACATTTTTAAATGTAGTTTTCCACCATCTCCTTTTCTCTCAGAGTCTAAAGATTCTGACTTTTCTTCTTTTTCTTTTCTCAATTTACTTTAGGTGGTAAACCTATTGAAGGCAGATATTACATTTAAATTTATGATTCCTAATAACAAGCAACAATCACAGAGCTCTCCATATGTTCAGTACTCTATAATACTTACAGAGTAAGTTGAAGAGCAACTTTTGAGATTATCTAAACCAAGATGGCACAGGTGTGATACGTAGCATTTTAGGGAGCTTTTTCCAGGTCATTGTATATCCTAAATTGTCCTCTCTTCTTAAATTCAGTATTTAAAATAAAGAAACCCAGGGGGTGAGATAAAATATAATTTTATTAAAATGCATCTGTATGCAAGAAAATATAAAGTATTTGGCTTCACTATGAAATATTTTATAATTCCTCAGGCTGGAGAGATAGGGTTGATAGGCCTCATGCCTTTCATGAACTGACCTGGGTTCTATCCCTGGAACCACATATGGTCCACTGACTCCTGACAGGAATAGTTTTTTAAGTGCAGCACCAGAAGTAAACCCTCTATATCACCAGCTGTGGCCCCAAAGAAACTATGTATAAATAACTACACTATATAGACTGACCCAATTTAATAATTAGCAAACTTCCATGGATGTCCACCAATACATCTATATCACTAATCATAATACTTTTTCAAAGTAAAAAATATGAGTTAAATTGTTATGTTAATTACTTCCATATAATACCCAAGTAAAATACGCAAACACAATGGAACAGATAGAATCCTCAATATCGGGGCCGGAGTGATAGCACAGTGGGTAGGGCATTTGCCTTGCACACAGCCAACCCAGGTTCAATTCCCAGCATCCCATACAGTCCTCCGAGCACTGCCAGGAATGATTCCTGAGTGCAGAGCCAGAAGCAACCCTTGAGAATCGCTGGGTGTGACACCCCCCCCAAAAAAAAATCCAAAAAGAGAAAAAAAAAGGAACCCTCAATGTCTGCCTTTATTCCACCACCTACCTACCCCAACACACACATATCTTTCACATATTTCTGGAGCTATGTGGTACTCAGGCAAGTCTAGCTACAGAATTTTATTTAGAAGGCAAATCTCAGGATTGAGATTCATAAACATCTGATGAGAGCAAGTGAGACTTCAACTCTTATCAGATACACTAGTGAGGAGGAAACGCGTAATGTAAAAGACGTTTTCTTAGATAAAATCAGAAGAAAATCAAGATTGTCCGAACCAAAATTACTGGTCATATCAAAGAACTATAGATATCCACATGCTGCTTATAAGATCAAAAGTCAGTATCTGAAAATATATTCCATTGTAACAAAGAGTCTCCAAGTTGGAAAGTTACATCTACATCCTGCTATTTCTTTCCCTTAGACTACAAATTTACTGGAGGAAATATTAGTAATCTTGTAACTCATTAGCAAGTAGAAAATTGAGTAGAAATAAAATGAAACAAAATAGTAAAAAAAACAATGTTAAAAGAAATTTTTCTATAGTGTTCAGTTATAAGGCTTCAGGGAAAGGGAAAGAAAAGACGGACATAAAACACCAATTGAGACGATCCACAAGGCACAGATGTCTCTACTAAATGACTGGTCAATTTTACAAGTCTTTTAGATGGTCATTTTTTTCCTATTGATAATAACTAAGTCAGATCCAATAAAAGGTTTTCCCCATATAAAGGGAAAATCTTGCATATTTTTAATTTTTATTGATTTATTTTTTAAATTTTTATTAGTGAAACACCATGAGGTACAATTGTAGAGTTACAAACTTTTGTGCTTGGGTTCCAGTTATATAATGATCCAGAACCCATCCCCATCCACCAGTGCCCATTCTCCATCATTTACATTTTTTTAAAAGTTTTGTTAGTGAAACACCATGAGGTACAGTTGTAGAGTTACAAATTTTTGTGCTTGGGTTTCAATTGTACAATGATCAAACACCCATCCCTCCACCAGTGCCCATTATCCACCACCACGGGTCCCACCCCCCCCAATCCCCCCGTCCCACCCTGCCTCTGTAGCAGGGTATTCCCTTTTGTTCTCTCTCTCCTTTTGGGTGTTGTGGTTTGAAAAAGAGGCATTGAGTGGCAATCATGTTTGGTCTATAGTCTACTTTCAGCAGATATTGCATATTTTAATCACTTCCTTTGAAAAAAAGCAAAATATCTGGAGATGAGATGCAGTACAAGAAAAATTTGAAAATTGTGGGAAAATTTTTTTAGTGAAAAAGATGAAGATCTGTCAAAAGAGTTAAAATTGGGTCCAAAATAGTTGACTTTAGAATTCTGATAGATCAGTCAGATGGAGACTTCTTGTTACTGTGTTTGGCATATTGAATACTATCAGTAGCTTGCCAGGTTCTCCGAGAGGGGCAGAGAAATTGAACCTGGCTCAGTCAGGCTGGCTGTGCGCAAGGCAAACACACTACCACTGTGCTATCGTTCCAGTCCCTGGGCTGAAGCAATAGCGCAATGGCAGGGCGTTTGCCTTGCACGCAGCCAACATGGCCGACCCGAGTTTGATTCCTCTGCCCCTCTCGGAGAGCCAGGCAAGCTACCGAGAGTATCTTGCCCGCACGGTAGAGCCTGGCAAGCTACCCATGTATTCGATATGCCAAACACAGTAACAACAAAGTCTCCAATGGAGATGTTACTGGGCCCCCTCAAGCAAATCGATGAACAATGGGAGGACAGTGACAGTGATAGTCAGACGGAAGGTGTATCTTTTATTGTTAGAAAACATAAGCCTGAGGGAACTCTCAGGTGTTGATGGAGAGACATCGAGGTAAACAAGAACAATAATCTAGGTTGCCTTTTTAACAAAACCCCAGAAACTATGAAATGCCTACCCCTCATACAATAGAGAACAGAGACTGCCAGTTCCACCCAAACCATACTTATTATGGTTGCCATTACAGCCTGCCTGTGACTTGGAACACAGTCCTCTGTAATCTTTTTTAAATGAAAACTCACCAGGAAGTTTGCCTGTAAAACTGATTTTAGAGCTAGAATGCACCCTGAGAACATGTAAAGGCAGAGTACATAGTAAATTCTTTTCTGAAGTTGAAAGTCAAGTTCTCCTCTTTAATTCATAATAGCAGTACCCAGAGAAACTTGTGCTACAGGCAGTCTATAGAGTCAAACTCTTCACTTCCGGTCTTATCAGTCGTCACTTGGCAAAGTCCTTGAGTCACTAAAGCCAATCAGTTCCTGACTTTCCATTGCCTTCATATGTTCAAGAAGATTCAGTCTACATAACAGAAAGCTGCACATTCACTGCCAACATCTTAGGTCAATACCTTGCAAACCTGCAATTTTATCACAAGACTATTACCACTGATACTGGGAAGGAAAAAATGTGCTCTATTTCATGGTAGTTAGTATAAAGCATCAAACATAAAGAAGATGGAAAAAAAACTATCGCCAGATAGATCAAGAAAAAACCCTGGATAAAATATTATATATAATATGTATATATGCATTAAATATTTCAAATAAGCAATCATACAGATTCTTATTAAAATTAGTTATCAGTGAAAAAGAAATGTAAACAAGAGAAAAAATGACAAAATATAAACACAAGTTATAGAACTATAGCATAAAACAGTCAAGCTAAAGAATAAAATAAAGGATTCAAAAGAAGAATAGAATATGTGAATGGTAGAATTGCTGAACTCAAAGAGATGGTAGTGAAAAATATCCAAAGATAAAGTGAAAATTAAACATTGAAATGAAGACAAAATATTTATGGAACATCAAGAACAACATAACAAAATAAGAATTTCAGAAAGTGTGACGGAAGTATCAGAAATTATACTTCAAGAAATAACATCTGAGACCTCCTTCAAGTTGGAGAAAACAACATTCAAATGAAGGAAGTCCTAATTTCCAAATAAGACAAATCCAAACATACACACTCACACATCAAGATATATTTAAAACTCCCAATATCAAAGATAATATATTCAGAGCATAAAGAGAAATAGCAATGAATCATCAAGAGACAGTCATGAGATTTCTCATCAGAGAAACTTTATGGGCCAGAAGAAAATGAGGTACCAAATAAATCAAGGTACCAAATAAAATGATCTCCAATTCTACATTCACACTCAGATTTAAAGAAGTGATAAGAGCTACTCAGAAAAAAAAATGCAAATATACTTAAATAGATAGAACAGACCTCAAACTAAAAGAAATATAATACATGATTGGAAAATAATCAAAAGACTGAGGACAATGACACAAAAATATACTACATATATATATGCTTATGTATTTATATATGGAACTAGGGCAGTAGAATGGCAAGCAGGGCATTTGCCTTGCACATGGCCAACCCGTGTTCGATTTCTCCATCCCTCTTGGAGAGCCCAGCCAGCAAGAGTACCCCGCCTGCATAGCAGAGCCTGGCAAGCTCCCTGTGGAATATTTGATATGCCAAAAACAGTAAAAACAATCTCACAATGGAGACGTTACTGGTGCCCGCTCAAGCAAATAGATGAACAACAGGAGGATAGTGATACAGTGAGAGCTATAGTATATATATGCAAACATATACATGGCACACATTTGCATATATATGTACATACTTATATTTGTGTACAGGATGAAAAATCAAAATGCACGTCATTTATTAAGATAATTAAAGTGAGACAACCACACATCGAAAGAAACATAATAAACCTCAACACTTCACTGTCATAAACAAAAGCATCGGCAGACAGAACGTCAGTAAGTTCACAGGAGTCTTAAGAGAAAAGTTGCATGAGGTGGCTTAATATATATTTACAGAACTATCAATCTCCCAAAAACTGAATGAAAACTCAGCTTTAAAGAACAGCTTTAAAAAACTCAGTATTAAAGAACACTTAAGGATGATCTTGACATTAAAGCACATATTGGAAAACTGAATGATAAAAAAAGTTCACAAAGATTAAAATCCTATTGAGTATATTTTGGATTCACAATTGGAAAAGATGATAAATTTGTATTGTTTTGGATTTGGGAGAGTGTGAGTTCACAGCCAGCACTGCTTTATATTATGCTTATACTTCTTATCCTAATTTAAAATTTAAATAAATCCATACAAAATATATTTCATTTTTAAGTTTTAAAAAGTTCTCATTCATTCACTTTGGAGCCACACCCAGAAGTTCCCAGCTCTCTGCCCAAGTATCACTCCTCGAAGGGCTTTGGAGACCTAGTCTTTAAAAATGAAGAATCCAGACAAGATATTAACTATGATTATATTTTAAATGAGAAACAAAAGCTACACTT
Organism: Sorex fumeus; assembly: GCF_029834395.1. NCBI lineage: Eukaryota > Metazoa > Chordata > Mammalia > Eulipotyphla > Soricidae > Sorex > Sorex fumeus. The sequence continues at coordinate 286,496 of NW_026606075.1, read as the reverse complement.
TTATAAAGTTGTTCACAAAAACAATTGGAAATCATTTGTACAATATTTACTGTGTTCTCACAAGACAATTTGGTTTAACTGGTTATTTAAAAATAATCTATTTTTTTTAAATTGCTATAGAACTTCTAAATTGTTGTGTTTAAGTACACTGCACCATATAACAAAATTGCACTAATATCTACTGACTTGAGGCAAAACTTGCAAAAGGCTCTTTTCTTTCAAGTTTCAGTATGGAACCTCTGATCATACAACAAAACAAAAATCCAGCTGAAAGATGGAAGGAATGGTGATCACACACCAAAGGGGAAAAAGGGCCTAAAAGGATCATAAGAGCTTTGGACGTAATTGGAGGGGTGATTCTATTTGTTCACTCAAATACGGTGGATTTTTTGAGGAGTGCTGAGTAATTTTTCTTCTGCAAAGGGGGCAATCAGACTAATGTTTGAGAACCTCTGGTTTAAACTCTAGCTATCTCATAAGACCAAAGAGTTAAAATTGCGGCTTCTCCAACTTTCATTTTTGTTTTGATGCTGATAATAAAGAAAACCAATACAGAGCTGTTTCTCCGAGTTTACAGAGTAAAGAACAAAGTCAGCTGGCAAAGAAACTGCCCCACTAAGTACTTGTTTCCTTTTGTTGGTTTTTTTTAAATCATGGTTGTCATCTCAGGAACACTTTGTACAAAACAATACATTTAGCAGGCATGAATCAAGACGTGAGTGGACATACTGCTTTTATTAATTCAAAATTTTGCTTATTTTCACTTAACAGGAAAAAAGAAAAATAATCTTGTGCAGGCTCCCAGAGTCTACACACAGTTACCATGTTGTTTGTATACTTGTATATTCATTATGTCATGGAAGGTCTTGTGTCATGACATCACTGATGGATGTGTATTAAGAACTTAACTTTCCTCTATGGATCATGAAACTTTCCATTGTCTTCCTCTTCTTTTTTTTTTCTTTTGGGGTCACAATCAGCGATGCTCATGGGTTACTTCTGGTTCTGCACTGAGGAATTACTCCTGGCAGTGCTTGAGGGACCATATGGTATGCTGGGAATCGAACCCCTGGTAGGCCGCATGCAAGGCAAATGCCCTACCCACTGTGTTATCGCTCCAGGCCCTCCATTGTCCTCTTAATAACAGTTTTAGGCTACTGACTTTCCTTTCTTAGATCTGGTGCTACAGAAACTACAATTATTTTTTCTGTTGTATTGAGGTGTAAATTTTCTAAAATCCTCAAACTCACTATATCTCAACTCACTATATCTATCACAAAGACCTGAAAATGTCCCTTTGAATGAAATCATTTTTTACACATTTTTTTATTAAACACTAAGATATACAAAGTTGTTTATAGTAGATTTTTAGACATCCCCCCAACCCACACTGCCCTCCTGACAGGCACCTTTTTAAGTTTGGTTGTTAGTTTGGGTCTCTTGACTTCAATGTTGCTGACCATAGTTGGGATATTTGACGCTATCAATCCTCAAACCTGGTCTTGTTGTTTCTCATCTGTCTCTTCTTTCCCTCCCCTCCACTCTTTCTTACTTTCCCCTCCCAATACTCTGGGGTCAAGATTGATCAGGGAATCCTTCATTTAAAACATTGCATACCCTCATCCAATTTTCTAAATACCACATATGAATTATATATCATGTGTTTATCCTTCTTTCAACATGATGTCTACCACCTCCATCCATATTGCCATGAATCACATGATTTCGACATTCCTAACAGCTGTGTAGTATTCCATTGTGTGTATATAACACATTTTCATGATCCACTTATCTGATATCTGGCTCCCAAAGTCTGAGCAGGTTAAAAGTCCAATTTAGATTATTTACATTTAGATCATATTCCAGTTTTTTGTACTACTTCATCATAAATATGGCGTAAAAGTAAATACTATTATTGGGTCCTGAGGGACAGTCTAGTGAGCAGTATACCTACCTTGCATGGGGCCAACCCTCGTTTAGTCCACAATACTCTTTATTGTCCCATGAGTTGGTCAGAAGTGATCCTTGATAGAGTAAACCATGAACACACACAGCATATATTATATAATTATGATTATTTGAGAGACTGGAGAAAGAGTACATCATTAAGACGCCTGTCTTGCACAATAGCATGCCTGTGCTTGATTTCTGACTCCACTATATGGTTCCCTAAGCACCACTATGAATGATCTCTGAGCACTGAGTCAGGAATAAACCCCGAATATTGCTAGGTGTAGCTGCCAAACAAGCAAAAAAGGGTTATTATTAATCGAATATAATCAACTAACACATATAGATGGGTTTTATTTTTCTGTCTCAGCTCTTAAAAATTCTTCAACGACTTAGTTTAAGCAGTGTTGATATCAGTCTCTCCTAGATTAAATTATCTTAAAATATTCACTCTTTCTAAGTTTGGTTTTCTGCGCATATTAAAGCAAATGATGATTTTCAGCTTCTCTAAGATATTTTTTCATATTGAAAGGATATGAGTGGCAGCTTCCTAGAGGTGAAACTTGAATTAATATATATTTTCTGAAACACTAGCATCCTACTAGACCTAATTGGCAGTCATATAAGTAAAACCAACATAGTATACTTTCTCTTCATTGCACAAAATATTTTCAAAACTATATCTTATTTTGGATCACAGAGCATACCTCAAAATTCTTAATACAATGTAAATAACATAATATATTTTTTTCAATTGAGACATAATTTACATGTATTCATCTGAAATATTCAACATAGTGATTAAATGGTTCCACATAAAAAATGGAATAAGTCAACAATCTACTGCACTGTAGCACTGTCCTCCCGTTGTTCATTGTTTTGCTCGAGTGGGCCCAGTAACGTCTCCATCGTGAGACTTGTCGTTACTGTGTTTGGCATATCAAATACGTCACTGGTAGCTTGCCAGGCTTTGCTGTGCAGGCGAGATACTCTCAGTAGTTGCTGGACTCTCCGAGAGAGGTGGAGGAATTGAACCTGGGCCAATCGGGTCGGCCACATGCAAGGCAAACGCCTTACCTGCAGTGCTATGGTTCCAGCCCAACAACCCTGAACGCGCCTGGTCTCGTCAACAATCTACACATATCTTTAATTCTCTTTGCGATGAGAACTCATAAGCTTTACTCTCTTACAAACTTTACAATATAGGGTCAGAGCAATAGTGCAGTAAATAGGAACTTACCTTGCATTCAATTGACCTGGGTTCAATGCCTGGCATCTCATATTGACCCCAAGCACTTCCAGGAGTGATTCCTAAGCACTGCCAGAAGTGGTCCCCACAAAAAAATAAAGAAAGAAAGTTTGAAACATCAGTTACATTGTTGGCTATAGCCAGCATGTTTTATATAACATGCACAAAACTTTATTTTAAATTCGGAAGTTTGAAACCTTTTTGCCTCCTTTGTCATCTTGTCCCACCACCACAGTCTCATCTGCAGCAATCGTCAGATTATTTTTTATCTATATGTGTGGATTGTCTTTAAATGTTTTGTCTTAATTTAGATTCCATATAACAGTGAATATACTTATCTTTGTCTTTGTCTTTGATAATATACTTATCTTTGTCTATTTTCGCTGAGCATAAAGCCCTCAAAGTTTATGCATGTTTTCACAAAAGACAATATATTTTTTGTGGCTAAATACTGTATCACTGTTTGTATATTTGTATATAGTCATGTATTGCTTAAATACAACTGTACGTTCTCTGCAGCATCAGGAAATTTCATAATTGTATTAATGTTATACAAGTAATTAAACACATCTACATGGTATAGTCTACTCTACTAATAGAAGCACTTCTGTATTACATTTGTCTATAACCTATCTTTAATTAAGATTCCACTAAATCTTATACTGTTTAAACATGACACATTTACTTTACATATTCATAACATGCATGATAGACACTAAGGTTGTCCCCAAAATGGGGTTGTTGTAAGTAATAGTGCAGAAAATAGTGGTGCATTAATCTTTTCAAGTGGATTATTTGTTTGCCTTAAATAAATATCCAGAAGAGGAATTGCTGAATCAACCATAGTTCTGCTTTTGAGCATTTATTTAGGAACCACCATCCTGTTCCCCATAAAAACTATGAAAGTTTCATCCCCACCAATTGTGTCCAGGCACCACTTTTTCCACATTCTCATCAATACTTGCTTTTTATTTTTATGATGGTAGGTAATAGTCATTCTAACATTAATTAGGTGATGTCTCATGAAATGATTTGCATTTTCTTGATGACTGATGATATTTAGCATTTTTATATAGCTATTGGCAGTACAAATGTTCTGATTTGGGAAAATTCCTGCTCATATTTTCTGCCTAAGCTTTAATTAAAATTTCTAATACTTATAGTAGGTAAATATATTTGAGAAATTAAACTCTTATCACACATATGGCTTGAAACATTTTCTCTTATTCAGACATTGCTTTTAAATGTTACCAATGGACACGGACACGGTGGACACAGTCCTCCCGTTGTTCATCGATTTGCTCGAGCGGGCCCAGTAACATCTCCATCATGAGACTTGTTACTGTGTTTGGCATATTGAATACGTCACGGGGAGCTTGCCAGGCTCTGCGTGCGGGCGAGATACTCTCGGCAGCTTGCCGGGCTCTCCGAGAGGGGCAGAGGAATCGAACTCGGGTCAGCCATGTTGGCCGGCTTGTAAGGCAAATGCCCTACCTCTGTGCTATCGCTCCAGGCCAAATGTTACCAATAACTTCCATTAATATGAAGAATCTTTGTAGTTCTATATAGTTCTACTTTGTAGCTCTATATTGTTATTTTGCTTATTTTGCCTTAACTTTTGGTTTCAGTGTCAAATAATCATCACCAGGAATATGTTGAGAAACTTTCTACCTATATTTTCATGTGTCAGTCTTGCAATTTCAGGTCTTACCTTAAAGCCTTTTATTCATTTCAATTTTATGAAAGATAGGTATAATATTGTTATATCCAGTACCACACTTTTGCATGTGACTCCATTTTTCCCAACACTCTTTACTAAAGAAACTGTCCTTCCCTTATTGTGTATTCTTTACTACTTTGACAAAATTTAGTTGTAATTTATGAATAAGAAAATTAATAAATTATTTTTAAATGTCTTGAAATTCATTGATACATATATATTAAGAAACTTATATGTTCGTCAAACAGGTAAAAAAGTACATTTTGGGGTGAATTTAAATATATTTATTTTAATAAAAGTTAAAATCTTAATTGGTGAAAAATAGCAAAAATATTGCAAGAGAAAAAAAAACAATATTAGATGCTTAAATTGCAAAAGAAGGAAAGTATAAAATGAAAATATCAACCTACAATTTAAGTAATTGGAAAAGGGAAAACAAAATAAACCAAAGCAGCAAAACAAATCTCTAATTATTATTACCCAGAGGACAAACTAAAGATACGAAATACTAACACTTGTTTTTCTTAATTTGAATCATTTATTCACAGAAAAGTAATACAAGAAAAGGTCCATCTACATAATTAGTGGTATAAAAATAATTATATTTACTCTCCAATTTTCTTACAAATGTCCTTTCTATGTGAAATAAGCAATCCTAAAATACTTCAGGCCACTCACATTGCAAATCTAGTCTTTACTCACTGTGAATGAATCAACCCTTAGGCAATTTATATTAGCCCCTGGGATGAATAATGATTCTAAGCTACTTAACTACAAATATCAATGTTTTTAATGTTTTCTGTTAATAGAGATTTATTCAGTAAATTAACACTGCATTTTATACCTCATACATAAATAGAACCAATAGTAATTTTCAATTTCATAACAGTTTAATAATCCAACTATCTCCTATTAATGTGTTCTGGGCCTCCTCCACCCAGATTCTCCATCTTCTAGTAGCTAGACCTTAAGCCCACCAACTGCCCCCGGCCCTGCCATGTAATTCTATCAATGGCCAAGAGCCAGAGACTATAAAACCAAGCTCCCAGAAGAGAACAGCGCAGAGTCTCCTGCCCCTGTGCCAGGCTGTCCTCACCGGGGCCCCTTGGAGGGGATCAGGTTGAGTTTCCCTCCCTGCCCTGAGCAGAGCCCTGGCAGCTGAAGACCTCCGGAACCAACCACAGTCATGCTTAAGACCACTCTTCACATGCTCAGATGAGCCTCACAAATGAAGGAACTGGCAGAGGAACCCAGGTGTGTGGGACCAGGGGCTGAGATCTCCAAGCCTACTCGGATCAGGACTGGGCCTCCTTCACCCAGATCCCCTATCTTCCAGTAGCTAGACAGTTACACCCACCAACTGCCACCAGCGCCATGTAATACCATCAACGGGCAAGAGCCAGAGAGTATAAAACCAAGCTCCCGGACCGCGCAACCTCTTATTGTCTAGTTCTCACTCTTGGAGAACCTGGCAGGCTACCGAGAGTATCCTGCCCTTATGGTAGAGTCTGGCAAGCTCCCTGTGGCATATTCAGTATGCCAAAACCCAGTAACAATGATAGGTCTCATTCCCCTAACCCTGAAAGAGCCTCCAATGTGGCATTTGCAAAAATCTCAGGACTAGGATGAATGGAAACGTTACTGGTGCTTGCTCAAGGAAATTGATAAACAACGGGATTACAGTGATACAGTGATACAAGTAAATACATTATGAATTACATGATGAAGCAAGAAAGAAATGGATAGGAAAAAGAAGTAGCAACACCAAGCATATGTATAAGACAAGATCTGAATGACAGTAATGTAGTATTTTAAGATTTCCATACTTTGGAAGAAATGTTGCAAAGCTCTGTTGAAGTTCAGAGTCAGCAGGCAGATAGATGGAAAATTTATCACCCCTGGCCCCCATGGCAATTTTCTTTTAGGAAGTTACAAAACCAATAGCCCCGAGGCTGTAAAAGCCCATTTTGTGAGCACAGTCAACTGAAGCCTAATAAGACCTTTTCCTGGCTCCAGCACAGACCTAGATGAGTCTGGGTACCCTGGCAAGAGAAGCTTCCAGGAACAAAGGCTAGGGAAAGAAATTCGAAGAATTAATTAATTAATCCCAACTCTACTCTCAGTTAATCCCAACTCTACCCTCTTGGCAAACACCCCAGCAACACTCTTTCTGAGGTAGAAAGCGACAGCTGGGCTAACCCGGGAGAGACCCTATGAAAGCCAATTTGAAAAAAGGAATCTCCTGAACATGCTGCCCTAGTCCACTTGCTGCGTGTGCCTTGTGTTGCTGCTAAGCACAGGTGGTGCGGAGTATGAGTGTTGCCCGCATGTCCCCTCTGGAGATGTGTCCTTCATGCTCACATTAATGCTGGAATGTGTGGGGCTCTCTCCACCTTTCAAAAAGACTGTTCTTTCTTGATGTTTCTTGACAAATACTCTCTCTTCCTCTTCCTTCCTCCCCTTCCTCAAAACTTCCAAATGAAAGGGGTTTTTTTTGTTGTTGTTTATTTTTTTTAATTTAACTCCCCATTTCCTCCTGAAATTCTTTCTGAGAGAAAAGCAATTACCCAACAGACCTGGGTAAAGTTAACTACTGACTTTCCTTTAACTGCAAAGAGCAATTCCTTGCTCCAGCCTGAGTCCATGGCTTCCTGAGAAATCAAGTTGTGGGAATTAACTTCATGCTGTGAAGAACCAGTGGACGTTAGATCCAGCTTCATGGCCAGCTATTGGAGCTTGTGGTGTGTGAGATCCATTCAGTGAGGGGGCTCGGATCAGAATTTATCAGTCCCAAATTTCCCAATAGGTTCCCAAGTGGCAGATGTAGATCAGTAGAAAGTAGCTGTTTCTCTCTTTCCACTTCACATAAGTCACCTGGGACCCCAACACCATCAAAAACATTCACACCAAAGTAAAACTTTACACTTTTAATGATTATGGTTATATATATGCATATATATATATCATGTCAGTTGTGATTAAATGAGACTAGAAAGTACCATCCATTATTACTTTGTCTTTTTAGTAGACTGTAGGAAAATTTCAGGCAAACTCTCTAAAATCAATAGAAACAAGTACATAAATTAAGTTTCCATATTCTCTAAACAACATTGGTCACATATTTTGCTGTTTTTCTTTTTACTCCTGACTATTCTCAGGATTCATTTTCGGCAAGTTTCAGGGGACCATATACTGTGCTAAGGTCAGGGTCGAGGACTTTCAAGACAAGTCCTACTATGTGTGGTTCACGGTTTAAAGAGAAAATTAAAGCATGTTTTAATTAAAATATTTTGATTGCAGGCAATTATCTGTGTAAGCAAATTAAATATATAACTATAGTACCACTCCTTTTATAAGTTGTGTTTGGATTTACAAATGTACTACCAGAGGATGCAAATGAAAGGAAGAAAATTGTTTGGAATATAATAAAGCCAACTAATACATTTAATTCAAATAGTTTCTTACCTGTGTAGACTCATTTTTACTGTTGAGTAAGTGCATAAAAGATTGAGAAATTATATTGCATTTCTGAAAGGAATGATTTTTTCTCACTGTGAAAAAAACCAACTTGTCTGCACTATTAAATTCACAGACGCCATTGGGCTACACTAGCACTCGACAGGGACAAATGGAGATGTTACTGGCGCCTGCTCGAGCAAATTGACGATTAACAGGAAGTCAAGTGATCAAGTGATTAAATTCACTACAAAAGTACAAATATATCTTTTGACATACATTTGTCTTCTCTTCCCTGTGTTATCCAGCCCCCATGACCCCTTTGCTCCAGGTATCTTCTTATTGTCAAAGCGTGTGATATACTGAGTGACCTCTCTGAAGTTCTTTGTAAACAGGCATTGTGGTGGTATTGGTGCTCTGGAATTACACCAGCATGCTGGGTGTTTGAGGGTGAAGATAGTCTCACAATGTGGTTTGGGCATGGAGGTGAGGGGCTGGCCACACACTGCTGGGATCAAATCCAGGACCTCACACAAGGCCTGGACTAAACCATTTATCTAGGAAATGAGATTCTCAAGTTCAGTAGATGCCTTTTTTTTAGATCATCACTCATCGGCAAATGGCAATATTCTAATTAAAATGTTGATGAAAACAAATTATTTTCATTTCTAAATCAAAACAGCATATTATTGTTATTTACGTTTTGTTTTATTTTTTCTTGGGGACCAGATACAGTAGTGCTCAGAGCTGTGCGCTCAGGTGTCACTCCTAGTGAGACTCCCATAATAAACCAAAGGAATCTTATTTATTTGGTTCTGGGGATCAAACCCAAGTCAACAGCATGCAAGGTAAATGCCCTGCCCGAAACACTATCACTCCATTCCTACCATTTTATTTTCAAAAGAAAAAAATAATGCTCTTAGTATCTATGTCAATTTAAGTAATTAACTGGATTTTGTTGTTGGTGTAGTTGTTATTGAAGAATGGAAGTTCAGGCCACCCAGTTAGTTTCAGGACTTACATTCAGGCTCTGCACTTAGGAATCGCATGTGGCAGTGTTCAGGCTACCTTTTCTGTGCCTGGGATAGAACCAGATAGTCACAGACAAGGCGAGCATGTAATCTGTTGTACTATCTTTCCAGTCCAGAAATCCATTCTTTTGTGCAGTAATATTATTACTAATTTTTATATCAGGATTAGTTTAAAATATATTTACTGACAAACTCTTTATATATATATGCATATATATATATATATATATATTTCTGAACTTTCCAAAATTTAAAAGTTTTATTGAGGTCATAATTGAAATTTTGAGAAAAATTAAATTATCATTTTTTCTATTACCATGTCATGCATAAAGGCTTTATATCAATGTTGGAGTTGGAATTTATGAAATAATTATATGTAATCCGAGTGATGATAGCAATAAATGTAGACATCATAAAGCTATAAGCCAAACCGCATCATCTTTTAGGAAATTAGAGGTACTTCAAAAAAATCATTACTGGGGCTGGAGAGATAGCACAGCAGGTAGGGCGTTTGCTTGCACATGGCCGACCTGGGTTCGATTCACAGCATCCCATATGGTCCCCTGAGCGCCGCCAAGAGTAACTCTTGAGTGCAGAGCCAGGAGTAACCCCTGTGCATCACCAGGTGTGACCCAAAAACAAAACAAAAAAATCATTACTGAGATAAATCTAAAAAGCAAACTAGACAGATTAAGATATTAAACTACTAAGTATAACTTTATAGATCTACCAAAGGGTGCTATATATTTAAGAAACAACAGATTTTACTTTGACTCCTGCATTCAAAGCTATCAGAGAAATACATTTAATTCCTGGCATGGACTTACAATCAAACTGTTACTCCAGTGAAAAACTCTACACCCTGGATACGTGGGAAAATTGATTTATTATTTATCTGTGATTTGTCTGCAAATAGTAACACAAAAGCACAAGCATCAGGATGCAAGTCAAATGGACAAGTGTGAGCTTTTCTGGGGGAGGGAGGAGGGGAGGAAGAAGAAAATCAAACTCCTATAAATTCTATTGTTTACATTTTTTTATTCTAGAGAATGAGTTATATTTGTGATTAATTTATATTTTACACAAATAGTTTTAGAAACTGTATCATACATTGCTCTACACTCCTGCAAATGCAGAAAACAAATAAGATATATGTGTACTCAGAGAATTTACATCTTGGAAGAGCAATTACAAATAAAAATATGCTTATATATTAAAAGGAGGATATGTAAGACACTAAAAGGAAGATACTTATATTAAATATATCACACTGACAATTTCAAAATAATTAACTCTAAATTTTAGCCTAATCTTGTTGTTTTCTGAAAATATCTGTTTGATTATCAGAAAATACTATATTTTTGTTTTAATACTGTAATTGTGTTTATAAAAATAATATTAAATAAATAAAAATGTTTATACAATAATTGAAATTGCAAGATAAAAGCAGTAAAGAATTTATAATGAGTGCATGACATATCATAGACAGAATACTGGATCAGAATTAACTAATATATAGAAATTAGTTAGTACACAGGATATATAATTGAATACATTGATTTCTATTTTAGTTACTGTGATTTATAATACTATTATTAATGATAGAGTTTATGTGTACATTATTGTATTGAACTGAACATAACATATTTATTAAGAGAAGCATAAAATCATTAAACATCTAAGTACTAGGGTTCATTTTTTATTTGTATACAGACATGACCAGTGTCTGTAATCCTTTGGCATTTCTTGGACATATTTACATGTAACCAATTTTATTTCACCAATCATGATATGTAGCTGAACTGTAGCAGTTGCATAATCTTTGTCCAAATGCAGAAAATACTGCATTATTTTACATTAATTTATGAGTCCTGGCATTAAAAAACATTACAGCTTGGACTACTCACCTTTGTGATTCCTTTATAATTCCTTGCCATTTTCCTATTAGAGTAAATGTATTTGCGGTTTGATACTATGTCACTAGCTTTCCCTTATTTTCTCCGCTTGTGCTTTGCTACTTGCATTTTATTTACTGGTGGCTTCCAGTGGCCCATTGTCCGCTGTTTTCTTCTCAGTGTTTTAGTGTTGTAGCTACCTCAGAGTTGCCATCTGGAGAGCTAAGCCTACTTTTCCTTTTCTCTTTATCTCTTGGACCTTCTAAGAGGTGCTCAGGCCCTGTGTGAATTCACACTATGGAGACAAGAGAATGAAGATTTGAATTGGAGGGCTGCCAGCACAGTACTCTGGGAGTTTGGGGTGGGGGACTGAGGCTATCAGATAGTGATCCAGCTAGGCTGAGAGTTCCTATATCTCGGCTATGGCCATTCTTGCTGCTACCGCGTGATGAGAAGGTATCAAAACTCTACCACCGCTACCATCTCCACCATCTCCATCATATCCCCCTGGTGTCTGTGGGTTTCTGTCTCAGCCGTTGACCCTTTCATGGCTGTATCCTCGTGGCAGATATGTGGGAGTGTGGGTGGGGGAGGGGTCCTTAACCCTGTCTTGGGGAACATGGAATTCTTCCTGGTAGCAAAGTATGGGCAAAAAGTGGAGTTTCCCCCCTGATGGAACAGAGCACCCATCCTGCATGGCAGTTCTGAAGTATGAGGTGATGTTGAGGGATACTGAGGTGACTGAGGTGATTTTTTAAGCAATAAGAAGTTTATTTTGCAGGCAGGAGGAGGAGGGGATTTCCAAGCAATGTTCTGGATTTCCAGGGGCCTCAGAAATATTTGACCATGGGGGAGGGGGACATAATCAAAGTTAAAAAGGCCTATTCCTGAGCCCAGATGGGTGCACACAAAATAAAACCAAACAATGGCCTTGGGATCTGAGGACGAAGATGTTCATGCCAGGAATTACCAAGAATCCCAAGGGTCCTCAGGACTTCCAGGCCTCAACGCGCATTGCTCAGAGCCTCTAGGGCTATGCCTAGCAAAGCTAAGGAGGCCATACCAGTCAGGGATCAAGCGGAGGTGGGGAAATATGTTTGATATCAAAAATTATATACTATCTCCTTGTAAATATTTAGAGGAATATGTATATTCATAGGATAAAAGTAAAACTTTTTTATTCAAAATATGTCAGCTGCTCTATGCTTCTGGCAGCCTACTTCTTCCTTGCCTCTGCACAGTCTAAAACTTACAAATGGAAAATACAGAATAACTGAAGATCAGCTTAGTAAACCACAGAGACTGGATATTTTTCATTACAATACTCAGCTGGCATTCAGGTTGGCTGTGCAGTGACACAATATCAAGTGCCCGGCCCCATCAACAGTGATCTCTGAAGCACAGGATAGTCTGGCTCTACCACGGAGCTGCAATAGCTATAGGACACTAGAGACCGTAAACACAGTGCAAACCAGAAGCCAGAAGAACCAGCTGAGTAGCCTAAGAGTGTTTTAGTCAATTGCCTTTGCATACTTACAACTGTGGTTTGAAGCCAGGCATTGCATATGGTCCCTTGAGCACTGCCAGAAGTGAACTGTGCATATAGAACCCACTGGGTATGGAAGGAGGGAAGAAAGGAAGAAAAGGAGGAAGGAGGGAAGGAAGGAAGGAAAGAAGGAAGGAAGGGAAGGAGGATGGGAGGGAGGGAGGGAGGGAGGGAGGGGAAAGAAGAAGAAAGAAAGAAAGAAAGAAAGAAAGAAAGAAAGAAAGAAAGAAGAAAGGGAAAGAGAGAGAAAGGGAAAGAAAGAAATTGATGTCACAGGAAAGATTCAGATTTCTGCTTGAACCAATTAGCATTCAGAGCTACACTCCTTGATAGCAAAGTGTACTAGGAACAGTGAAAAAATAATAATAAGGGAATTTACCTGCATAGAAGGATGGGAAAAAAATCCCAGGAATACCCCTTGTATGTAAGAATGTTGTAAACTGCTTGGGGGAAACTATAAAACAGTTTTTCTTGCAATAACATGAAGAGATATGAAGAAATAAATGGAAGAAACCATGAACAAACTTGATGAGGAGTTCATGAAAGAATTAAATAACTCATTTAAGTAGGATTGAAAGAGATAAAAAGTAAGGCAGCTTAGGTAATAACTTAGTATCCAAACTCAAAAGCAGGCAAGGGGTTTGAGAATGCCCTGCTTGTAGCAGATCCTGGTATAATCCCTGCACAGCCTATAGCACGGCACAACTTTCATAATTTCCAAGCATTGCTAGGAGCGATCCCTGAGCACAGAGCCAGGAGGAAGCTCTGGGAACCACCAGATGTGAACACACCCCAAGAAAAAATAGCAGTGCAAAAGAAGTTGAAATTAACAGCTGTGATATGGAGGATAAGTATATAATAGGAAAATGAGTAAATAAGATGAAACAAATAAAGAGACCCTAAGAGATTTATAGAAGAAAATCGAGGAAAAAAAACCTCTACATGATAAAAATTACAAACAACAAATTAGATGTGAAATGAATCAAGAATAAACTCCAATTAACTTCTTAAAGTGGAGTTCAAAATATCACTAGGAATCAACTTAAAGATGTTAAAAGATATACATTTAAAAATAAAATAAGAAACATAAGGACAAAAGAAATTGAAAGATATCCTACTCTCCTGAATCAACATTATCAAAATCTAGAATGAAAAGCCTTCTACAGAGTTAGTATTTCCTTAGCAAAACTCCAATGGCATTGTTCAAGGACTTAGAACAAACACTGCCAAAACTGTATGGCATCATAAAGCTCCCCAAAGAGCTAAGAAATCTAAGGAAAACATGTTAAAAAGCAAGCAATCCCTTGACTTCCAATTAGACTACAAGGATCTAGTGATCAGAACTACTTGGTACTGGAATAAAGGTAAAGGTAAAGGCCCTCCCGTTGATCGTCGATTTGCTCGAGCGGGTCCAGTAACATCTCCATTGGAGTCTTTGTTGTTACTGTGTCTGGCATATCGAATACTCTTGGTAGCTTGCCGGGCTCTCCGAGAGGGGCGGAGGAATCGAACTCGGGTCGGCCATGTTGGCCGCTTGTAAGGCAAACGCCCTACCGCTGTGCTATCGCTCCAGCCCTGGAATAAAAGCTGAAATTCAGATTAGTGGAATAGACCTGAGAGGCTATAAATATACCCACAGGTGTGTAAATTGCTACTTAATGAAAAGTTAGACAAGTGAGTTAAGGGCATTAAATGGAGGAAAGTCTGTTCAACAAACCATGTTAGAAAACCTGGATAACCACTTAGAGAAAAAAAGAATCTGGGACCCTATCTCCCATGATGCACAGAACTTAATTAAAAATATATTAGAGATCTTGATATTAGACCAGAATCCATACAACATCTCAGGAAAACATAGACAAAGCTCTCCATGATATATGTGTCAACTCCATTGGCAAAAATAACAAAAACAATAAGCTATAAAAAATATAAAAAATAAAGCAATTTTATAAAGTGAAAAAAATTAGGAATAAAACTAAAAAGATATCTGATCTGGAGTGATAATACAGAGGGTAGGGCACTTGCCTTGCATATGCCAGAACCTGGGTTCGATTTCAAGTACTCCATATGGTTCAACCACCACCAGGACATCCCTTAGAGTAGAGCCAGGAGTAAGGCCTGAGAACTTCTAGGTATAACTACCCACTGCCCACCCCCCACACTAAAAACTTAGAGACATCCTATTGAATTAGAAAATATATTTGAACTTCATACATTCCATAAAGTTTTAGTATCCAAGATACATGTTTATAAAATATTCATAATGCTCAAAAAAATAAAATAAATAAAGTCCCATCAAAACGAGCAAGAGATGTACATATAAAGAATACATATGGATATTAGTAGGTGTTAGAAAAAGTGTTTATCAAAACTTATTATCAGGGAAATGAAAGTTAGAACAATAATGAGATACCATCTCACATTAGTGAAATGGCCTATAGTAAAATGACCAAAAATGATAGAGTTAATGGATTTGTGAAAACAGAAGGTTCATGAAAATTGTTTCAACTTCTATTGAATAGGGTATGGAGATTTCTCAAAATATAAACTATATAACTTTCATGTAAGCCAACGATTTCAAATCTTGGTATCTATCTCAATATAAAAATATTAAAATAATATGAACATTAATGCTTATTACAATTAAAATGGACAAAGTATGGAAACAACTTAAGGGCTCAGAAACATGTAAGTGTCTATAGAAGTTGTGGTATATATACACAATGGGATATAATTAGAAAAGGCATTTTGATTCTTACCTCAACATAGATGAATCTGTAAAGGGTTTTTTTTGAGTCAAATTAGTCAGTAGGAGAAGCAAAAATACTTGATGATCTGATTCATATGTGATCACTTAATCACTTAACTTCCCGTTAGTCATCGATTTGCTCGAGCGGGCACCAGTAACGTCTCCATTTGTCCCTGTCGCGTGCTAGTGTAGCCCAATGGCATCTGTTCGCTCCGGGAACATGAAGGGCCTCAAACCGATCTTTCATGATCTTGACGAAGAAGTCTGACCATCTGGTAGGTGGGCGGCCACGCAGTCTCTTGACATCCCGTGGAATCCAATCAGTAACAGCTCTAGTCCAACGGTCGTCTTTAAATCTCATTACGTGACCAGCCCATCTGATTTTCGACACCTTGGCAAATGAGACAGCGTCCCTGATCCTTGATCGTCGACGGATGTCAGAACTCCGGATTCGTTCTCTCATTTGAGTGAAACATGATATTCCAAGCATAGCTCTTTCTATTCTTCTTTGGGAGACCTGAATAGCGTTCTCATCCTGTTTGCATAGGGTCCAGGTCTCTGAGGCATATGTTAATGCAGGAAGAACAGTGGAATCAAAGAGATGTGCCCGGAGCCGGAGGTTCTTCGTCCTCTTAGCTATTTCTTCGATGTTCTTGAAGGCGTTCCAAGCCGCTCTCTTCCTCCTGCGCAGCTCGGGTGCCAGGTCATTTGTCATGTTGACTTCTCGACCTAGGTACACATAGCTGTTGCATTCGGAGATGGTCGTTCCATTGAGAGCGAATGGGGCGTCAGGAACAAGGCTGTTTCTCATAAACATTGTCTTCGTAAGATTCAGCTGTAGTCCTACCTTTCCACACTCACGGTCAAAGTCGGCCAGCATTTGTGCCGCTTGGCTGATGTTTGGTGTTATTAAAACAATGTCATCAGCAAAGCGGAGGTGGTGTAGTTGCCGACCATCTATCTTCACTCCCATTCCTTCCCATTCCAGTCGTCGCATGATGTTCTCGAGGGTGGCACTGAAGAGTTTCGGTGAAATGGTATCACCCTGCTGCACCCCTCTCTTGACATCAACGATCACTTCTTTGTAGAATGGTGAGATCCTGGTAGTGAATCCGCAATACAGCTCACGGAGGATCCTGATGTACTGGGCTTGAATGCCCTGATTGGCTAGGGCTTCAATGACCGCTTCCGTCTCAACAGAATCAAAGGCCTTCTTTAAATCAATGAACATTAAGCAGAGCGGCATCTTGAACTCCCGAGAAACCTCAATGAGCTTGGTTATCATGTGGATATGGTCGATGGTGCTGAATCCTTTGCGGAACCCTGCTTGCTCGCATGGTTGTCCTTCATCTAGTGTTCTGCTAATCCTATTCAGGATGACTCGAGTGAACAACGTGTAGATGACTGACAATAGGCAGATCGGGCGATAGTTGCCAATGTCATGGATGTCTCCCTTTTTGAACAGTAGTACGGTCCTGCTGGTTTTCCATTGGGACGGAACCTTGCATTCAGACAGGTAGCGAGTGAAGAGCCGAGCCAGTGTATTGATGAGTACTGATGGCAGGTTCTTCAGGTGTTCAGGTCTGACCTTGTCTGGGCCGGGTGCTGTTTGTTTCTTTACCGACGAAATGGCGTGTCGGATTTCGGAAGGGAGAACATTGGGAACGACATACCCATCCTGTGGAATTTGGTATGTCGGCAAGTGGACATGGCTATCGAAGAGATTTGAGTAGAAGTCATGGATAATCTTCTCCATTGCCGTTCTGGAGGATGTGATGGATCCATCAGGACGTCGGAGGGCAGTCATCTTGGTCTTATAGTTGGCGAAGGACAGGCGGGCGTTACGAATACTTTTCCTGGCTTCTGCAGCATCTACCAGTACTTCTGCTCTTCTCTCTTTGAGGTCTTCCTTGATCGAATCTCTGCACTGCTTTGCAAGCTCGGACATTAGCTTGCGGTTGCCTGAGGCATGCGCCAAACCACGCTGGCGAATTAGCTCAAGAGTTTTCGAAGATAGGCGACTTTTTGTGGCTATCTCTCTCTTGGCGTTCCTCGCACATTCATGGAGGTGCTGAACCAGTCGATCGTATTCCTCGTCAATGTTGTCAACAATGGCATCTTCCCATGTTGCCACAATAGTACCAAAGAGTTCCCAGTTGGTGGTCATTCTGGGAGTTCTCTTTTTGAACTTTGCAGCCCTTTCTCCCCGCTCTGTGAAGTAGAATTTTGCACGAAGGAGACGGTGGTCCGATCCCGTTCAAAATTTTGGGACAACAGCGACATCAGTCAGGCAAAACCGTCAATTGAATATGATGTGGTCTATTTCGTTGTGGAATCGTCTGCCGGGAGACTCCCATGTCCATCGTTTAGATTCTGCCTTCTGGAACTGTGAGTTACCATGAATGGTCTTGGTCGACATGATGAACTCAGACAGTCTCTCACCCTGTTCATTCCATTCTAGGCCATGGGTCCCGATGTGAAGTTCTTCAGCTGATCTTCTCGGTCCTATCTTGGCATTAAAATCACCCACAATGATCTTGTAGAAGGTGTGGTCTTCTTTATAGAACTTCTCTAGCTCCATGTAGAACTTCTCGATTTCTCTTTCATCATAATGAGATGTTGGTGCGTAGACAACGAAGATAGAAACTGCAGGCAGTGAGCCACATCTATTCAAATGTAAACGTCCGATTCGGGTTGTTAGGCATTCGAATGAATCAATGCTCTTGGCCAAGTTTGTGTTGACAAGGACACCGATGCCTCCAACACCTCTTTTATCGCATGTTCCGAGGAACAATTCTTCTCCAGTGTCGAAAGTGGCATGGTGAGATTCGTGCCTTCTTGTCTCAGTCAGACCAATGATGTTGTACTTGATCATTCGCGCTTGTACCATCAGGTCCTCGATGGATGCATCTGATGCTAGCGTACGTGCATTGAAAGTACAGACGATCATTTTTGTCTTCCTTCGTTGTGGCAGCCTAGGTCGGCCTTGAGATTTTGTCGGCCTCTCCTTTCTCATCCTTCTCAGTGCTGCCATGTCGGTGAAGCCTTCAGGGTCAGGTGAATGAGACCAGTTGTAGTTACTGGTTTTGGCATATCAAATACACAGCGGATAGCTTGCCAGACTCTTCCGTGCGGGCGGAATACTCTTGGTAGCTTGCCAGTCTTTCCGAGAGGGATAGAGGCGTTTGGGGCGATCTCTAATCACCCTTGTAGGTGTTACCATATTTGAACCCTATCAAGTATGGTACGACAATTCCAGAAGATATATGTGATATATAAAACCAAAAGCAAAGGAGTAGACAACATCAAATGACAATTCCCTGAATTCTGAATGTAGAATAGAGGTTAGCAGGTGAGGAGAAGATGGTGACCTAGAAATGGCACCAGTGTTGGGCTGGTGTTGATGTGGGCAGTAACTTTCCACGCCACTAACAAGAACATAAAGACCACTGTGCCTCAATTGTATTATTTTAAAATGCATTTTAGCTCGATTAAAGATTTCACACACTTTTTATTAAAAGAAACCAATTTTAAATGTTGGATTTTAGCTCTAAAATAACATTGGGAGAGTTTGCACCATCACTCTAAAATGAAAATCTGCCAATAATATAAACGTTTTATATTCAACAAAGAAAATGTTTAATGACCATTACAGTTATATTAAGTCATGGTAAAACTCATATTGATGCATTTTTAGTTTAAGCAGAAAGCAAATAACTTATATATATTTTTAATTAAAAAATACCAATGCTTTATTGAAGGCCAGAATGATACTACAGCTGGTAGGGGATCAACTTGCATGTGCCAACACAGGTCCAATCCCTGGCACCCTGTACGGTTCTTCAATATTGCCAGGTATGATCCCTGAGCACAGAGCTAGGGATAGTTCTGGAGTCCTGCTGGTGTGGCCCAAAAAATCAAAACAAAAAAGCCTTCATTATTTGTTTTCTAACAAGTAAAACAAATTCATATATATAGTCACAGGTGTTTTTTTACAGGCATTAGTTGACTGGGATTTTTTTTTTTTTATTTCACAATAAATTGGGCTAGAAGAATCCAACCATATTCTTATTATCATGGAATTTCTAGGCGCTAAAGTACTTTGAGGAATAATAGAGCTGACCTTTTCAACCCTCAGAAAAGGCACATGAGAATAAGAGCTTTAGTTTGATTTTAGGTTTTAGAATTTTTCTAAATGACACAATTAGGGAGTGTGAGGGTTTTGTGAGGATCTTTACAAATGCACACTTTGTTATGAACTACCTACTGTTTTTCCCCTGGTACCCCAGAGTGACTTGTCTTAACACTGCTCAAAATGGAGGTCTTTTTGCACCCATTTCTAGCTAGACCCTTTATCAGAGCTCATCTCTAGGAATTTCTTATGAATTCTTCAGTAGTCTCAAAGTGCCACGTGATTGTTTCCTTGAGTCACATAAAGAACATAATTTTGCATTTTTCATAGCGGTCACAAAATGAGATCTTTGTAGCAGAGACAAGAGAAAATATTTCAGAGCTGCAATACATATGCTTTATTTATATTTAGTGACAGATTTTTATAGCTTGTTACAAAGATTTATTATCTTTTTATCATTGCTAGATTTTCAAAAGACTCACTCCAAATAACATAAATAAAACAGAAAGTGTGTGATGCCATGAAATGATCTCTTATTCTTAATATCTCTTATTCTTATTCTTATTCTTATTTTTAATATGTGACAAATGACCCCTGAGCATGGTCCAAAGACAGGTTCTCAAAGGACTCACCTCTTAGAAAATCATCTATTATGAAAATTTCCTAGGCTTTTAGTTTTGTATTGCTATGATGGTTCAAAATTTAGTGTTTCCTGGTATCTAGAAATTTAACTAAATTTAAATAACATGAGTAACAATAATTATATTTCCTCCACTACCTCCACTACCCAGCCGCCGCCATGCTCCAGGACGCTTTCCAGATGCTCTGGCTGAGACTCACACATGATTGAATCCCCACAGAACAAGATAAGCAGAAATCTGAGACCTTGGACTCCAGGCTCAACGGATCCAGGGACAGAGATTCTTGTCTTGCTCCCACCAACCACAGGTGACAAAGGGATTAAAATTAGGAGCCCCACCCTACCCTGACCTGTCTGCTTCCACCAACCACCAGAGCCCCAGGGATGGATTGCGCACAGAAGACCCACCCTACCCCTACCGGTACCAGAAAAATACCTCACCTGCAGACCTCCACTACTTCCACTACCTCCAATACCCAGCCGCCGCCATGCTCCAGGATGCTTTCTGGACCCACGACACATTATAAGACACTAAATATCCATCTTCCAGAATTGCCGTACCATATTTGGTAGGGTTCAAATACGGTTTGAACAATGGGAGCACCTACAAGGGTGATTAGAGGCAGCCCCAAAAGCCTCTATCCCTCTTGGAGAGCCTCGCAAGCTACTGAGAGTATTCCACCCACATGGCAGAGCCTCACAAGCTATCCATTGTGTATTCGATATGCCAAAACCAGTGACTACAATGGGTCTCATTCCCATGACCCTGAAGGCGTCACCAATATGGCAGTATTGAGAAGGATGAGAAAGAAGAGGCCGATAAAATCTCAAGGCCGAACTAGGCTGCCACAACGAAGGAAGACAAAAATGATCGTCTGTACTTTCAATGCACGTACGCTAGCATCAGATGCATCCATCGAGGACCTGATGGTACAAGCACGAAAGATCAAGTACAACATCATTGGTCTGACCGAGAAAAGAAGACACCAATCTCATCACGCCATTTTTGACACTGGAGAAGAATTGTTCCTCGGAACATGTGATAAAAGAGGTGTCGGAGGCATTGGTGTCCTTGTCAACATGAACTTGGCCATGAGCATTGATTCTTTTGATTGCCTAACAACCCGAATCAGATGTTTACATTTGAATAGATGTGGCTCACTGCTGGCAGTTTCTATCTTCGTTGTCTATGCACCAACATCCAATAATGATGAAGGAGAAATTGAGAAGTTCTACATGGAGCCAGAGAAGTTCTATAAGGAAGACCACACCTTCTACAAGATCATTGTGGGTGATTTTAATGCCAGGATAGGACTGAGAAGATCAGCTGAAGAACTTCACATAGGGAACCAAGGCCTAGAATGGAACAAACAGTGTGAGAGACTGTCTGAGTTCATCATGTTGACCAAGACTATCCATGGTAACTCAAGGTTCCAGAAGGCCGAATCTAAACGTTGGACATGGGAGTCTCCCAGTGGATGATTCCACAAAGAAATAGACACCCAGAACAAAAATATACATAATGGATCCACCCATAAAATTTTCCATGAAATTTTCCACAGAAAATATACTGAACAGAAAGCAATGAAATGAGATGTTTAAAGCCGCTCTCTTTATTCTGCACAGTTTGGGTGCCAGGTTACACCAGCTGTGTGACCCAGGTGACACATGGTAGGTGGTCAGTCCTATTCCAGTCAAGAGACAGGTATGCTGCCATGAGAAACTGTTTAATATTCCTAGCACTCAAAGAAGTATCAGTGGCTGATGGTATCTATCCTCTCAATGTAGTTATTTGGTGTTTTGCAGACTATCCCATATCCACCATGACATCTTTCTACTAACCTACAATCAGTCATGAGACACTGCTCTCACATCACTACCACCAACAGCTATTGATTCTAATAGTTTCTACATTCTGTATCAGAAAAAAAACTGTGGGAAAATGCTTCTGAATTCCTTTAAATTTATTATTCTTTGAAAATAAAAGCAGTTACTTCCGTTTCAAAGAATGTTGCCCTATCTTTAAATATGCTACATTTTGACTTATATTTTATCAATAATTATTGTTCACTTGATCACTTGATCACTTGACTTTCTGTTAATCGTCGATTTGCTTGAGCGGGTGCCAGTAACGTCTCCATTTGTCCCTGTCGCGTGCTAGTGTAGCCCAATGGCGTCTGTTCATTCTAGGAACACGAAGAGCCTGAAACTGATCGTTTACGGTCTTGATGAAGAAGTCTGACCATCTGGTAGGTGGGCGGCCATGCGGTCTTTGGACATCCGGTGGAATCCGAGATGTTCAAAGGTCTGAAAGAAAATTACTTTAACCAAAAAAGCACTCTGTTGGCAGACTGTATTTTGTAGTAGAAGGACAGTTTTACAGGAAAACAAAAAAAATTAAACAATTTATTGCCATCATGTTATTTTTGCAAGAAATGCAAAGGATTTCTTATAAAACAGAAAGCAGCATTGACCACAAGATTATAAGGCACAAAAATGAAATATTTGGGGTAAGGCTTGGGTCAGAAGAATAAAATTATGTCCAACTAAAATAAATGTAAGATTAATTAATAGGCCACAAATACTTAACTTTACAGATAAACCTTAGGAAACATTTAGCTTTGGGCTTGTTAACCACATCTGACAGTGCTTAGGGCTTACTCCCAGCTTGATTCTTGGGGTTCCACAACTAGTGGTGGAGATTTGAACCATGGTTGGCTAGAAACAATGTGAGTATGTTATCTCCTATACTATCTTTCTGGCCCTCGAGACAATCTTAAAACAAAATCAACAGAAGAAAAATGTAATAAAAACCTAAAAATGAGAATAAAATGTAGTTAGAATTATGTTGAATACTGTAGCACTGTCTTCCCGTTGTTCATCGATTTGTTTGAGCGGACACCAGGAATGTCTCCATTGTGAGACTTGTTGTTACTGTTTTTGGCATATTGAATATACCACAGGAATCTTGCAGGCTCTGTCATGTGGGTGGGATACTCTCAGCAGTTTGCCTGGCTCTCCCAGAGGGGCGGAGGAATCAAACCTGGGTGTGAAAGGCAAATGCCCTACCCTCTGTGCTATTGCTCCAGCCCATGTTGAATACAAAACACAAAAAAATAAAAAGTCAATTAAATGCATAAAAAAGAAACCAAGATAATGCAATGGACTTACACTTTAATTACCATGCTGGCCAAATGTATTCAATAACAAAAAGGAATAAAGCGACAGAATAGCTCCAAAAACAAAATCTAAGCATCAAAGAACTAGGAAAGTAGTACGGTAAAGACTGTGCCTTACATGTGGTCAATCCACGTGGTCCTTCAAGCATCACTGGGTGTAGCCCTGGAGACCCATTGGACCACCAGGAAGTCCTAGGTAACGACAGGATCTGAGTGGCAGTGTACCCTCTCATTAAAACACTATCCAGATTGGTCAAGAATTGCTAGAGGAAGGGCTAGAGCAATAGCACAGGGAGTAAGAGTACTTGCCTCTCATAGGGCCAACCAGGGATCAGTCCTCCCCAGTGTCCCATATGGTCCCTCAGACCTTCCTGGAATGAGCCCTGAGCTAGATACAGGAATATGCTCTGAGCATCACTGGGTTTGGGCCCTCCCCATCCCCATCCCCCAAAAGAAAAAGAGTTGCTGAAGGGTATCCCAAACCTCCTGAGCCTGCTTGGAATGCCGTCCCACCCAAAACAAACAACAAATCTGACTATGTTCTGCCTTTGAGCACTATAGCTCAGCTCTCAGCCAGGAAGTCACTCAGAAGGTGGAACACATGCCTGGTGTATAAAAGGCTCTAGACTTCAGAGTTTGTGGTGTTTTTTTGTTCTTAAATATAACCCCCCGCAAAAAAAAATCACTAGTTGAGGTTAATTTATCCATTTGGTCTTCCAGAGATAATTTGCTCTTTTGTTTTCTCTCATATATAATAGGTGATAGAGTAATCAATACACAAATGATAGTTAAATAAAGATGCAGATATACATTATAATTAGATAAAGATACAGGGGTGAGGGGGAGGAAGTGATTGAAAGAGACAGTTTGTTTCTAATGACTCATTGTAAAATAGCTTGGAGAGGTAGTATTTATTTTCTATTTGTTTTATGCCTTTTTATTTGAAGCTCTGTCTTTACAGTACAGTTAATGATAGGGTTTCCTGAGTACAGTGTTTCCACACCACCTCATCCTCCACCAGAGTGTCTAATTCCCTCTACCACTGTGTCCTGGGCCCCTCCCAGCCCCGTAGCCACTCACCCCCATCCCCATTCCCCCCTTGGTAAATTCAGTTTTAATTTCTGGTACTGGGCTCTTTTGCCTTTGACCTTTTGTTATCTGGAGGTCTATTTGCATTTGTGTCTGTTTAATGACACATTTGCATTTGACTGTTTAATAAAAGTTTTAAAGTAAAGAAAAGTAGAACATTTTAATTACCTAGAGGCAACATTGAGGTAGGGGACATATATATATATATATGTAAGTAAAAGTAAAGTAAAAGTATATATATGTATATATATATATTTCTCTTAACATTTAATTGGATTTGTTTTTATTATCTGTATTCTTCCTGAGATATGGGTTAGTTTGTGAATTTACTGAACAAAATTTAACTGAATCAACTCAACTGAGTAAATCTTTTTTTTTCTTTTTCTTTTTTTATTAGTGAAACACCATGAGGTACAGTTGTAGATTTACAATTTTTTGTGCTTGGGTTTGATTATACAATGATCAGATACCCATCCCTCCACCAGTGCCCATTTTCCACCACCATGGATAATATCCCCCCCACCCCCATCCCTCCATCCCCCTGCCTCTGTGGCAGGGCAATCCCCTGTGTTCTCTCTCTCCTTTTGGGTGTGGTGGTCTGCAAAAGAGGCATTGAGTGGCAAACATGTTCAGTCCATAGTCCACTTTCGACATGCATCTCCCCTCCTGGGAGGATCCTCCAAACACCCTTTATTTGGTGTTCCCTTCTCTATCTGAACTGCCCTTTCCTCTAGAATGCCCGACTGGCCACTAAGCTATGGAGTAATCCTCCTGGTGCTGATCTCAGCTATTCTTAGGTATTAATCTCATATTTTGTTACTTTATGTCCCCCAGATGAATGCAATCTTTCTATGTCTATCCCTCTCTTTCTGACTCATTTCGCTTAGCATGATACTTTCCATGTTGTACCACTTGTATGTAAATTTCATGACTTCATCTTTTCTAATAGCTACATAGTACTCCATTGTGTAGATGTACCAAAGTTTCTTTAACCAGTCATCTGTTCTTGGGCATTCAGGTTTCTTCCAGTTTCTGGCTATTGTAAATAGTGCTGCAATGAACAAACAAGTGCAGATGTCACTTCGACTATACATTTTTGCCTCTCTGGGATATATTCCCAGGAGTGGTATTGCTGGGTCAAATGGGAGCTCAATTTCTAATTTTTTGAGAATCGTCCATACTGTTTTCCAGAAGGGCTGAACCAGTCGACATTCCCACCAACAGTGAAGGAGTGTCCCTTTCTGGCCACATCTGCGCCAGCATCGGTTGCTTTTGTTCTTTTGAATGTGGGCCAGTCTCTGAGGTGTGAGATGGTATCTCATTGTGGTTTTGATCTGCATCTCCCTGATGATTAATGATGTACAGCATTTTCTCATGTGCTTTTTTGCCATTCGGATTTCTTCTTTGAGAAAGTTTCTGTTCATTTCATTGCCCCATTTTTAGATGGGGTTGGATGTTTTCTTCTCGTGGAGTTTAACCAGTATTTTGTATATCCTGGATATCAACCCCTTGTCAGATGTGTATTCGGCGAATATCCTTTCCCATTCTGTAGACTGTCTTTGTATTTTGGTCACTGTTTCTTTGGAGGTGCAGAATCAACTGAGTAAATCTTAAAGGCCTCATTTACTTCACATGTTAGGAAAGGGCTGTAACACTGTAGTACTGTCCTCCCATTGTTCTACGATTTACTCAAGAGGACCCAGTAATGTCTCCATTGTGACACTTATTACTGTGTTTGGCATATGGAATACATCACGGGTAGTTTGCCTGCCAGGCTTTGCCGTGTGGGAGAGATACTCTCGGTAGCTTGACAAGTTCTCCGAGAGGGGTGGAGGAATCGAACTTGGGTCGGCCAGGCCGGCATCGTGCAAGGCAAATGCCCTACCCGCTGTGCTCTCGCTCCAGCCCCAGGTAAGGGCTAACTTAGCAGAAAAAGAAGCTTTCAGGGGCTAAACTCAATTAAAAAAAAACCTTCTGGGAAAAAGGGAATGAAATCAAGAGAGATATACTAGTTTATAAAGCAGGTTTGTTACTGCCAGGCTACTGAAGGGGATGGTTGAGTTTTATTAGTCAGATTAACTGTCATTGATTAGGTGGTTCTTGATTGGCTGGTTTAAGTTTCATTTGGGTTGTTTCCAAATCTCGACTATTGTAAGTAGCATTGCAATAAACATAGAAACATAGGTGTCTGTGGATCTTTTTTATCATAATTATAAGACTATTATTTTTAATGCCTTTTTAAAAACATCTTGGAGTTTGCCTGAGTTTATATTTTATGGAACCTTCTCTTTGAATCTCTAGTGTTTGAATGTTTAATTCCTTCCCCCAGTTAGGAGTATTCTCAATTATCATTGCTCCAAAGAAAATTGTACTTATCTTTCTGTAATCCCGCTTAGAATTCAGAAAATATTCATGGTACCTTAAAGTGATTTTCAATTTTCAGTTTGTGGACCAGGGACAGTCACAGGTATAAAGAGGGTTGAATGCATTCATTTTATAGCCTTTCACTATTTTCACAATTTATATTTTAAATTTTTCAAGATTTGAAGGAATTTTTTCTACCTCATACTTTTGCATTGCATTTGTTTGTATAGCTTATATTAGGGACTATAAGGAGCATAGAGTTGCACTTTGTTTTTAATTCATCCTGATACTTTTTAACTTTTAATGAGTTAAGCCCATTTGTCATGAAAGGTGATTATTCAGAGATTAGGTCTTGTTCCTGCAATTTATTCATTTTTTAAAGTGCTATCAATTCATCACTTCATTAGTGAAGCCAGTGGATCCCTGGGTGACTTATATGAAGCTGAGAGGAGAGAGACGGTTACTTTCTCCCCATCCACTTTTTCCACCCTGGGACCAGCTGGGAAGTCTAGGACTGATGGAGTCTAAGATGAGCCCCTGCATGGCAGGACCTGGGTCCCACCATCCCCATAGGTAGCCATCAAGTCACACCTAACATGCAATTTTTCTCCACCAGGGAAAAAAAGTCACTCCTAGGCCTTGATCAGGCTTGTTGGGTCCTTGTTTTTCTCACAGTAAAGAATTTCAGGAGAAGACAAGTAGTGAAACAAAATAGATTTTATTGAGAGGTTCTTGAGGAATAGGAAGAAGAGAGAGAGAGAAAGTAATGTCCTCAAGAGAGAATATGAGCTTCTCCAAAGATGGTGAGAGCTGCAGCACACATAATATATACACAAGCATGAATGGACACATCTCAAAAGAGGAGATATGAGCAACACATATGCTCCAGCAGCACATGCACTAGCCAGAACACATGGACACAAGTAGCAAATGGGCTCAAGCAGCATGTACATGTCCTTCCTTTGTTCAAGTGGCTTTTAGAGGATTTTCCCCAAGCTACTCCACACTACGTTTTCTGCAAGTGTTCATTGCTAGGGTGGAACCATGGGGGTAGAGGGGTAGAGTTAGGATTAACTGATGGTCTCCTTTGAAATTCCTTTTCTTGACCTTTGTTAAAGGTAGGAGGAGCTTCCCTTGGAAGGGTATCCAGCCTGCTCTGGTCTCTGCGTGGCTCAGGTACAATTTTTTTGTTTAGTTACTTCCTGTGTCCACAAGATGAGTCTTGACAGCCTTAGGGATAGTTGTATTTTACTTCTCAGGAATTCTATTGTCATTGAGGCCCTTCATACCTACCTGCTGCCATACGAACATTTTTCATAATCTTTCGTTTTTATTTATCTTGTTCTGTGGGGCTTTAGTTGTGCGTGAGTCTCAGCCTGAGCAGCCGCGCAGGTCCAGAAAGCATCCTGGAGTGTGGCAGCATCTGGGTAGTGGAGGTAGTGGAGAAGAAAAAAGAAGACCACACCTTCTACAAGATCATTGTGGATGATTTTAATGCCAAGATAGGACCGAGAAGATCAGTCGAAGAACTTCACATCGGGACCCATGGCCTAGAATGGAACGAACAAGGTGAGAGACTGTCTAAGTTCATCATGTCGACTAAGACCATCTCACAGTTTCAGAAGGCCTAATCTAAACGTTGGACATGGGAGTCTCCTGGTGGACGATTCCACAATGAAATAGACTACATCATATTCAATCGATGGTTTTGCCTGACAGATGTTGCTGTTGTCCCAAAATTCCAAATGGGATCAGACCACCGTCTCCTTCGTGCAAAATTCTACTTCACAAAGTGGGGAGAACGGGCTGCAAAGTTTAAAAAGAGAACTCCCAGAACGACCACCAACTGGGAGCTCTTTGGCACTATTGTGGCAACATGGGAAGATGCCATTGTTGACAACATTGACAAGGAATATGATCAAATGGTTCAGCACCTCCATGATTGTGCGAGGAATGCCAAGAGAGAGATAGCCACAAAAAAAAAACGCCTGTCTTCGAAAACTCTTGAACTTATTTGCCAAAGTGGTTTGGAACATGCCTCAGGCAACCGCAAGTAAACGTCTGAGCTCGCAAAGCAGTGCAGAGATACAATCAAGGAAGACCTCAAAGAGAGAAGAGCAGAAGTGCTGGTAGATGAGGCAGAAACCGGGAAAAGTATTCGTAACGCCCACCTGTCCTTCACCAACTACAAGACCAAGATGACTGCCCTCTAACATCCTGATGGATCTATCACATCTTCCAGAAAGGCAACGGAGAAGATTATCCATGACTTCTACTCAAATCTCTTCGATAGCCATGTCCACCTGCTGACATACCAAATTCCATAGGATGGAAATGTCCTTCCCAATGTTCTCCCTTCGAAATCCGACACACCATTTCGTCAGTAAAGAAACGAACAGCAGCCTGCCCAGACAAGGTCACACCTGAAGACCTGAAGAACCTGCCGTCAGTACTCATCAATATGCTGGCTCGACTCTTCACCCGCTACCTGTCTGAATGCAAGATTCCGTCCCAATGGAAAACCAGCAGGACTATACTACTGTACAAGAAGGGAGACATCCATGACATTGACAACTATCGCCCGATCTGCCTATTGTCTGTCATCTACAAGTTGTTCACTCGAATCATCCTGAATAGGATTGGCAGAACAGTAGATGAAGGACAACCATGCAAGCACGCCGGTTCCGCAAAGGATTCAGCATCATCGACCATATCCACACGATAACCAAGCTCATTGAGGTTTCTCGGGAGTTCAAAATGCCGCTCTGTCTAATGTTCATTGATTTAAAGAAGGCCTTTGATTCTGTTGAGACGGAAGCGGACACTGAAGCCCTAGCCAATCAGGGCATTCAAACTCAATACATCAAGATCCTCCGTGAGCTGTATTACGGATTCACTACCAGGATTTCACCATTCTACAAAGAAGTAATCATTGATGTCAAGAGAGGGGTTCTGCAGGGTGATACCATTTCACCAAAACTCTTCAGTGCCACCTCAAGAACATCACGTGATGACTGGAATAGGAAGGAATGGGAGTGAAGATAGATGGTCGGCAACTACACCACCTCCGCTTTGCTGATGACATTGTTTTAATAACACCAAACATCAGCCAAGCGGCACAAATGCTGGCCGACTTTGACCGTGAGTGTGGAAAGGTAGGTCTACAGCTGAATCTTATGAAGACAATGTTTATGAGAAACAGCCTCTTTGCTGACTCTCCATTCACTCTCAACGAACGACCATCTCCGAATGCAACAGCTATGCGTACCTAGGTCGAGAAGTCAACATGACAAATGACCTGGCACCCGAGCTGCGCAGGAGGAAGAGAGCGGCTTGGAATGCCTTCAAGGGCATCGAAGAAATAGCTAAGAGGACAAAGAACCTCCAGCTGCAGGCATATCTCTTTGGTTCCACTGTTCTTCCTGCATTAACATACGCCTCGGAGACCTGGGCCCTACACAAACAGGATAAGAATACTATTCCGGTTTCCCAAAGAATTGAAAGAGCTATGCATGGAATATCACGTTTCACTCAAAAGAGAAAAAGATCCGGAGTTCCGACCTCTATCAACGATCAAGAATCAGGGACGCTGTCTCTTTTGCCAAGGCATCAAAAATCAGATGGGCTGGTCACGTAATGAGATTTAGAGACGACAGCTGGACTAGAGCTGTTACTGACTAGATTCCACGGGATGTCAAAAGACCAAGTGGCTGCCCACCTAGCAGATGGTCAGACTTCTTCATCAAGATCCTGAATGATCGGTTTGAGGCTCTTTGTTTTCCTAGAATGAACAGACGCCATTGGGCTACACTAGCACGAGACAGGGACAAATGGGGACATTACTGGCGCCCGCTCGAGCAAATCGATGATTAACGGGAAGTCAAGTGATCAAGTGATCAAGTGATCATTTTATTTACGTAACACTTTTTGCAAGTAATCACTAACGATAACAACTGCTTGGCTTTGCTTATCTGGGAAAGCCTGTTTCTCTTTCAAATTTAAAATTTTTAAGGGACAATATTTTTCCGGCCAATTTCTGTGTTTGAGTAATTTAAATCTGTCATTTGATTTGCTTCTTGCTTGTAGATTTTCTCCCAGGAACGTTAAAGATAGCCTAATGAGACTACTGCTATAAGTTGCAATTTTTTACCCTACTAGGTTTTTTTTTTTTTTTTGGAGGGCCTACAGTGGGGCCCTCCAAATATTTTTTTATAGATCTATATAAAGAATAAATTTCAAAATAGGGGAAAGGGCTTAAAAACAGAGAAAGTTTACAAATAGTACTATCTTAGATGAATAACTTTAGGTACTTTTTAAAATTTTTATTCTAAATACAGTAAAAGATAGTCATCTTAAATGAGAAAATTTGGATAACTGACAAATGTAAACAACTAACCACCCACACCATTAAAATATAAAATAATCTTTTGCAAAATTGTGTTCTTGAGTTATTTCCCAGTCATTCCCTCACATTGAGCCAAAGTCGGCAATTATGCTACATCATAGCAATAAAAATTAGATGACATTTTCTAGAGTTTAATATAAATAGATCCATACATCAAGAATTCTTGCATCTGGCTTCTTTTACTCAGCAT
Source organism: Sorex fumeus (assembly GCF_029834395.1). NCBI lineage: Eukaryota > Metazoa > Chordata > Mammalia > Eulipotyphla > Soricidae > Sorex > Sorex fumeus. The sequence goes on along the minus strand of NW_026606075.1, from coordinate 254,901 downwards.
GATTTTGAAATACACTCATGTTGTCCCATCTATTTGTAATCTGATTCTATTTTCAGTCCATTTCAGCAACTATGTATGTTGTACTCTACACACATTCTACTCAAGCCAAATTGCTTTCTGATGAAGAACATTGTAATGTATAGTGATTTTTTTCAGTCTGACAAATGGCAATTTGGTAGTCAGAACTTCTCATTGAGCTGTGCTACCCTAGGGAGACAGGGCTAACTGGATAATAAATTGTTGGTAGAGGCATTTCTGTTACCTAATGGAGATTTTCCCTCTTTCAAAATTTGATCACTAAGTATACTCCATAGGAATTATGTCTTTAATTAGTAAGAATTATGATTGTCTCAGTTAATAATTGCATTTAACCAATAACTTTTTAAATTTTCTTACAACTTAACGTTTATAAGAATATATTGTTATCTTTTCTTCATTTATTGATGATTTTTCCTTTATACTTTGGCTATAGGTGAGGCTGTATGTTTTTATTAATATAATCCACCAATGTCTCTTTCAAATAATCATTTTAGTTTATAGGAGACTGGCTGACAATTGAGTTCTGGGCATCCTTTATAGCTTCTTTAGCTCTTCTTTTTAATCACTGCTACTGTGACAAAACATTCATTTTTCCTAAAAAAGACAATTTCTGGAACCAGAGAGATATTACAGCGGATAGGGCGCTTGCCTTACATGTGGTTTTGATCCCTGGCACCCCAGATGGTCTCCCCAAGTCCTCCCAGGAGTGACCCTTAGTATGGATCTAGGAATAATGCCTGAGCAAAAGAGCTGGCCTCAAAACAAAGACAAACACACAAACAAAAACAGTACCAAAAAGAAAGATAATTCCTCATGAATCTAAGTGTTGTGTGATTAGAATAGTTACAGAATACTTAGCAAATAATGAATTCTTACATAATAAAGTACATAGATTAATGTAATTTGTAAGACCTTTTTACTCACAACATTTTTTTACCCATGTCAATCTTACTCAATAAATATTAGTAAGGATAAAAACCTCCAAATTATAAACATAAAGTTAATAATATAAAGGAATAATGATTCCTTAAACACATAGAATTTTGTTCAATGAATATTTGTTATTTATGTTATCTGTTATAACACATAATAGAACAGAAATTATTTGTTAAATATACTCTCTTTTAAATAGACATACTACATTTTCCTTTTTATATATTCTCTTCATAATATTTTGTATTCATGAACTATTTATAAATAGTAATAGTCAGTGAATTGTTGATTGGGACAAAGGAGTGTCCTAAGGCTTTATGTAGTTTCCAGCATGTATAAGAGGAGATTTTAATCTTAAAACCATCCTAACACTTTCTACTTAATTTTATTAGTGCTTGCAAATATAAAAAATGTAAAATAAAATTTAAAAAGCTGATAAACCATATTTTGCCTGGGGTATGATCTTCATGCTTACAATTATCTTATTTATTACTACCCAGGCATGTCTAAAAAGTTAGTTACTTATTTTTTAATATATTTCTGAATAATTAGTATGCATAAAGAAGAGCGAGTGTGTTTACTTCTACAAAATATTTCTTCAATTTTCCATATTATATTACTAGGTGATTGGGTGAAATAACCTGCAATTTCATGTAGGAGCCAGTACTCTAATTTTCTTTTAAGAACATCTTTTGTTACATAAGAATGTCTCATTAAGCTGTAGTTTTTGCAGGGAATAAGATTTTCCTAGGGAACAAGAAGGCAGCAGGTGATAGCAAAATATGATTTTTAAAGGCGATGATTGTACCAATAAAAATAAGTTACTAAATACACTTTTTAATTAGGCATTTTCTTAGATTAAAGTTATGCATCTGCTTAGTTTCTTTTATTTAAGAGTTTCATGGTAATTTTTCCTTTATGAGGAGGCAACCTGAAATGTGTTGACATTATTAAGTCTGCTAAAGCCTATTTCTAAATTCAAGGCTACCTGGTAAACTGACAAAAGAATAATTTTTCTTTGATTAGAGTCAATAATGTAGAAACTTGTCTCTTGGAGTTTTAATATCTTGCATTTATCATTTTTATTCATGACTCTGAAGTGAAGTGTTTTGTGGCCTTCAGGGAAAGATATTATAGGCAAGATAAACACTAAAATGAAAATCTAATTGTGTATTAAGTTTTCATGTATCAGAAAATGTTTCATCCACAAAATGGTGTTCCAAAGTAAAATAGCATAGTAGATATAAGTTCACATCCTTTCCAACTCCAGTTTGTGATTTGTACTCATATTTTTTTATCTTTCACTTTAAATATGCCTCTCCCATTGCATGTGTGTGGTTTTTTTAAAATATATTCCTAAATCTTTTATAGATATTAAGATTTAGAAGTTGGTAAAATTATGCATAAGGTTTTCCTTATTTCCTAGGATTACACTTAAATACTTTTAATCATGTAACTCCTAAAATTTCAATTTAATTAAATTTCAATTTAATTAATAATGGACTGAAAAAGATTAAAGTGAAGGCATTTTTCCTTTTGTATAGTTATTCTCCTCCTCAAAAAGGCAATGTGACAATATATTCTATAACTATATTCAAAACTAGATATGTATTTTCATAAATATGTCCAGCTGTTACTGTTTCTGGGTGGTAGGGTGATCACTGGCCCATCATGGTGACCTGAGGGTCCCTTGGATACGTTCATGGATGATCATCATCCACTCACCCCTTCTTGCTGAACAAAGAAGGGAATGTGGGCCACTAGGCTGGTTGGTAATCATATATTCAAGTCTCATAGCATTAGTTACAGAGAAATCATGAAGGGTTGGTGGTAGCAATTACACAGAGGTTTGATTGGACCTTATCATAAACAATGAACAGATGTAAAACCCTTTCTTTAGAAGAAGTTCTATGAGTTACTTAAGGACAAAATTTCATCTTACGTGTTGAGCACTCTAAAATCCTGCAAGGAGATCCTCCTAAGAATGCAATTCCATCTAAGACATTCCTTTCCCCTTTCTTAGTCAGTATCTATGTAACCAGTCATTTTAAATTTACTTCTTAATAATATTTGTAGTCATTTTATCTGAACACAGAAAGAGATACATTAAATTTAAATGTTGGCTCTTCCAATGGACACCTTGTTTTATATTCCAGATCACAGTCCTCAGGTCAGGTTAGCCTTTCCTAACCCCAGCAGGGTCCTTATTCAGTTCCTTCTTTTTGGGTCATGACAGAGTTTGTTCCATGACGTGCCCTTAACTTATTATACATTTTATGGTGCTTAGCCTTTTATGGTAGCTGACGTCTTGCCCTGGGTCCATCCTTGTACCTCAGATGGACCCCTGTTTTGGGGTGTTAGGAACTAAGGACAACTGAAGCTTAAATCAAGTAAATATGATGGATGTCCAGGAATAAACATTATTCAGAGTCAATTAGCTTCCCATTTACCTGTCGTCCTGTGTCTATACAAAAAGGGCATTGCTCTAAAATAAATTATGCAAAAGACATAAAAGGGGGGGAAAAGTTATATTTCACTTAGATATACAAAATCCAGAGTCCTCAGAAGAATTTTACTTTACAGGTCAGAGGGTCTAACTTGGAGATAAAGTGATTAGCAGAGGAGGAGAAGCACCAGGAAGAGGTTAGTGATAAACACAGAGCATTGGCAGTGCCTGATGGAATTGAGTGTACTTCAGGAGCACTGTGGTTAGAGTAAATCAATAACCTATGCTCTCTGTGGAGGTGAAAAAGAAAGCCAATGTTATCCCACAAATAGCTATACATAAATCTAATGTTATTGCATGTAAGCATTTATGAAATAACTATAATTTTATGCCCACTAACTTGTTTAAAGCTGGAATCAGGTTATATGAATTTTTATGAACCATATTTGTTAGTGAATTAGAAAATTTTTCCTATAATATATTATTATACCTACTCTATTGAATTTTTAATAGTGCTATATTTTTATATCAAAGCTTATTAATAATTCTGCTTATTTTACCAATATATAAGTTTATTTTTAAATAAACAAACAATTTTTCTTGTGCAGAGTTTTATTGTCATCACATAAAAACATTTTCTGACTTTAATGTGCAAATTTTAAATATAAAGATGGTGATATTGATTGCGAAAAATATTGGGCTGATTGATAAATTTTTTAAGTGTTAGAGTGTTTTATATCTTGATCAATTTTGTACACTAAAATGCATCAAATATTTAATATGAGCATTCTTTTCTTGCCATTTTGCAAAATGGGATAGAAAAAATATTTTTACTTCCTAGATAATGAGATTAAATATTGTTATATATTCAAAATTAATCTTTTAAACTTTCCTTGTAGGCTAATTGTCTGAAACTTTTACATTTCTGTTTTACTTGGTTTCATTTTGAAGATACACCTGGCTGGGTCCAGGAAATACTCAGTTCTTTGCTCAGAAATCACTTTTGGCAGGGCGGAGGGGACTACATGCAGTATCAGGATTGAACCAGAGTCATGCACAAGGCAAGTGCATTATATCCTCTCTCTGGCTTCAAGTTTTGTGTATTTTTTGGTGAGGATATTTATTTTCTTCACTACATTATTTTCTTATGTTTTATTTGTCTCTTATGTGTGCTTTAAACATTTTTCCAGCCTATAATTAATTTCCTAGTTATTCATTATTAATTTACAATAATATATAATTTCATAACTATAGTTTTATTCCTTAATATATATATTTGCCAAGCCAAATTTTTATACTACTAACCTTTACATTTTTTTTCTGACATGTTTTCAGTGTTAGGGAATTTGTCAACATGTGAGCAACATAGAGCATATCTTGCTTTGCTTTCCCTCAGGGTAAAAAAAAAATGTTCATTGACCAAAAAATGGAACACCTGAATGATTCACACAACAAAGGGTGAGGGTGAAGAATCTTTCCATGTCAGAGACCAACACAGATTATACTTTGAAGGGTAAATTGGATCCATCCTCACATATGTGTGATAGAGGTGGGTAAGAGAAAGGATGGAGACAGCAGAGCAGGAGAGAGGTAGCAGGGTAGAGAACCTATACATTTGACCCAAGAAAAGCCTGGAGTGGAGATTTTGGCTTTCTGAGGTGTTCACAACAGCCAGAATCCCAGAGTGGGAAAGGAAAGCTCAACCTACACCACATTCTTCCTCCAGCGTCTGTCAGGATATGTGCAGGCAGATAGCTGAGTCAGAGAGGCACCCTAACAAGAATGGATAACAATGTGGAGCTCCATGCACCCAAAGCAAGATTACCCTCAACACCTTTATAATAGTAAGCAAACAACCCCCTCCACAGTCTTCCCCCATCGCATTAACAAAAGAAAAATTAAAAAATTCTTTGATCATCTGTGCAATCGAGAGCATCTTCCATTATTAACAACAACAAAAGCATGGTCTTGCCTGCTAGAAATAGATAAAAGGTAATTGTCTCAGTTATAAGATTCTGGTACATTCTCCCCAAGCACAAAAGTCCTGGCCCGGATGGATTCACTAGTGAATTCTTCCAAACCTTTAAAGAGGACTTACTCCCAATCCTCTTTAAGCTTTTCCACGAAATTGAAATATCAAAAACACTTCCAAACAGTTTCTACGAAGCAAATATCACACTGATACCAAAAGCAGACAGAGATACCACAAAGAAAGAGAATTACAGGCCGATATCCCTGATGAACACAGATGCAAAGATCCTCAACAAACTACTAGCAAATAGAATCCAACTACTCATTAAAAAGATCATACACCATGACCAAGTAGGATTCATCCCAGGGATGCAAGGATGGTTTAACATTCGGAAATCAATCAACATAATCCACCATATCAACAAAAGAAAAGATAAAAAGCATATGATCATATCAATAGATGCAGAGAAAGCATTTGATAAGATCCAGCACCCCTTTATGATGAAAACCCTAGCCAAAATGGGTATAGAGGGGACCTTCCTCAACATAATTAAAGCCATCTACCACAAGCCTACAGCAAGCATCATCCTCAATGGGGAAAAACTGAGAGCCTTCCCTCTAAGATCAGGGACGAGACAGGGATGCCCACTCTCTCCACTGCTGTTCAATATAGTACTGGAAGTACTTGCAATAGCGATTAGGCAGGAAAAAGATATTAAGGGCATTCAGGTAGGAAAGGAAGAAATCAAGCTCTCACTATTCGCAGATGATATGATACTCTACTTAGAGAACCCAATAACTTCCACCAAAAAACTCCTAGAAACAATAGACTCGTATAGTAAAGTTGCAGGTTATAAAATCAATACCCAAAAGTCCATGGCTTTCCTATACGCAAACAGTGAGAGAGAAGAAAGCAACATGAAAAAAACAATCCCATTCACAATTGTGTCCCAGAAAATCAAGTACCTAGGAATCAGCTTAACTAAGGAAGTAAAGGACCTGTACAAAGAAAACTACAAAACGCTACTTCAGGAAATAAAAGAGGACATGAGGAAATGGAAAGATATCCCCTGCTCATGGGTCGGGAGACTTAACATTGTCAAAATGGCAATACTACCGAAAGCACTGTATAAATTCAATGCAATCCCTATAAGGATACCCATGACATTCTTCAAAGAAATGGAGCAAACATTCTTGAAATTTATATGGAACAATAAGCCCCCACGAATAGCTAAAGCAATTCTTGGGAAAAAGAAAATGGGAGGAATCAACCTCCCGAACTTCAAACTGTACTACAAAGCAGTAATAATTAAAACAGCATGGTACTGGAACAAAGGCAGAACTGCAGACCAATGGAACAGGGTTGAATACACTGACATCTCTCCTCAATCATATGCTCATCTAATCTTTGATAAAGGTGTAAGTAATGTGAAGTGGAGTAAGGAAAGCCTCTTTAATAAATTGTGTTGGCATCACTGGACGGCTACATGCAAAAAAATAGGCTCAGAACTCTGCCTAACACCATGTACAAAAGTAAGATCAAAATGTATTAAAGACCTCAACATCAGACCAGAAACCATAAGGTACATTGAAGATAAAGTTGGCAAAACCCTCCATGACATTGAAGCTAATGGTATCTTCAAAGATGCCACGCCACTGGCCGAGCAAGTGAAAACAGAGGTAGATAAATGGGACTATCTTAAACTAAGAAGCTTCTGCACCTCCAAAGAAACAGTGACCAAAATACAAAGACAGTCTACAGAATGGGAAAGGATATTCACCGAATACACATCTGACAAGGGGTTGATATCCAGGATATACAAAATACTGGTTAAACTCCACAAGAAGAAAACATCCAACCCCATCCAAAAATGGGGCAATGAAATGAACAGAAACTTTCTCAAAGAAGAAATCCAAATGGCAAAAAAGCACATGAGAAAATGCTCTACATCATTAATCATCAGGGAGATGCAGATCAAAACCACAATGAGATACCATCTCACACCTCAGAGACTGGCCCACATTCAAAAGAACAAAAGCAACCGATGCTGGCGTGGATGTGGCGAGAAAGGGACACTCCTTCACTGTTGGTGGGAATGTCCACTGGTTCCGCCCTTCTGGAAAACAGTATGGACGATTCTCAAAAAAATTAGAAATTGAGCTCCCATTTGACCCAGCAATACCACTCCTGGGAATATATCCCAGAGAGGCAAAAATGTATAGTCGAAGTGACATCTGCACTTGTTTGTTCATTGCAGCACTCTTTACAATAGCCAGAAACTGGAAGAAACCTGAATGCCCAAGAACAGATGACTGGTTAAAGAAACTTTGGTACATCTACACAATGGAGTACTATGTAGCTCTTAGAAAAGATGAAGTCATGAAATTTACATACAAGTGGTACAATATGGAAAGTATCATGCTAAGCGAAATGAGTCAGAAAGAGAGGGATAGACATAGAAAGATTGCATTCATCTGGGGGATATAAAGTAACAAAGTATGAGATTAATACCCAAGAATAGCTGAGATCAGCACCAGGAGGATTACTCCATAACTTAGAGGCCAGCCGGGTATCCTAGAGGAAAGGGCTGTTCAGATAGAGAAGGGAGCACCAAATAAAGGATGTTTGGAGGATCCTCCCAGGAGGGGAGATGCATGTCGAAAGTAGACTATGGACTGAACATGTTTGCCACTCAATGCCTCTTTTGCAGACCACAACACCCAAAAGGAGAGAGGGAACACAGGGGATTGCCCTGCCACAGAGACAGGGGGGATGGGGGGATGGGGGTGGGAGGGATATTATCCATGGTGGTGGAAAATGGGCACTGGTGGAGGGATGGGTATCTGATCATTGTATAATTGAAACCAAAGCACAAAAAATTGTAAATCTACAACTTTAAAAAAAATAAAATAAAATAAAGGGAAAAAAAAAAGATTCTGGTACATTTTTAACTTTTAAAAAAATATTCGATCCAAAGAATTAGTAAAGATGTAAGCATTACCACATTCTCCAATTTCAAAGACTACATGCATAATAATTGAAAGCAAGATGATATTGTTATAAAAAGAGACACATAATTTAATTAAAATAATAGAGTTCAGAAATAAAAAATTATATATATGCAAATATGTACAACTAAAATTGGCAAAAACATGCAATCAACAAAGAAAAATCTTATAAATGACTTTTGTGACCGCTAAATCAAACCAGTGGATCAAAGATACAAAAAGATGCCTGGATACAAGTATGAACAAAAGCACAGGTTACCAGCACTATTGGAACACACAAAAAAATGTACTAAGAAGTAAAATACAGGTGTTAATTAGGAAATGAGAACAGAAAAATAATTTTAAATAAATAACAAATATTTTAAACAAACTTAACCTCATATTTCAAAAAATTTTTAAAGAACAACAAAGGGAATCTAACATAGAGGGAAATAATAAGAATAGAAATCAATTATAAAGAAATTTTAAAAGTACAAAGGATCAATGAACCAAAAATCTAGTTTTTGAATGGGTTTAGAAGGTAACCCAAACTCAGATAGTAAAAAAACTAATAAATCAGATAGAAAAGAAAGGGAGAACTATATTAGAAGCCTCAGAAATATACAAGATCATGCTAGACTTATATAGAAAACTTAATTCCACTAAATTGGAGAATTTGGAGTAAATGGATAAATTTCTAGTATCTGAAAACCACAAGACTGTGTTAAGACATACAATATTTGAAGAAGCCTTCTACTATTGGAGAAGTGAAAACAGTAATCAATATCTTCCCAAAAACAAAAGCCTAGAATCAGAGAGATCACTCGTGATTTCTTCTAAACCTTCATAGAGGACCTGTATCCATTATTGAGCTCTTCCAGAAAGTGGAGGAATCTGAAATCCTACTGGACAGTTCCTGTGAAATCAACATCATCTTGATAGCAAAGCCTGTCTGAGATGTCACTGAAAAATTAAGTTAATATACAAATATGTGTCATGCATCTTAAGGATAAATAAAAAACATGTTTTCTTTTTTTAAAAAAATCTATCCATTTATGGGCTTCTTTAAGATTAGGCAAGCCCTCCAAACACACAAAACTCCTACAGAAACTTGGGACAAACCCCATAACAATAATCTCTCTCAGTGTCAATGGGCTAATCACACCAATTAAAAGACACAGAGTGAGAAAATGGGTCCAAAAATTGAACACAACATTCTACTGCCTGCAAGAATCACATCTGAACAGTCAGAGAAAATATGGACTCAAAGCCAAAGGACAAAAACAATTCTGCAAGAAAACAACTCTCTCAAAAAAGCTGAGGTGGTCATTCTACCATCAAGTAACATAGAAACTTCAGACAGAAGAAGTTTACAAGAGACAGTGGAGTTCATCTCTTATTGTTCAAAGGATCTGTAAATCAGGAATGATTCACACTCCAAAATTTGTACACACCTAATGAGGGACCAGAAAATTACTTAAAACAACTACTCATAGACCTGAAGGAAAGCACTGGTAGCAATATAATAATAGTAGTTGGAGATTTCAACACCACTTTATCACCTCTTGACAGATTAGCCAAACTCAAGGTCAGTAAGGACATACTTTATCTGAGGGAATAAATAAAAGAAAGGGGGTTAGGAAATATATATATATTCTAAACCCCATAATATAGGACATGAAATATCTTCAAAAAATTGAATACATATTCTTCTCAAATGTGCATGGGACATTCTCCAAGATAGATCACATGATGGTCCACAAAATATACCTCCAGAAATTATATCAATGATCTCTTCAGACCATGACATACTGAAAAGAGAAGTGAATCATACACAGAAACAGAAATTCAAACCAACCACATGTAAATTGAATAGCTTACTGCTGAACAGCCAATGGATTAGAGGGAAAATCAAAGAGGGACTAAAAAGACTCCTGGAAACAAATGGGAATGTAGACAAGAGTTACCAGAACTTATGGGGCATGGCAAAAGCAGTGTTAAAGGAAAGCTTATAGATAGGCAAGCATTTCTAAGAAAGGAAAAGCAAGCCCACATAAGTAACTTAACCTAACAGTTTAAGATCTTGGAAAATGACCAACAAAAGAAGTCCAAACCACACAGGAGGAAGGAAATAATAAAACTAGCAGAAATTAATGACACAGAAACCATATAAACAATCCAAAAGATCAATGAAACCAAAAGATGATTCTTTGAGAAAATAAACAATATTGATAAATGACTAGTAAGACACACAAAAAGAGAGAGGGAGAGATAGAGAGACAGAGAGACAGAGAGACCACAAATAAACAGAATCAGAAATGAAGGGAACATCACAACCGAAACAACTGAAATTCAAAGAATTATCAGAGATTACTCTGAGAATATTTATGACATGAAACAAGAGAACCTCAAAGAAATGGATAAAATCCTGGACACCTATAATCTCCCAAAACTGACGCAAGAAGTCTTGGAATACCTAAACAGACCTATCACTATCAACAAAATTAAAATATTAATCAAAAGCCTCCTGAAAAGCAAAAGCCCTAGCCCAGATGGATTCAGTAGTGATTTCTTCCTAACCTGTAAAAGGGACCTATTCCCAATTCTGTTTAAGCTTTTCCAGGAAATTGAAGACTCAGAAACACTTCCAAACAGCTTCAGTGAGGCAAATATCACCGTAATAGCAAAAGCCAACAGAGACACCACAAAGAAAGAAAATTACAGGCCAATATCCCTGATGAATACAGATGCGAAGATCTTCAACAAAATAGCAGCAAATAGAATCCAATGACTCATCAAAAAGATCATACAACACAACTAAATAGGATTCATCTACTAGGGAATGAAAGGATAGTTCAATACTCACAAGACAATCAACTAAATACACCATATCAATAAAAGGAAAGATTATATCATATGAATAGATGCAGAGAAGGCATTTGACAATATCCAGCATCCATTTATGAAAAAAACTCCCAACAAATGGGAGCTTAAGGAACTTTTCTCAATATAGTCAAAGCCATCTATGACAAACCAATAGCAAGTATCATTCTCAATGAGGAAAAACTAAGCCTTCCCACTAAGATCAGATAAAACACACGGTTGCCCACTCTCACCACTTCTATTCACAATAGTACTGGTTGTACTTGCCATAACAGTTAGGCAAGTAAAAGATATCAAGGGAATCCAGATAGAAATGGAAGAAGTTAAGCTATCACTATTTGTAGATGACAAGACACTATAGTACTGTAGCACTCTCCTCCCATTGTTCATCTATTTGGCCGAGCTGGCACCAGTAACATTCCCACAGTAAAACTTGTTGTTACTGTTTTTGGCATATCGAATACGCCCAGGGTAGCTTGCCAGGCTCTACCGTGAGGGCAGAATACTCCCTGTAGCTTGCTGGGCTCTTTGAGAGGGATGGAGGAATCGAACCCAGGTTGGCTGCATGCAAGGCAAATGCCCTACCGACTGTGCTATACTGTACTTAAAAAATCCTAAGGCTCTACAGAAAAACTCCTAGAAACAATAGATTTGTGAAGAAAGTCGCAGGTTAAAAAATCAGTATCCAAAGGTTCATAATTTCCCTATATACAAGTAATGATAAGAGAACAAAAGGCCATTTTATTTATTTATTTATTTATTTTTATTATTGAATCACCATGATGTAGTTACATACAAACTTTCGTGCTTGCATTTCAGTCATATAATGATCGAGTACCCATCCCTCAACCAGTGCCCATTCTCCACCACCAATGATCCCTGTATCCCTCCCACCACCCCCACCTAATTACCCCACACCCCACCCCGCCTCTGTGGCAGGGCTTTCCATTTTGTTCTCTCAAGAAGAAAGAGATATTTTTTAAAAATACCGTTCAAAATAGTGACTCGGAAAATTAAGTACCCTGGAATCAGCTTAACTAAAGAGGTGAAGGACCTATACAAGGAAAACTACAAAACACTACTTTAAGAAATGAAAGAAGACATTAGGAAATGGAGATATTTTCCTGATCGTGTATTGGGAGGATTAACATTGTCAAAATAGCAATACTCCCCAAGGCCTAATACAGATTTAATGTAGTTCCTACATGGATATCCATAACATTTTTCAAGAAATAGTCATAACACTTCTAAAATTCATATGAAAGAACAAACCCCATGAATTAGGTAAAGCAATCCTGGGAAAAAGGAGATGGGTGGCACCAACTTCCCCCAACTTCAAATTGTAATATAAAGTAGAAGTAATTAAAACAACATGGTATTGGAATAGAGACAGACCCTCAGATCAATGGAATAGAGTTGAATATTCTGACACAGTTTCTCAAGAATTTGATCACTTAATCTTTTATAAAGGAGCAATAAATGTGAAGTGGAGCAAGGAAACTCTCTTCAACAAGTGGTGCTTGGAAAGCTGGACAGCTACTTGCAAAAGAATGAACTCAGACCTCTGTATAAAACCAAGCACAAAAATTAGATCAAAATGGATTAGAGACCTTAATATCATACCTGAATCCATAAGGTACATGGGGGAAACTCTAGGCAGAACCCTCCATGATATTGAAGCTAAAGGCATCTTTAAGGATGGCACATCACTGACCAAACAATAACATAACATCTTCACTTGTGTGTTTATTGGTCAAAATAAAGAATAGCCAGAATCTGGAAACAACCTGACTGCCCAAGAACAGACAACTTGAAAAAGAAACTTCGGTACATATACACAATGAAATACTATGCATCTGTTAGAAAAGATAAAAGTCATGAAATTTCCTTATATGTGGATTGACATGGAGAGTATCATGCTAAGTGAAATGAGACAGAAAAAGAGGGACAGACATTTAATGACTGCACTCATTTGTGGAATATAAAATAATATAATATTAGACTAATACCCGAGGAAAGTAGACACAAGGAGTAGGAGGATTGCTCTTTGGTTTTGAAGCTTGCCTCTTGTGCTGAGGCAAAAGACAGCTGTGATGGAGAAGGGACCGCTAAGTCAATGATGGTTGGAGAGATTGCTCAGGATGAGAGATGTGTGCTAAAAATAGATAAAGGACTAAATATGATGGCCTCCCAATATCTGTACTGCAAACCCCTATGCCCAATAGTAGATAGAGAGTAAGAAAGAAAGTGCCTGCCACAGAGGCAGGGTATGGGAAGGGGATGGTGGGAGGCATACTGGGAACATTGGTGGTATAAAATGCATACTGGTGAAGGGTTAGTGTTCTTTCATTGTATCACTGAAACTCAATCATGAAAGCCTTGTAACTATATCTTATAGTAATTCAATAAAAATGATTTAAAAATACTTTTAAGATCATGTCAAAAAACTCAAATATATCAGAATCAATTTAACAACTAAAGTATAATACGTATTTAGTAAAGACTACAAATAACTTATGAAATAAAAGAGAATGCAAGAGAATAGAGACATATTCCTTGTTCAAGAAATTGATGAAATCAACATTGTTAAAATAAATTACCCGTAGTAATTTATAAAAACAATACAATCCCATTTAAGATTTCATGGCGTTCTTCAAGGGCATAGAATAAATATTTCTAAAATTTGTATAGACCCATAAAACTCCTAGACTGGTCAAAGCAACATTGAGAGAAGAGATGCAATTCATTGCAATTCCAGACCATAAATTATACTACCAAGCTATCAAAAAATAGTAAACCTAATATAGTGTGGTTGAAAATGTAAGATAAAAGGTTAGATGGAGAAATAGGAGATGGAGGATCCCTTTCTCAAATTGTGTTGGAAAAACTGGATAACCACAGGGAAAAATATAAAATTAGATGCTACTCTCATAGTCTCCACAAATGTTAATTTAAAGTACATCAAGGAACTCAATATCACAATTATCTATAGAATACATTGAGGAAAACATAAGCAGGGCTCTCTACAGTAATGACCACAGAGGAGTCATCAATGCTATAAACCCATTGGCAAAGAAAATAAATGCAAAAGTGAAGTAAAACTAAAAATATTATGTACTGTGAAAGAAATGAAGATAAAAAGACATCCTAGAGATTGGAAAACCCATTAAAAATAGGGAGAGGAGATGAACAGATGCTCTCTCAAAGAAAACATACAGATGACCAACAATCAAAATATAGCAACATTCTTACTACTCAGCATTTCACTGTATCACTGTCATCCTATTGTTCATTGATTTCCTTGAACAGATGCCAGTAACATCTACATTCATCCCTGTCGAGTGTAGCCCAATGACGTCTGCTCGCTCCAGGAGCACAAAGAGCATGAGATTTTACCAGCCTCTCCTTACTTATCCTTCCCAATACTGCCGCACTAGGGGCTCATTCAGGATCATGGGAATGAGGCCCATTATTATTATTATTATTATTATTATTATTATTATTATTAATTTTTATTAGTGAAAAACCATGAGGTACAGTTGTAGACTTACAAATTATTGTGCTTAGGTTTCAATTATACAATGATCTAGTACCCATCCCTCCACCAGTACCCATTTTCCACCACCACTGATCCCAGTATCTCTCCCACCCCCCATTCGACCCACCCCACCCTGCCTCTGTGGCAGGGCATTTCCCTTTGTTTTCTCTCTCTCCTTTTGGGTGCTGTGGTTTGCATTGAGTGGCAATCATGTTCGGTCTATAGTCTGCTTTCAGCACGCATCTCCCATCCTGGGAGGACCCTCCCATTACTGTACTGTTTTTGGCATATCGAATACATCACGGGTAGCTTGCCAGGCTCTGCCATGTAGGTATGATACTACTCTCAGTAGCTTGCCACGCTCTCCAAGAGAAAAAAATGCCTACTACCAAAACTGCCTACTCCCAACTACTCAGCACTTAAAAGATAAAATTCTGTCATTTGCAAATTCCTCCACCCAGATCCTCCATCTTCCAGTGGGCAGGGGTCACACCCACTAATCTCCCCCTCTGCCCCCCTCCCGCCGCCCAGCGCCATGTAATCCCATCAAGGGCCAAGACCCAGAGACTATAAAACTCAGCTCCCGGAAGCGCGCAGCCGCATTTGCAGCCACAAGACATCTTATTATCTCATTCTTGCTTTGGACAACCTGGCAGGCTACCGAATGTAACCTGTCCACACGGCAGAGTCTGGCAAACTGCCCATGGCATACCCAATATGCCAAATATCAGTAACAATGATGGGTCTCATTCTCCTAACCCTGAAAGAGCCTCGAATGTGGCACTTTTTAGAATCTCAGGGCTAGGATGAAGGAGACGCTACTGGGGCCTGCTCGAGGCAATCGACGAACAACATGATGATCGTGATCATGATCATTGCAAATACTTGGTTGGATCTGAGCAGACCAAGTTGCATGAAATAAATATCATAGGATCTCACTCATGTTAGTATTTTATATTTTGTATTTAGACACACAAAAAAATACAACTAAACTAATTAAAACAAATGCTTTTAGATTAGAAATCCAAATTTGTGGTTGCCATAGGAGGAAAAAAAAAAAAAAATATATATATATATATATATATAGAGAGAGAGAGAGAGAGAGAGAGAGAGAGAAGAGAGAGAGAGATTGGGGCCAAAACAGGAAAAGTGAAGAGTTTACTACTGTTCTATGCTCAGGGATAACTTCTGGCATTGTTCAGAGGACTATATGCTAGGCTAGGTAGGTAACATGCAAGGCAAAAACCTTAACCCTGTACTATCTCTCAAACCCTGAGAAATACATGCTCTGTAATTGAGAAAGATTTGATCTGTAGTAATGCATACTTGGCATCTATAGATTGTTATTTTTTGTTTTGTTTCCTTCTTGTTTCTTGTCCACACAGGCAGTATTCAGGGGCTACTCCCAACTCTGTGCTCAGGGGATTTCTCCCAGTGGTGCTTTGGTGAATATTTGATAGCAGAGATCAAACTTGGGCCCCTTCATTCTCAGTGCTAATTTACTACAAAATTTGAATAAAATATTTGGGATTATGTAGTCATTCATAATAGTCAGTTCCTTTATGGCTTCTTAATCTTATCTCTTTTGGTTTGTAGTTTCTATATTCGCTATTTATGAACATCTCTTGCTTAATTTCTTACAGTATTTTAAAATTTTTGTATTCTAAATTTTTTTACCTTCTATATCTAGTATTCCAGATTTAAATTAGGAAATGAAAGATAAAATTACACCGTTTTCTCTTCTACAAACTAATAGTCTAAATCAAATTGTGGGGGTTGAGTGATAGTACAGAGAGTAGAGTGCTTGCTTGCCTGCATGTGACTAATCCAGGTTTGATCACTGGCACCACTTATAGTGCCCCAAGCACCACCATGATTGACCCCTGAGCACAGAGCCAAAATTAAAACCAAGGACCTCTGACTGTATCTCAAACAATTAAAATAAATATAATTGTGATCTATTATCCATGTGGAATAAAGTTCATTTATATTTGGTATGAGACAAAGGTTAAACATTTTGTTTTATTTTTATGGAATCCATGTTCTAGATCCACTAATTTACATTTTCTTTTCAACTCTGGGAAGTATATCAGGAAAGGAAAAGAACAGGAAATAATAAGAGGAGAGCAAAGTGCCTGAGAGAATGTTAATGGTCAGAGATATGGACCTAGTCACTAGTTTTCATCAAGATTACACATGTGAAAGAGAAACT
This sequence comes from Sorex fumeus, assembly GCF_029834395.1. NCBI lineage: Eukaryota > Metazoa > Chordata > Mammalia > Eulipotyphla > Soricidae > Sorex > Sorex fumeus. The sequence goes on along the minus strand of NW_026606075.1, from coordinate 237,891 downwards.
ACAAAGCAGGCCAGAGAAATTGGACATGAGAGTCAAGTACTACCTTGCATCACTGTATCACTGTCATGCCATTGTTCATCAATTTGCTAGAGTGGGTGCCAGTAACATCTCATTGATCCCTGTTGTGTGCTAGTAAAGGCCCTCCCGTTGATCGTCGATTTGCTCGAGCGGGCCCAGTAACGTCTCCATTGGAGACTTTGTTGTTACTGTGTCTGGCATATCGAATACTCTCGGTAGCTTGCCGGGCTCTCCGAGAGGGGCGGAGGAATCGAACTCGGGTCGGCCATGTTGGCCGCTTGGAAGGCGAACACCCTACCCGCTAACGTCTAGTAAAATGCCAGTAATGTCTTATTCATCCCTGTCTCGATGGTCTACTGGGGGCTCTTTCAGGGTCAGGGGACTGAGGACCGTCATGTGTTACTGTTTTTGGGATATCAAATACTCCAAGGGTAGCTTGCCAGGCTCTGCCATGCAGACTACCTTGCATGCAGGAGTTTAAATTCCTGGTATACATGAGGTAAAATTCCTGGTGTCCCACATGCAACAGTCATGCATATCTGCTGTTGGAGTTCAAACGTGATGCTATCTATAAACTCTGGTGCTGATGTGATTGGAAGCTGCACAATAGCCAAGTTCATTTAAGCTTCCCTTCGAGATCTAACCTCCAGCAAGAAACATGTTTGAATGCAAAAAAAACATGTTTGAATCCCACGACCAATAAGTGTAACTTCCTGCAAACATGTGTGAGAGTACTACAGAAACTTTAGTTGCACACAATAGCTATATCCTGTGTCTCAACTAAGAGTAACATCCCTATTAACCACATGTTTAAAAGCCACAGATAAAGGAATGCAAGCCTCAGAGCGCATGTCCACTCGGTGTGCAAACACTAGAACCTAATATGTGACCTCGGAACTATGCACTACAGTTGAAAATGTGTGAGCAATATGGCCCCTGATCAACTACAGTAAATGGAGGGTGTACAATTAATAAATTAATTAACACTGTGTATAATTACATTCAAGATCTACTGAAAACTAAATATTGATTTTGACAAAATTGACTTAGTTTATTTTGACCTAGCACTGCACTGCAGCACTGTCCTCCCGTTGTTCCTCAATTTGTTCAAGTGGGCCCAGGAATGTCTCCATTGTGAGACTTGTTGTTACTGTGTTTGGCATGTTGAATACGTCACACGTAGCTTGCCAGGCTTTGTCATGCAGGCGAGATACTCTCTGTGGCTTGCTGGGCTCTCCGAGAGGGGCAGAGGAATCAAACCCAGGTCACCCAGGTAGGCCGCGTGCAAGGCAAACACCCTACTACCTTGAATGTTGTGAAAAATAATAAAGATTCCATTTACAGAATATGCTTTTGTGAGGGAATTTGGGCAAATGGAGTATGGAATCTTTATTATTTATTGCAACTTCATGAAAACTCACATTATCAGGAAATAGAAGTTTGAAAAGTACTATTTGGAAATTGGCTGCTACTGGTGCAGTCCATCTGGGTTCCTGTCCCCAGGAGCTCTGGGCTTAAAAACTGGCTTTTCCCGAGCCTGGTCTTCAATATGATTCCTCAGTACAATTTCTGGGAATATACCCCAAGGTTGCAAAAAAGCACAGTAGAAAAAAAAAGCACAGTAGAAATGATATCAGTATGTTCATTGCAAAACTGTTCACAATAGCCAGAATCTGGAAACAACCCGTGTGCCCAAGAACAGACAACTGGTTAAAGAAACTTTGGTACATCTACACAATGGAATTCTATGCAGCTATTAGAAAAGATAAAATTGTGAAATTGGCTTATAAGTGGATGGATTTGGAGAGTATCATGCTAAGTGATATGAGACAGAAAGAGAGTTACAGACACAGAAGGACTCTACTCATTTGTGGGATATAAAATAAAATATGAGACTAACACCCAAGGACAGTAGACAAAAGGACCAGGAATATTGCCCCATAGCTGGAAGCCTATCTTATGAGATGGGAGAGAAGGTATTTGGAATAGAGAAGGTATCACTAAGACAATGATGGTTGAAGGAATCGCTCAGGATGGAAGACGTGTACTGAAAGATAAAGGATCAAACGTCATAATCCCTCAGTATCTGTATTGCAAACCATAGTGCCACCCCAAATTAGAGAGAGAATCTGGGGGAAATTGTTTGCCATGGAGGCGGGAGAATGGTTGGAAAGGGGGTGCATACTGGGGACATTGGTGGTGGAAAATATGCACTGGTGGTCAGATGGGAGTTTGATCAATGTATGATTGAAACTCAAACATATAAGCTTTGTAATTGTATCTCACGGTGATTCAATTTAAAAAAGTAAAGGTAAGGTAAAGGTAAAGGCCCTCCCGTTGATCGTCGATTTGCTCGAGCAGGCCCAGTAACGTCTCCATTGGAGACTTTGTTGTTACTGTGTCTGGCATATCGAATACTCTCGGTAGCTTGCCGGGCTCTCCGAGAGGGGCGGAGGAATCGAACTCGGGTCGGCCATGTTGGCCGCTTGTAAGGCGAACGCCCTACCCACTGTGCTATCGTGTTTTTATTTTCGGGGGGGTAGGTATGGGTCATCCCAGTAGCAATGCACTAGTCTCACTCCTGTTCTTTCTCAAAAGTCACTTTCAGTGGTGCTGAGGCACAAGTGATGCCAGGGGTCAGATTAATAATAAAATTTAATAAAATTTAAAAATAAAATATGTAACAAAAGACATAAGAAATGAAGAGAGCAACTCTTGGAGAATAAGTCATTCCTAAGTTATTCAATCATCTCATGTAGAATGGCCCCAAAGATGCAAAACAGGTGAAGAAGTCAGTGGGAATTAGTTAAGACTTTCATAAAATGGACTAATTGACAATTAAATTCTTTAAGAAGTGATATTTACTTCACATCTCCATCCAGCATTGGTTTAATGATTTGACTCCCCAGTTAATTAGTTCAAACAACCTATTCCATAAAAAGCTACTAAACCAGTTGGGCATGCAAAAGGAATGAATAAAAATCCAGTTGCAACAAATAAAGTAATTAAGTGATTAATTTAATTAGACTACCATTTCCATTGCTATTTAATTCATCATTTCGAGCAAAAGTTTTATCTTTAGAAAGTCAGTAAAATATGCAGGGAAACCATGATACAAAGAATTTTTATGAGAATTTTTTAAATCACATTGATTACATGCATGTGAATTCTGCAACAAGGTAGAAGCACATTGTATATCCAAAACATTTTTCACCAGTCAGACATGCTTTGTTATTAAATTATTTCTTATTTGAAGGTAGGATCTTTTTCACACCCACAAATACAAACGTTAAATAATAATGGTAATGGAAATTTAGCTTGCAATTTATAACTGCTTTATATTGTACCAAAAATTGTATTTCTTTTTTAAAGTAGTTTAAACTTCACAGTTCAGAAAAAAGAAATCAATGATAGTCTATTAATTCTAGCCTCAAATAACACTTGAAAAATGAAGGCAAACAGTCATGGATATTTCAATTGTGAAGTGCAGAATAAAGTCAAGATCTCCTGAAACTATCAGTATTCTGTTAATTGATCTTTCTATTTAGAAAGTCACCCAGTGTTGAGTCTCTAATTCATACATAAACCCTTAACTCAAAAAGAAGAAAGTTAGTATTTATAGTGTGAGATAAGGTTTTGAACTTACTCATATTTTCTTCTTGTTTTATTCTAGTATTAAATGCTTAAAATACATACATGCTCTCATTAAATTCTTATAAAATAATTTTAAATGTGTTATTCCATGTCAGGTAAATTAAATGAAGAAATATATTGTAAAACAGAAAAGTACAGATGATTAGTGATATTCCAAACGTGGCATAGTGACATAAAGAGAATAGGGGATTGTCATACTAGGCTTCCAACAGCAGAATTATAACTTTTATTTTTTTTAATTAATTTATTTATTTATTGAATCACTGTGTGAAAAGTTACAAATCTTTCAGGTTTAAGTCTTGGTCATGCAAATATCAAACACATTTCCCTTTACCAATACTTATTTTTCACCATGATGAACCCCAACAAACCCCCCTCCCAGCCCTCCCAATGCCTGTGAGGCAAATGAATTCTAGTTAACACTCTATCTACTTTGATTAAATTCATTGTTTCGACAAAAGATGCACCATTATTATTTAGAGTTTACACCGCCAAAGCAGACATGCTGAAAAGGCATTGTGAAATAATTTGTTTTCTACAGCTGGTCACAAGAATCAAAAGATGTTGCACGGCCGCAATTGCGGCTGCACAATTTTGGATTTCTGATATTTTACTTTTGAAGCCTGGAAGTATTTCTGCTTAGAGTCAGATAATTATGAGATTGGTTTCTGTGCTCTGGAGCCATGGCCGTGCCAGAGAGCCGCTTGTGGGGGGCAACTCGTGACCTTGGTAGGGCATGAAGGATGAGCCGGTAATGCCCCCATTCCCATGTGGTTTCAGTTGCCCCATCATGACGGGCTCATACCTGGCTTTCCATAAAGCTCCGAAGCAGTTGCCAACTTTCTTTCCAGAGGGAAAAAGCCAGAATTATAACTTTTAGTATATTTGAAGAGGTAAGCAACCAACTAAAACGACTTTGCATTACATGTGTACTCTAGATTGTTCTTGAAAATGATATAAATAAACTTTTATAGCTTAATGGAACTTTAAAAATGATATATTTTGGGAAGATTTTTGATTGCAGTTTCAATTTCCTTGATGTCAATATGTCTATTTAGGTACTCTATATCTCCTTAATTCAGTTTGGGAGATTATAAGAATCCAGGAATGTATCCATTTCTTCTAGGTTCTCTTATTTCGTGGCATACAGTCTTTCAAAGTAGTCTCTGATGATTGAAAGAATCCATATTAGGGCATCAAATTTTTGCGTGCTTCAGCTAACTTGCAACATTGCTTTCTGTAAAACTACTTGGCTGCTCTTCACCTGGGGTGTGGGGGGACTTGGAATGTGAACAGGGCATAACTTCTTTCTAAACCAAGTATGGCAGGATTCAGGTGTATTTACCGTTCCTGCAATGTATTGTCTCAGCAAAAACCCCTGCAGACTTGGGTATAGGATAACTCAGGATGCGGGTAGTTGGGGGAAATTGCCCATTCCTGGATTGTATTGTCTCAGCAAAGACCCCTGCAGATGTCTTGGGTAATGGATAACTCAAAATGTGGATGGTCCGGGGAGATTACCTAAGGCTTAATGATTCCGGCTATAACCTTGCTTGTGCTGACAATCGATGTATGTAGCTGCTGACTTTCGAATCGATAAGCTATGGAATGTGTGGGCTTTGTTATGATGGTCAATGAAGGCCTATATAAGACCACTTTGAAGACGCTCGGGGCTCTCAGCCACTGTCCTCTCTGGGGTATGCTGTGGAGCCCCAGTAAGCTGGTCTAAGTAAACCCCGTTTGTACTCCTGCAGGAATTGTGTCTGTCTGGTCTCTCCATGCCTCCCAGGGCCAGGGGACTCTGCACCCCAACATTTGGAGGTTCCACCGAGATTTCCAAGGACCCTGCCCCAGGGACACAGGATTGAGCCGTGGGGTAAGTTAAGGCGCCTCTTTCTCCTTCTTTGTTTCTCCGGTTTCTCTTTACTACCCGATCAGTGGCACTGTGTGTGAGCCTTGTGTCTGACAGACATGTCCGGAATAGACACTGGCTGCAGCCCTGGGGGAAGCCCCGGTGGTGGGTGAGGACCAGGGACGCCTGGAGGCCTCTTTTGTGGTAGCCTCGGAGAGGCTACATCTGGTGTGCCAAAGAAGGAATCATCAGCCTATTACTTCTTTATTCTCCTTTCCTCTCCAAAGGGCCTTGTGCTTGTGCACCCATGTGAGTGTAGACCAGTCCGAGCAAGTGCAGGAGTGCGATCTGTGAGTGTGTCCATAGTGTGTGTATTTATTATCTTTCTCCTAATTCTGTTTATTAAGATTGTTTCATATGGGTCAGAATTGATCACTTCTCTGAGATCCACAGGAAAGCTCAGGATCTGGGCTTGATGATCAAGAAAGGTAAGTCGTACACTTATTGTTCATCAGAATGGCCTTCCTTTGGTGTGGATTGGCCCCCATGAGGTTCCTTCTCTCCAAACCTTGTGGCTTGGATAAAGGAGGTAATCTGTGGAAGATCTGCTGTGAAGGTATGCTGCCTTGAAAATCTCTAGGGGGACTGGGGGAGGAATGTGATAACTTCTGTGTGAATGCATGTGTGTATGAGCACCCTGATAGGTCCTCCTATGGGGCGTGATTTTGTAGCTCCACAACCTGGCACTCTTAAAGTCCCTCTAAAGTCACGGAGCTCGAGTGGGCTGCCTGCAGCTCCATGGAGAACATATGGTCAATGGTGGCACTGGCATAGCTGCCGGTGGCAAGTCACAATGCTGAACCACTAAGGCTAAGTTCTCCACCAGCCAGGCAAGCATCTGAATGGTCTCTGCAAAGAGGCACCCCTCCTTTGTCTGTTTTGCGTCACCGCCCACTATGGGAGGGACAGGAGGAAAGCCCACTAGTGAGAAGACTCTGGGAAACTAAGGCAGATCAATTTCCAGGCAGAAAATCCTTTTCCCCACCCAGTGTAACCAGAAGATCAGCTAGAGGTCAATTGAAATGCTAATGAAGGCAGTTCAGACATATGGCACAAAAAAGGGGGGGGGGGGTAAACTGAGAGAAGCTGCAAGCCAGCAAAAAGTGGGAAAAGTAGAAAGCTAAGAAAGGCAGAACTTTTTTTAAGGAGCAGAGTTTTAAGACCACAGCACCAGGTTTGGCTCGGGCACACAGCTGTGAGTCTGTCCAATGCCAGGCCCACCCAGGTGGAGATGAGCCTCTGAATAAAGGTCAATTCATGGGAGGGGGGAGGGGAGGGGGGCTTAGAGTCCCCTTAGGAAAGGCCAAAGTGATAGACCTGGGGAGAAGTTTTGACAAGGATCCCTCCTTTTTCATAGTTTATTGCTTGCAATTAGGAAAATATCAGAAGAGCTTCCAACTAGGTAGTTTTAGATAAGGAGATCTTGTTGACCTCTGTAACACCATGTGCCTGAGTATAGTGGGGAAAGATAGCCAGTGAATGGCAGTTTGCATTACCAGATCATTTTGCAGTCAGATCTTTGCAGGTAATAAAAGAAATAGGAGAGTATCAAAGCAGAGGAGGCAGGAAAATGCAAGATCTTATGATTAACTGTTGGACATCAGAAATAAAGAAGCCTATCCTCATGTCTCATAAGAAGATACTAGCTCCCTGCCTTCAGAATTACTCTTGGCCAAAATATGGTAACATCTTTGCATCTTTGTCATAGTTTATTTTGCCGGCTTATATCAACAAAAGCGCTTTCTTGACCCATTTTTAACAAGCGGGAGACTGGCTGGTCAGGCTGGGAAACGGGGAGCAGAGTTCCCAATCAGCCGATAAGGTTTCTTCGCCCTGGGGACTGTCCCTTCCTTTCTCAGTCCATCAGTTTCTCCCTGACATTTTTTGAAGGGTCAGATTGATTGATCAACTACAGATGTGTGCACATGTACGTGTGGTGTTTTAGTCAGTTTATTGTCTTGTTTGTCTGTCTGTCTGTCTGTCTGTGTCTGTCTGTCTATGTGGAACACTCGAGTGTTGGGACCAGGCTGAAACCAGGAGTAGAAATTCTAGAGAAGTTAGTGATATGCAACCCAGTGATTTAAAAAATGCAGTTGTTTTTGGAACCTGGTAGACAAGGGTTAAGCCTTATCAGAAGGTTGAGCCTACAGAGAAAGCAGAATTCTCAATCTAAATTTCTTGATAGAAGAACATTGCTCGAGTAATGATTAAATTGTGAGTCGATCTGCTAAGTGAGAATCTGTCCTAGAAGAATGTCCTGACTAGTTTGGATGAGGCTAAACATTTTTCCCTTTCAAACTGCCTTCAATAAATAATTTCAGTATACTGCAAGAGGCAGCTCCCCTTATCTCACAGAAACCTTGCTGTTAGAGGCAGCTTCCCTTATCTCACAGAGCAGATCTCAGATGCTAGCCAGGCCTGATCTTTGAGATGTAGATTCCAAGCTCTAGCAGACTGGTCTTTGATGTGCTAATCCAAGTGCCTGCAGCTTGTAAAAGGTGAGGCCAAAATTATTGGCCTGCAGACATAAAGAAGCAATGTATGTTTTGCTGCCTCAATGTTCTTTCTCCTTTTGATGACATCACTGTATTGCCCCATTAGAGGTACCATGAGGAGACTGCTCTCTACTAGGAGGTCTGAGAGATCAGGGGAAAACATGCTTGAGAGAACTGAGTTTATTTTATGGGATATAATGAGACTATAAGAATGGGCTAGGAGAGGCAGAAGAGATACGAGAGTGAATGGAGAGAGGATTAGAATAAACTGCAACTAAGATCAAGCAGCCTGGCCATAAGGTTTCCTTCCTTTTCCTGCCCATCGCCATCCACCTCCCTGGAGTGGGGGAAACTACTGAACATGGGCGGTGGGAAAGATAGATTGCTGCCATCCTTTTTGGGTTCACACAGCAATTCAAATATTTTCTTCTGCTAATATCAAAGTTTGGTAAAAAATCCTAGGGGCTTTTTTCGTTTCTGAAAGCATGTTTGTATTTTCGTGGAATTGTTAAAAGTATCTGGTGTAGAAAGCTCATGATTTTAAATAACTAAGGTACAAGAACTATTGAACTTAAGCCAAAGAAGGTTTTATCATGTTTTATAAAAATTGATTGTTTATAGGTCTTATGCTGTTATGTTAATGTACATATTTGTATCTGCATTGGATTAGAATATTTGACCTAGAAGGAGTTAAAATAACTATGACACATGAAAACAGATTCAAAAAGTAATGGTTTGGTTTAAACATGAGCTTCTCGAGTTATAAAATTGGTTGAAAAATTTGTTCTACCAGTGCTCTATCTGATCTCTGAGACTCTTGGTAACTAAAATTTCTAGGGCTACTTAGCAATAAGTTGTATTGAATTAGTCTCAGATATCAGCCTGAAAATTTGAAGCCATAGCGTTGCACCTTGGTGTTAGTGTGAAATAAGAATGGAGAATTGCATAGAAAATGTGGGAAATTTTACTATGTTGTTAATCAGCCTGTCTAGTGCTTGAAAGTACATGCTATTATTTTGATAATTTTATTTCATGCCAAGATTTGTCTCCAGGTATCAACCTAGTCCTGACCTGAGAACTTTGTACCTAAGTGTGAAATGCTTTCTGTTTCATGATAATCTATGAGTGTTTTAATCTTTTTGTATATGTGTTTTCCTGGAAATCAGAATTTTAAGATATCTCCTGGTTAATTTCTAATGTAAAGTTACCTTTTGCCCAGTGAATATACCTTGTAAGAGCTTTAATTGTGAGCATTTTAAAGGCTTATTGAATATCTATAGAACTGATCTAATGCCTTCGAAATAGCACTGCAGAGTAGTTTTGTCATGTTAAATGAGATGATTGGTAACTAGTGTCTAAACTTGCAAGATCATGTTGTGCTAAGTTCAGTAAAGTAAGAGTTTAAACTTGTGGGATGACTATTGGGAATATAGATGTGTGTCTTAAGTCAGAAAGATAATGGATGGATATATCAGAGGGGAAAAGGAAAGGAATTCTGTTACAGTGAAGTTGATTTTTAAATGAATGAAAGTTACAGAATGAATGTAAAGGAATGTGTAGAAGGTTTGAGGTTGTTTTAAGAAAAGGAACTGATTAAACTGTATTGTTATAAGAAACTCTTTAAATTACACCTGCAGAATTGTTCTATTGCCTTTTTGGTAAGCTCTTATGGAAAAGATATTGGACAGATTGTCCAGACTCCTGGTACAGTGCTCTTAGAAAATGGGAAGTCAAGGTTTAAACATGATGTTAAGTGGGAAGTCAAGGTTTAAACATGATGTCAAATGGGAAGTCAAGGTTTAAAAGTGCTGCTAAATTATATCCTTTATCGCTACAGATTTAAGTTTCTTTTGACTAGGACCCACAGCAAATGGGTATATTACACTTCACTGTGAGTAAGGTGAAAAGCTTACTTTTCTCTTCTTTTGTACCTTCAGATGTTTTTGATGCTTCATGTCACTAAGTTGGTTTGCATAAATCCAGAAAAGTCTTTCCTCTCTGTAATAGGGTCTACCCCTCATGCAGACAGGAAAATCCAGCCATAGGACCCCAAAGCCCTCTTCCAGGGAAACAGTCAGGGGATCTGTCTAAATGACAGGAGCAGGGACTTAACAGGTACTGTTTCAAGTACCCTACAAACCTCAAGGCAACCCTAAAGGCAGGCCAGCTCAAGAAAAGACTGGAAATCATCACTGCTGTAGAGAATGAGGAATCTAGGACTCTGCAATGACTAACTCAGTCTGGGCCTACTCTCAGTGTCAAGGAAAAACCTGAAAACCAGGATTTCTCCCACCCCTGAAGAAGGGATGGGATGGACTCCTTTCTGCCAGGACATCTCTGTGGAAAATGAGGCCCAAAGCTACATCCAGCTCAACCTAAAGGCTCGAGGCCATCCATCCAGTTCATCATGGGACATCTTCTGGCCAGGCCTGGGTAGCTCTGATGTGCCCGATAAGATTAATGCCACAATTGGTGTGTCTCCTGTCTTTAGCCAATCCCCAGGACTTTGCAGTAAATAATGGGGTATTCCAAATGGAGAGTTCTCTAATCTTGCTGTGTTTAAGCAAAAGAACAAGCCAGGTTTGTTAAGCTAGCTGGCAAAGTTTTAAAATGAAGGTGGAGAGAAAACCGTGTTTCTGTAACTTGTTTCTTGTAAGAATCAGATTTTAATTCTACAGAGGTAATTGGGTAAATGTGTGAATTGGCCGATGTTGCTTTGGTTTCGGTTGCTTTAACTTTTATCTGTAAGACAGCTAACAACTCTGTTTCCACTGGGTCAAAAAGGAATTTCTACTCCTCCAGGGTCTAACCATTTCAAAGTAATATCCCTCAGTATAAGTGAAGTGATCTTTCCTTCCAGATAACTTCAGGAACCCAACCACTTCATTGCTTGGGGCCCATTATAAACTAAAGTAGCATGAGATTTCCCCCCTTGCACAGGTAGGATCTGCGCCCCTCTGTCAGCATGAAGCAGCTTCAGAAGATGGACCACTGACCATTTTCTCCTTAAAGATTTAAGATGGTAAAATCTCTAGGGGGGAATAGGATGTGGGAAGGTAGACAGGGAAAGCCCCCTCCTAAGGCAATGAAGAATGGGGAATTTTGTGTGGTGTTGCGAGAAAAATGCTGCTTCTCTATGCCGATCGCATAGGGGTGGTCTGAGACTCCACAGCCAAGCTCCGGGAGGGCCTTGAGCAGCGCCGAAAAGAAAGGGAAGCTAGGGAAGGCTGGTTTAAGTCATGGTTCTATCAGTCCCCAAGGCTAGCTGCTCTCTTCTCGACCTTGACTGGCCCCCTCTTGATCCTTCTAATCATGATGACCCTGGGACCCTACATCGTGAATCAGTTGGTGAATTTTGTTAGAGAACGCGTCAATTCTGTTCAACTCCTGGTTCTAAAGCAGCAGTATCAAGCTCTGTCACCCACTGAGGAAAGCCACTCTTAACCACGGGTCCTTGAATAAGGCCCTGATCTCCCCACGATCTCTAGGATTAGAGATGCTCATTAAAAGAGTGGGTAATGAAAGAATCCATATTAGGGCATCAAATTTTTGCGTGCTTCAGCTAACTTGCAACATTGCTTTCTGTAAAACTGCTTGGCTGCTCTTCAACTGGGTGGGGGGGACTTGGAATGTGAACAGGGCATAACTTCTTTCTAAACCAAGTATGGCAGGATTCAGGTGTATTTACCGTTCCTGCAATGTATTGTCTCAGCAAAAACCCCTGCAGACTTGGGTAAAGGATAACTCAGGATGTGGGTAGTTGGGGGAAATTGCCCATTCCTGGAATGTATTGTCTCAGCAAAGACCCCTGCAGATGTCTTGGGTAATGGATAACTCAAAATGTGGATGGTCCGGGGAGATTACCTAAGGCTTAATGATTCCGGCTATAACCTTGCTTGTGCTGACAATTGATGTATGTAACTGCTGACTTTCAAATCTATAAGCTATGGAATGTGCGGGCTTTGTTATGATGGTCAATGAAGGCCTATATAAGACCACTTTGAAGAAGCTCGGGGCTCTCAGCCACTGTCCTCTCTGGGGTATGCTGTGGAGCCCCAGTAAGCTGGTCTAAATAAACCCCGTTTGTACTCCTGCAGGAATTGTGTCTGTCTGGTCTCTCCACACCTCCCAGGGCCAGGGGACTCTACATCCACCCCAACAATGATCTTTTGAATTTCTTTGGTTTCTGTTGTGATATCCCCATTTTTATTTCTCATTCGATTTATTAGATTTCTCTCTCTTTGTGTCTTTGTCCATGTTCCTAGGTGTTTATCTATTTTATTTATTTTCTCGAAGAACCAGCTCTTGGTTTCATTGATCTTTCAGATTGTTTCTTTGGTTTCCATGTTATCCCAGAGTGTAAAACACTATGCACGCAGAAGGTTGTGTGTTCATGGGCTCTCTGGACGGCTCTATCTCACTGCCTGAGTTCGGTGCCCTAGAGCCACTGTGTGTAGCCTGGATCTGGACAGCTGTTGGCCAAAGACAGACAAAGGAAGAGACAAGAGCCCGGCTGGTTGGTCTTAATAGCAGTTTATTACAAGGAAGTTTATCCCAGAGAGAAATTTATGTTATGGAAGGCCTAGGTTCTCTTAAGCATGTGTTCTCCTTGCTAGTCCCTCTGAGCTCCATCTTGCAGCCTGCTCTCTCTCTCTCACTTCAGCTCTCTCCAACTCCCTCTCAGTCTGGGCTGACATGCCACCCAGTCAGGTTGCCAAATCAACATAAGAAAGCACTTCCTGGGGGTATTCTAAAGCCTTTCCTGACTATGCAAGGGTAAAAAAAATACCTCCTAAGGTGTATTTCTCTTTTCCTAAGTCCAATAAACTATCAATACACTATCAACTATAAACTATTCCTGAGGCTATGCAGAAAGGACAGAACAGTGTTATCCTACACCAGAGAGGCAAAAAGTATAGTGGAAGTAACATCTTCTGCGCTTGTTTGTTCATTGCAGCACTATTTACAATAGCCAGAATCTGGAAAAAAACCTGAGTGCCAAGAACAGATGACTAGTTAAAGAAACTTTGGTACATCTACACAATGGAGTACTATGTAACTGTTAGAAAAGATGAAGTCATAAAATTTACATATGATTGCTACTACATGGAAAGTATCATGCTAAGCCAAATGTCTCAGAAAGAAAGGGATACACATAGAAAGAGTGCATTCATCTGGAGACCATAAAATAACAAAATAGGAGACTAACACCCAAGAATGGCCTAGATTAGTACCAGGAGTTTTGCTCCATGGCTTGGAGGCCAGTCACACATACTAGGGGAAAAGGGAGCTCAGATAGAGAAGGTGATGTAGGTGGGCCCCACAGGTGACTTATGTGAAGTGGGGAGGAGAAAGACAGTCACTTTCTCCCCAACCACCTCTGCCACCCAGGACTCAGGGTTATTGGGTTCTTGTCTCGCCTCGCAGAAAGGAATTTCAGGAGTAGACAAGCAGTGAAACAAATAGATTTTATTTGGAGGATTTTTAAGGTGTGGAAGGGGGCAGAGAGAGAGAGAGAGAGAGAGAGAGAGAGAGAAAGTATTCAAGAGAGAACACAGGCTTCTCCAAGGACGGAAAGAGAGAGCCCCTACACACATCCTAGCATTAGACACAAAAGCATGAAAGTACACATCTCTAGAGGAGAGATGCGGGTGACACATGTGCTCAGCCCACATGTGCTCGGCCACGTGGGTGCAAGCAGCACATGGGCTCAGGCAGCATATGTGCACCCTTCCTTTGTTCAAGGTGGCCTTTATAGGGTTTCTCCAGCCTGCCCCCACATGGGGCCTCTTCCCAGGTAAAAGTCCGTTGCTAAGTAGGTTACCTGGGAGGCCCAAAAAGAGGAACTTCGTGGAGAGAAGGCCTATATCCTCAGGGTCTGCAGATGGTCTTATCAGGTCTTTGTTTTCTGTATGCACAAGGTGGGTCATTCCTAGAATTCTTCTTCCATGAAACTTTGTTTCATTGCAAAGGGCCTCTCCCTATCTACCTGCCTACATCATATCCCCCCCTAGAGATTTCACCACCTTAAATCTTTAAAGGAAAAATGGTCAGTGGTCGATCTTCTGAAGCTGCTTCATGCTGACAGAGGGGTGCAGACCCTGCCTGTGCAAGGGGGGAAATCTCATGCTACCTTAGTTTATAATGGGTCCCAGGCAATGAATTGGTTGGGTCCCTGAAGTTATCTGAAAGAAAAGATCAGATCATTAGACTGAGGGATATCACTTTGAAATGGTTAGACCCTGGAGGAGTAGAAGGTCCTTCCTGACCCAGTAAGGACAGAGTTGTTTGCTGTCTTAATAAAACAAGAATTAAAGCAACAGAAATCAAAGCAACATAATGCCATACCCATATCTATCATTAAAATAATGGAAAGGAATAACTCTATTCACAGTTTTGGTTGATAGAAAACTGACTTGCTGTGTCCAGATTTTTCTACTGGTCACAGAAACACCAAGCCATTCTCTGGCTTTCTCAGTACAGATTGGAAAAGCTTCTACCCATACACTGAAGCTATCAATAAGAACCAACAGATATTTATACCTTGAACATATGAACATTTGATCATTTGCATAAGGTCAAGCTGCCGATTCTTCTCTAAGTTCCTTGATGCTGAACAGGCGTTAGGAAAGTAGGCTCAAGATTTCCACTAGGTTCATTAATGGCACAGAAAGCACAGCTCTGAGTTACATCTGCCTTACTTCCTTTTCAATCCCTTCCCACGGAAGATGGTTCTCACTAGCGTTAAAACATAACCCTTTAATAATATTCCATTGCATTGGTCCAGGAGTTAGCAACTTTCCTTGTTGGGTAAATCCATCAACTTCCTTTTGGAAACCTCCAATGTCCATTGTTCCTCTTCTGCAGAACATTCTGGCTTAGAGGAAATATTCTCTGGTGTTAATCCCATGATGCAACCAAAATTAAGAGCTGTTAATATCCTTGTTCTCTCCAAATGACTGTTCACAAAAAATGAGATGCAGTAAAGAAAGTACAGTACTTTAGAACTAAATATTAATCCATTCTAATTTAACCAGTTTAAATGTCCTTTCTTGACACTTTGGCCAATTCACAGGCTGGGGGAAAGCAATTAATTCTGTACTTTTGAGATGAGCCTCACCCTAGTAAAATTCTGGCTTCCAATGCTCGGATCAGACTAGTGACAGCATGTACAACATTGAGTTCCTTTATAGATTAGGCTATTTACCTACAGACAGTAAACCAAGTTTTATCTAAATTTTTCCAAAAGGGGGTACCTTTTAGATCAAGACTGGGATACATTTATTCAATCACCTCTGTAGAATTAGAATCTGACAGTACCTGTTAAATAGAATTAGAATCTGACAGTACCTGTTAAATACCTGCTCCTGTCATTTAGACAGATCCCCTGACTGTTTCTCTGGAAGAGGGGTTTCGGGTCCCATAGCTGGTTTTTACTGTCTGCATGAGGGGTAGACCCTATTGCAGAGAGGAAAGACTTATCTGGATTTATGCAAACCAACATAGTGCCATGAAGCATCAAAAACATACTGAAGGTACAAAGGAAGAGAAAAGCAAGCCTCTCACTTTACTCACAATGAGATGCAATACACCTGTTTCCTGTGGGTCCTAGTCAGAGAAGCAAAAATCTGTAGAGTTAAAGCATACCGTTTAACATGTTTTCAATCCCATGTCAAAACCCTTGATTTCCTGCAACTTTGGAAAATTTCAATTATCTAAGAGCACTGTAACAGGAGTCCGGAAAATCCACCCATCATCTTTCCATAGATCTTACCAAAAAGGTCCACAGTCCATGGTCCTCCCGTTATTCATTGATTTGCTCAAGTGGGCCCAGTAACATCTCCATTGTGAGACTTCTTGTTACTGTGTTTGGCATATCGAATACATCACAGGGAGCTTGCCAGGCTTTGCTGTAGGGGCGAGATACTCTCGGTAGCTTGCTGGGCTCTCCAAGAGGGGCGGAGGAATCGAACTCAGGTCGGCCACGTTGGCTACATGCAAGGCAAACGCCCTACCACTGCGCTATTGCTCCAGCCCAGTGCTATTGCTTCAGCCCACCAAAAAGGTACTAAAACAATTCTGCATATGATTTAAAGAGTCTATTACAACAAAACAATTTGGTCAGTTCCTTTTCTTAAGCAAACCTCAAACCTTCTGCACATTCCTTTTACATACATTCTGTAACTTTCATTCATTTAAAAAATCAACTTAACAGGATTCCTTTCCTTTTTCCCTCTGATATCTCCATCTATTACTTTCTGATTTAAGACTCACATCTATATTTCCAATAGTCATCCCACAAGTTTAAACTCTTATTTTACTGAACTTAGTACAACATGATCTTCCAGGTTTTGACACTCATTACCAATCATCTCATTTAACATGACAAAAATACTCGACAGTACCATTTCAAAAGCATTATATCAGTTCTATAGGAATTTGAAAGGCTTTAGAGATACTCCCAACTAAAGTTCTTACAACATAATTCACAGGGCAAAAGTTCACTTCGTATTAGAAATTAACCAAGAGACATCTTACAGTTCTGATTTCTAGGAAAACACAAATACAAAAAGATTAAAACACTCACAGAGTATCATGGAACAGAAAGGATTTCACACTTGTGTAAAGTTCTTTGAAGGACTAGGTTGATACCTGAAGACAAAGCTATGCTTGAAATAAAGTTATCAAAATAATAGCATGCATTTTCACATATTGGACTGGCTAATTAATAATCAGTAAAAGTTCCCACATCTCCACTCTTTTCTCAAATTTTTCCAAGGCACAATGCTATGGCTTAACTCTATCAAGATGACATCTGAGATCACTTATAATTCTTTGCTAAGTACCTCTCAGTTCTGGAGGATGTGATGGATCCATCAGGACATCCGGGAGCAGTCATCTTGGTCTTGTAGTAGGCGAAGGACAGGTGGGCTTTACGAATACTTTTCCCAGCTTCTGCTGCATCTACCAGCACTTCTGCTCTTCTCTCTTTGAGGTCTTCCTTGATCGCATCTCTGCACTGCTTTGCAAGCTTGGACGTTAGCTTGTGGTTGCCTGAGGCATGCGCCAAACCACGCTGGTGAATAAGCTCAAGAGTTTTCAAAGACAGGCGTTTTTTTTGTGGCCATCTCTCTCTTGGCGTTCCTCGCACATTCGTGGAGGTGCTGTACCAGTCGATTGTATTCGTCGTCAATGTTGTCAACAATGTTATCTTCCCATGTTGCCACAATAGTGCCAAAGAGCTCCCAGTTGGTGGTCATTCTGGGAGTTCTCTTTTTGAACTTTGCAGCCCTTTCTCCCCACTCTGTGAAGTAGAATTTTGCACCAAGAAGACTGTGGTCCGATCCCGTTTGGAATTTTGGGACAACAGCGACATCGGTCAGGCAAAACCGTTGATTGAATATAATGTGGTTATTTCGTTGTGGAATCGTTCACCAGGAGACTCCCATGTCCAACGTTTAGATTCTGCCTTCTGGAACTGTGAGTTACCATGGATGGTCTTGGTCGACATGATGAACTCAAACAGTCTCTCACCTGTTCGTTCCATTCTAGGCCATGGGTCCCAATGTGAAGTTCTTCAGCTGATCTTCTCGGTCCTATCTTGGCATTAAAATCACCCACAATGATCTTGTAGAAGGTGTGGTCTTCTTTATAGAACTTCTCCAGCTCCATGTAGAACTTCTCAATTTCTCTTTCATTATAATCAGATGTTGGTGCGTAGACAACGAAGATAGAAACTGCCGGCAGTGAGCCACATCTATTCAAATGTAAAAGTCCGATTCGGGTTGTTAGGCATTCGAATGAATCAATGCTCATGGACAAGTTTGTGTTGACAAGGACACTGACGCCTCCGACACCTCTTTTAGAGTGCGAGCCGCCTGCCCTTAATGGTCACCGGGGCCAGGGGCGAGAGGGGAAGGAAGGGGCTCGCAGTTAGATTTGGGAGAGCGAGAAGTCGCGTTGGTGGCGATCCAGGTGTCGCTGCTTCCTGCTTGCCAGGGCTGGGGCGGGGGTCTCACCCCCCTCCCCTCCGACTGGTCCAGTGCTTAAGAGGCGGCTGCAGCGGTGGAGCGGGCGGCCGCTGCATCCCCGGCAACCAAGGCCGAGGAGGGAAGCACAAAGAGGGAATATAATTTCCTTTTATTATTCAAACTGGGATGAGCATAAGCATACTACTTTTATTCCAAATAGCTCATTTTGATGCATACAAAGGAAGGGATGGGAGTTAATTTATTGTGAACAAACCTAAAGATAGGTAATTACCTTAGATAGGTAATTAAGGCTAACATCAGTCATGGCAAATTATATTAGCAATGCATAAATAATATGGCATAATAGAAATATCCGTTTACATCCATGGTTTCCCCATACCAAAATCCAACCTCAATTCATCAGAAAAAAAGCAAACAAATGTTACAACCAATAAATACACTATTCAAAACTACCAAGATCATTCAAAAATGTTTTGCAAGACACTCAGAAAATGTCAGAGTCAATAAAAGCTTAAAGAACTAAACTGAAAAATAGATAATATGTATCCTGTATGGCACCCTGGAAGAGATAAAATACACTAAATGTTTTCAGTAAGTATGAATAAATAATCAACCCTAGAATACTAGATTTGATCATTATAAATGTAAAATGTTCTAATTAAGATATTAGTAAAAGAAAAATGTGAATTATGCAAAAATTTCTAGTATTTTCTCAATGTTTTCAAACCCAAATTGCTTAAAAAATAAACTTCATTTTAAGGAAGCTGAGGTAGAAAAGAATAGATTTAGAGAAAGACCTAAATAAAACAGGAAAAAATACTGCTTTTGATAAAAATATATTAATATTAGATTCTGTTGAGACGGAAGTGGTCATTGAAGCCCTAGTCAATCAGAACATTCAAACTCAATACATCAGGATCCTCTGTGAGCTGTATTACGGATTCACTACCAGGATCTCACCATTCTACAAAGAAGTAATCATGGATGTCAAGAGAGGGGTTCGGCAGGGTGATACCATTTCACCGAAACTCTTCAGTGCCACCCTCGAGAACATAATGTGATGACTGAAATGGGAAGGAATGGGAGTGAAGATAGATGGTCAGCAACTACACCACCTTTGCTTTGCTGATGACATTGTTCGAATAACACCAAACATTTGCCAAGCAGCACAAATGCTAACTGACTTCGACCATGAGTGTGGAAAGGTCGGACCTCAGCTGAATCTTACGAAGACAATGTTTATGAGAAACAGCTTCGTTCCTGATGCTCCATTCACTCTCAATGGAACGACTATCTCAGAATGCAACAGTTAAGTGTACCTAGGTCAAGAGGTCAACATGACGAATGATCTGGCACCTGAGCTACGCAGGAGGAAGAGAGCGGCTTGGAACGCCTTCAAGAGCATTGAACATATAGCTAAGAGGACAAAGAACCTCTGGTTCTGGGCACATCTCTTTGACTCCACTGTTGTTCCTGCATTAACATATGCCTCAGAGACCTGGGCCCTATGCAAACAGGATGAGAACACTATTCGCTATTCGGGTCTCTCAAACAAGAATTGAAAGAGCTATGCTTAGAGTATCACATTTCACTCAAATGAGAGAAAGAATCCGGAGTTCTGACCTCTGTCAACGATCAAGAATAAGGGAAGCTGTCTCATTTGCCAAGGTGTCAAAAATCAGATGGGCTGGTCACGTAATGAGATTTAGAGATGACTGCTGGACTAGAGCTGTTACTGACTGGATTCCACGGGATGTCAAAAGACCGCGTGGCCGCCCACCTACCAGATGGTCAGACTTCTTCGTGAAGATCATGAACGATCGGTTTGAGGCCCTTCATATTCCCGGAGCGAAGAGATGCCATTGGGCTACACTAGCACGTGACAGGGACAAATGGAGACGTTACTGGTGCCTGCTCGAGCTAATCGACGATTAACAGGAAGTCAAGTGATCAAGTGATCAATATTTCTTGATCATTTGAATCTCTGTAACTAATTATTTACAAAAACTCTGAACTAAAAGACATCACTCATCAAATGTCAATAATACAAAATGTATTTTACATTAAATATTTTTTGCAATTAAGTAGTATGTAAGATTAAAATGACATTGCAATTTCCTTATTAAAAGATAATTACCCAGATGTAAGTAATCTTTCTATGTCTGTCCCTTTCTTTCTGACTCATTTCACTTAGCATCTGGGTAACATAATGTAACAAAATAGGAGACTAACATCCAAGAATAGCGAGATAGGTACCAGGAGGTTTACTCCATGGCTTGGAGGCCAGCCCGCACACGCTAGGGGAAAATGCAGCTCAGATAGAGAAGGGGCACCAAATAAAGGGTGTTGGGAGGATCCTACCAGGATGGGAGTTGCACGCAGAAAGTAGTTTATAGACCGAATATGATTGCCACTCAATGCCTCTTTTGCAAACCATATCACCCAAAAAGAGAGAGAGAACAAAAGGAAATGCCCTGCCACAGAGGCAATATGGGATGGGGGGCATGGGGGATGGGAGAGATACTGGAATCAGTGGTGGTGGAGAATGGTCACTGGTGGAGGAATGAGTATGCAATCATTGTATAACTGAAACCTAAGCACAAAAATTTGTAAGTCTACAACTGTACCTCATGGTGTTTCACTAATAAAAATTTTAAAAAAGGGTAACTAACTTTTGTTGGCTCCTAAATAGCGTACTATGACATATATTTCTAAGATATAAGGAATTTTATTACTAGATATTATTTCTTGACCAATAAAAATAGCATTTTATTAAAATGTCTGCAAAGTTAAATTTTATTTAGGATTATATTAAAATATAATATATAATAAATCTCAGCCACTCTCCACACACTTGGATAAGCCTCAGACATAACAGAACTAGCAGAGGAACCCAGGTGTGTGGGACCCGGGGCTGAGATCTCTAAGCCTGCACGGTTTGGGACTGGACCTGTCAGTAGCTAGACAGTTACACCCTCCAACTGCCGTGTAACCCCAACAAAGGCCAGGATCCAGAGATTATAACAACAAGCTCGCCGCGCGACTATTTATTTAATTTTCTCTAAATTAATATCCAACCCACACGGCAGAGCCTGGCAAGCTATCCGTGGTCTATGCCAAATAGACCAAATTGATATGCCAAATCCAGTAATAAATGGATCTCATTTCCCTAACCCTGAATATGCAGAGTCGAGAAGGATATGGAAGGAGAAGCTGATAAAACACCAAGGCAGACATAGGCTGCCAAAACGCAGAAAAACAAAAATGATTGTCTGTACTTTTAATGCTCGTACGCTGGCATCTGCTGCATCCATTGAAGACCTTATGGTACAAGCACGAAAGATCAAGTACGACATCATTGGTCTGACCGAAACAAGAAGACATCAATCCCATCATGCTGTTTTCGACACTGGAGAAGAACTGTTCCTTGGAACATGTGATAAAAGATGCGTTGGTGGTGTCGGTATCCTTGTCAACACAAACTTAGTCACAAGCATTGATTCATTTGAATGCCTAACAACCCGAATTGGACGATTACACTTGAATAAATGTGGCTCACTACCGGCAGTTTCTATCTTTGTTGTCTATGCACCAACATCCAGTTATGGTGAAAAAGAAACTGAGAAATTCTACATGGAGCTGGAGAAATTCTATAAAGAAGATCACACCTTCTACAAGATCATTGTTGGTGATTTTAATGCCAAGATAGGACCAAGAAGATCAGTCGATGAACTCCACATCGGAACCCATGGCCTGGAATGGAACGAACAGGGTGACAGACTGTCTGAGTTCATCATGTCAACCAAAACCTTCCATGGTAACTCACAATTCCAAAAGGCTGAATCTAAACGTTGGACATGGGAGTCTCCCGATGGACGGTTCCACAATGAAATAGACCACATCATATTCAATCGGCGGTTTTGCCTAACCGATGTTGCTGTTGTCCCAAAATTCCAAACGGGATCAGACCACCGTCTTCTTCGTGCAAAATTCTACCTCACAGAACGAGGAGAAAAGAATGCAAGGTTTAAGAAGAGGACTCCCAGAACAACCACCAACTGGGAACTCTTTGGCTCTGTTGCGACAACATGGGAAGATGCCGTCATTGACAACATTGATGAGGAATATGATCGAATGATTCAGCACCTCCATGATTGTGCAAGGAATGCCAAGAGAGAGATAACCACAAAAAACCGTCTTTCTTCGAACACTCTTGAACTTATTCGCCAACGTGGCTTGGCACGTGCCTCAGGCAACCACAAGCAAACGTCCGAACTGGCAAAACAGTGCAGAAAAGCCATCAAGGATGACCTCAAAAACAGGAGAGCAGCAGTACTAGTAGATGCAGCAGAAGCTGGAAAAAACATTCGTAATGCCCGCCTGTCCTTCACCAACTACAAAACCAAGATGACTGCCCTCCGACATCATGATGGATCTATCACATCTTCCAGAAGGGCAATGGAGAAGATTATTCATGACTTCTACTCAGATCTCATTAATAGCCACATCCACTTGCCCACATACCACATACCACATGATGGATATGTCGTTCCCAATGTTCTCCCTTCCGAAATCCAACATGCCATCTCGTCGGTAAAGAAACAAAAAGCACCTGGCCCAGACAAGATCAGACCTGAACACCTGAAGAACTTACCATCAGTACTCATCAATACATTGGCTCGACTCTTCACACGCTACCTGTCTGAATGCAAGGTTCCATCCCAATGGAAAACCAGCAAGACTGTACTACTATACAAGAAAGGAGACATCCACGACATTGGCAACTATCGCCCAATCTGCCTATTGTCTGTCATCTACAAACTATTCACTCGAGTCATCCTGAATAGGATTAGCAGAACACTACATGAAGGACAACCATGTGAACAAGCTGGATTCCGAAAAGGATTCAGTACCATTGACCATATCCACACAATAACCAAGCTCATTGAGGTATCTCGGGAGTTCAAGATGCCGCTCTGTCTAACGTTCATTGATTTAAAGAAGGCCTTTGATTCTGTTGAGACGGAAGCAGTCATGGAAGCCCTAGCCAATCAGGGCATACAAACTCAATACATCAGGATCCTTCATGAGCTCTATTGCGGATTCACTACCAAGATCTCACCATTCTACAAAGAAGTAATCATCCATATCAAGAGAGGGGTTCGGCAGGATGATACCATTTCACCAAAACTCTTCAGTGCCACCCTCGAGAACATCATGCGACGACTAGAATGGGAAAACATGGGAGTGAAGATAGATGGTCGGCAACTACACCACCTCCGCTTTGCTGATGACATTGTTCTAATAACACCAAACATCAACCAAGCGGCACAAATGCTGGCGGACTTTGACCGTGAGTGTGGAAAGGTAGGACTACAGCTGAATCTTACGAAGACAATGTTTATGAGAAACAGCCTTGTTCCTGACGCTCCATTCGCTCTCAACGGAACCACCATCTCTGAATGCAACAGTTATATATACCTAGGTCGAGAAATCAACATGATGAATGACCTGGCACCTGAGTTGCGCAGGAGGAAGAGAGCGGCTTGGAATGCCTTCAAGAGCATTGAAGAAATAACTAAAAGGACAAAGAACCTCCAGCTACGAGCACATCTCTTTGATTCCACTATTCTTCCTGCATTAACATATGCCTCAGAGACCTGGACCCTACGAAAACAGGATGAGAACGCTATTCGGGTCTCTCAAAGAGGAATCGAAAGAACTATGCTTGGAATATCACGATTCACTCAAATGAGAGATAGAATCCGGAGTTCTGATCTTGGTCAACGCTCAAGAATCAGGGACGCTGTCTCATTTGCCAAGACATCAAAAATCAGATGGGCTGGACACGTAATGAGGTTTACAGACAACCGCTGGACTAGAGCCATTACTGATTGGATTCCACGAGACATCAAAAGATCACGTGGACGCCCACCTATAAGATGGTCAGACTTCTTTGTCAAGACCCTAAATGATCGGTTTGAGGCTCTACATGTTCCTAAAACGAACAGATACCATTGGGCTACGCTAGCACGCAACCGGGATGAATGGAGACGTTACTGGCACCCGCTCGAATAAATCGATGAATAACGGGGATTAAGTGATTAAGTGATTATATTAAAATGTAATATTTATGCTGAATAGCCTTTCTTCTGTATATTCATGGAGTGCCATATATTTAGATTCTGCATATAATTTACGTATTTTATCAAAATTTTATATGTCAGTAATAAGCAGACTCATTTTTCTTGTTTAGAAATCTCTAAGAAATGTGAGAGATGAGAGAGAGTGTAAGAGAGAGAGAGAGAGAGAGAGAAGAGAGAAAGAGAGAGAATAGTCCTGGGCATTCAGAATCTGATCTTAGGTCATTTATTTTCTGAGTTAAACTGTTTCAAATATAACACTTTCAACAAATTTAATAAGATATGATCAAATTACAAAATAAACAAAAAACAAATCTACTGCATAGTTTTACTACATACAAACAAAATCAAAATCACTGCACCACCCCTTAAAAAAATAACCTAGCTATTGACTCTTGTGACTAAATAAATTTCTAGTGCATCTTCATCAAACAATAGGATTGCAATGTTTCCTGGCAGTGACCATTTTCTGAGAAGCATATATTACTTCTATCACCCTTCCACCAAATCACCAAATGAAAACTCAAATCCCAAACATTGCTCTGTAACATATGACACATTGGTTCTCCAGGGTGCTTTGATTCCATTGTAGCCTAAACCCAATGTCTTTACTTCTACATGTTTGCATGTCTTTGGTTGGAAGTTATCAGTAGAAATAAAAGAAGTGAAACATAGAAATAGAGGATATATATGTTTTAGAAGCTAACATCTCTAAATTACAAGTTTAGAAAAAAAGTCCAGTTAGGCCAGAAGTTCTTTCAAGATATTGATATAACCCCTTCTGCCTAATAGAATGTATCATAAGTGACATCTTGGTATTTGATGACAAAGAATGACAAAGACATCATATGTTCTTCATTATCAGCATTAGAAAACAAATTATCTAATGATGCCTTTTAGGCAGGTCTGATTGTTGGGGGGAAATTCCGAATAATAATGGTGGGTCTTCTGTCAAAACATTGAATGTAATCAAAGCAGAGAGAGTAAAGTGGAAATAATCTGCCACACAGCCATGGGGAGGGGTGGGATTGGGAGTATACTTGGGTTCTTGGTGGTGGAACATGTGCACTGTTGAAGGGATAGGTGTTTGATCATTGTATGACCTATACTTAAACCTGAAAGCTTTGTAACTGTTCTCACGGGAGGACCGTGATGTTCTCGCGGTTATTCAGTTAAAAAATAAATGAATACAAATATTAGGCTCTGTAAAATATGTTGGTTATTGAAGGGAAAAGCAAGAGATGGGTAGAATGGATCAAAGGGTTCGTTTTGATGTTGTGATCACACATCACTGTTGGGTAACATTGCTTTGTCCTTCAAGAAGCTTAGGTTTTATCTGGTTACACCCACCACAGTGCTCCAGAGGCACTTCCACTTCCATTGTGTTTACATGTAAACATGTAAACAGTCTTTCCTATGCTCTCCTTCCTACCCAGTTAATCAGCTTTCCCCTTAATCAGACTTTGTTAATTTGTAAGATCAGTTTCCCAGAAATCTATGATTTTATATGTATGAGTGAAATATTGCCTTTCTCCTCTCCTTATGCCTTATGAACAGTTTACTTTAAAGTAATATCCTTTTTGTATAGATACAGGAAGACCGTTAACATTATGCTTTGTAATTTAGGATTTGATTGGCCTTGAATATTATTCACTCCCGGGCATCATCTTTCTCGACTTAAGCCTCAGTTGCCCATAGTTCCTAACACCCCAAAAGCAGGGTCCCGACGAGGGACTGAATGGACCCAGGGCAAGCAGTGAGCTACCCTGGCAGCGAAATGGGCCAGGCCAAAGTGCCACGATTCTTAACTATAAGTTAAGAGTTTGATCATAGACAAATGCTGTCATGATCCAAAGGTAACGACAAGACTAGGATCCTGCTAGGGGTGGGAAAGACTATCTGGCCTGAGCACCGTAGTCTGAGATCAAGATGGCCCTAGGAGAGCAATTCTATAAGTTTAAGATATTTCTTACTGTATCTATAAAGGTAAAAGGTAAAGGCCCTCCCGTTGATCGTCGATTTGCTCGAGCAGGCCCAGTAACGTCTCCATTGGAGACTTTGTTGTTACTGTGTCTGGCATATCGAATACTCTCGGTAGCTTGCCGGGCTCTCCGAGAGGGGCGGAGGAATCGAACTCGGGTCGGCCATGTTGGCCGCTTGTAAGGCGAACGCCCTACCCGCTGTGCTATCGCTCCAGCCCCATATATCTGTATCCATACAAAAAAATCATTTTGTATGGATACATATATCTGTATCCATACAAAATGATTTATATAATATTTTATATGCTTGTTGGACAAGGAGAGGAGAGGCACGCCCATGGAATTCTGCTCTAGGGTGGGTCCTCCTGCTAAGGAAGGATCTGTCCTAGGAGCGGTCTTCCCTGAGGCTAAGATTTCTACCCCTGTTCATCTCCACCCCTATTGATTGTGACCACACCTATGTGTAATTGTTCCCCCAATTCCTCAGGAGAGAGGATTTAACTGTACTGTAGGAGTGAGACAGGGGCAGGAGAAGGAAGAAGAGAGTTCAGAGAGGGGCAGGAGAAGGAAGAAGAGAGTTCAGAGAGGGGCAGAAGGAAGAAGCAGAAGTTCAGAGAGGATCAGAAGGAAGAGGAGGATGAAGGGGGTTGGGGAAGGAGAATGAAGTAGCATGGGAGCAGAGACAGGAGAGATGAGGAGAAACAGAGAGAGATGGGAGCAGAGAGAGAGAAGGAGAGACAGAAGGAGAGATGAGGAGAGAATCAGAATAAACTACGACTAATACCTACCAGCCTGGCCCTCGTTCCTTCCTCCGCCTGACCATCGCCATCGACCTCTCCGGGGTGGTAGAAGGGTGAGACTACCGAACGCGGGTGGTGGGAGAGATAGAGCCGCCGCCGTGTGGGTGCCGTGCCCCCCAAGTTGTGTGAGTTTACACACATCACGTCATGGTCCTCCCGTTGTTCATTGATTTGCTCAAGCGGGCCCAGTAACGTCTCCATCGTGAGACATGTTGTTACTGTATTTGGCATATCGAATACGTCATGGGGAGCTTGCCAGGCTATGCCGTGTGGGCGAGATACTCTTGGTAGCTTGCCGGGCTCTCTGAGAGGGGCAGAGGAATCGAACTCGGGTCGGCCATGTTGGCTGCGTGCAAGGCAAACGCCCTACCCGCTGTGCTATCTCTCCTGCCCAGTAGTAATACTTAGCTTATATAAATTCAGAAGTGTGAAACTATACTCCCATAATGGTATATGGTTTATGGTGAACCA
Organism: Sorex fumeus; assembly: GCF_029834395.1. NCBI lineage: Eukaryota > Metazoa > Chordata > Mammalia > Eulipotyphla > Soricidae > Sorex > Sorex fumeus. Next base: position 210,424 of record NW_026606075.1, on the reverse strand, counting down.
AAGGGTTGGAGCAATAGCAGAGCAGGTAAGGCATTTTATCTATTTAGTTACCTTTCCCTCAATCAACACATAACTTCCACTAGGGCCAGAATTTTTTTTTGTTGGTCCAATACAGCATTTACATGTCTAGACTTATCATGTTCATAGAAATCTCCATTTTTTTTTCTCAGATTCATGGAGCTCTTGAGAAGATATAAAGTCAATACAAACAAAGTTCTTTCAACTAACTGTGGAACAGATAACAGCCTAAATAAATGGCATACGCATAATTGTAGTATTTCTTATCACAATACACATGCAGTATTTAGATAATTAATTTTAAGTACTTAGAAGTCTTGGAAGATATTCCTGCTATTTAGTTGTTATTAATGAAATTGAGTATTGCACAATATTGAAATACAAAAAAAATCCACATAAACTCTATGCCTTACCTTCTTTTTGTTATTCTCATTTTATTTAAACACTGTATTTTACAAAGCTCCGCATGATGATTTGTTACAGGCATTCAATATTCCAACACCACTCCCACCACCACTATCATCTTTTATCCACCATTACCTCTTTTCCCAGCACCACTTAGGCGTATCACTGTAGCAGTGCCACAATCATTTATTTTATACTGCTTATTACTGCAAAATGGCTAACTGAATGATTAAAAGAAATTGTAGAACAAAATTTGTGAAAATTGTTGCATCTTACCATGAGGAGATTAAGTTCCTGTCTGAGGGTTTAACAAAGCTGTTATTGCAAATCAAGTCTTCAGGGAGTTAATGTTTCTGTTAGTCAAGATTGGTTTGCTTCTACATTCCATCCTATCCAATCTGCTGTGCTGTTACTGGAGTGTCAGTGTTGTAGAGTTTGGAGATGTCTCTCTAGGAAGTCCAACATATCTGGGCAGTCTGGCCAGAGGTAGAGCAGCAGCTTTTGGGCATGGCTGATGCTCCTGAGGCTGTGGGGCTAACTCCCTCCTGAGAAACTCCCTGAAGTTCTCAGCCTGGAAAGAGTGTCCAAAAAGTTTTTGTGGCTAGTTGATCTCTTACAAGATTTATTTATGAATCTCTGAAGCAAAGCTATAGATGAGCTTACAGGGTGATGTCCATGGAACATGGGTATGGCTGTCAGGGCTTCTGTAGCATGGGGACATGGGGGGTGGCCATCCATCCTGACTCTGAGTACGTCCTCACTTCTGAAACTGTGTCACAACTCCAACCTTTACAATTTAATTCTAAAACATACTTCCTCATGATTCATTATCACTCTTTGATTTATATATCTATCTTTTTATATCTCTATACCTGGGGTCGTATAAGAATTTCTCTGGTCAAAAGGGGTGTTTGTGAAAAATGTTTAAGAAGCCCTATATAGGACATGATTAGAATTTTACTAGATTAAGGTTTTTGAACATCTTTACTTGGAATGCATGAATTCAAGATTTAGATAATACATAAAAATAAAGTTACATTTACACAACTGTAACTCAATTGTAATATCTATAATCAAGTCAGAATCATTGCAAATGAATGTAGCTTTAATAAAAGCGATGCAGTCAATTAACTTAAATTTGCAAATTACTGCATTTAAATAATGATTTTGAATTTTCACCTAATAGATAAGAGCAACACACTCTGCAACAAATTTAAATAAAAACTGCATTTATTATAGGGTTAATTTAGCAGCTTTTATGTTTAAATATAAAACAATAAAACACATGATTATCTAGTGTGACATAAATAATAGCAGTGACATCAGATTAATTTATCATATGACTGAATTTCTTAAAATGGTGAAACTGTAACCTTCAATTGCACAATTTTTCATCCACAAAATGCATTACCAATTGAAATATAAATCATGAGATATACTGCAACTTTCATTTAATGAAAAATGGGTGCAGCAAGTATAAGCAAGTATAAAGAAATAATACATTGTAGTATCTAACATCAGATGCATATCAAGGACAGTAATATGAAGCAACTATATATTTGGGGGAATACAAAGACCCTAAAATTTTAAAAACAAAATAAACAGCTAAATATAACCACCTTACTAAACTGCTAATAATTAAACTTATATTAAACTGCCAGTGGCCTCTAACAGTGTAGTTTTTTTTCTTTGGGGGGAAGCTCCTGGGCAGTGTGAGGATCCCCAGGGCCATATCTGGGTGACCTTCTTTAGGGAACACCTAGCATTGTGGCTTAAGGAAACATGCTGTATCGAGAATCGAACGTAGGTTACAAGTCAGTCAGGCCTGTGTACTTAAATTCTATAGATCACGCTAGACCCTTAGAATTTTAGACTATAATGATTCTCTTTTAAGCATGAAAATATGACTAAATCTTAACATCTAAAATTCTTCTTAGCAATAAAATAGCAAGTGTTATGATTTTCATAATTTTATATTATAATACTACTCACATACATTATTTTTGGACCATATCTGGTGATCCTCATGTGGATATGAGGGACCAGGGGCTGAGATCTCCAAGCCTGCTCAGATCAGGACTGGGGCTCCTCCACACAGACAACCCATCTTCCAGTAGGTAGGCGTTACACCTACCAACTGCCTCTGGCACCGTGTCATCCTACCAATGGCCAAGACCCAGACACTATAAAACCCAGCTCCCAGAAGTGCACGGCTGCATTTGCAGCCACACGACCTCTTATTATCTAGTTCTTACTCTTGGAGAACCTGGCAGGCTACTGAGAGTATCCTGCCCATACAGCAGAGTCTGGCGAACTCCCCATGGCGTATTCAATATGCCAAAACCCAGTAACAATGATGGGTCTCATTCCCCTGACCCTGAAAGAGCCTCAAATGTGGTACTTTCTAAAATCTCAGGGCTAGGACGAAGGAGACATTACTGTTGCCTGTTACAGGAAATCGATGAACAACAGGATGACAGTGATACAGTGATACCTGGTGATCCTCAGAGGTCACTGCTGGCTCTGTTCTCAGGATTCATATGGGGTACCCAGGATCGAATAGGGGTCTGCTACATGCAAGGCAAGTACCCTAGTGCCTACGCACTGTATGACCTTTCCAACCCCATATCTTTAAAAAAAAAAGCACTAAAGGAGCCAAAGAGATAATAAGGACAAACTCTGGGTTCATCCCTAGCACCACATTGTTCTCTAAGCATCACTGGATATAGCACTGAAGACCCACAAGCACTGCTGGTTCTGTCCGAGGTCACCTAAATAGTCAAGAAAGATGGCCCCAAACTGCAGAGACCCTCACATCACCATATCCTCTAGCTGAATACAGATACTCACAGGGTCAGTCAAGAATTGGCAACCCAGGGCCTTCTGGCTACCTCTTGAAGGAAGACCTCCAGAAAGTATTTAACAAAAAGTAGGAGTATTTTTAGATTTGGGCTATTGTGAGTAGTGCAAATCAAGTGCCCAAGAACAGATGACTGGGTAAAGAAACTATGCCATATAAAACACAGTACAACTTTTCAGTAAGGAAAGTGAAGTCATGCAATTTGCTGACACATGGATCGATCTGGAGAGTATTATTCTGAGTGATATGAGCCAGAGGGTGAGGGACAGACAGAATGATCTCACTCATATGTGAGATATAAAGAAACATAGAAGGGGAATAACTAATGTCCAAGACAATAGAAATGGAAAGCAAGAGAACTCATCTACAGTAGGAAGCTTGCCCCTAAAGTAGGAGGGAGGAGATAGGAGAGGATGTGGCGAGAAAGGGACCCTCCTTCACTGCTGGTGGGAATGCCGGCTGGTCCAACCCTTTTGGAAAACAGTATGGACAACTCTCAAAAAATTAGAATTTGATCTGCCATTTGACCCAGCTATAGCACTCCTGGGAATATATCCCAGAGAGGCAAAAAGGTATAGTCGAAGTGACATCTGCAATTGTTTGTTCATTGCAGCACTCTTTACAATAGCCAGAATCTGGAAAAAACCTGAGTGCCCGAGAACAGATGACTGGTTAAAGAAACTTTGGTACATTTACACAATGGAGTACTATGTAGCTGTTAGAAAAGATGAAGTTATGAAATTTACATACAAGTGGTACTACATGGAAAGTATCATGTTAAGCGAAATGAGTCAGAAAGAGCGGGATAGACACAGAAAGATTGCATTCATCTGGGGAACATAAAGCAACAAAAAGGGAGAGTGACACACAGGAATGGCTGAGATTAGTACCAGGAATTTTGCTCCATGAATGGAAGGCCAGCCACAGGCTCTAGGTGAAAAGGAAGCTCAGATAGAGAAGAGAGTACCAAATGAAGGGTGTTGTGAGGGCCCTCCCAGGGTGGGAGAAGCATGCTAAAAGTAGTCGATAGACCAAACATGATTGCCACTCAAAGCCTCTCTTGCAAAACACAGTACCCAAAAGAAGAGAGAGAGAACAAGGGGGAATACCCTGCCACAGAGGCAGGATGGGACGGGGGGGGGGGGGGGGATGAGGGTGGGGGGGATGCTGGGACCCATGGGGATGGATGACGGGCACTGGTGGAGGGATGGGGACTTGATCATTGTATAACTGAAACTGAAGCACAAAATTTGTAAGCCTATAACTGTACCTCATGGTTTTTCACTAATAAAAAAAAGAAAAAAAAATAAAGTGATGTGAATGATACCCTATAGGTATACCACAGGACCTTCGCAAGGGGAAGAAAAAGACGCCTGCCCAGAGCCAGGTAGCGGGTGGGTGGGGAGGAAAGTGGCAACAGTGGGGATAGGAAGTAGGCACTGGTGAGGGACTGGTGCTTAAACACTGTATGCCTGAAACTCAAACAGGAATAACTTTGCAATTCATGGTATTCAATGAAAAAAGGAGGTAAAGGGAAAGAAGTTGTAGTAGTCATAATTATAGATTCACATTAAGGCTAAGGCTACCCTTGCCAATGTGATCTTTGATAATTTGATAATTCACAAACTTACATTTGTACCTTTACAGGTGACAATTGCAGAGTAAGAAATTCATCAGCTTCAGTCCAGACTGATTAAATCATCAGCCACAGCATAGCACAAGTTCTGTGGTTTCCTGAAAATTAGACTGACATAAAATCTATTTTTTTATCCCATACTAGACTACACACATCAGGATAGTAATCTAATGAATATGAAATTCATACACAATACAAAACAGCTAAGTATGCCACTCACTTTGTTATTACTTCATATATGTTACCTATAATCAATGTTTATTGGCAACATACTAAATAGTTATGTCTATGTCATCAACCAACCTCTTTTATAATTAAATCCCCTTTTAATTTTCCTTGCTATCAAAGACAAAGTCTTCTTCACTGATGATAGAGTTTCTGCTATGGGTATTCAAAAGAAACCTGTTTCTAAATTAAGGGCTTAAACCAAATTATTCTATTTGATACAGAAAATTCTTACCTTTTATGAAAGGGCATACAGATTATGACATTATCTTGCTCTTCTATTTTACAACAAATTCCAAAAATAATATTCCAAAGCTCATATCAATGAATGTAAGAATATAAACACTCTTTCAAAAGCAATTTCAAACCAATTTATTTTCTGCCAACAACTTCCTCAGAGATATAGAACAGAGTTAGCAATTATGTTTTCTAAATGTAGACATTGAAGTATGTGAAAATATTGAGCAGAGTAAAAGACATTGCATAATCAGATTTTAATAGAAGATGAACTAAATTTTCTGTTTGGGAACCTCCAGAGATTCCCATTGGACTAATGAATACCCATTATTCCTTGTAGATATCTGAAAGGAGGCTGCAATACTGGGAGTTCCTATCTTTACTTTCTGTTCTCATGTAGAATATGATAGAGTTTGAAAAAGCTATTTTAAAATCTGATTTAAAAGTGACAATGACCCTGAATTTTGAAACTTAAAGCTGCTAAAAATTCACTAAACCATACAAATTTTTAAAAATTTTAATAATATATCAATATTTAAACTCTTTATATCTAGCTTAACTGAAAATATATAACAAAAGTTCACTCTAAGCCCTCACTGATCAAACCTTAATTTTAAATTACTCTAGAATTAGATATGTCAGTTACTTAGACACATTTCCATTCCTTTTTCTGGCATGCCACAAATTTAATGGTTCTGAAGTGAAGTCTTACTCTTGTTTAAATTTTCATATTTATAATTATTAATAATTCTACAATTTCCCATTTTTGTGCTTGAAAAAATTTGCTTCATTCTCCTGAAAATTCTTTTAATTCCTCATAAATGTATCTGTATTAGAAGCACTTTTAAGAAATTTCTCATGTTCCATGTATTCATTTTTCAGTATATTTTATGTTATATATGTTGCATATTTTTTCCTTTTTGATTGTTTACATTAAAAAATAAATCCATTTTGACATACATATAATAGGATTTTTTTTTCTTATTTTGACTTGTGCTTTTGCAGTTTTCAACTCTTTCAGAGTCCTGGAAGTGTACTAGATTTTCTTCTATTAACTTTGCATTTATTTTGAATCACCATGAGATAATTATAACCTTTCATGTTTGGGTTACAATCACACAATGATCAAACACCCATCGCTCCACCAGTGCACATTCCCCACCACCAATTTCCCCGGTGTACCATCCCTTTCCCACACTCCCCCAGCCTCCATGGCAGACATGATTTGCCATAATCTCTCTCTACTTTTGGGCATTATGGTTTGTAATACAGACTGCGAGGTTATCATGTTTGGTCCTTTATCCACTTTCTGCACACATCTCCCATCCCGACCGATTCCTCCAGCCATCTCTTTCTTAGCATTTCCTTCTCTATCCCAGCCGCCTTCTCTCCTTTGCACATGAGGCAGGCTTCCAGCTATGGAGCAATCTATCTGTCCCGTGTATGTACTATCCTTTGCATTTTTACCTTTACTTCAGGTCTTCAGGGCCAGACCGGTAGAACAGTGGGTAAGGTGCTTGCCTTGCATGTGGCCATCCCACTTTCTATCCCAAGTGCCTCATAAGGTCCCCTGAACCCTGCCAGGAGTGAAATCTAAGTATAAAGCCAGGAATAAGGCCTGAACACCACTGAGAATGGCCCAACGCAAATAAATAAATAAATAAGTAAATAAATAAATAAAAATTAAAACAAAATAAAAAACCAACTTTCAGGTGTTTATTCTTAATCCACCTAAAGTCTTCCATTTTGTGTGATATTAGCATTTAAAATGAAATATATTCTTTTCACGGTCATTTCATTTCATTCTGATACTAAAATTTGATATCAAAATTCTATGGGACATTCTGTAATACAGAACAATATCTCTATTGTTTTGACATTGATTTTAATATATGACTTGCTTTCACCTAGTAATATGGAAAATACACAGATTGGTGCTGTGTCAAGCAAAAGATTTAAAAAACAACACACAATTTCAAATGTTCTCTGTCTTTATTATGCTTTCCTCCATGAAAATAATATATTCCCAATTATTGCTATTCATTTTACCTCCATTTTAGAATTAAAAAATAAAAAACAAAAATATCAGACCAACCCATATTCCAAAGTGGCCAGTCTCAGCCAAGACAAAGTTTAAATTGATCATCCAATCCACAATCAAGAAAAAAATAATATTTGCAATAGTAAACTAATCAATATATACATTTTCAATTTTAGTATTTTATTCTCATAAATTATTTTATTCGAATAAATCGACACTACTTCCACTACCCAGCCATCACCACACTCCAGGACGCTTTCCGGACCCGCGTGGCAGCTCCGGCCGAGACTCACGCACGACTGAAGACCCACAGAACAAGATAAGTGGAACTCTCTGAGACCTTGGACTCCAGGCTCGGCGGACCCAGGGACAGAGCTTCTCTGCTTGCTCCCACCAACCACAGGTGACAAAGGGATTCTAATCAGGAGCCTCACCCTACCCTGCCCTGTCTGCTTCCATCAACCACCCAGGAATCGAATTGCGCACAGGAGACCCACCCTACCCAGATAAATTCCCCACTGGGAGACTTCCACTATCGACAATACTTCCACTACCCAGCCATCGCCACACTCCAAGACGCTTGCTGGACCCGTGCGGTGGCTTTGCGGCCGCGCGACACGTCATAAGACACTAAATACCCATCTTCCGGAATTGTCGTACCCTATTTGATAGGATTCAAATATGGTAACACCTACAAGGGTGATTAGAGGTTGCCCAAAAAGCCTCTATCCCTCTCGGAAAGACTGGCAAGCTACCGAGAGTATTCCGCCCGCACGGAAGAGCCTGGCAACCTATCCATTCTGTATTCGATATGCCAAAACCAGTAACTACAACTGGTCTCATTCACCTGACCCTGAAGGCTTCACCGACATGGCAGCACTGAGAAGGATGAGAAAGGAGAGGCCGACAAAATCTCAAGGCCGACCTAGGCTGCCACAACGAAGGAAGACAAAAATGATCGTCTGTACTTTCAATGCACGTACGCTAGCATCAGATGCATCCATCGAGGACCTGATGGTACAAGCACGAAAGATCAAGTACGACATCATTGGTCTGACTGAGACAAGAAGGCACAAATCTCTCCACGCCGTTTTCGACACTGGAGAAGAATTATTCCTTCGAACATGCGATAAAAGAGGTGTCAGAGGCGTAGGTGTCCTTGTCAATACAAAATTGGCCAAGAGCATTGATTCATTTGAATGCCTAACAACCCGAATCGGACGTTTACATTTCAATAGATGTGGCTCACTGCCTTCAGTTTCTATCTTCATTGTCTATGCACCAACATCTCACTATGATGAAAGAGAAATCGAGAAGTTCTACATGGAGCTAGAGAAGTTCTATAAAGAAGACCACACCTTCTACAAGATCATCGTGGGTGATTTTAATGCCAAGATAGGACTGAGAAGATCAGCTGAAGAACTTCACATCGGGACCCATGGCCTAGAATGGAATGAACAGGGTGAGAGACTGTCTGAGTTCATCATGTCGACCAAGACCATCCATGGTAACTCACAGTTCCAGAAGGCAGAATCTAAACATTGGACATGGGAGTCTCCTGGTGAACGATTCCACAATGAAAGAACCACATCATATTCAATCAATGGTTTTCCCTGACCGATGTCACTGTTGTCCCAAAATTTCGAACGGGATCAGAGCACTGTCTCCTTCGTGCAAAATTCTATTTCACAGAGTGGGGAGAAAGGGCTGCAAAGTTCAAAAAGAGAACTCCCAGAATGACCACCAACTGGGAACTCTTTGGTACTATTGCGGCAACATGGGAAGATGCCATTGTTGACAACATTGACGAGGAATACGATTGACTGGTTCAACACCTCCATGAATGTGCGAGGAATGCCAAGAGAGAGATAGCCACAAAAAATCACCTATCTTTGAAAACTCTTGAGCTAATTCGCCAGCGTGGTTTGGCGCATGCCTCAGGCAACCGCAAGCTAACGTCCGAGCTCGCAAAGCAGTGCAGAGATGCGATCAAGGAAGACCTCAAAGAGAGAAGGGCAGAAGTACTGGTAGATGCGGCAGAAGCCGGGAAAAGTATTCGTAACGCCCGCCTGTCCTTCGCCAACTATAAGACCAAGATGACTGCCCTCCGACGTCCTGATGGATCCATCACATCCTCCAGAACGGCAATGGAGAAGATTATCCATGACTTCTACTCAAATCTTTTCGATAGCCATGTCCACTTGCCGACATACCAAATTCCACAGGATGGATATGTCGTTCCCAAAGTTCTCCCTTCTGAAATCCGACACGCCATTTCATCGGTAAAGAAACAAACAGCACCCGGCCCAGACAAGGTCAGACCTGAACACCTGAAGAACCTGCCGTCAGTATTCATCAATACGCTGGCTTGGCTCTTCACTTGCTACCTGTCTGAATGCAAGGTTCCGTCCCAGTGGAAAACCAGCAGGACCGTACTACTGTTCAAGAAGGGAGACATCCATGACATTGGCAACTATCGCCCGATCTGCCTATTGTCAGTCATCTACAAGTTGTTCACTCAAATCATCCTAAATAGGATTGGCAGAACACTAGATGAAGGACAACCATGCGAGCAAGCCAGGTTCCACAAAGGATTCAGCACCAGCGACCATATCCACACGATAACCAAGCTCATTGAGGTTTCTCGGGAGTTCAAGATGCCGCTCTGTTTAACGTTCATTGATTTCAAGAAGGCCTTTGATTCTGTTGAGACGGAAGCGGTCATTGAAGCCCTAGCCAATCAGGGCATTCAAGCCCAATATATCAGGATCCTCTGTGAGCTGTCTTGCGGATTCTCTACCAGGATCTCACCGTTCTACAAAGAAGTGATCATGGATGTCAAGAGAGGGGTGCGGCAGGGTGATACCATTTCACCGAAACTCTTCAGTGCCACCCTCGAGAACTTCATGCGACGACTGGAATGGGAAGGAATGGGAGTGAAGATAGATGGTCGGCAACTATACCACCTCCGTTTTGCTGATGACATTGTTTTAATAACACCAAACATCAGCCAAGCGGCACAAATGCTGGCCGACTTTGACCGTGAGTGTGGAAAGGTAGGACTACAGCTGAATCTTACGAAGACAATTTTTATGAGAAACAGCCTCGTTCCTGACGCCCCATTCACTCTCAACAGAACCACCACCTCTGAATGCAATAGCTATGTGTACCTAGGTCGAGAGTTCAACATGACAAATGACCTGGCACCCGAGCTGCGCTGGAGGAAGAGAGCGGCTTGGAACGTCTTCAGGAACGTCGAAGAAATAGCTAAGAGGACGAAGAACCTCCGGCTCCGGGCACATCTCTTTGATTCCATTGTTCTTCCTGCATTAACATATGCCTCAGAGACCTGGGCCCTATGCAAACAGGATGAGAATGCTATTCAGGTCTCTCAAAGAAGTATTGAAAGTGCTATGCTCGGAATATCACGTTTCACTCAAATGAGAGAAAGAATCCAGAGTTCCGATATCCGTCGATGATCAAGAATCAGGCACGCTCTCTCGTTTGCCAAGGTGTCAAAAATCAGATGGGCTGGTCACGTAATGAGATTTAAAGACGACCACTGGACTTGAGCTCTTACCGACTGGATTCCTCGGGATGTCAAAAGACCGCGTGGCCACCCACCTACCAGATGGTCAGACTTCTTCATCAAGATCATGAACGATCGGTTTGAGGCTCTTCATGTTCTTGGAGCGAACAGATGCCATTGGGCTACACTAACACGCGACAGGGACATATGGATACGTTACTGGCGCCCGCTTGTGCAAATCGACAACTAACAGGAAGTTAAGTGATGAGAATCACTTAAGTGATTAAGTGATTCTCATAAAAACATTTCAGTCAGAATGACTAGAAGCATTATACATTTAGAATTTTCAGAAAGATCTAAAAACAGGTATCCTCTATAAAATGATACAAAGCTACTGGCTCTGTGCTAAAGAGCAATCTCAAGATAATTGTGAGCATTTTTAGTAAAACTAGTTTATTTTCACTGCCAAAGTACATCACATTGCCCTAACAACAATACATTTTGAAATGTGAAATACAGGCATATTTCTTAACACTCTCAACTAGAAAGTATTTAAATCACTACTGTGTTGTGCGTACTTTGGAAGTTCATCTGAAAGAGTTGAGGTTATACTTGCCAACTGACTACTTTAAGTTTACTCATCAATAAGTGATGATCCAATTATAGGAGTCTGTGCAGTCATTTTCTGAATCCTCCCTCAAATTTACAGCGAATTGAATAGTCATACCTTGATTGGTAATTTTAACCTTGAAAATATTCTATTCATTGCTCAGCTTCTTCATTATTTGAGTGATTTAACATATCAGTGACTTTGATTCACCTATTTAGAAGATATTATTAGTATTAATCTATTTGATTTTGCTAGTAATAAACTAATATATATATACTACATTCACTGGTACTATAGAATTCTATCAAAAGAAGATATATAAAATTTCACAATTGTTTCATTGTTCTATATATTTTTCCACTTGTTCCCCTTTATTTATATAAATTATATTTTATTATCTATTTAAGTCTTTTATCAGAACATTACAATTATATCACTGCATATGTTATTGTGTAGATGCACAATAATTAAATTTTTCACTATTGTCATCACAAGGCACCACACAATGAAGCAAAATAACCTAATAAATAATTAAAGTTCATCATATTCTCCTATATGATGGACCATGATACCATGATACCGTGGTACCGTGAGACGTATTCTCCTATAACACCATAATTTTATCTTAAGACTGGGTTACAATCCTCCCTTTGTTCATTGATTTGCTCAAGCGGGCTCAGTAATGTCTCCATTGTGACACTTTTTACTGTTGTTTGGCATATCGAATACATCACGGGGAGCTTGCCAGGCTTTGTCGTGGAGCCAGATAATCTCGGTAGCTTGCCGGGATCTCCAAGAGGGGCAGAGGAATTGAACTCAGGTCGGTCATATTGGCTACATGCAAGGCAAACGCCCTCCCACTGTGCTATCGCTCCAGCCCAATTTTATCTTAATAAGGGTTATTATCAATAAAATAATAATTTTACTTTATTTTCCATAAGCTCACAAACTATCATAATGATTTATTATCATTTAATAGGTACTATATGCCCATAATACATGACAATGATATCAGGATAAGGCAGTTTTTGCAATAATAAGTAGGCACTGTAATATTAGAAATTTAGTACTCTAGTGCTGGAGCAATAGCACAGCAGTAGGGCATTTACCTTGCACGCAGCCAACCTGGCCGAGCTGGGTTTGTTTTCTCCACCCCTCTTGGAGAGTCCAGCAAGCTACCGAGAGTATCTTGCCCTCACGGCAAAGCCTGGCAATCTACCCAGAACATATTTAATATGCCAATCACAGTAACAAGAAGTCTCACAATGAAGACATTACTGGGCTCGCTCGAGCAAATAAATGAACAGCAGGAGGATATTGTTGTGTTTAGTAGTCTAAAAGTCTACTTCACAGAACCGGGGTGATCATACAGTGGGTAGTTTGCCTGGCACATTGGAGCCCAGATTGGATCTTTGGCACCCTCAATGGACTCTGAAGCCTGCCAAGTGATCCCTGAGCACAGAGCCAGGAGCAAGCCCTGAACAACCCAAGGTGTGGCCCCAAACCAAAACAACAAAACATAACAATTTCTCATTTATGAAAAAAATATACAAGAAGTTAGAAATTTTCCTCTGTTTCATGATGACTTTTCTAGTTTCTGGGAACACCAGGGCAGAAGAGAGATGAGGAAAATAGGAAGTAATATACTGACTGTGAAATGTCTGTGACTAGAGGTGGATCATTGTTTCTTCTCCAGAACATAGTGACATGGTTCTCCAGTAATTCTGAATTAAGCTTGCTACTGTTGCTCTCCTGCCAGCATGAAATGAAAATGATGAGATGAACAATCGAAATTGTCTTCCATAAGCTAGAAAAATATTTCACCTTTTAAAATCCATTCATATTTCTATGAACTTACTGTCATGAACATAAATTCAGACTGCAGTAAATTTTAGACTTTTATTCTGAAACAGAATTACCTTCTCTACTTAATACAAATTGAATAAACATGGGATTTTTTTTATAAGCCTCTCTTTTGGTGGGAGGAGGGACTACACCGTTGATACCTAGGTTTTACTCCTAACTCTGCATTTGAGATTAGTCCTAGAACAATTGTGGATCACTGTGGTACTGGGGATTGAAACAAGATTGGCCACAGTAAAGGCACACATCCTAGCCATTGTATTATTGCTTTAGTCTCTATTAATAAACTTCCAGAATGCATTGTACTCCCAGAAACAGACTGGGAACTTGACATCATTATGTGATGCAACTGGGTTTAACCCCACTTGTATATTTTCTATTAGAAATGTCATTGAAAAATCCAATTTTTGGTGTAGTTCTGCAAGCACATACTATTAAAAAGTATGATCACAGATACATTAACTATTCAATGTCAATAGGAATAAATAAATAGTATCTAGTAGTCATTTCATAATAATTATTATAAAGAGTTTTATGAAGTGTTTTGTAAGGATGGAAACTTTGAAAGCAAAATTAGAACACTGAAAAAAAGCAAAGAAAGAAAATGAGCAGTGATTCATAAATTAATAGTGAATTGAAACAGAGGAGAAATACCATCAATATATCTAACAAAACAATGTCTCTGACAAAGCTTATGGCAGATGATATTCATTCCCATTTCTTCTATTTTTTCTCTTTTTTTTCATCCTTTAACCTGGCATTTGTCTTATTTGCAATTATATAGAAATATCACTAAAAGTGATCTTACTTCTATGAAACTTAAAAGCATGATTTCAATCATTGAATTTAGAACCATTGTTTCATGTTTCCTCAGAGGTAAATAAAAGTGAAGTAAAATAAAATAATAAAACTTATATAAGTTTTCTTCCTCGTTTCTCCACATGGACTTTCTTTGCTTCAGACACTTTCTTTTCACCTTTGTAAAATGTGTTGAAATAACATCATGATCTTCTCTTAGCATGAAGGATGAAACAAAATCAGACCTTTAACAGAAGCCTCGGAAGAAAACTGAGTTCAGGCAGTCATGAACTGCTGTGCCCTACATGCTTGACACACCTATATATCTCTCTATTTTTGGTGGCAACATGCGAAGTAATTTCAGCAGTTATAAAAAAACCAAATGACTTCCCACAACATTACCATTAGAGCATTTTATGCTATCATAAAAGAGGCACTAATTACCACAGGAACTCGGGGACAGCTTTATATTTTTCTCTCTAAATGACATAAAACATTGTAAGCTCTATAGTTAGTATCACTTTGTCATGAGATTTTTTTTTAGGTTTAAATATAGAACATTTCCAAGCTCATTTGCAAGGCTGATGTTTGAAGAAGCATGAATGACATATTTACAATATAAGCATTTCTTAAAAATAGACAGTTTATTTCAGTCCATAACAACAAAAAACAGTTCACTTATGCTAAACAATCACAGGGACTTGCGTATCCTAGTCTCTGTTTTATACTTGATTCCTTTTTAACAGCAGTAAACTTTTTCTGAAAAGAGCAGGTAGCAGACTAGTAGATGGTAAAATGATCACTGTCAACTAGTTACCTCTGTCAGGAAATTTAAGAGAGGCTTCAGACTAAATGTGCAGGCTACACGAGCCTTTTCTTTTCCAGGCTTTTGGGGGAAAGACATGAAACAAAAGGTTGGGCAAGACAGATTTATTTATGCACTAGTATTCTGAAATGGCAGACAAACCTCTTCTCTCCATGGTCATAAGTGAAAGAACATGGAAACATATTTGTTAGGTAATTTCAGTTATACACCAGACCAGTGACCAGTTAAATTTCTGGTAGGCTGATCCCATGAGGAGCATTCCATCTCTGCAAAATTTAAGTAAGTGATTTCTGAGTTCAACGTGTTCTTAGGCTCTGGGGGAAAACACACGATAGGGAAAACTGTCCTTAGGAGAACAACTTACTGTTTTACGCACTTTTTAATTCAGTTCTGAATTCACTGGGTCTAGTTCCAATGGGTCTAGTTGGAAGTTGTGATTTCTAGCAGCAGATGGAAACTGGAACAATGTGTTCTTAGATGTAATAGTTTCCATGGCCGTATCTTGAGTTTTAATTTTTTTTTGTTTGTTGTGTTTACTTCCAGCTTTGAGCTCAGGGATCATACCTGGCTGGCTCTGGGGACCACCACAGGGGGTTTCCAAGATCGAACCCCATGTCTGTCTCAAGAGAGGCAAATGGCCTGCCTGATCTACTATGGTTCCACCTTCCATCCTGTTTATTGTTACTTATAAAAGACAAAATGTCACCATAAGCACTAGTTTTGTGACCTTGTTCAAGAAAGTTTTTTTTTGGTCATTCAGAGACATAACTGCAGGCCCTTCAATGACTTTGCAAAACTATAGTTTTCTCTGTTTGAATCTAATTAGATGAACTAAAATAATAGTTTCTATTTTCTACAATGTAGTCTATGGTCATAATGTCAGCTGGTGCCCCTTTTGTTCATTTTAATTGGTCTTCCATATACTAAACCCTCATATAGAGACTTTAATATCACATGGAAAAAAGATAAAACTGCTCAATCAGGAATTCACTAATGTATTAATCTAGGCTGAAATAGTCAAAACCATAAATATTCTTAAATGAATTTCATGCATAATCATACATTCTATTTCTTATTTTAGTATATATAATAGTATTTTAAGGCTCATTAAAGCTAATAGATATCCTTTATAATGTTCCGCATATGCTGATTAACCTATGAGAACAGAAGTAAAAATAGAAACAAAAACACAAACTCAGAACATCGTTCTCTTTTAAAAGTCATTATTTTTAAGTGAGACAAAGGGTAAAGAATATAAGTAGGTCAATAAATTTGAAGTTAATTAAACTGTCCTTTTACTCCATTATTTGTAAAGAAGCAAAAGATAAATCTTACATTACAGAATAATTTTTTCAGCTAATAATCTTATGACTATAGCTCCTGAGCATATTTAAACAGCAAACCCAAAAATATATTTAAGTTGGATATACAAATTAGCAAAAATTACTTTTTGTTTTGATATTTTTATTTAAACACCATGGCTTATGAGGTTGCTAATAATACAGCTGTTTCAATCACTCAATATTCCAACACCAGTTCTACCTCCAGTGATATCTTCCCTTCCACCAATGTCCCACCACCCCCACAATTCCTGGAGCTTGCCCTCTCAGCAGACACAAAGATATTTACATCCTACTGCTTGTTATAACAAAACAACAAAGGGAATGGTAAAAAAATCAATAAAAGAGAATTTGTGATAATTGTCATATCTCACAATGATACTATAGAATTTATTGCCTGAGGATTTACTGAAGTGGTTGATGCTATCTGAGTCTTCTGTTTTTGTTTGGAAAAAAACAAAAGAAAATTAAGTTTTGAGGACCCAGTTTTTCATGCATGATTCATTTTCAAGTTAGTGAGTACTATATGTATGGCATAGAGGAATACTGTAGATAAATTATTTCATACACGAAGCTCTTTGAGAAAAATAATAGTAGACATTGAGAATCTTTGACAAAATTGTAACTTTGACATGTAGAATTTATAGAACGTTAATAAATATATACTATTTCTGACTGGCCAACAGCAACACACTAATAACATTGATAAAGCATCAGTGTGACTATTAATAAGATAAATTAGAAAATATAAATCAGATCTGGACTGTAAAGTTTAGGTACATTGATGAAGTAATATTTATAAATTTTCTTAGGAACCAAGATATTTTACCATATTGATTTTACTAGAAAACTTGAGCAATTTCCATTTTTACTATAAAAAACTATAAACTTTACATTCCTTAATTCTCTAATATATTTAATCAGACTACATGAAGACTCATTTAATTGCTTACTTAGAACATCAATTCTAAGACCAAATCTAAGAATAGATTCTAAGTAAGAATAGATTCTAAGTAAGAATCTCAACAAAAATTGTCCACTGAGATTATTCATAAAAATTGTAGGAAATTGTTGTTAGGGGGAACATCAAAAATAATAAACAGAAGATAATTAGAGGTGCAAAGGATTTGTATTATACTCTAGGAGCTATTGGTAGAGACGGCCAACACAGTTTAAGGATGTTATTGGTATAAAAAAAGAAACTTTACCCACCATGAATTGGAATGCTGAATAGTCCAATCATTTTGAAAAACACTTCTCAAACATTCAAGAATTGAATTTTTGATCCTAGCAATTCCACTTCCAGCATCTATCCCAGGAGCCCCAAAACACTATTTCAAAAAGACATGTGCACCCCTGTGTTTAGTAGGCAGAATTAGAGTTTTATCTTATCTGAAACACTTTCTATCTGAGAACCCAGTTTAATAGCAGGGAAAGTATTGAATTACAGGATGTCTGTCCTCACGTTTCTCCTTGCTGGTTTATTATTCAGTGTAAAACACAGGGGCCACCAGATGGAGAGCAGTGCATATCAGCTCTGGGGAAGTTGTGCAGACCCTCATGCCATCTGCAGGTGTTCCCCACACCTTGTACATGTGTCACTCTCACAGATGTTAGCTAAACCCCTTATTAAGGGATTTTCATGGAGCTTGTCTCAATGCACGGGGTAGATTAATACAATCTGTAGTCTTGGTTTTCTTAGTATGGCTCACCATTTTCTCATTATAAGTCTGCTCCCTCTGTCCTTGAAACCCAAGGCTACTCAATTTCTTATTTCAGGATGCCTGTCTATTCTCCACACTCAAAAGAAGCCTCTTAATTCCTTGTAGATTCCCAATGCATACACAATTAAATTGATCTCTTCTCCTGCTAATCTATTTGATGCTGTTCTAATGTTAATTCAGACCAGCTGAGAAGAACCTAGGGGAATAAAGGGGGCTCCCTTCTTCTCTAACATTCAGTAATAGAAAATCTTCTGTTTCTGCTACTAGTTTCCTGAAACCCAGTTTTCACAGGCTAGCAGAGCAAATGCAAGCTCAAGTGTCCATTAAGAAAACTGGAGGCCACACACAAAAAAACCTTTCATTCAAAAGATGGCAGGACCGAGGATGACTTAATCACTTAATCACACTTAACTTCCCGTTAGTCATCGATTTGCTCGAGCGGGCGCCAGTAACGTCTCCATTTGTCCCTGTCGCGTGCTAGTGTAGCCCAATGGCATCTCTTCGCTCCGGGAATATGAAGGGCCTCAAACCGATCGTTCATGATCTTCACGAAGAAGTCTGACCATCTGGTAGGTGGGCGGCCACGCGCAGTCTTTTGACATCCCGTGGAATCCAGTCAGTAACAGCTCTAGTCCAACGGTCGCCTTTAAATCCCATTATGTGACTAGCCCATCTGATTTTTGACACCTTGGCAAATGATACAGCGTCCCTGATCCTTGATCGTCGACGGATGTCAGAACTCCGGATTCGTTCTCTCATTTGAGTGAAACGTGATATTCCAAGCATAGCTCTTTCTATTCTTCTTTGGGAGACCTGAATAGCGTTCTCATCTTGATTGCGTAGGGCCCAGGTCTCTGAGGCATATGTTAATGCAGGAAGAACAGTGGAATCAAAGAGATGTGCCCGGAGCCGGAGGTTCTTCGTCCTCTTAGCTATTTCTTCGACGTTCCTGAAGACGTTCCAAGCCGCTCTCTTCCTCCAGCGCAGCTCGGGTGCCAGGTCATTTGTCATGTTGAACTCTCGACCTAGGTACACATAGCTGTTGCATTCGGAGATGGTCGTTCCATTGAGAGCGAATGGGGCGTCAGGAAAAAGGCTGTTTCTCATAAACATTGTCTTCGTAAGATTCAGCTGTAGTCCTACCTTTCCACACTCACTGTCAAAGTCGGCCAGCATTTGTGCCGCTTGGCTGATGTTTGGTGTTATTAAAACAAAGTAATCAGCAAAGCGGAGGTGGCGTAGTTGCCGACCATCTATCTTCACTCCCATTCCTTCCCATTCCAGTCATCGCATGATGTTCTCAAGGGTGGCACTGAAGAGTTTTGGTGAAATGGTTTCACCCTGCCGCACCCCTCTCTTGACATCAACGATCACTTCTTTGTAGAATGGTGAGATCCTGGTAGTAAATCTGCAATACAGCTCACGGAGGATCCTGAAGTATTGGGCTTGAATGCCCTGATTGGCTAGGGCTTCAATGACTGCTTCCGTCTCAACAGAATCAAAGGTCTTCTTTAAATCAATGAACGTTAAACAGAGCGGCATCTTGAACTCCCGAGAAACCTCAATGAGCTTGGTTATCGTGTGGATATGGTCGATGGTGCTGAATCCTTTGCGGAACCCGGCTTGCTCGCATGGTTGTCCTTCATCTAGTGTTCTGCCAATCCTATTTAGGATGACTCGAGTGAACAGCTTGTAGGTGACAGACAATAGGCAGATCAGGCGATAGTTGCCAATGTCATGGATGTCTCCCTTCTTGAACAGTAGTACAGTCCTGCTGGTTTTCCATTGGGACGGAACCTTGCATTCAGACAGGTAGCGAGTGAAGAGCCGAGCCAGCGTATTGATGAGTACTGATGGCAGGTTCTTCAGGTGTTCAGGTGTGACCTTGTCTGGGCCAGGTGCTGTTTGTTTCTTTACCGATGAAATGGCGTGTCGGATTTCAGAAGGGAGAACTTTGGGAACAACACATCCATCCTGTGGAATTTGGTATGTCGGCAAGTGGACATGGCTATCGAAGAGATTTGAGTAGAAGTCATGGATAATCTTCTCCATTGCCGTTCTGGAGGATGTGATGGATCCATCAGGACGTCGGAGGGCAGTCATCTTGGTCTTATAGTTGGCGAAGGACAGGCGGGTGTTACGAATACTTTTCCCGGCTTCTGCCGCATCTACCAGTACTTCTGCTCTTCTCCCTTTGAGGTCTTCCTTGATCGCATCTCTGCACTGCTTTGCGAGCTCGGACGTTAGCTTGCGGTTGCCTGAGGCATGCGCCAAACCACGCTGGCGAATTAGCAAAAGAGTTTTCAAAGATAGGCGATTTTTTGTGGCTATCTCTCTCTTGACATTCCTCGCACATTCATGGAGGTGCTGAACCAGTCAATCGTATTCCTCGTCAATGTTGTCAACAATGGCATCTTCCCATGTTGCCGCCATAGTACCAAAGAGTTCCCAGTTGGTGGTCATTCTGGGAGTTCTCTTTTTGAACTTTGCAGCCCTTTCTCCTCACTCTGTGAAGTAGAATTTTGCACGAAGGAGACGGTGATCCGATCCCGTTCGAAATTTTGGGACAACAGCGACATCAGTCAGGCAAAACCATCGATTGAATATGATGTGGTCTTTTTCGTTGTGGAATCGTCCACCGGGAGACTCCCATGTCCATCATTTAGATTCTGCCTTCTGGAACTGTGAGTTACCATGAATGGTCTTGGTCGATATGATGAACTCAGACAGTCTCTCACCCTGTTCGTTCCATTCTAGGCCATGGGTCCCGATGTGAAGTTCTTCAGCTGATCTTCTCGGTCCTATCTTGGCATTAAAATCACCCACAATGATCTTGTAGAAGGTGTGGTCTTCTTTATAGAACTTCTCTAGCTCCATGTAGAATTTCTCAATTTCTCTTTCATCATAATGAGATGTTGGTGCGTAGACAACGAAGATAGAAACTGCAGGCAGTGAGCCACATCTATTCAAATGCAAACGTCCGATTCGGGTTGTTAGGCATTCGAATGAATCAATGCTCTTGGCCAAGTTTGTGTTGACAAGGACACCGATGCCTCCAACACCTCTTTTATCGCATGTTCCGAGGAACAATTCTTCTCCAGTGTCGAAAACGGCATGGTGAGATTCGTGCCTTTTTGTCTCGGTCAGACCAATGATGTCGTACTTGATCATTCCCGCTTGTACCATCAGGTCCTCGATGGATGCATCTGATGCTAGCGTACGTGCATTGAAAGTACAGACGATCATTTTTGTCTTCCTTCGCTGTGGCAGCCTAGGTCGGCCTTGAGATTTTGTCGGCCTCTCCTTTCTCATCCTTCTCAGTGCTGCCATGTTGGTGAAGCCTTCAGGGTCAGGTGAATGAGACTAGTTGTAGTTACTGTTTTGGCATATCGAATATACATATCGAATAATGACTTAGAGTAGCTAAGTCAAGTGACCCAGTACCTGATACCCCACTCAAAGAACTGAGAAATTATACTTCTCTCATAGTGATAAAAAAAAAGTAATATGAGACAGAAAATTCAACAAATATTCAAATTGAATTTGATTCACTGAAGAAGGAAAACAGCAACAATTTTCTAAACGTAATAATGCATGGTAGCATGGTCCTCCCATTGTTCATCGATTTGCTCCAGCAGGCCCAGTAACGTCTCCATTGTGAGACTTGTTGTTACTGTGTTTGGCATATTAAATATGTCATCGGTAGCTTGACAGGCTTTTGCCACGGAGGCGAGATATTCTCGGTAGCTTGCAGGGCTCTCCAAGAGGGCCAGAGGAACCGAAACTGGCTCTGCTGGGCTGGCTGTGTGCAAGGCAAATGCCCTTCCACTGTGCTATAAAAAACACGTATTTACCTCTACTATTCTAAACTTTGAAATATTCTCACTAAAGCAGTCATATTAAAGTCTTAAAATGCAATGCTAAATCAACTAGTTCCTTCACTAATCTTATTATTAATATTATATAATTATTCCATAATCATAGAGCCCTATTTTATTTCTACTATTTATGTCACTGCTAGAAGCATTTTACTTTTATTTTAAATATGATAATTTACCTTCCATAAAATCAGGGATTTTTAAAATGTTCTCTGCAATTTTCTTTGGGTGATTTGATTAAATTACTCTAAAACTTGCATTAATTTTACTTTAGTCAAAATCTGAGGTAGATTATATAAAATAACTATAATCTTATTGTTCTATACCTCAAACCAGATTAAAAATGGAACACATTGAAATCTTTATTAGGTTTGTATTTTAATGTGCAGTTTTCATAACTCAGTGTTTTAAATTCTGACGCCTGTACAGTAATAATAATTGTCAACTAACTGAAATAAAGACATTGCTTAATATTTTTTAAGAAACTACAAAAAAAATTCAGAACATAAATTGTTTTGTAAGCATTCAGAGGATGATTTTGAGTATACATTTTGCTAGGAGATAATTATTTTGTAACTACAACTTTATCTAGAACATTAACTTCCTTAAGAGATCTGTGTTTTAAGTAAACATGTACTAATTTGTCCTGTTTTTTTGCTCAGGATGTCTTCTAAGTTTTTATTATTCTTTGGTCTACATTGTATTTGGTAAATTGTGTGTCTTGGTGATGAATAAAAATAAAATGAAATGTTATTACTAGTATGAAAACTGTTATGATAAAAGTTTTTATTTTCAATCTTTACAGAAACAAAATTCTTATTAAAAACCATGTGCCAAAGACTATACTTTCAGGAGTCATTTCTATAGCTTGCTAGTAGAAAGTTTCTCTGCGTCGTTTGAACACCTGACACCATGAGCAGCCAGAATATGCTCTCCCAAGGGTGAAGCTGCTTGTAGGTGTTGCTTTTGCATCTGCTTTTTACCACTGTTGACCACTCTTCTCTTCCCTTGGAACAGCGAGAAGATGCAGTCTCAGGACTTTCTTCATGATCACAATCATGAATCGTCGATTGCCTCAAGCAGGGCACCAGTAACGTCTCCTTCTTCCTAGCCCTGAGATTTTAAAAGCGCCATATTCAATGCTCTTTCAAGGCTAGGAGAATGAGACCTGTCATTGTTACTGGTATTTGGCATATTGAGTGCAACACGGGAAGTTTGCCAGACTCTGCTGTGTGGGCAGGATAGTTTCGTAAGCCTGCCAGGTTCTCCAAAGTAAAAACTAGATAACAAGATGTTGCGTGGCTGCGAATGATGCCATGGGCTTCCCGGAGCTGGGAGCTGGGTTTTATAGTCTCTGGGTCTTGGCCATTGATGGAACCACCTGGCGCCAGTGGCAGCTGGTGGGTGTAACGCCTACCTACTGGAAGATGGGGGATCTGCTTGGAGAAGGCCCAGTCCCAATCCAAGTAGGCTTGGAGATCTCAGCCCCAGGACCGCATGCCTGGGTTCCTCTGCCAGTTCCTTCATGCATGAGGCTTGTCCGGATGTGTGGAGAGTGGTCTCAGCATGGCTATGGATGGTTCTGGAGGTCTTCGGCTGCGGGGGCTCTACTCGGGGTGGGGAGGGAAACTCAACCCGCCCCCCTCCAAGGGACCCCAGTGAGGACAGCCAGGCATGGGGGCAAGAGAGGGCTTTCTTAAAAGACAAAAACCTAAGTGCCCTAAAGCAATATTTCTAACAACATTTATGCCTAGAGCCCTTTGCCTGCATGAACTAGGAGATAGTGGTCATGAAATATTTAAACTTTTATTGAATATTCCTTTCCTATTCATCACATCAGTAAACACAGAAATATAAATCATTAAATATTAACACATTCAAATCTTCTGTGCTGGGGGGGGGGGGGGTTGGGGGAGGTAACAGCTGGCAAGACTCTTGCTTTAATTATGGCCCAGGAGGTCCACACATGGTCCTTACATATGGCCAAGAAGTTCACACATGTACTACACACTGTCTCCTAACCATTACCTGGTGTATTTTGAGTGCAAAATCAGGAGTAATTCCTGAACACTACAGAGTGTGGCCCAAAACTAAACAAAAAAACAAAATTATTCTGTGTTTGGGGGAAGTAAAGGAGGGAGTGTTGAAAGTGGTATTGAGTGTAAAGAGAAATTGCATGTCATAGAAATAAAATAAATGCCTTATTTCTATTTGTATCCACATATTCATTTATAATATCACTTGTCACTTATATCACTTGTCCTCCCATTGTTCATCGATTTGCTCGAGCGGGTGCCAGTAATGTCTCCATTCATCCCTGTCATGTGATACATGTGATAGTGTAGCCCAAGGGCATATTGTGAACTCTTTCAGGGTCGGGAGCATGAGACCCGTTATTGTTACTATTTTTGGCATATTGAATAGGACACAGGGAGCTTGCCAGGCTCTGCCTTGTGGGCGAGATACTCTCAGTAGCTTGCTGGGCTCTCCAAGGGGGACAGAGGCTTTTGTTGTTTTATAGTCTCTGGATCTTGGCCATTGATGAGATTACATGGCGCCAGGGGAAGTTTGTGGGTGTGACTGCCAAGCTATTGGGGATCTGGGTGAAGGAGGCCCAGCTCCTATCCTAGCAGGCTTGGAGATCTCAGTGACAGGTCCCGCATACCTGGGTTCCTCTATCAGTTCCTTCATACATGAAGCTCATCTGAGCGTGTGGAGAGTGGCCTTGAGCATGACTGTGGCTGGCTTGTGGAGGTTTTTGGATGCTGGGGTTCTGCTTGGGGCAGGGAGGGAGTGTAAAATAAGGAGTAATTCCTGAACACCACAGGGTGTGGCTCAAAACTATAAAAATGGAAAGCAATTTGGTTTGGGTGCACACCCAGTGATTATCAGGGATTACTGCTGGCTATAATAATAATATAATACTGCTGGCCTCTTCGATGGGCCCCGGCAAAGACAACCTGGCATGGGGGCAGGAGATTTAAAAGATAGAGGGGTGAATACTTATAAGCATGCTTTCAAGACATTTGACCCTTTAAAATATGAATAAAATTTCAGAGATATGTTTGTGTTCTATTTTATAAAAATAGATCGCATCTCACATAAGATTTTGCTACTTTTATTCCTCAATAGCTTGTCTTGGAATCTTATAAAAAACATTAATTAGGCTAACACTTTTATTTTTATATTTAACTTTGTATTTTAAATAGTTGTAGAGTTTACAATACATAAAGATTTTCATATTGGGGCTATAGTGTGATGCATGTAATCATCCATACATCACATATTGGGTTTTCTGTATTGAAGCAATAGTGTGATGTATGGCAATACTGTGATGAATGTAATCAATCACCTTCTAATTAGCGTTTAAATTTTATTTCTTCCATCGGTGATTGGATCATATATTTATTTTAATTAGCCACAATTTTATTCTTTCTTCCCATCTGCCCCCATGGTTTATAGTTTTGATGCTTTAGGAGAAATTGCTTTTCAATTTATGAGCCCCTTTGGTATTTCTTCAAGGCTCATGTGATGGTAATCAATTACTTAATTTTTGTTTATCTAAAAATATTTCATTATTCCTTACCACTAATGATAACCTGTTAAGACAGAGTAGTCTTGCCTGCAAGCCCTCTCCTTAGAGCTGGGGAAATAGTACAATGGGTAAGGTGTTTGCCTTGTATGCGGCCAACCCATATTACATCCTGGCACCACATATGGTCGCCCAAGTCTATGGGGAGTGATCCCTGTGTCAAGAGCCAGCAGTAATCCCTGATCATCACTGGGTGTGCCCCCAAACCAAATTAATTGATCAATTAAAATTAAGTTAAAAGCATAAATCCTCTTTCTTTTGGATGCTGAACTATCCAAACCATTCTTTTGTGCCATGTATGGTCTCTGTGGGCAAGTCTATAGACTGTATAATGGGTTCCTCTGTATGACATTTGTTTATCTATGAGCTTGTAATATTTTGCTCTTATCTTTGCTCTTCAAATTTTTATTTGTAATATGTCTCACGCCTGTTTGTTTGATTTTTGTTTGTCTGAGACTCTGGCTCTTTCACATTTGCATGTTTAGTTCGTTTCCAAAATCAGGGATTTCCTCAACTATCATTTATTCAAGCAGGATTTCCACCCCTTTTATGCTTCTTTTTCCAGACTGAGGTAACGGATATACTGTTTGTCTCAATGTGTCATGGGGCTCTTACACATTTTTCATTTTACACTTCTTCTATGTGCTGCTCCTCTGGATTTCATATACCATTTCCAAATTTTCCAACTAACATAGTCTAGTGCTTTTTCTTCTACTTGAAGATTTTCAATAACTTTTCTACCCTTATATAAATCCGTATTTTGCTTTTGGTGGGGAGGGGCTACATTTGGGGCTACACTTGGTGAGCTCAGGGACTTCTGCTGACTTCTGGGGGGGCTCTGGGGACCATAAGCAGTGATGGGGATTCAACCAGGATCAACCATTTTCAAGACAAGCAGCTCACCTTACCCTGTAGTAGCTCCCTTACCCCTTGTTTGTCCATAGCTTTTCTATTTTATTTAAAGTTGTTCTTTCTATTATTTATCTATTATTTTAAATTTTTCTTCAAATGCATACCCAGTTTGAGTACAAATTAGCTTCCTCCCAAGTTTCTGTTGTATTCCATCACTTGTGACTTACTTGTTCATTTTGTTTAATTCTGCAGACATTATTTGTGTTGAGTTGAGTGACTCTCTTTCCCTGACTTGCTGTGTAGACTAGTATAGAATTGTAGGCTGTAAGATAGAGCCAAGGATATTTATAGTGCTTATTATTCTCTATGCCAACATTTCTGTCCCTGTTTGGTGGATTGTAGTTCTAGGCAAAGGTAGCAGAGCGTGGAGAGGTTACTGCAAAGATCCTGAATGTGACCTAGGACTGAGCTGTCTGCATTCTGGGCTTTACTGGCTACTTCTAATTATCAGTTATATCCTGATCTGTAGGTTTTGCTATCCAACTTTCAAAGCAGGGAGCCAACCAGAGGAGAGCACTTTAGGACCTTTAATTTTGGACTGTGGTCAGGAGATGCTCTTAATAGTGGTGCAAACAGTGATAACAATTTCCACATCCAATAGTATGGACCACTCAGTGGCATGTTATGGAGCATTTGAAAAAAAAAGGTCCGTGCTGTTTTCCCCTAAATGCCACAATTGAGTAACTTGGTGACAGTCGTGGAGAGTTGTGAGCACTTTGATGGTGATAAGGTGCAGTAGCTTTGTATATCAAACTATAAACATGGGCTAGAGAGAGAGTACAGCAGGGAAGGAGCTTCCTTGCTTGTAGCTGACCTGGGTTTGATCCCTGCCTCTTTAGAGAGTCCCTTGGTCCCACTAGGAGGATGCCTTAGCAGAGTCAGGAGTAAGCCAGTTGTGCTCCACAAACAACCATATAAAACAAACCATAGACTTGAATACTATCACAACCATCCTACTTAAACTAAAATGGAAATCAATTGATATTTTAAAAATGCCTTCCATATAAGCTGCACCCAAGCCTGGAGTCTCTGACTAGAGTTGGAAAACATAATCCCAGCCCTAGTCTCAGGTAAATTAGTACAGGTGCTCTTTAAAACCTGAGGCCAAAATGAGAGAGAGAGAGAGAGAGAGAGAGAGAGAGAGAGAGAGAGAGAGACAGAGACAGAGACAGAGACAGAGACAGAGACAGAGAGTGTAAGAGAGGGAAGCACCTGCCATAGAGGCAGGCAGTGAATGTTGGTGGGGATGATCGAAGGGAACCTGGGGACACTGGTTTTGGAAAATGTACACTAGTGGAGGGATGGGTGTTGGCACACTGTATGACTGAAGTCCAGTCATGAACAGCTTTGTCGGGGTCTATCTCACAGTGATTCAATAAAAATAAATTTAAAAAATCAAAAAATAAAACCTGAGGCCAGATGCAGAAGAGCCTCTCTGAGGGAAATGCTGGAAGCAGAGCTCCGCCAGTTCCCAGAAGCTGCAAAGTAACACACCCCAAGATCTGAATAACAATAGTCTAGTTTTAGGGATTACCAGCTCATTTTCTGTCCCCACCTTGGACAATGGCTTTGCTAGCATCCATAAAAATATCCAATGGCCTTAGATATCTCCAATGACAGGGAATGGGGCATTTCCCTCCACAGTCTTAATTCCTTGGCTACCTGTGCCTGCCTTGGCACCTGCTCTGGCCAGGGTTTATCTCCTCCCCAGCATCCTCAAGCCCTGGCAATATTTTGATCTGCAGCTCTCTGGGGGAAGAGCCTGGCTGTGCTGTGCTGTCCAAGTTTGAGATCAGAGCTTCCACCCCTTTGAAAAATAACAGTTCTTTTAGGCACACCGGGTGCTATTTATATGCTTTCCTGCCTTTCCCAGAAGATTCCAGCAACTTCTCTCTGAGATCACTGTTGCTCCAGCCATTCAGAACTGTTCAGGGATTATATTTTGATTCTTTGAATATTTTGTTAAAAAAGTGAGAAGAAATGTCCAGTAACTTTCTTTAATCATTATTGTTGTCTTCATTCTTTAAATCATTATTATTTTTTCTATGCATATGATGCAATGGTGCTAAATGCCTAAAAATTGATGTGAGCATGTGGAATTTTAGGGAATAACATGGAATACAAGGTTTTATTGTCTTGTAATTTCATAAATAGTACACCTACCTAAGGCATATAGCATGACAAGAGACAAACAGGGATTTTTTTTAAAAACAATCAATCCTCATTTAAAAAATAATAATTTCTACAAAAACACTAGCTCAGTACTGATATGTGCAATGTACTCCCTTTGTTTTCTTTGAACACTTATGTGCATACATCTGAAAATGATTTAATAAATGATGTTTTATAAGCCATTGCTCCAGGGAAGCTTACATTTAGAAGATTAAATTGGAGGTTTCTTTGTTTTTGGAGGTAGCAGGAGGCTTCTCAGACAGTGCTCAGGGAACTAGGTGTCCCTCCTGGCAGGAACCAGCCTGAGTGGCGGCTAGCCCAATGCTTATGTCCAGCAGTGCCACTTGCAGGTAGAGTGGCCACATGGATCCAAGGATTGAATGTGGGTCCCTGCACATAACAGGCACATGCCGCTAACCATTGGGCTATCCCAAATGGAAGACTTATATTTCAGTTCCTGTTTGCCTATTTGGTCACATTGTGGACTAAAACTATCCTTAGTGGATACATAATATAATGCTTTGGTATATAAATATTCCTAACAAAAAGTTGTATTCTTTGCCTACAGTTACTTGATATGTTCATATATATTATACATAATATATAATGTGATATCACGTATCAGTTGTCTTGAGTATATGTTATTTGTAAATATTGATATGCTTGCCAAGCTTAAAGCTTCTCCAAATGAACCTAACATTGAAAATAGAATACCAGACTTTATTTCACAGAGAACCAAGTGTAAGTGGCCAAAGGCCTGGAGATCAATTTATATTTTAATTATGCTAATAAGTATGAGGACTTTCAAAGAGTTTCTGGGGGTATTTTTTACATCTCCCTTTGGAAGAATATACAAGTTTCTCCAAGATTAAGCAGCACAGGCCCTCATGACCATCCTGATTCTCTCATCTTCAATGGATTGCTTCACACAGTCAAAGGTTTTGCTGAGCTGAAAACAGATTTGTAGAAAACCAACAAGTTCTCAGTGGTACAGCTCAGTTGCCAGTTCACTGTGCCATGAAGTCATGCTCATTTCCATTAGCAGCTCAAAGGAAAGGCTCCACATCAGCTTTATTCTGCCTCGTTATCGACTTCAAACAACACTGAGCAGTGAGTGGTGATCAGCAGCTTCTTATTGCCAAGAGAAAGCTATAGTTTGAATCTCCTTTCTTCTATGAAAGCACCAAGCTTCATTTTCTCTTCACCGAGTGATATTCTTCTCCCTCTCTTGTTGACTTTTCCTTTATTCTTTACCAGGAGACTTTGTATAAAAAATGAAAAATGAATTTTTAAAATTTTAATAGTTTATCAATTACTTTCCTACAAGGGTTATAAAAATAGGTGCCCATGATTTTATAATTCGTAAACTGAAATGCATAGTTCTAGTGAATGATTTCTTTTGATGATGCATTTTAAGACTATAAATGAAAAGTGAATGATAATAATAATATTTTGTATGATTAAGCATGAAATACAAATCTCATGCTTTTGTAATTATTCAACTTTGCTCATTGAAATTTTGTGTTTTACTTGAATATATGAGACTAAATCACCCAAATAAATGCCATATACTAGTCACATCATAGTTTCAGTCATATTCTGAACTAGAGTGATGATACATGTCAAAAATGATCAATGAATTCACCATGTTTCCAATGAATAATCTCTATTCTGGGAAGAAAAATAAATCAAAAGTCTTTAACAGAATATTTGATTCACCTCACATACCATTTAGTCTAATTTAGTACTGGACTAATCGTCTCAAAAATCATTTATATTAGCCCAATATAAACACTGATTGATCTCATCTAAATTCTACACTTTTCCTTACTTTAGTAATACTATATGCTCTCTGTCCCTCCCTCCCTCCCTCCCTCCCTCCCTCTTTCTCTCTCTTTCTCTCTCTCTTTCTCTCTCTCTTGTTTTCTCTCGCTCGCTCACTCTCTCTCTGTCAGATTCAGCACAGGTTCTCCCTCCATAATCCAATCCAATCCAACTTTTTGACAATTCTAAATATGAAAGCCTCTGTTTTCCATTCTCTGAATTCAGTTTGAACTTAATTTAGCACTTAGATATGCATTACTGAATTTCCTTAAGTATGAGTATTTTCAAAATATTGTGCTTTATAGAAATATAGAAACCATATCCTTATTTTCTAGTATACATAGTCAGAACTTAGTAAATATCTATTAACTGATAGTTGTGAAGTTAGCAAGAGTGATGGTCCTATTGTCAATAACAATAGTCAAGGACCAATGTTTGTTTTTTTAAAATTCTAGTTTAATCTTAAAATAGAATGTTCTATAGCTGTATCTAACTAAGAATTCTATCTTGCATTAAACAGCCATTTTTTATGAATAATTATATGTAAAATTGTAGGTAAATGGCTTTAAATTCAGTTATTCTGAATAAATACCATTTTAAAATAACGAATTTGCTTTTCAATGCTTAACAGGCTTTTAAGAAGCTGCTGCTAAAAACTACATTAAAGTGTCCTGCTTTTTAAAGAAATTTGATGATTAACAAAAGAAATTTGATGTTTCACTTGGTCACAATGAACAGCTCTCAGTCCCAAAATGTTATATAATGGCTTAAAAGGAATTTGACTTGTATGTTATTTATAAAAAATAAAATGTTTGTGGCTGGAGAGATATTATAGTAGGTAAGTAATTTGCCTTGTACACTGCCAACTCAGGTTTGATCACCAGTATCCCATATGGTCCCCTAATCTGAGTGCAGAGCCAGGAGAAAGTCCTGAGAATCACAAGTTATGGCGCATTTTTTTAAACTTATTTAAAAAAATAAAAAAGAAATAAAATGTTTCAGATGAACATTTAATGTGTTCCCATATTTTCATTTCATAATATAAAGATTACAATGAATCCAAGATTCAATTTTTAAAATGTCTTTAATACATATATAAGTGGGGCCAGAGAAGAGATACCTAATATATAAATAGAGATATAAATAAAATGACCACACACTTTTCCCAAGGGAGACCTCAGTTCAATCTCCAGTAACAATTGATTCCCAGAGCACAGTCAGGACTTACCCCTTAGCACTGCTGGGTGTGGTTATGTATATTTATATAAATATAGAGAAAGCATATATACAGACATATGCATATATATACTATCCATTAGTTATTTTTTAAAGTACATTATGATGCTAAAAGTTGTAAGCAGGAAAGTTTTGAAAAAAACAAACATGTATTGGGATTGTGGTAATGATATTTTTTATGAGATCTAGATAGAAAATACATTTTAGCCTTTACTGTGTTTCTAATAAAATTAAATGGTTTACTTATAGACAAATTAAGCCACCTATTTGTTTTTCTCTTTATTCAATGAATGAATACCACTAGATAGGTATGAATGGTGAAGATTAAGAACAAAATAAAATAGGACTTTTATGAGAATTCTAAAATTAAAGGTTGAATGTAAATTGTAAGGTAAAAAAGGTAAAGGCCCTCCCGTTGTTCGTCGATTTGCTCGAGCGGGCCCAGTAACGTCTCCATTGGAGACTTTGTTGTTACTGTGTTTGGCATATCAAATACGTCACGGGGAGCTTGCCAGGCTCTGCCGTGCGGGCGAGATACTCTTGGTAGCTTGCCGGGCTCTCCGAGAGGGGCGGAGGAATCGAACTCGGGTCGGCCATGTTGGCTGCGTGCAAGGCAAACGCCCTACCGCTGTGCTATTGCTCCAGCCCCTAAATGTAAATTGTAAATAATTAAATATACAGAAAATAATAAATTAAGTTCTAAAACAAATTAATTTATAATAGAAAGCTGTAGTGTGCTAATTAAAAATCCTTTTCAATAAATTTACTGGAAAGGGCATTTAAACTTATTATTGGAACTTGTCTATTATAACTTCTACAGTTTTCTTTCTTCAATTTTTTTTGTAAATTGTACCAAATATATTACTATTCATTCATATCTTGATAAATAGCACAACAAACAGTATAATATTAACTTCAGCCACACAATAGAGACAAAACACTTAATTAAGTGGTATTTTAAGAAACTACCTTCATATAAAAACACAAAAATGATCAAACCTAGATTTAAGATTTGACTATCAGATTCTAAGTACCATAAGCACAGTAGAAACATAGGTCATATACTACAGACATCAATATCAGAGATGCATTCAGAGATGAAATTCCAAATTCAAAGGTGAAAAAAATCAATAAACACATGGAATCATATCAAAATAAAATCAATCTACATAGAAAAGACTACCACAAAAACAAAAAGGCCAGCTATCAACTCAGATTACACATACACCCAATTAATAGGCTTCATGCAACAGAAAAAAGATAAGGTAAATCTAACAAAAGAAGGGACAAAGGACATAAGCAGAATTTTTTTTTTACAGAGACATACAGATGGTCCACAGATGAGTAAACAAAAGATACTACATTGCTTATTCAGAAGATGCAATCATCTCACACCAGCAATATAAATAAGACTGAAAACACCATTTGTTGATGAGAATTCTGTTGTAAACAAAGATGCTTGGTGACAACGTAAATTGACAGGATCTTTATAGAAAATGGTAAGTGGATTTCTTTAAAAAAAAATTCCATCTGAAATCAGTCTGTTTTAGTTATTGTTTTGTTTCAGGGCCTCACCCAACACTCAGGGATCATTCCCTGTGGCTTTAGGGAGCATGTAGGGTGCTGGGGACCGAGCCTGTATGCAAGGCATGTGCCCTGCTCACAGTGCTATCACTCCAGCCTATGAAATCAGTGTGTTTTTGATCTGAAGGACACAAAAACACTAATTGAAAAGCACCCGAGGAGAGGTATTACTCTGAGTGTACACCGAGCACAGCCTGTGTGTGCCTGAGCCCTCGGAGCTGAACAAAGTACTTCCAGTCTGTGCCTCTCAGGTGTAAATCACTACTCATAAATAGCAGATTTGACAGCTTAACTGATTCTCTTTTTCAGACATTGCATTTTCATATTTGCATTCATTCATGAAATTTTTCCAACTATTGCGACCTAAAATTTCCTGTATTATCTTTTTCTTTTTTTTTTTAAATTTTATTGAATTACCGTGAGATAGTTATAAGCTTTCATGTTTTGGTTAAAGTCACACAGTGATCAAACACCCATCCCTCCACCAGTGCATATTCCCCACCACCAATATCCCCAGTATACCCCCTTTCCCACCCTCTCACGGCTTCCATGAGAGACTATCTCCTTCTAAATTAGAAAAACCATGTCATTTGATTATGAAGTTTCAGAGACCACTATTTTCAACAACTGAGATTAAGGAGGTTAAATAAATTGTGCCATTGAATCCAATTATTAATGGCTCACTCATTTTGATTATCATCTAATATATGAGATAATGTGTTTTTGAGAGAATAATCCTTAAAAAAATAGCCCACATATGGGGCTAGAGTGGCAGTACAAACAGTAGGGCATTTGCCTTGCACATGGCTGAACTCGGTTCAGTTTCTGGAATCCCATATTGTTCCACCGAGTATGGCTAGGAGTGATCCTTGAATGCAAACCCAGTAGTAACCCCTGAGCATGATGGTGTGGCCCATTAAACAAAACAAACTAACATAACTCACGTGTATACTTGTAAGCAAGGTATTTCATATTTGCATAATTTTCCTTCATGAGTTTATCATGAATGTGTCCATAAGCTATTTTAGTGCATGACCAAAACCTCCTTTGTATTCCCCCCAGAAGGCTGCCAAGTAGTGATTATTTTCACATGGTATATTCTAAGCCTGGTACTGTGACTCAGTGGTCGGATCCCTGCCTTGCATAAGAGAGTTGGAGTTCAAGCCTTTGCACACTCCATGTCATCCATGTGACCCTTAGGAGGCTGAAAAGATAGTAGAGCAGGTAGAAAGCTTGTCTTGCTGTTGGCAGGCCCAGTTCAAACTCTATCACCATATGACCACCTAAGCACAGAAAGAAGTGACCCCCCAAAAAAACAAACAAAATACCAAACACAGAACAATAACAAAAAAAGTGGGATGCTTATTAATGCTATTGTGATTCCTAACAACCCAGAGACATCACAACACTAATGCTATCAATAAACAAAAGGCAAAGTAAAAATAATTAAGCATTTACTATATAACACCTTTCCCCTCCATCCCTTGGACCTAATGTAAATTTATGTCTGCAATATATTTGGAAATGGG
Source organism: Sorex fumeus (assembly GCF_029834395.1). Classification (NCBI taxonomy): domain Eukaryota; kingdom Metazoa; phylum Chordata; class Mammalia; order Eulipotyphla; family Soricidae; genus Sorex; species Sorex fumeus. The sequence goes on along the minus strand of NW_026606075.1, from coordinate 175,585 downwards.
AAGGAGAGAAGGAAAGGGGAATAAGGGAAAACAAGCCAGGGAAGCTAATTCAGTTGCCTTGGTAACACTAGATTCAAGTCTTTGAATTCAATAGTTCTCTAAAAGCAGAGCGCCATCTAGTGTTTTATTTCAAATTCTGACAATCCATACTGTGACATAGTTTCTGATCAAAATGAAGGTTAGAATTTTTGGGTTTTCATTTTTGAGATTGCAGAACTCTAGCTATGTCACATATTTTAAAGACTTAGTAATAGAAGCAGAAATTGCTTTATTTTCATCTGCATATTTGGGAAACTTGTAATTGTTATTTGTTTTTCAGTATATGCAAAGATTATTTTTCTTAAAGAACTAGTCGTGTGTTTGGTTAACATGTTTGAGAGAAATAAGAATAATATCTTAAATTATAATTTTGTGTGTATAATATATTAATGGGCTGGAGCGATAGCACAGCTTGTAGGGTGTTTGCCTTGCACGCGGCTGGCCTGAACAACCCAAGTTCAATTCCTCTGGCTTAGGTTCCTCCGCCCCTCTGGGAGAACCAGGCAAGCTACTGAGAGTATCGCACCCAACAGCAACCAAAGCCTGGCAAACTACCCTTGCCGTATTCCATATGCCAAACACATTAACAAGTCTCACAATGTTATTGGGCCTGCTGGAGCAAATCAATGAACAACGGGAAGACAGTGACAGTGACAATACATTAATATACACGGAGCTCTAAAGAAAGAAAAATAAAGAAAAGTTAGAGATAACTCTTTCATTCTGAAGAACTCTGAGTGGATGGAGATTAACTTCCATAAATACTTTTTTTTCTTTATGCCATTAAAATTCAGTCTGGTTTACACATAAGATACCCGTCAATCAGTACAAGAAGAAAATTATATTCCGAGTAGAAATTATGTTCCACAGAAAGGTTCAAAATAAAAACTTGGCCAAGATATATTTATTTCGCACAGTGAATTTAAGGATAACTGAATTTTTTAAGATAGTCTGAACTATGTATAGTTCAATAAAATAAAACTTTCTTAAATCATTGGGGCTGATAATCAAAGATTTTCAAATTACGTTTTAGGTTTTCGGGGCATGGTTGTTTTTGGAAATATGTGGTCACAACTGTGCACAAATACTATACCTTTAAAAGCACTAACATTAGGAAGTGAAGTCTAGTAAAATGAATAACAAGCATACCTCAAGGGCTTTCAGTATCTACTGAAACCATTAACTGAAAAATGCAATCAAAATTTTAAAATAATTAGCAATGCCAATTTCTAGAGTAATAAAGTTTAAAAGAAATTTGCCTCAAGATAGTACTAGAAAACTAACCCCAATTTTTAAATACTGAGAAGGAAATAACGCCCTATAGCAATTCACTTAAAAATTATAGCAACTCATCCAATCACTTACTGAAGATACGGAGTTTGGAGGTTGTAATAAAGACCAAGTTTTGGAACAGAAGTACAAACTCTTTGGAAAACTTTCAAAATACTATGAAATATGAAAGTTCATTGACTATGATGATCTTTCTTAAAGCAGTAAATAACTTTTTGAATCTGGTTTTCAAATCATTAGCACTGTAGCTCTGCCCTCATGTTGTTCAGCAATTTACTCGAGCAGGCACCAGTAGTGTCTCCACTGTGAAACTTCTTGTAACTGTTCTTACTGTTTTTTGGCAAATCGCATCTGCCACAAGGAGCTTGGGAGGCTCTGCTGTGTGGGCGGAATAGTCTCAGTAGCTTGCTGGGTTCTCCGAGAGGAAGGGAGGAATCGAACAAATCATTGACCAATACTAATTCTATACCACCAGTGGATCAGTGGATCATTTTAGAACAACTGACTCTGAGAAAAAGATCTCCAGTGAGTATCCAACCAGACATAGCATTCATCTTTGTTTAATAATGATACAATTATAAGCAAGTGTCCACTACGCTTCTAATATTTACCAGGTTATGCTAAACTGGAGATGACCATTTTGGAACAGTAATAAAATTCCTGAAATTGTCAGTTTATTATGTTGCCTTTTTCTATAGGTGAGGAATTTCTAGCTTTAGTGAATAATTATTGAGATTAATATGTTCAAGGGCTTTTCACAAAGCTGGATATATTTTAGTCTCTTAAGTACACTAATTCCTATCATTCAGTGTGGTATAATTCACGATATAAGGGAATAAATACACAAGCCAAGAAGAAAAATTAAAAAAATAGCAATTTGTTGAGAGTTTAGCTGTTACTCCATGAATCTCCCACAACATTCATTTTTCTTTTGCCTGCAGAAGTCTTAATGGATATTAGTAATTTCTGGCAAGCACCTGGCCTATATAAGGTACCCAAATCACAAGCAAATATAAGTTCTTGGTATGTCTTTCCCAGAGCCCTTGTGATTTAAAAACATATCACATGGTTCCAGGGCCATTTACTTGAAGGTCGCTTAAGTACTTCCCTTCTCCAGAAAGTTTACAAAATCCTGTTCCATTTGGTTTACTGGATTTACTAATCCACCCTTATCCCAGGAGCAGTGAAACAATTCTTGGAAGACTCCCTAACAAAGGTATCTTGACGAGGTCCTGCCTCTCTGTGTATTTGTACCTCTTGCTGATCATTCAGTGTGACCCGTCCTAGCATGCCTTGGAGTAGACCTCCTCCAGGATTTGTGAATAATAGACCTCTCTATTTCCATTTCTCCTGTGACCTCTATCAAACTGAGGCCCACCATCTGGCACCCAGAGGCTATTTTTCACAAGGTTGATTTAACAAAGTCATAGCATTAGAACTATATTAAAAAAATCAAAATGTGCAATTAGTCAAATTGACCTAAAAGGAAGTTTTTATTTTTTAGCAATTGACTTTTTTACTGCACTAAATAATATTAATAGAAATGCATTTCAGAGAGAAGAGAAAGGGAAAAGATAAGAGAGAATGTGACTTCTGTAGAAGAGAAATCACTGTAGCTGGCATGGGTGGAAAAAAGGACTGAGAAGAGAGTAAGCTGAGTCCTTGGGCATTCAACTTCTAGATTAGAAGTTTGAATTTCATTCTTATTGAAAATATTGAGACAGGATGATCATGATCGTGATCCTTTTGGAGTATATATATGACATTTTAAAAGAATGCATTCTAGAGAACAGGTTGTGGAGAAGCAAAAATATAAAAAATAAGAGGACATTGCAGTAGAGAAATGTCTTAACATCTTGGATATAGTTCAGAGAAGACTATAATATGTTTTGGATTTAGAATCAATGGGACTGTGGATCAATCACACAGATATACAGAGAGAGAGTGCTGGAGAGAGAAAGAAAGAGAGAGAGAGGAGGGGAAGGAAAAGAAAGAGCTGGAGAGAGCTGTCAACAAAGAAAGAAATGGAGTGAGAGCTGGAGAGAGAGGAAGATAGAGAGAAAGAGAGGAGACATGACTATAGAGAGAGAAGGAGAGAGAGAGTTGGATAGAGGGAGAGAAAGACCCAGAGAGAGAGAGAGAAATTTCATACCCCTCACCCCATGTCATTTCTTTTAGACTTGAAACCAGCTCAAAGGGAATTAGAACCTAAATTCAAAATCAAAGTCCAGTTAAGTCCTTAGGAATAAGACTATTAAAAAATGAAAACCAGTGTTTCCTTATCTTATCCATCCCTGTAAAATCTATGAAAGAAAGACAACATCTAGGATTTCCTCATGTCCACTGCAATCAGTCTTCCACCTTAGTAGGCACATTTCTAAGCTTGGTTGTTGAAATTTGGATTAGATTTTTTGTTTTCAGTGTTGTTGACCTTATGGTTTGGATGTTTAGTTGTACTGCTCCTTCATATCAATGTACTTGGATCCCTTTGAACCCTGGTCACTACTACCTAGTTTTTCTGTTTTTTTTTCTTCTTTGCCTTTCTCGTCCCTACACTCTAGAGGCAAGTGAATCGTGAAGATGTGATATGAATACACGATGGAATTTCATGCAACTGTAAGGAGCGATGAAATCAAGCAAGTCACTACAACCTAGATGGAACTGGATGATACCATGTTCATTGTATCACCGTCATCCTGCTGTTCATCAATTTACTAGAGCAGGTGCCAGTAATGTCTCCATTAATCCCAGCCCTGAGATTTTAGCAGCCTCCCCTTACTCATCTTTCTGAACACTGACTTATTGGAGGCTCTTTCAGGGTCAGGGGAATGAGACCCATTATTGTTACTGTTTTTGTAATATCTAATACATCACGGGTAGCTTGCCGAGCTCTGTAGTGGAAACTATACTAAATGAAGTAAACCAGAAGAAGGACAAACACAGGATGGTTTCACCTATATGTGGTATATATGATTACTAGACTAGGCAATGTCATGTCTAGACCATGGCAAACTTCTACAGCTCTTTTCACACCCAGAAATCTGAGCAGTTCTTTATAACATGTGGAAAATAGTATCATTCTTCTTTAAGTCTGCCTGTAGCTTCATGCTTCATCCACATGCTTTCCTCAAAGTTCTCACAACAGGCTTTATGACTTCAAGTCCCCTGCTACTTGACTGATCTCATCACTTTCTAGGACTCTCCCTTCCCTTACTCTAGGAGCACTGATTTTCTGATAGTCTCTCAGTTCTGTTCTGGAAATCTCTGCCTTAAAATCTTGGCACTTAGATTTTGAGTACATAGAGTCCATCTTATCTATAACTATATAAATAGCGATCAACTTCACTCATTTCAGGTCCTTATTTAGATGGTGAGTAATCAAGGAGATTTTCTCTGGCCATTTTATATAGCTGATTGCTGAGTTTTTGTCTTGACCTAATATTTTTTTTATTTGTATCCCTACCTCTCGTATTAGAATGGGAGATTGTTGAGAGTTTCAAACTTATTTTTGATCTGCTATTACAATATATTATGTTTATAGAAAATTACCTACAATAGGCTAGATTTTCAATAAATATTTATTCAATCAATAAACAAATACCCCAATACTATAGAGAAAAACTCTTATTTAATACATAATATTTTCCAGGAAAATGTTAGGATAAAGACATATATAAAGAAAAATGGGTGACTTGATAGAGTTTAACTCAAAAAGGATAAAATGTTTCCTAAAATCCTTAATTACAACATATTTTAGATACACTTTTAAACAAATGCAATTTTCATAGGTCATATACATGCATACTTATTTTTCTTCAAATTTCATTATTTATGTCATGTGTCACTGCCTTTCATTATCTAGTGTACTTACAGTAATATCACTGCATTAATTCTCACTGAGAACCACTAGCTTTAATCTATTTTATATTATTTTTATGATATTTGGAACAAAAGCAATATTTTACATATAAGTACAACAACAATGCTGCAAAGACAAATGAATTGAGTTTGTAGAAGCAAAATTCTTGGCTGAAATGCAACCCCACTACATGACAGATTTAATCGATTTCATCGGCTGATGAATTAATGTCCAAATTTTGTTTACAATAGAAAATTTTTAGAATTAGTGTACACAAATGTCAGATATATAAAATTTTATTGTAAGGAAGTGGACACTTGAGAAAAATTTAGCTCTCATCAAAATATAAAGACAATGCCCAAGGTCCCAGTCAGCAGTTTCCAAACTTCAACATTTGTTGAATCCCCTGGAGGTTCCTATTAAAAATTCAGACCCTTCAGTCCCAACCCAGATAATCGGATACAACATCTTGAAAATAACTCATGACACATTTTTAATAAGCACCCCGGGTGATTTTGGTGTAGCCAAGCTGAATATCACTCTTTGAGAATTGCTTCTCTATGTGAAGAAAAGTATCTTGATATCAAATACTTGGATATTTTTGCTAGCTATTTTCTGTCTTATAAATACATTTCTAAATGAATGTTTTCCCAAGTTTTTTTTAATTATTATTATTACATCAAGCTTATTCTCATAGTGGAAAGAACTTTAGCTTTTGTGACATAGTCTAACTAAAGCAGTTCATAGGAGAAACACACTTCCTCATTTTTGCCTTCTTCATGTTCCTGAATGAGACACATGATTATTTTTTTGCATTCATATATTTTGGAGATGATGGTAGATAATAATAATTTTCTAGCATTGACTTTTAAGCTTCAGACTATTTGTTATCAACACATTGCTGCAAATTCGATTACTCTGTCAAAAAAATTGCTTTCTCTCAGAGAAAATACCTTAATGAAAGCTTCAGAGAATGCAATTTTTTTGAGACCAGAAAAGCATCACCATCTAAAGTCTAGCTAAATCTGCCTGTGGCAGAAACCAGAAAAATAAGATAAGTATAAAATAAAGATACTACATAGCTGGAAATTTTGATGCAAACTTGTGAAACAGCTCATTCTATCATTTATCATAGCAATAATTAATTTTTGAAAATAGGAAAAGAGTTCATTTATATGCACCTAATATGACTTTTCCTTGAATACTAATTACTTAGAAGTTATTGTGTATACATTTTTTTAATGATCTCACACACAGCACCTTTGAAGGAATCTGCAAAAATTTTCAAATGGCAGAATGGTTTTGGAAATTTAAAATTTTTGATAAAATAGCAAAATTTTATAATAAACTGCGTTTTAACCATAGACTAAAAATAATCTACTAGAGGCTGGGGAAATAAGGCAGCAAGCCGAGCACTTGCCTAACACACGTACTACTCATATTTGATCCCTAGGATGCTATGTGGTCCCCCGTGCCCTTCTAGGAGTGATCCCAGAAGATGGAATCAGGAGTGATCCTTGAGTATAGCCAGATGTGGCCCCAAATAAGCATAAGAACATCTTGCACAAAGAAGAAATATGAAGATAAACACAACAAATTAACAAGGGAAATTGGCAAATTTCAAAAGCAAACTAATACTATGACCTACATGGTATGATTTAAAAGAGAAATTTTTTTTTCTATTTTAAGTAAAAAGTTCAATTCCAACTGTTATTTCTGTGCCTCACTCACCACCCCATGTCACAACATGGAATTAGGAATTAGAGACTTACTTCTTCCATGAAAATATTTAAGTTACATATAGAATAACCAATGCTGCCAATGTCTGAACTTAAGTAAAATGACACAAAATGTATCTCTAGAATGAAGATGCAACTATAAATAATTTATGTAGAATATTATGCCCATAATGTGTCTTCCTAGCATCTTCAAGCATGGCACATTGTGTAATAACCAGAAAATCTTATAAACCTAAGTAGGTCACAAGAAGAGCATGATGTTTAAAACCACATGTGAAAAGGTCAAGAGGATATTATCCTTCCAGACTTTTGTTTGCTGTGCAAACCGGGCCATTTGTTCTGTGCTGTTTTGTTGTAATTAAATGGAAAAGTAATTAGTATGCCAACAGCTTCAATTTAAATATTTGAAGCTGAAGGCTTTTCTCAGTTTCAGAGAAACTGTAAAATAATATGAGTTACTAAATTTAATTATCTTAGGTTACATTGGAGTTAAAAACTGCTTTCAACTCTTTTCAGTCTGCTCAAAGAGTGAGAGAATACTCAAGATTTATAAACCACGTTTCAGTAGTTACCTGGTAAGCTTTGCAGGAAACTTAAAGTGATTATAGCAAAAGAAAGAACCAATTTTAAAAAGCTTTAAAGAGCAAGTCAGTTAGAAAAATAATATAGAGAAGTAATCAATTTATCTATTCTCCTTTGGTTTGGGGGCCACTCCCAGATGTGCTGAGCATTTCCTCCTGGTTCTGGGCTACCATCATTTCCGTGAGTGCTCAGCACACCCTATGTGATGCCAGGGATTGAAACTCAGCACACAGCACTTTGGCTAAGTCATTTAAAAAGAAGGTAAAATGTAACAAAAGACATATTTAAATTCATCATGTATTTATGAAATTTGAGAAAGACATTTGAGAAAATCCTTACAATTTGATTTTATTTGCATCTTTTACATCTACTGTCCCCTGTTTCTCTTCCCAGTGACTCTTTATATAGTCTATGACCTTTGAATTCATAATATTCTTACAAAGAATTCAGAGATCAAAATAATTTCCTTCCTAATTATAGTATTTGCTTTTTCCACTGTAATGTTATTTGTGCAAGTATTGCAAAAGTTAATATAGGTAAAATTATTGTCTGCTCATAAACAATAAAATTAGTGGCTTCAAGATGATAACATTTTATTTTTATGTGGTATTAATTTCCAGAAAAATGTCTGTTGCAGTTGCAAATGCCCTTGAAGTGAAACCATCTTTTATGCATTAATACAGACTGCATATACTTTACATGTGTTTTTCATTCAGATGTACCAACATCCAAATATACTAATGTCTTTGGATGTCCCTAACTTCGAAAAAGTTGAAACTATTAATCCTAATTTTTAAGACTTAAAGTTATGTAAGCAGATTTCTCCAATTAGCAAAGCTAGTAAATTTTGAGGTGAACTCTAAAGTACAACCACGAGTGATTCTTGCATGTAGAATCAGGAATAAACCCAAGTGCTGCTCACCTGAACAAATCCTGACCAAAGAGCCAAACGAAACAAAACAAAGATAAATACTTGTATAGGTCTTTCTATGTCTCTGGTCAAATTGCAGCCCTCTGAAATAGTTGTTTCTATAATTTTGTACAATTTTAGAGATGCTTTTTATAGACCATAGATCTTCTAATTAACACACGGTTAAAAGTTTCTCCCATTTCATATTAATTTTAAAAATATTATGGTGGTGTTACCTTTTAAAAATTGAAAAAAAACACCTAAGCATGTCTGAGTCATTGCTTACATTTATTATTTTTTATTATTATTGAATCACTGTGAGATACAGTTACAAAGCTTTCATGTTTGAGTTTCAGTCATACAATGATCGAACAACCATCCCTCCACCAGTGCATGTTCCCCACCACCAATGTCCCCAGTATACCACACCTTTCCAACCCTCTCTCTGCCTCTCTGGCAGACAAATTCCCCCATACTCTTTCTCTACTTTGGGTAATTATGGTTTGCAGTATAGAGACTGAGAGGCCATCACATTAGGTCATTTATCTACTTTCAGCACACATCCCCCATGCCAATCAATTTGTCCAACCATCACTGGCTTAGTGATCCCTTCTCTATTCCAGCTGCCTTCTCCCCCAGCTCATGAGACAGGCTTCCAACTGTGGAGCAATATCCCTGGCCCTTGTGTCTATTCTTGGGTGTCAATCTCATATTATGCTATTTTATATTCCACAAATGAGTGCAGTTATTCTCTGCCTGTCCCTCTCTTTCTAACTCATTTTACTTAGCATGATATTCTCCATGATCATCCAGTTATAAGCTAATTTCATAACCTCATTTTTTCTAACAGCCACATAGTATTCCATTGTGTGTTCTCAGGCACTGGGGTTGTTTCCAGATTCTGACTATTGTGAACAATGCTACAATGAACATACAAGTGCAGATGTCATTTCTACTTTGCTTTTTTTGCATCCCTGGGAGATATTCCCAGAGGTGGTATTACTGGTCCAAATATGAACTCAATTTCTAGTCTTTTGGTGAATGTTCATACTGTTTTCAAGAAAGGCTGGGTCAGTCAGCATTCCCAAAAACAGTGAAAGAGCATCTGTTTTCCCCACACCCAAGCCAGCACTGGTTGCATTTGTTTTATTGAATGTTTGCCAGTCTCTGTAGTGTGAGATGTTATCTCATTGTTGTTTTAATTTACATCTCTCTGGTGAGCGATGTAAAGCATTTTTTTCATGTGCCTTAAGGCCACTTGTATTTCTTTTCTGAGGAAGCGTCTGTTCATTTCTTCTCCCCATTTTTTGATGGGGTTGGAGGACTTTTTTTCTTGTAAAGTTCTATCAGTGTCTTCTATATGCTGGATATTATCACTTTATCTGCTGGGTATGTTTATTGGTTTATTGTTACAAAATAAATTTTCCCATTCAGTGGGCTCTCTCTGTAGTTTGGTCTCTGTTTCTTTTAAGGTGCAAAAGTCTCTTAGTTCAATGTAGTACCATTTGTTTATGTTAGTTTCCATTTACTTGGTCAGTAGTGTTACATAGGTAAAGATGCTATTAATTTCAATATCATGTAGTGTTCTGCTTACATTTTTCTTCATGTACCTTATGGATTCAGGTCTAATAATGAGCTGTTTAATCCACTTTGATCTGACTTTTGTGCCTGGCATTAGACAGAAGTCAGAGTTCATTTTTTTGCAGGTAGCTGTCCAGTTTTCCCATCACCACTTGTTGAAGAGGAGAGGCTTTCCCTGCTCCACTTCACATTTATTGCTCCTTTATCAAAGCTTAAGTGATCATATATTTGAAAGTCTGTGACAGAATATTCAACTCTGTTTCATTGATCTTCGGGCCTGTTTCTAGTCCAATACTATGCTGTTTTAATTACTACTGCTTTGTAGTACAGTTTGAAGTTGGGGAAGGTGATAGCACCCATCTTTTTCCCTCAGTGATTGCTTTAGTTAGTCGTGGGGGTTTATTGTTACATATGAATTTCAGGAGTGTTTTATCTATTTCTTTGAAAAGTGTCATGGTTATCGGGATGGGGACCGCATTAAATCTGTATAGTGCTTTGGGATGTATTGAATGCCATTTTGATAATGTTAACCCTTCCTATCCATGAACAGGGATGGTTCTCCATTTCCTAGTGTCATGTTTAATTTCTCGAAGTAGTGTACTGTAATTTTCCTGGTCCTTCAACACTTTAGTTAAGCTGATTCCAACGTACTTGATTTTCTGATTTTCTATTGTGGACAGGATTTTTTTTAAATATCTCTTTCTTCTCTTTCATTATTTATATACAGGAAAACCATGGACTTTTGGGTGATAATTTTGTAGCCTGCCACTTTACTTTACAAACCTATTGTATCTAGGAGATTTTTTTATAGAGTCTTTAGAATTTTTTAAGTATAGTATCACATGGTCTGCAAATGGTGATAACTCGAACTCTTCCATTCCTATCTGGATGCCCTTGATATCTTTTCCTTTACCTAAACTGCTATGGCCAGAGCATCCAGTACTATATTGAATAGGAGTGGCAAGAATGGGCAACCCTGATCGTAGAGGGAAGGCTTTTAGTTTCTTCCCATTGAAGATGATGTTTGCTGTGGGTTTGTGCTGGATGACATTGACTATATTGAGGAGAGTTCCTTCAATGCTCATTTTGCTGAGAGTTTTCATCATAAACAGGTGCTGGATCTTGTCAAATGCTTTCTCAGCATCTATTGATATAATCATATGTTTTTATTTTTTCTTTTATTGATATGATGGATTGTGTTGATTGACTTGCGAATGCTTACATTTATTGAATCACTATATGTAATTGTTCCAGGATGTATTTATGATTTTAGAACATAAGGCCTGTTGCATATTCTCTTAGTTTTATTTAATAAGTCTGGGGTGTCTTCTTCAGTTCAGTGGCTATTGTAAAAAGTGCCCTAGTCTTTAGAGGAATTTTATATTATTATTTGAGTATGTCAGTATATCAGGTCAAAGACAACCTGCAGAGTGTGTAGAACAGGACTAATTCTGACAAGAGAGTGGGAACAAGAGTTTTGATAGAGTTTTGAATGAGCCATGTTTATGAAGAAATGAGTGAAGAGAATCATGATTAATTTTTTGCTTAAAGGTTTGAGAAATTAGAACACCCAAATTTTCTCAGACTATCATTAAAAAAATTGCTTGCCCAAATATATGTGATTGGTATATAAATACGCCTTTGAAATACTGAAACTGACATATTGTACATTACAGCTCTTTAAAAGATATTCTTTAAATAGATACAGATATAATTTAAAGAGACATAAGATATTATGTTTTAAAGATGCCCAATTCGTTACTTTGACACTTATCACTGGGGAAATACAAATTAAAATGAGCTATTATGAGATGGAAAGATATTACAGTAGGTAGGGCATATGTCTTCCTTGTGACTTACATGGCTTTGATTCCCAGCATCCCATACGGTCTCCTGATCACAACCAGGGATAATGACTGCATGCAATACTGGGAGTAACCCCAAACAAAAACATTAAAATTAAATAAAATGATATATTAACTCATATCAGTCACCGTGGTATACATCAAAAAGAAAAGAAACAATTGATGTGGCATAGATATGGGGGAAAAGAACTCTTATTCAGTGTTGGTGAGTATACCTACTGGCTCAGCCTCTTTGGATAACAGTATGGTACACCTCATTAAGCTAATAATTGAGCTTCTATATGCCCCAATAATTCCATGTCTTGGCATCTGTCCACAAAAGATGCCATCACTATTTACAATAGCCAAGATGTAGAAAGGAACTGAGTGCCTGACAGTAAATGATAGAATAAAGAGATTATGGTATATATTCACAATGGAATACTATTCAGGTACTTAATAAAAGATAACTCATGCTATTTGCCATCTTATAGATGAAAATGAGAGTATATTGCTGAGTTAAGTCAGTCACAAGGAGAGGGACAGATGTGAAATGATCTCCCTGGCATGTGAGATACAAGGAAATAGAGTAGGGGAACAAGTGACCAAAGGCAAAAGAACAGAAGGGCTAGACTATAGACTGAACTTACCTGAGGAGGGCAATTAAGGGGTTATGGGATATGGAGGGGCAGTGAGGAAGGTCCCATGGGACCTTTTTGAGAGTAACAAATACTCTGGTGGAGGTGGTGTGCTGTTGGAAAAATTATGCATGAAACTGTCATTGACAGTATTGCAAATCATGCTTCATCAGTGAAATAGCATTGGGGGAGAGATTTTTTTTTAATGTAACTATATTTTAAGAACTTTTCTGAGATTGAGGAAGAGTTTCAGATCTAAGTTTCTCAATTTTGATCCAAATGTTTGCTTGGCACAGTAACTATAGATTGTGTCCAGCAAACATTGTATAAGATCATGACATGGGGCCGGGGGTGGGGTGTGGGAGGGGTAGATGGACTGCAGAAGGCCAAGTGCTTGCCTTGCATGTGGCTGACCTAGATTCGGTCCCTCTCATCCCAGAGAGTTCCACAAGCACTGCCAGGAGTGATTCCTGAGTGCAGAACAAGGAGTAAGTTCTGATTATTTCTGGATGTGGCCCCAACACCAGAACCCCCCCCCCCCCCACACACACACACAAAGACCATAAACGAAAGGACTAAAATATATGATTGAGAGAAACTCTTAAACATTTTCCTAAATCAAAGCTAAGCCACATCATATATCTTTTATAATAAGGGAGCCCTTCTTATGTCATTTATTTTGTGTCTCCTCAGCTCCATTAATCAAACTCTTCCCCTACCTTGTTCCGAATCAGATTTCAGGTTTCCTATAAATTTTACTGATTTAGAGGGATGGGAGTGGGAACCATCATTACTTCTGTGCTACAAACTATGTGGTGGCAAATGATGTGTTTGATGACTCACTACAGAAACATCAAAAATTGTAAACGAAAGGTGGAGCCAAATCTAAAAGCAACCTTTCCTTCCTTGCTTCAAATTTAATTCATGAAACCACCCTGATAGGAATGAATGACTAGCTAGAGGGATATACCTTACAAGATATATACCTTATAAGATATAGTGTTAGAATAAGCCTCACTTCATGGTGTTTGCTAAAGTGGGAGAGCCAGCAAAGAAAATTATGAAATTATAGTTATTATGAGTGAAAGGAAACAAAGAGAGGGAAATAAGAGAGGGAAACAAGGGGAAACAAGAGAGAGGGAACAAAAAGAGTACGTCATACTGGGACTATTACTGAGCACACATCACACAGGTGTCATTCTCTAACACCGGATCCGAAACAATTCTATCACAAAATTAACAATATTTACTATCCTTTTGGGCTGGAGCGATAGCACAGTTGGTAGGGCCTTTTTGCTGCACACGGCTGACACAGCTGACCCAGGATCGATTCCTCCGCCCCTCTCAGAGAGTTCAGCAAGCTATTGAGAGTATCTCGCCTGCAAGGCAGAGCTTGGCAAGCTCCCCATGATGTATTTGATATGCCAAACACAGTAACAAGTCTCACAATGGAGACGTTACTGGGCCCGCTTGAGCAAATTGAGGTACAACAGGAGGTCAGTGCTACAGTGCTGCTATCCTTTTGATTTGTCAATTGCCTCGAGCAGGCCCCAGTAACGTCTCCTTTGTCCTAGCCCTGAGATTTTTTAAAAAGTGCCATATTCAAGGCTCTTTCAGAGTTAGGAGAATGAGACCCATCATTGTTACTGGTATTTGGCATATTGGGTATGCCACAGGGAGTTTGCCAGACTCTGCCGTGTGGGCAGGTTACATTCCATAGCCTGCCAGTTTGTCCAAGTAGGAATGAGATGATAAGATGTCGCACAGCTGCAAATGCGGCCACGCGCTTCCGGGAGCTCGGTTTTATAGTCTCTGAGTCTTGGCCGTTGATGGGATTACACGGCGCCAGGGGGCCAGTTGGTGGGTGTGAGCCCCGCCTACTGGAATTTGGAGGATCTGGGTGGAGGATGCTCAGCCCCGATCCGAGTAGGCTTGGAGATCTCAGCCCCAGGACCTGCATGTCTTTGTTCCTCTGCTAGTGATCGGTAGAAATTATACCCATTGTCTTCATGAAAACTAGACAATCTTTCTCACTCCATGGGACATGGCAAAGGTACTCTGTTTCAGGGAAAGATACGGAAGTAAAATCCCATCTATGGAACATCTGTTTTTTATAAAAACAAAGTTTTAAATTGTTTCGGAGAGCCCGGCAAGCTACCAAGAATATTCGATATGCCAGACACAGTAACAACAAAGTCTCCAATGGAGACGTTACTGGGCCCACTCGAGCAAATCAACGATCAACGGGAGGACCTTTACCTTTTAAATCAGCTGTATCATTTTTTCAATTACAGACTATATTTTGAGCTATGTCTATTTTGTGTGCATATTAAATATATATATATATATATATATATATATATATATATACGTTTGTTTGTTTGTTTGTTTGTTTGGGAGCCAAACTCAGCAGTGCTCAGGACTTACTCCTTGTTCTGCTCAAGAATTACTTCTGGTAGTGCTAATGATACCGTATGGGATATTAATTATTGAACTTAAGTTGATCGCATGCAAGACAGCTCCCAACTTATTGTACTATGTACTCAGACCCCATAAATAATTGCCCAAAACTAGATCATTCATACTTTAAAAAGGTAAATAGAGGGATTGTTTTTCTAATATTTGACAGAAGTTGCATTGATATTGCTTACTTTGTTTTTTTATTTGTTTGGGCGCCACACAAGACATTGCTCAGTACTCCTGGATCTGCACTCAAGGATCACTCCTGGCAGGTTTTGGGGACTACATGGGGTGCTAGGGATCAAGCCTGGGCCTGCGGCAGTGATTGGTATGCTTGTTTTTGTGTATCCAGTGATGTTTCTCTGTAAAAATGAAGACCTGCAAGACAGGTGGCTAGCACCATCTTGAGGAAAGTAAAAAAATCAAATCATAAAAGTTTTAACTTAGATTACTAAGGCCTTGAAATGTGTTAATTGCATACTTCACACTGTATTAGAAACCCAAAGAGACTTTCATACTGTTATATGTATGAGAACCATTAATATGCTCTGACATACAAAAGTAAGTGGTAAAATCAGCCATTGGTATTTTGTTATCAGTAAAGTCATTCCAGCATCAATTCCTGTGGTAAAACGCTTTCTGTGTATAAAGAAGTTACTGTGTTAGATTCCTGGACTAAATGCTTGCAAAGTGAATGTAACACTATCTTCATGAAACTTGAGACAGTTCTATGCACTCTACACATGTTATAAATATAAACCACAATTCAAAGTGATTGCTATAGTGCATAGCTACCATTCATTATCTATACTTTATGCTAGACACTCTAAAGAACTTGCATAGATTTAACATTAGAAACTGCTACTAAAGACAAAATAGTACATTTTAAAATTACTATAAAAACAAAAACAAGTAGTAAATATTAATTAAATACTATATTATAGAATATAATAAATGACTAAAGTTTTTTAGAGGGTTACACTCCTCTGTTCTGGGGGTTCAAGGCCACCTCTGCAGAACTCCATCCTGCAAGGGCAGGTCAAGGTCACAAGCCACGTGGTCTTTACCCAGTAGCACTTAAGGTTATTAGGGCCACACTTAGGAATGCATGAGCTATGCGGTGCTGGGGGCTCTGTGCAGGATCTGTTGTTTACCACATTCATTGAGCTTCCCCCCCACCAGGCCCAAGATTTTGAATGGTTTTAGTATTTGTAACCACAATATCTCTTATGAGAAAACTCATTAGAATGACTCTGAATCAAATTCAAATTCTTGAGTCCTAAAGGATTTGTGAAATAAGATAGAATATTATCCATTTGCTGAAAGAAATTCGAAACATATTTTATCTACTTTGAACAGGATTAGACAGTTTACAGAATAAAAGTTTTTCTCCTCATTTATATGTATATTTTTCAAACATATCTTCACACTGAAATATATTAGAATCTTCAATCAAAATATGTGGCCTTCAGTCAATTCAGATTTTGTGATAGATTCCAGCTTTGTTACTATCATATCTTAAGATTTCAGATTTTACTAGAGGTGAGATACTTTTCCTTTTTTGCTTATCCAGGTGTCTATAGAATCAAAAGGGTTTTCGAATATCCT
Source organism: Sorex fumeus (assembly GCF_029834395.1). NCBI lineage: Eukaryota > Metazoa > Chordata > Mammalia > Eulipotyphla > Soricidae > Sorex > Sorex fumeus. The sequence continues at coordinate 159,035 of NW_026606075.1, read as the reverse complement.
TGTCTCTATGATTGACTAAGCCACAGAGAGTATCTTGTTTCTTCATCTTTTCCAGATTACAGTAAAACTTTCCACATGTCTGTATAAACATTCTCAGTTCCTAGTGTAAATAGGTGAAACTCATACGTGGAAATTTTGTTTTTAGTTTCTGCACTCCTGGACCTCAAGGGAGCAGCTACCACAATTGTCTTGAAACCACCAGGGAATGACATCTAACTCTCATTCTTATAATGTCTCTTGCTTGGAATACAACAAAACTTTAATTTATACTTCAGTAACATCAAACTTCTGATTTTAATTGCTGCAAAATCTTAGTGGCAAGAGTTTATCTTTCTTCTACTAATAGATAGAATCAAAAATATTGTATTTAGGCACTGTGATTTACAATATGATTAATTATAGGGTTTCATGCATGCAATGTTTCAATACCACACCATCCACCAGATTATTTGCATTCCTTCACAAGGAAATGTTGCCCAAATTACCCTACCAAAAATAAGATACCAATGATTGATTTTATCACTTAATTTTGTAAGTCAGAACACATTAATGATTTTAATATATATAAAGTTATGTAACCCTCTTATTTCTCAATATAATTTTAAGTCTGCTCTAAATACATTTCCCAGCCTTCAACATTCAACAAGGTATTGTTAGCCATCTGTCTTTCAATTAAATTCACTGTACATACACAAAAACAAGCATAAAGATCACTACATATTCAAAAACAAAATTACCAGAAATATCTTTCCTTTGGTCAAAGAAACAAAACCAGAAAACATTTTAAACAATATCAGTTCTAATGCAGTCAAATACTAGTAAAACAATCTCTCTACTTGCCTTGAGAAAATATGAATAATCTAGGTCTTGGCAATTATTCCTGGGGTCTGGAGATATAGTACAAAGAGTTGCCTTTTATATGACTGATTTGGGATTCAATCCCTGGCACTCCACATGATACCCCTAACACAATCAGAAGTGATCCCTGAGTGCATTGCCAGGAATAATCCTTGAACACTGCTGAATGTTATTCAAATACACACACATATATATATATACATATGTGTGTATACATTTTCTATTCCTTAGGCATGACTCAAAACACAGAAGCTGTAAAATACTCTTAATTTATAAAATTTAAAACTTTGTTGCCATAAAAAGTCTTTGTAGAGAATGAGAGGACTAGTAACAAATCTTTCTAAAGATAAATAAATTAGATATTTCTCAGCTCAACATTTGAAAATCTACCATAGTCACAATTTATTAATATTTAGCATCCTAAAACTTAGTATTTAAGAAAGATTCACTTGCAATTTCGGGGTTGTTTTATAATATAGGTCACATTAATTTTATTGCCCTACATTAAGAGCATCTTGCTTATAATATAGCTGAATCATAACTCATTTCTGATCTTTTCTGGTATGAATTTTTTCTACCATATCCACAACATGAAGAAAATTTTAAACTTCCTGTGGGCAGGGCTTTTCTATACACGAATCAAATGAAACAGTTTAGAACCAAGAGTGTCCTAATTCCCAAAGCCTGTCCAATGTTTAAAACTCTTTGGTGAACCAAAGACAGATTTTATAGAATGTTGAGAAGATTGAATTTTATTTAAATTCATATTCTGTGACAGATGAGCATTTTCTTAGTAAAACTCATATATTTAAGGCAGAATGATGCATAGTATTCTTGCTGTAGTAAAACCTCTTTTTCTCTAAGAGTTAATAAATATATCTGACTCTAGTTAATGCATAAAACTTGAAGTACTAAATTTAAAATATATTTTATATTTACCATATCAGACATAAAGTATGTAATGAATGTCACAACATCAGGTAAAGTTCACCATTGACAATAGAAGTATTAAAGACTAACAGGTCATAAAATATTTGGCAAGTACAGTTTGCAATATACTAAATCTAGTGGATATTAAGTCTTACTCTGTACCTATTACACTTGATTGTTCTAGTAGCAAGGCCTTTAATAAAAGTTTTGGCTATTTCTTTCATCCGTTCTTCAATAGTTAAAATAAATAAGTGTTTATGATATCCAACAATGATTACAGACTAGAAAAGTTCAAGGATAATAGAAACTAGTTTTTACTGGAGGACAATGGCATTTCAGGAGACAGTGAACTGTGTATGAATTTGAGTTATAGGTTCTGGAGGAACATCCCAACATGTGAGAACTAAAAGGGAAATTCAACGAAAAGAAAAAGAAAAAGGGAAATTTACAGAAAAGTTATGAACACTTTTCATTACTTTAACTTATAAATTGACAGAGATTTTTGCAGCTGATAAAGACCTCAAAGTTTACCAATATTATTGGTCTTTCTCTCATGTGATTTATTTACCTTGAGTTAGCAGAAGAGACCCTAGAGCTTAAAATCAAAAGGTAGGGGGATCTTCCCAACACCCTTTATTTGGTGCTCTCTTCTCTATCTGAACTGCCTTTACCCTTAGAGTGTGCGGCTGGCCTCCGAGCTATGGAGTAAACCTCCTGGTATTTATCTCGGCTATTCTTGGGTGTTAGTCTCCTATTTTGTTACTTTATGTTCCCCAGATGAATGCAATCTTTCTATGTCTGTCCCTCTCTTTCTGACTCATTTCACTTAACATGATACTTTCCATGTAGTACCACTTATATGTAAATTTCATGACTTCATCTTTCTAACAGATGGGAAATGCATGCTGAAAGTAGACTATAGACTGAACACAATAGCCACTCAATTCCTCTTTTGCAAACCACAGCAACCAAAAAGAGAGAAAGAACAAAAGGGAGCATTCTGCCACAGAGGCAAGGTAGGATGGGGGATGGGGGGAGGGATACTGGGATTAGTGGTAGTGGAGAATGGGCACTGGTGAAGGGATGGGTACTCGATCATTGTATAACTGAAACACAAGCACAAAAATTTGTAAGTCTAGAACTGTACCTCATGGTGTTTCACTAATAAATTTTTTTAAAAAAGGTAGGGGGATTGTTTTTTCTAGAAATTTAAATTTAACTTGTTTTACTAAGTTTAAATGTCAAAATCAGTAGATTCTCAGAAACTTACATTATTTTACATATGAGAAATCAGCACAAATGAGAGAGAGAGAGAGAGAGAATTATATGGAAAGAGATTTGGGTTATACCCTGCTGTGCTCAAAGCCTACTCCTGGCTCTATAGTCAAGGATGATTCCTGGGTGGGTGATCCTTGTGAAAAGCAAACCTGGAGATTCAGGCTTTCAATAATACTTGAAAATGAAAAATGAAAATTCTTTTAATATCAAATGCTATTGTAAGAATAACAAAGAAAAAGGCTAATTCCCTAAGGTAAATTACACGTAAAGACAAATATACTTTATAAAACTCACAAGTTAAAATAGATCTAGTGTGTAAAGAGTTTGTCTTACATAGGCTGATCAGATTCAATCCCGGGAACCCGAGCACCATTAGGAGTGATCTGTAGCACAGAGACAGGAGTAAGGCACACAGTCAGGTGTGTCCCAAAACCCAGAAAAATAAAACAGGAAAATACAGCAATTAGAAGGAAAATGTTATAATGATCAAATTAAAATTATTTTGAGAAAACATATTTCTGAATTCTATGCTAGATCTTCATTTTTAGATATATAACCCTTATTTCTGAAAGATGATGAAAGGTGAAATACTTTCTAAGCAGGCTTTACATAAAAGAAAGATTCACAAGTAAATATTGAAACTGAAAAAAGAAATTTGATGTTCTAAGAACAATTTTACCCAGTATATAAAGTTTTACTGTAAAACACTATATATATACATATATGCATATATGCAGTCTATATTAAGTATTTCACAAGAATTAGTTGCTCAAATTAATCGCATGAAATATCAAATAGTACTTCCTTCCAGATCTAGCTGTGGTTACTACATACTAACATTTCAAACACATGCAATAGTTGTTGCTCAAAGTTTCTCTCCCTACTAAAATTTCCATTTATTTTATAGTTATAAAATGGTAGTTAGAAACAAAGGAAACTTTAAATTTATGCCTTCTTTAAATTCTGCAGAAGATGCGAAATACTGGATTTTGAATAATATGCAATCTGTTACATGGTGTGGTCAACTGTGCGAAAATCAGAGATCAGATTTAATAAATATTCTGCTTAACTCAATCGAAAATAATATATGCTAAAACAATCAAATATAGGATCTCTTCATTTTCTATATATTTAAAGTCAAAAGGTAAAAATATTATTTTATGTTAATATTCAGTTTCTATGAAAAAATGCATTGGAAAATCTCAACAAAGTTTATGGTCCTGTCACTTTCAGTTATAAATCTTAAATACTTTTTTTCTGATCACTTAATCTTTTAATGTTTTTAGTTAAATCACCATGAGATACAGTTACAAAGCTTTCATGTTTTTTAATTTTTATTCTTTTTTAATTTTAAATTTTAAATATTTTAAAGAAACCACATTTATTCAATAAATAGCAGTGTGAAATTGTACTATTTAAAATTCAATATATGTATTTCTGGTGTATTAGTAAGCAAAACTGTTCAATGATTCACTGAACATCTTTCTTATATTTATTTTTTATTACCTTATACATAAGATTACTGCTTTGGATATTCTACTTTTACCCCATGAAAACTTAGTATTTGCAAGTTAACTTATATTTCTAACCACATAGGATTCAAATAATAAAAAAGAATCGTAGCATAAAGTCTATTTGAGTTGGTAAAAAGCAAAGCAAGTTCATATGACATTTATATAGCAAGTCTTACATTAATAAGTGCTGTGATTAGTTAAATTGATTACTTATTCAGAAAAGAATATTCCAGAGATTTAATTATAGTATAATACTAGGAGTTTCTAGATTTATTCCATGTCACAAAAGGTGAACCTATCTAAATTAAATTATCATCCACTTACCATGTGCATATACCTTCTAATATGTAGGAGCCTATATGCATATATGAGCTTTGAATACTTTGGTTATTTAGAGCTGACACCTAAATTTATGATTAAAATTATTCATAAATGAGCTAATTTTTATCAGCTATAGGGAAGAGACATCAATGAAGAAACTTACTTCATCTTACAATGTTTTGTCTTTCTCTGATAAATTCTTTTATACAATTTTATTTGGCCTATCAGTTATCTCATATTTACTAATTGTTTTCTTATTTCCCTATTCACTCTTCCACTACATCTCCATGAACTCATGAATGTCCATATCCTATTGGATGTCCTTTACTCACATAATATCAAATTTAGCAATGCCGCAAAATTGGAAGGTCGTATATCAGCTGATAAAACATTCATTAGCTTCCTATCTTATCCTCCCTTATTCTGTTCTACCATATATTTTATTTAATTCACTTCTCTTTTTATGTATTTCTTATCTTGTCATCTTTTTTCTTTCAAAACTGAGATAAAATTGTGGCTTAGTTGGATGGTTTCTGGAGCAAGATACCAAAGGTTAAAAACAAAGAATGAGAAATATATTTTGGTTTGCTATAGAAGTATAAAGATACACTTCATTTTTTTTCTCTTTAAGTTTCTTCATGTTCTAAAAAATGCTACATTTTCTTTCTGAGTAAACACTAATAAACTTCAAAGGAAAAAGAAAAATATCTCTTCAAAAGACAAAAGTAGAATAATTTAGCACAAGCCAAATATCAAAGCATAGATACATAGAAACTAAAAGCTGGAATCCCAATTATGATACCTTTGCACTGCAAAAGTGACAATTGTGTAAAACTAATTAGGCTTCCATAATGGAAAACAGTGTAATTGAGTCTATATGGTTATGAGAGATAAAATTGAAAACAATTGCATATTTCCTGACATTATATCTCAAACTTTTCAAACATGCATATTTTTTTCAGGTAATAGACTGAGAATTTCTATATTATTGGAATACACTCTTGCTTTGAAATTTTTGTAATTTGTATTCTAACAACTTCATTTCAGAACTTCTGAACTTACTGTTTTCAACTCATTAACTATCTACAAGAAAAAACATACTAAAAAGAAAAATTTTATGAACAGACTACTAAAATATTTTCCAGAGTCTTCATATAGATGTGACTTTTTTCATAGCATCAGTCTAAATTTTTAAGTATGTTTAAAATTAGAGATAATAAATTTCTGCACATATTTTGTATTTTTGCATATAATTTTTATTAAGATTAACATTTTGAAATATAAACACGCTAAGAAAATAAAAGTTCTGAGGGAAGATAATCTATACAAAGATAACCATAAAATAGAGGATAAACTTACTAAGTGTTTATGAATTTATCTGTCAAATTATATGAAATGGAGAATGGAGCAAAATTTGAGAGAGATTAAAGACAAGCAAATAAGCCGTTGTTGTGCCCTAGATTTTTCTATACATACCTAATGGGTGTGTATAGCCAGTAAAGTATCAGTCAGTTTTGGTCCCAAAAAATCACATACCACAGAAGGATATTTCAACAAGTTTTTGTTTGTTTGTTTTGCATTAATCTACTGATAGAAGCATTCTTTCTCACATAATTACATAGGTACCAGGCTAATGTTAACTTTGATATTTCTGTATTATATATATTATGAATCAAGGATTACCTTATTCACTGCAGTATAATCATCCTTTGAGACAAAGGAGGAATAAAAATTGTCTATTAATGAAAAATATAATCAGGGAAAGGTTAGTTGGTTTTCTGTTTTTTTTTTTTTCTTTTTGAGTCATGCATGGCAATGCACAGGGGTTACTCCTGGCTCATGCACCCAGGGATTACTTTTGGCAGTGCTCCGGGGACCATATGGGATACTGGGAATTGAACTTGGGTGGGCTGCATGCAACGCAAATGCCCTACCCACTGTACTATCGTTCCAGCCACCAGGTTTGATTCCTCTGTCCCTTTCAGAGAGCCCGGCAAGCTATTGAGAGTGCCCTGCTCACATGCCAGAGCCTGGCAAGCTCCCCGTGGTGTATTCGATATGCCAAAAATAGTAACAAGTCTCACAATGGAAACGCTACTGGTGTCTGCTTGAGCAAATCAATGAACAACGGTAGGACAGTGCTACAGTGCTAATATGTTCTCCATTGCATAAAATGTGGTATTTTTTTGTTATAATTTAGCTGAACGACTGGTATTTTCTATCTTTAGAAATTTTAGCCACACTCAAGTACTTTAATCTTAATTGAGAATATTTCATTTTAATGATAAATCTATTTTCTATCATTTGATCACATATATTTATGATAAAAAGTCAACATATTTGGCATAGAGAAACTTAATCTAATAAAGGCTATTTATGATAATCCCACAGTAAATACATTCAGTGGTATAAAGTTAAAAGCTATTTAAGTTGATAAATAAGACAAGGAGCCCATTCTTAATAGTCCCATTTAGTAAGAAAAAAAAGTAATATAAAAATTGAAAAAAGAGGACTCGCCATAGTCATGCTGCCGGATTCTGTACCAGGCTGTTTCATTCAGGGCACCCCAGAGAGAGGCCCCTCTCCGCACCAAAGGACCCAGCCCCTGCAGCCGAAAACCTCCAGAACTCAACTGTGGCCATGCTCTTGACCACTGTCCACACACTTGGGCCAAGCCTTACCCATGAGGGAACCTATTCCTTTACCATATAGCTGCATTTGTGGCCACGTGACATCTCATACCTCACACCACTCATATTCCAAGAGTAGTGCCCAACATTTGATGGGGTTTAAAGTAGAAGGAAACCAATCTTGGAAGAAAATATATTTTTACATATATATATATATATATATATATATATAGCCACAAGTCTCAACCTTTAACAACGTTAGTAATCTCTTTCAGAAAGGCTTAATGGCTCCTCGGTGAAACACAACAATCTTCACACACTTTCCTTTAAGGAAACTTTTTTGGAGCATTTTCAGTGGTTTATTCAAAACAAACAATACAAAATAAATTATTTTGGTTCTGTTTTGTGTCAGGGGTTGGGATTCAGGATGGAAATATCTGAAACATGGTGGTGGGAAACTGTAATGGTCGTAAGATTGTGTCTGAATATCAAATGTAATGAAATATTGTGAACTACTTTATAAAAATAAAATAAAACTTAAAAAAATTGAAAATGAATAAATAAATTTGTTTCTATATGAAAATGACATTTTATTTACAGATAATGCAATTAAAATCATTTAACCAAACCAATCAAAATCATTTAGTCAAACCAAAATCACTTAACTAAATCGCTTAACCAAAACACTTGGAGAGTTAATCAAATGATTTAAATTCCAGGATAAAATGTTAATATAAAAAATCAATAGTGTTTCTATACAATAAAACTACTTAAAAAATTTTAACTAAATAAATCCTAGTTACAATAGCAAACTTGCAATTTGATTGTATTTCCTGATAACATGTGATGATGAGCACTTTTACACAAACCTGTTATTCATCTATTGTTTTACTTGAACAGTATGTGTTCAACTATCTCAAGGCTTTATTTTTAGTGGGGAGGTTTTAATATTGCTGTTGAATTTTGTAAATATTTATCTTGGATAGTACCTCCTTTTTCAGATCAACAGTGTGCTAATATTCTCCTTCTCTAAGAAGTTTTCTGAGTTTTGCTTTATTTCGTTTGTTCATTTTGGGGCCACACCTGATAGTGCTCTGGGCTTACTCCCGGCTCTTTGCTTAGGAGTCACTTCCAGTTGGGTTCTGGGGACCTTATGCAGCTCCAGAGATCAAACTCTATTTGGCTGGCTGTAAGCACCTTTCCCCTTATACTTCCTCTATGGCCCAAGGTGCATCTTGTTTCATTGTTTCTTTAGCTATACAAGGATTTTGGTTTGATCTCTCTCTCTCTCTCTCTCTCTCTCTCTCTCTCTCTCTTTCATTACAGTTTTTAAAGTAGACTTCTGTTTGTTTATTTGGGGCCACACCCATAGATACTCAGGGCATACTCCTGGCTTTGCACTCAGGGATCACTCTTTGCGGTGCTATGGGGAACATATTTGGTGACAAGGACTGAATGCAGGTCAGCCTTGTGCATGACAAGTGCCCTATGTGTTTAACTGCATCTAAAGTAAAATTTTCAGTAAAGAGTGGTTCAGTTCTTTAAGGAAGGATATCAATACTTTTTTTTTTTGTTCTATTTATTTACTCCTTTCAGAATTCACAGTGATATACTCTATCTGCATTCACTTCAATTTGTTACTTTTTCTATAATATGTCTGAGTTAATTTGATTTCTCCACCAGTCACATAGGATCTCAGAGAGTAGGAAAAATGTCCACTCTGCTCAAAAACCTCTCACTAATGAAAATGCACATAGGAAGTTATAGACATAACAAAGGGGGAAAGCACTTGCCTTGCATGTGACAGACCAAGTTCCACCCTTGACTCTGTATAAGGTCTTCAGAGCACTGCAGGAGAGACCCTGAGAACAGAGCCAGAAGTAAGCCCTGAACACTGCCAGGTGTCGCCCAGAACACACGTGCCTAAGGGATAGTACAGTGGGTAGGGTGTTTACCTAGTAAGCAGCATACCAGGTCCCACCAGATCCCACTCAGGTTCCTGAGCTCACAATTAGGAACAAACTCTGAGCGCTGCAGGGTGAGGCTCAAATACCAAAACAAAAAGACATGGACTTGGCTTTCGCCCTGCAAATGGCGTCCTCTCTGAACCCTGGAACAAAAGCGAACCTGAACCTCTTCCTCTTCCTCCCCAAAGCAGCTCCGCTGGACTTCTTCCCTACCCAGCCTTCACCCCCAAAACAAACCAGGTTCCCGTGAGGGCGTGGCCTCTTAAGAAGTGGGCTTGGCTTTGGAAGAACTGGGAGTGACTTAATTTTAGGCTGGGCCAACACTCACTCGGCCACAGATAGTTTAGTATACCAAGAAATCTACTGTGACATCACAGTTCTTATACCTACACACCAACATGAAGAAACAACACAAATCCTCACCATGTGGAGAGGATGATGAAAAGAGTCCAGAAGCCTCAGTAGGTGCTACTCACCTAAGGGACCTCTTTGAGAAAGAATTCAGATATGAAGTAATGAAGATGTTCCGTGAACTCAATGAAACAGTCAGACAGATATCCAGTAAATTGAAAGAGGTCATGAAAGAAAGAATGGATCACACAATCGAGAAAATACAGGAAGAAATGAGAGCAGAAATTGGAAAGCTACGCACAGAAATGGCACGAATGAAAGTTTCCATACAAGAAATAAAAAACTCAGTCTGTGCCCTCAAAAGAAGAATGACCACAGCTGAAGACAGAATCAGTGAGCTGGAAGATCAGCTGCATCAAGCCAACAGGCAACAGCAAACAATGGCAAGAGACCTCAAAATAGCTCTAGAGAGAATCAGAGTCCTAGGAGATGATCCCAAAAGGAACAACATTAGAATCATAGAAGTGCCAGAAGCTCAGGGAAACAATCCCAATGAAAAAATCATGGTCAAAAAAACCATTGCTGAAAAATTCCCAGAGCTCGACAATGCAGTCATTCAGATTCAAGGAGCCCAAAGGGTGCCAGTTAAAAGAGACCCTAACAAAAACACTACAAGAGATATCATAGTTACAATGATCAATGCCGCCGATAGAGACTCAATACTGCAAGCAGCAAGGTCAAAGAAGGAAATCACATACAAGGAGCACCCCTTAGATTCACAGCAGACCTATCAGAGGAAACCTTCCAAGCCAATAGCAATGGTGGGATATAGTGAAAAAACTCACTGAAATGAATGCTTCACCAAAAATACTCTATCTGGCTAAACTCTTGCTCAAACTCGAAAGAATGGTACATTATTTTCTAGATAAACAGCAGCTCAGGAACTTCATAGATTCAAAACCAAACCTAAAACAAGGGCTAAAGGTGGTACTACAAGATAAGACAAACCTTACAAACACAACAGACCCTTACAGAAAGATGACACAAAACCCCATAACAATAATCTCTCTCAATGTCAAAGGTCTAAATTCACCAATTAAGAGACAGAGTGACAAAATGGATTCAGAGACAGAACCCAACATTCTGCTGCCTATAAGAAACTCATCTCAATAGTCAGAGCAAACACAGAATCAAAGTTAAAAGATGGAAAATAATCCTGAAAGCAAACAGCTCCATAAAAAACAGCTGGGGTGGCCATACTAGCAACCGACAACATCAATTTCAGGTTGAAAAAGATTAGAAGGGACAGTGAAGGCCATTTTCTATTCATGAAGGGATACGTACAACAGGAGGAAATCACGCTCTTAAATGTATATGCACCTAATGAGGGAACAGCTAAATATTTAAAAAAATCTGCTAACGAATTTTAAGGAGGACTTTGCTAGCAACACAATAGTAGCCACAGACTTCAACATCACCTTATCACCTCTGGATAGATAAACAAGAACAAAATTCAACAAGGAAACATTGGCTTTGAAAGAAGATTTAGAAGAGAGAGGGCTTATAGACCAATACAGGGCTTTACACCCGCAAAAGAAAGAATACACATTCTTCTCCAATGCACACGGAACATTTTCCAAAATAGACCATGTGCTAGGACACAAAACATACATCAATAGAATCAGGAAGATAGAAATAGTATCGGGAATCTTTTCAGACCACGATGCACTGAGAATAGAAGTGAATCACACACAGACATGGAGAACCAAATCAAACACCTGGAAAATAAGCAACTCAATGTTGAACAACTAGTGGATCAGGAAGGAAGTCAAGGACAAAATCAAAAGATACCTGGAAACAAATGAGAATGAAGACACGAGCTACCAGAACCTATGGGATGCAGTAGAAGCCGTGTTAAGGGGAAAATTTATAGCTCTGCAAGCATTTCTCAGGAAGGAAGAAAGGGTCCACATAAACAATTTGACTTCACAGCTAAAGATCTTTAAAAAGGAGCCATAGAAGGAGCCCAAATCAGGCAGAAGGAAAGAGATCATAAAACTTACAGCAGATATCAATGACATGGAAACTAAAAAAAAAAATCCGAAAGATCAATGAAACCAAGAGCTGGTTCTTCGAGAAAATAAATAAGATGGATAAAGCACTAGCAACACTCACAAAGAAAGAGAGAGAAAGAATCCTAATAAACCGAATCAGAAATGAGAAGGGGGATATCACAACAGAAACCAAAGAAACTAAGAACATCATAATAGACTACTTTGAAAGTCTGTATGCCACAAAACAAGAGAACATAGAAAAAATGGATAAATTTATGGATTCCTATAATCTCCCAAGGCTGAATCAAGAAGATATAGAGTATCTGAATAGACCTATAAACATCCAGGAAATTGAAACTGTAATCAAAAGTCTTCCCAAAAACAAAAATCCAGGTCAAGATGGATTCACTGTCGAATTTTACCAAACATTTAAAGAGGACTTTTTACCAGTTCTTCTCAAACTTTTCCAGGAAATTGAAGAAACAGAAACTCTCCCAAACCGTTTTTTATGAAGCCCATATCTCTCTAATAGTGAAAGGAAACAAAGATACCAAAAGAAAAGAAAACTACAGGTCAATATCACTGATGAACACAGATGCGAAGATCCTCAACAAAATTCTAGCAAATACAATTCAACAACTCATCAAAAAGATCATACACCATGACCAAGTGGGATTCATCACAGGAATATAAGGGTGGTTTAACAATCAGAAATCAATCAACATAATCCATCATATCAGCAAAAGAAAAGATAAAAAAAAGATAAAAAAATGTGATCATATCAATAGATGCAGAGAAAGCATTTGACAAGATCCAGCACCAGTTTATGGCGATGAAAACCTCGCCATAATGGGGATAGAGGGGACTTTCCTCAATATAGTTAAAGCCATCTACCACAAACCTACAGCAAGCATCATCCTCAATGGGGAAAAACTGAGAGCCTTTCCTCTAAGATCAGGGATGAGACAAAGATGTCCACTCACTCCACTACTGTTCTATATAGTACTGGAAGTACTTGCAATAGCGATTAGGCAAGAAAAAGATATTAAGGGCATCCAGGTAGGAAAGGAAGAAATCAAGCTCTCACTATTTGCAGATGATATGATACTATACTTAAAGAACCCTAAAACCTCTACCAAGAAACTCCTAGAAACAATAGACTTGTGTAGTAAAGTTGCAGGCTATAAAATCTTTACCCAAACGTCATGGCTATCCTATATGCAAATACTGAAAGAGAATAAAGTGACATGAAAAAAACAATCCCGTTCATAATTTTGCCCCAGAAAACCAAGTACCTAGGAATCAGCTTAACTAAGGAAGTAAAGGTCCTGTACAAAGAAAACTACAAAATGCTACTTCAGGAAATAAAAGAGGACATGAGGAAGTGGAAATATATCCTCTGCTTATGCATTGGGAGAATTAACATTGTCAAAATAGCAATACTCCCCAAAGCATTGTACAAATTGAATGCAATCCCTATAACTATACCCATGACATTCTTCAAAGAAATGGAGCAAACACTCCTGAAATTCATATGGAAGAATAATCACCCTCGAATAGCTAAAGCAATTCTTGGGAAAAATAAAATGGGAGGAATCTACCTCCCTAACTACAAACTCTACTACAAAGCAGTTATAATTAAAACAGCATGGTATTGGAACAAAGACAGAGCTGCGGACCAATGTAACAGGGTTGAATATACTGAAATCTCAACCCAAGCATATGATCATCTAATCTTTGATAAAGGGGTAAGAAATGTGGAGTGGAGCAAGGAAAGCCTCTTTAACAAATTGTGCTGGCAAAACTGGACAGCTACATGCAAAAAAGTGGGCTCAGATCTCTCCCTAACACCATGTACAAAAGTAAGATCAAATGGATGAAAGACCTCAACATCAGACCGGAATCTATAAGGTACATTGAGGACAAAGTTGGCAAAACCCTCAATGACATTGATGCTAATGGTATCTTCAAAGTTGTCACGCCACTGGCCAAGCAAGTGTAAATAGAGATAGACAAATGGGACTATCTTAAACTAAGAAGCTTCTGCACCTCAAAAGAAACAGTGGCCAAAATCCAAAGACAGTCTACAGAATGGGACAGTATATCCCCCGAATCTTCATCCCACAAGGAGTTGATATCAAGGTAATACAAAGTACTGATTGAACTCCACAAGAAGAAAACATCCAACCCCATCAAAAAATGGGTTGACAAAATGAACAGAAACTTTTCCAAAGAAGAAATCCAAATGGCTAAAAGGCACATGAGAAAGTGCTCTACATCATTAATCATCAAGAAGATGCAGATCAAAACAACAATGAGATATAATTTCACACCACAGAGACTGATCCACATCCAAAAGACCAAAAGCAACCAGTGTTGGTGCGGATGTAGGGAGAAAGCGACTCTCCTTCACTGCTGGTGGGAATGCTGACTAGTTCAGCCCTTTTGGAAAACAGTATGGGCGATTATCAAAAAATTCATAATTGAGCTCCCATTTGACCCAGCAATACCACTCCTGGGAATATATCCCAAAGAGGCAAAAATGTGTAGTCGAAGTGACATCTGCACTTGTTTGTTCATTGCAGCACTCTTTACAATAGCCAGAATCTGGAAAAAACCTGAGTGCCTGAGAACAGACGACTGGTTAAAGAAACTTTGGTACATCTACACAATGGAGTACCATGCAGCTGTTAAAAAAGATGAAGTCATGAAATTCATAAACATGTGGTATTACGTGGAAAGCATCATGCTAAATGAAATGAGTCAGAAAGAGAGGGACAGACATAGAAAGATTGAATTCATCTGGGGAACATAAAGTAACATAAAGTATAGACGAGATAAGTACCAGGAGGATTACTCCATGGCTTTGAGACCAACTGCACATACTAGGGGCAAAGGCAGCTCAGATAGAGAAGGGAGCACCAAATAAAGTGTGTTAGGCCGTTCCTCTCAGGATTGGAGATACGTGATGAGAGTATACTATAGACTGAATATGATTGCCACTCAATGTCTCTTTTGCAAAGCACAGCACTTAGAAGGAGAGAGATAACAAAAGGGAATGCCCTGCCACAGAGGTAGGATGGGATGGGGGGATGGGAGGTGGGAGGGATACATCGATCAGTGGTGGTGGAGAATGGACACTGGTGGAGGGATGGGTATTCCATAATTGTATAACTGAAACTCAAGCACAAAAATTTGTAAGTCTACAACTATACCTCATGGTGTTTCACTAATAAAAATTTAAGGAAAGAAAATAAAGACCTTGTTGATTCCATTTAAAAAAAAAGGAAGAAACAAAGAATGACTGCATTCACTTGTGGAATAAAATAATGTTATATGAGACTAACACCCAAGAACAGTAGAGAAAAGAGCTAGGAGGATTAGTCCATGGTTGGAGGCCTGCCTCATAAGCTGGGGGAGAAGGCAGTTGGGTAAGAGAAGGGAACTCTAAGTCAATGATTATTTGAGGGATCGCTTGGAGTGCTGAAAGTAGACAAAGGTTCCTCTCAAAATATGTATTTCACACAGTAATGCCCAAAAGGAAAGAGAGAGAGAGAGAGAGAGAATAAAAGGGAAAGCACTCGCTATAAAAGTGGAGGTGGGGGCAGGGAGCAGTTGAGGTAGAGATCCTGGGGACATCGGGGTTGAAAATTGTTCACAGGTGGAGAGATGGATGTCAATCATTTTATGACTTAGACTCAATCATAAAAAAGACACATTATTCACCACCAATACTTATTGTGTTTCTTTGTAATAGACTCAATTCCTGAGCAGACAGTATAATATACAAAAGGAAACACCAGGGGCTGGAGCGATAGCACAGTGGGTAGTGTGTTTACCTTGCACGCGACCTATCTGGGTTTGATTCCCAGCATCCCATATGGTTCACCGAGCACCACCAGGAGTAATTCCTGAGTGAAGAGCCAGGAGTAAGCCCTGTGCATCACCGGGTGTGACCCAAAAAGCAAAAAAAAAAAAAAAAAGGAAACACCAAATAATAACAATGCCATGTAAAAAATATTCATAGGCAGATTTTCAAATCTGATCAAAACAAAATGAGAAATTCTCATTGGGTTAAGAACAATAGAGTTTTGAATAGTGCTTTACCACTCAAAATTTTAGTTCACATTTTAGACCTATCTAAATACCTAACATAAAATTTCACAAGAAATTTTTGCTGAGATGAAGCTTCTTTGAAAACTTTCTCAACTCATAAATTTGAGCAATGTATTAATCAAACTATTGTTAAAAAATCCATTGTTATTCCCATAAGTAAGGCAAATGGAAAAGAGATGTTTTCCTAATTCTTCTAATGTCTTTGTAATATAATTTTCTATTATAATCAGTGTATATAAAGAGAGACACTTTTTCTATTCAAAAAAGTACTTCCCAAAAAATCCGTCCTAGAAAAACTAAACCTGTCCAGTAAAGTAGCAGGCTACAAAATGTTTATTATATAGATTTATGCATATATATGCTTTGTGAGAGCCCTCCCTGATCCAAGGCCAGGCCCCGGCATCCAACCTCCACTACCCAACTGCCACCGCTCTTGAGGCCGCTTTCCAGACACTCAGTCTGAGACTTATGCATGAGAGAAATACCCCAGAACCCAGGTAATGCAAAACCTTGTGTCCTCAGACTTTGGGCTCAACAGGTCCCAGAAGCAGAGATCCTCTTCCTGCTTCCCCCAGTCTCTGGCAACCCAAGGATCACACCCATAAGCCACTCCCTGCTGGCTTCAGATAAACTACTCATCGGCCACCCTCTAGAACTCAAAACTGCTTCTCCTGGAAAGGAGCATAAAATGAGGCTCCTGTAGCCATTCCACCAGACTACACGCCAGGCTGTCTTCACTCGGGGTTCCCCAGAAGGAGGGTGGGGGGGTGAGAGCCCTCCCCATCCCAAGGGACCTAGCCCCGGCAGCTGACCTCCACCATCCAATTGCTACCATGCTCCAGACCGCTTTTGGGACCATGTGGCTGCTTTGTGGCCATAAAACACACCATAAAACACATCATAAAACACTTCCTACCCATTTTCCATAATTACCACACCATGTTCTATGGGCTTCAGACAGAAAACAACAAATCATAGAGAGAAATATGCCTCTCAGAGAGGCCAACAAGCTACTGAGAGTATCCCGCCTGTACGGGCAGAGTCCTTCAAGCTCCCTGTGGCATATTTGATATGTCAAAAACAATAAATATAACAAGTCTCACCCTCAAAGAGCCTCCAATCATTGGGAAAGAAGAGTAAGGAGAGACAGCCAAAATCTCAGGGCTGGGACATATAGAGACGGTACTGGCACCCACTCGAGTAAATCGATGAACAATGAGATGACAGTGATATAGTGATACAGCGATATGCTATGTTTAAATATAGTAAAGATATAGTAAATATACTGTATATATACTGTATCTATTAACTTATTGATACTACATATGTATACAAAGTAAAATTGAAGAGATAAATTTAAAAAAGAACACCATGCAGTTGTGCCTCAATATTTACAAATATCAACAACAACAAAAATATGAAAACCTCATCAAAAAATGGGGGAAGGAAATGAAGACAGTTCTCAGAGGAATATAGGCAGATGGCCAGTAGAGACATAAAAAGTACTGAGCATCTCATATTATTAGAGAAATCGCAAATCAAGAGGACACTATCATCTCCCACCAGTCTAGAATACCACATATCAAAAAATAGTGGGCAAAATCTATGTTGACAGGGATGTGGCACAGAAGAAACTCTCATTCAGACAACTGGTGGGCATGCTCTCTGGTTAATGCCTGCTGGAAAACAGTTTGGAGCATCCTCATTGAATTTTGAATTGGACTGCATATGACCCAGAAGTACTGCTGTTGGGCTTCTACCCCCAGGAGAGAAAAACATCAGTTGAAAATGACATAATTCATTATTATTTATTGCAGCACTTAGAACAAGAGCCAAGATTTGGAATCATCCAGGTATCCAATAACAGATTATAAAGAAAAAGGTATATATGCACAATGAAGTACACAATGCAGGTACAAGGAAAGATGAAATAATGCGATTTGCTGAAATCTGAATGGAGCTAGAAGATATCATGCTGAGTCAAGTAAGTCAGAGAAGGACAAACATAGGATGATCTTACTTATATTCTTATCCGTGATAATACAAACAAATGAACAAGGAAATATAGTGGGGTGAACGGGCTATGCCTAAATCAGCCTTGAGTCCAGAATATAGATAGAAAGAAAGGAAGGAAAGAAATTAGGGAGGAGGTAGAGAAGTGAAAGGGAAGTAATGGGGAAGAGAGAACAGGAGCCTCATTTATACTGGTCATGTTGGAGAGTGTTATATATCCAAAGCACAGACTCAACAACAAGGAAAGCAAGAGATCTAAACCATAACCACAGTACTCTGAAATGTACCTGTCAAGGTGGCAGGTGAGTTAGGGAGGGCATGTAGAGGGGGCCTAGGGACACTGGTGGAGAGAAGTTGACAATGGTGGTAGGATTGGTATCAAAATATTTTGTGTATGCTTAAAGCCCAATTATTAATAACTTTGTATATCATGCCTCTTTAAATAAATAGTTTAAAAATAAAGTACTTAAAATGAATAAACAAGAAATTAAAATTATCTAGTAATTTGGAATCAGTTTAACAAAAGAGATAAATGACTTATATTGAAAGAAAACTATAAATCTAAAGAAATCTAAAAAACTATAAAAACTAAATTTTTAAATATAATTTATAAGTTCATTTGATTTAGTTACTTGAAAATTGATGTCACTTATATAGAGAGTATAAAGAAATATAATAAAAGAATAAACAATTTCCAGTGATAGTCTCCCTAAAGAACTTTAATTATTTTTAGTTTATATTTTAGGTGCTTTCCCTGTGAAAAATTCCATGTTCTCTCTTAAATCTGTATTTTTCAATTTCATATCCCTCATTTTTCTCTAAGTAAATTTCCATGAATAAAAATGTTTCTTGACTAGTATATATGCATGTGCATATAAATATACATGTACATATTATTTAGATAAAAGTAGTGCATTACCATGCAGCACATATCACAAAAATGCCAATATTCTTCCATTACAGTGCATCGGATTGTTTCAGACCCTCCCCTTTCACCTTGTTAAGCTCCATTCTGTGGGCAAGTCTAAGAATTATTTTCAAAGGATATTGTTTTGTTGCTTTGTTTCTTTATATATTACATGAGAGAACTCATCTAGTATTTGCCTTTATACTTCATTTAGAAAGACCCACTTCTCTTCTATTCATACTGTAGCAAGAATAACATACTTACTCTTATAATTGAGTAGTAATTCAAGGTGTGTGTAGTTAGAATTGGAATTGCTGGACAAAATAATAGATCTATTTTGAATTTTTTTGAGAAATTTTCGTAATGTTATCTGTGTAAACACACAAAAAATAAAAAGGCCGGCGGTCAGGCCGTTTCCCCACTCCACGGAGGTCGATGGCGATGGTCAGGCAAAGGAAGGAAACGAGGCCAAGCTGGTTGGTCTTAACAGCCGTTTATTACATGGAAAAGATATATGTCATGGAGGCCACAGGATCTCTCAAGCACGTGCACCTTTGTTCTCTCAGCTTCTGTCCTCAGCCCCATCTTCCCAGGTTCTCTGATGCACGTGTCACCCCAGAGCCCTGAAATCTCCCTTATATAGATCATAGTACTTCAAAAGGGTGCAATATAGTGATGTCATCAAAAGGAGTTATAGAAAGAACACTGAGGCAAAACATACATTGTTTCTTTACATCCACAGGCCAGTAATCCTGGCCTCACCTTTTTATAAACTACAAGCACTTAGATTAGCACAACAAAGACCAATCTGCTAGAGCTTCCAATCTACATCTCCAAAATCAGCCAGCCTGGAGCCAAGCATCTGCATCCCAAAGACCAGGCCTGGTTTAGCACCTAGGATCTGTATACCTAAGGCCAGCTAGGTTCCTGTGAGATAAGAGAAACTACCTCAATATACTGAAATCATTTGCTGAAGGCAGGTTGAAGGGGAGAAAGCAGTCTCATCCAAGCTAGTCAGGACACACAGGAAAACTGCTTCTAGGACGTGTTTCTCCTCTCCTTGTCCAACCAACTTATAAGCATATATAATATTAATCATTTTGTATGGACACAGTAAGAAATACTTTGAGCTTATAGAATTGCTCTCCTAGGGCCATCTCAATCTCAGACTGCAGTGCTCAGGCCAGATATCTTTCTTATTCCTAGCAGCAGGGCCCTAGTCTCGTTGTTACTTTTGGATCATGACATCATTTGCCTATGATCAACCTCTTAATTTGTAGTTAAGAATCGTGGCACCTTGGCCTGGTCCATCGCGATGCTAGGGTAGCACATAACTTACCGGCTTGCCCTGGTTCCATCCAGTCCCACGTCGGGGCCCTGCCCTTGAGGTGCTAGGAAGTGAGGGAAACTGAGGCTTAAGTTGAGAAGGCAGATGCCCAGGAGTGAATAATATTCAAAGCCAATCAATTCCTAAGTTACCGAGCATATTAATTAATTGTCTTCCTGTATCTATACAAAAGGACATTGCAGTAAAGTAAACTGCTCAAAAGACATAAGGAGAGGAGAAAGGCAATATTAACTTACAGTACAGCTTCAGTGTCTAAACAGGATGAGACCTTACAATTGGTTGGGGAAGACCCACAGCAAATGGGTGCATTACACCTCGCTGTGAGTAAGGTGAAAAGCTTGCTTTTCTCTTCTTTTTTATCTTCAGATGTTTTTGATGCTTCATGGCACTACGTTGGTTTGCATAAATACAGACAAGTCTTTCTTCTCTGTAATAGGGTCTACCCCTCATGCAGACAGGAAAAACCAGCCATGGGACCCCAAAGCCCTCTTCCAGGGAAACAGTCAGGGGATCTGTCTAAATGACAGGAGCAGGGACTTAACAGGTACTGTTTCAAGTACGCTACAAACCTCAGGGCGACCCTAGAGACAGGCAGGCTCAAGAAAAGAAATCATCACTGGAAATCATCACTGCTATGGAGAATGAGGAATCTAGGACTCTGCAATGACTAACTCAGTCTGGGCCTACTCTCAGCGTCAAGGAAAAACCTGGAAACCAGGATTTCTCCCACCCCTGAAGAAGGGATGGGATGGACTCCTTTATGCCAGGACATCTCTGTGAAAATTAGGCCCAAAGCTACATCCAGCTCAACCAGGAGGTTCAAGGCCATCCATCCAGTTCATCGCGGGACATCTTCTGGCCAGGCCTGGGTAGCTCTGATGTGCCAGATAAGATTAATGCCACTATTGGTGTGTCTTCTGTCTTTAGCTGATCCCCAGGACTTCTCAGTAAATAATGGGGTATCCCAAATGGAGAGTTCTCTAATCTTACTGTGTTTATGCAAAAGAACAAGACAGATTTGTTAAACTATTTTGCAACGTTTTAAAATGAAGGTGGAGAGAAAACCATGTTTCTGTAACTTGCTTTTTGTAAGAATCAGCTTCTAATTCTACAGAGGTGATTGAATAAATGTATCCTAATCTTGATCTAAAGGGTACCCCCTTTGGGGAAATTTAGATAAAACTTGGTTTACTGTCTGTAGGTAAAACAGCCTAATCTGTAAAGGAGCTCAATGTTATACATGCTGTCACTAGTCTGATCCGAGCATTGAAAGCCAGAGCTTTACTAGGGTGAAGCTGATCTCAAAGTGCAGAATTGCTTTCCCCAGGTCGGAATTGGCCAAAGTGTCGAGAAAGGCAATATTAACTTACAGTACAGCTTCAGTGTCTAAGCAGGATGAGACCTTACAAATTGGTTGGGGAAGAGAGCATAGAAGAGGTTACAGACAGACAAAGTAATGGGAGTGGCTCGGGAGCACTGTGATGGGTGCAACCTGATAAACCTAAGCTCCGTGTACTCCAACAGTTATCCATAGAGGGTGAAGCAGTTTGTACCTTTTTATCCTTGCTTTCACCAGCATTTACAGTTTCCGCCTTGGTGACATAAGGCAGTGTCACTAGAATGAAGTGATATATCACTGTTGTTTTGATTTACATTTCCCTAATAACAAGTGGTAATGAGCATTTTTTTAAATGCGTAATGTCCTTTTACTGGTTTTGGCATATCGAATACACAACGGATAGCTTGCCAGGCTCTTCCGTGCGGGCGGAATACTCTCGGTAGCTTGCCAGTCTTCCCAAGAGGGATAGAGGCTTTTGGGGAGACCTCTAATCACCCTTGTAGGTGTTACCATATTTGAACGCTATCAAATATGATACGACAATTCTGGAAGATGGGTATTTAGTGTTTTATGATGTGTCTTATGATGTGTCGTACGCCGCTTTGCGGCCGCACGGGTCCGGAAAGCATCCTGGAGTGTGGCGACGCCTGGGTAGTGGAGGTAGTGGCTACAAAACCAGTAACTACAACTGGTCTCATTCACCTGACCCTGAAGGCTTCACCGACATGGCAGCACTGAGAAGGATGAGAAAGGAGAGGCTGACAAAATCTCAAGGCCGAACTAGGATGCCACAATGAAGGAAGACAAAAATGATCATCTGTACTTTCAATGGAAGTACACTAGCATCAGACGCATCCATCGAGGACCTGATGGTAAAAGCACAAATGATCAACTACGACATCATTGGTCTGACCGAGACAAGAAGGCACGAATCTCACCATGCCGTTTTCGACACTGGAGAAGAATTGTTCCTCGGAACATGCGATAAAAGAGGTGTTGGAGGCGTCAGTGTCCTTGTCAACACAAACTTGGCCAAGAGCATTGATTCATTCAAATGCCTAACAACCCGAATCTGACGTTTACATTTAAATAGATGTGGCTCACTGCCTGCAGTTTCTATCTTCGTTGTCTACGCACCAACATCTCATTCTGATGAAAAAGAAATCGAGAAGTTCTACATGGAGCTTGAGAAGTTCTATAAAGAAGACCACACCTTCTACAAGATCATCGTGGGTGATTTTAATGCCAAGATAGGACCGAGAAGATCAGCTGAAGAACTTCACATCGGGACCCATGGCCTACAATGGAACGAACAGGGTGAGAGACTGTCTGAGTTCATCATGTTGACCAAGACCATCCATGGTAACTCACAGTTCCAGAAGGCAGAATCTAAACGTTGGACATGGGAGTCTCCCGGTGGACGATTCCACAACGAAATAGACCACATCATATTCAATCAACGCTTTTGCCTGACCGATGTCGCTGTTGTCCCAAAAATTCGAACGGGGTCAGAGCACTGTCTCCTTTGTGCAAAATTCTACTTCACATAGCGGGGAGAAAGGGCTGCAAAGTTCAAAAAGAGAACTCCCAGAACGACCACCAACTGGGAACTCTTTGGCACTATTGCGGCAACATAGGAAGATGCCATTGTTGACAACATTGATGAGGAATACGATCAACTGGTTCAGCACCTCCATGAAAATGCGAGGAATGCCAAGAGAGAGATAGCCACAAAAAAATGCCTGTCTTCAAAAACTCTTGAGCTAATTCACCAGCGTGGTTTGGCACATGCCTCAGGCAACCGCAAGCTAAGGTCCAAGCTTGCAAAGCAGTGCAGAGATGCGATCAAGGAAGACCTCAAAGGGAGAAGAGCAGAAGTACTGGTAGATGCGGCAGAAGCTGGGAGAAGTATTCGTTATGCCCGCCTGTCATTCACCAACTAAAAGACAAAGATGACTGCCCTCCGATGTCCTGATGGATCCATCACATCCTCCAGAACGGCAAAGGAGAAGATTATCCATGACTTCTACTCAAATCTCTTCGATAGCCATGTCCACTTGCTGACATGGATATGTCATTCCCATTGTTCTCCCTTCCGAAATCCAACACGCCATTTCGTCGGTAAAGAAATAAACAGCACCCGGCCCAGACAAGGTCAGAACTGAACACCTGAAGAACCTGCCATTAGTACTCATCAATACACTGGCTCGGCTCTTCACTTGCTATCTGTCTGAATGCAAGGTTCTGTCCCAGTGGAAAACCAGCAGCACTGTACTACTGTTCAAGAAGGGAGACATCCATGACATTGGCAACTATCGCCCTATCTGCCTATTGTCTGTCATCTACAAGTTGTTCACTCGAGTCATCCTAAATAGGATTCGCAGAACACTAGATGAAGGACAACCATGTGAGCAAGCTGGGTTCTGCAAAGGATTCAGCACCATCGACCATATCCACACAATAACCAAACTCATTGAGGTTTCTCGGGAGTTCAAGATGCTGCTCTGATTAACGCTCATTGATTTAAAGAAGGCCTTTGATTCTGTTGAGATGGAAGTGGTCATTGAAGTCCTAGCCAATCAGGGCATTCAAGCCCAGTACATCAAGATCCTCCGTGAGCTGTATTGCGAATTCACTACTAGGATCTCACCATTCTACAAAGAAGTGATCGTTGATGTCAAGAGAGGGGTTCGGCAGGGTGATACCATTTCACCGAAACTATTCAGTGCCACCCTCGAGAACATCATGCGACGACTGGAATGGGAAGGAATGGGAGTGAAGATAGATGGTCGGCAATTACACCACCTCTGCTTTGCTGATGACATTGTTTTAATAACACCAAACATCAGCCAAATGGTACAAATGCTGGCCGACTTTGACCGTGAGTGTGGAAAGGTAGGATTACAGCTGAATCGTACGAAGACAATGTTTATGAGAAACAGCCTCGTTCCTGATGCCCCATTCGCTCTCAATGGAATGACCATCTCCAAATGCAACAGCTATGTGTACCTAGGTCGAGAAGTCAACATGACTAATGACCTGGCACCCGAGCTGCGCAGGAGGAAGAGAGCGGCTTGGAACGCCTTCAAGAACGTCGAAGAAATAGCTAAGAGGATGAAGAACCTCCGGCTCCGGGCACTTCTCTTTGATTCCACTGTTCTTCCTGCATTAACATATGCCTCAGCGACCTGGGCCCTACGCAAACAGGATGAGAACCCTATTCAGGTCTCCCAAAGAATAATAGAAAGAGCTATGCTTGGAATATCACGTTTCACTCAAATGAGAGAAAAAATCCGGAGTTCCAACATCTGTCGACGATCAAGAATCAGGGACGCTGTCTCATTTGCCAAGGTGTCAAAAATCAGATGGGCTGGTCACGTAATGAGATTTAAAGATGACCGCTGGACTAGAGCTGTTACTGACTGGATTCCATGGGACGTCAAAAGACCGCATGGCCGCCCACCTACCAGATGGTCAGACTTCTTCGTGAAGATCATGAATGATCGGTTTGAGGCTCTTCATGTTCCCAGAGCGAACAGATGCCATTGGGCTATACTAGCATGTGACAGGGACAAATGGAGACATTACTGGCACCCACTCGAGCAAATCGATGACTAATGGGAAGTTAAGTGATTAAGTGATTAATGTCCTTTTGCTCAACTTCTTTTAAATAAGTTGCTTAGATTTTCTCTTGTTTTTAATTAGCTTGGATAAATACACATTTAAATGTAAATTTAAAAATCTTTTCAGAAAATCCTTCAAAAGCAAAAAGTAAATACTAGCTCTTCAGAAGAGAATTTTTTATTTCCAGTAGTGATATCAAAAGAAATTACCACTACATAAATGCAAGCTACATTGATGATTTATTAAATAGATATAAGCAAGATTGAGAGCTCAGTAAATCATCAGACATGACTGTATTCTAAGACTAACACATTTTGTTAAACTTATCACAGATTTAATTACTGTGAATCATTTAGACATTTTACTTAGCTTTATATAAATATGAAAAGGCATGTGTGAATCTGTGCAGTTGGAAATAAAATTTCTCTGTGCACAAATGAAAGAACTAGAGCAAAGAGACTCTCATTTTGCTAAAATGAGGGAGGTTGCAAAAGGTGTTAGTTTTCTACTGCTCTCATGCTACATTAGAACAAACCTAGTGTCCAACAAAGAAATTTGTTATCTGATAGTTTTGGAGGTCAGAAATCTGACATGGAGGAGAACAAGATCAAGGTGACTGGAAAGGAGCAGTTCTCTGAGTCCTCCTGTGAGATCAACATGATGAACTCATCAAAACTAAACGGAGTACAGCATCCCCAAGGTGGTATCACTGAGAAAACACACAAGGAGTCATCGCCGCAGTGAGATGCAACTCCCAAGGAGGCAGGTGAAGACAGTTTTGTGGACATTCAGAGCTAAGAACTTTCCTGGTCAGAGGGAGGGAAGAAGCTAACTGGAACCAGAAAAAAACATGCCAACATAGGGTGAGCAGAAGTTGAGCAAAGGACTACCAGAATATACCTTTTATATCAGCACCCAGGAAGTTGAGATTATTCTTTGCTCCGACTGCACAATGATGTGGACTGCCAGCGCAGCTTAAGCAGAGTGCAGCCCCTTCTGACATCAGCCATATCCAGCAGCAATGAGTCTCAACTCCCACCCTCCAGGCTCGCTTCCTGACCTGACACAGTCTCATCCCACTCCTGATCAGACAGATCCCTGCTGTGCAATTTGGATTTACAGAGTGTATACTGGATACTCGGAGTGCTGGAGTATCAGAACAATCTAGACCTAACAGAGGGTATGGACACAACTGGCCATGCTGGGAAGAGTTCTTCTGGAGGTTAACACTCCCTAGTGGGTGCCAGACTCAGCTGCATCCAGCAGGGTGTCCCAGACAGACTCCAACCTAACAGGTTCACCCTTTCTGCCAGCCCCCCTATATTCACAGAATTTCCCCACACAGCTGGCCCCACCCTTTATCAGTCAGACAACAGAATTGTCATGGCAACTAGCTGAGACCCAGAGGAAGGAATCCCAGATGGATACACCAGACTTAATGCCCAAATTAAGTTGGAAGACACCTAGCACTAAAGGATCCAAATGGGTTCAATTGTGTGCCTATACATTTGGGTAAGACAGTAAAGAAAAGAGAGAGGTTAAACTAGTCTCCAGGCCATTCTCAGGAGCTGTCACTCCAAAGAAGGCAACTGGGAGCATCTCTCATCCCCGACATGAGACAGGTTGTAGACACCCAGAGGTGGGCACCACCAATAGGCCCTCATTCAAGGAACTATCCTGGAACTAATATAGACACATACAAAACCCCCTTCAGTTATCAGCATCCTGAACAGCTTTGATTAGATACAGGTGATCACAATGCCAGTCACTGTGCAAATCAATTGAACTGTGATGTCATATGAATTTCCAGTCACCAGCAACCGGCAAGCCTAGGCCAGAGACGAAGCCAGAAATGCTTTAGTGCTATAGAAGCTACAAATGTGCTCTCATCATCAAGGGGAAACAGATCAGATCACTAGCACCAGTTTTATCATTGTAATCATGAATAGTTAAATATTCACAAGACATTTGTGGCTTCCAGAAATGAATAGAGTCATAGGCAGTGTATTAATAATGCAAATGTGAATACCTGATCACTGCTCAGAGGACAGGAAAGAGAAAGAAAGAAAGAAAGAAAGAAAGAAAGAAAGAAAGAAAGAAAGAAAGAAAGAAAGAAAGGAGGGAGGGAGGGAGGGAGGGAAGGAGGGAAGGAAGGAAAGATTTCACCCATAACAACAGTTAAGGACAAAAGTCCAGACAATAAAACCAGAAGTTTCAATGATGCATGAAGGTGACTTAATGGCAAATATTTCTCAATAATTGCTGAATTTAGGAGTTAATTTATTAAATTTGGCAGATTGAATACTCTCAGTAGCTTGCCAGGCTCTCCAAGAGGAGCAGAGGAATTGGAGTCGGCTCAGCCGGGCTGGCTGCGCGCAAGGCAAACGCCCTATCGCTGTGCTATCTCTCCAGCCAAATACAGTAACAAGAAGTCTCACAATGAAGATGTTACTGGGCCCACTCGAGCAAATCGATGAACAACGGGAGGACAGTGACAGTGACAATTTATTAAATTTAATAAAATTTAGGAAATATTGCTTGAAAACATGAAAGACTCATTGAAACAGGAGGTCAGTAACATCTTAGCAATATTCCACAACAGAATAAAAGAGCAAAAAAGTCAAATCAGTGACAAGGAACAGAGAATCATCAACAAAGAAGTAATGGAAAAGTTTTTTTAATAACAAAAATTTAAGATATTTAATGAACAATAGCAAGAGGAACAATCGTTAAATCACAAGAATGCCAGAAAGAGACAAGAATGGGAATAATAGCTCCTGGATGAGATAATAGCTGACAAATTTCCCAGGCTGAGTAGGAAGTCTTGTGCTACTGCACTGATGCAGAAGGTTCAAAGAGTGTCAAACAAAATAAACCCAAAAAGGGAAAACTTCAAGGCACCTGTAATAAAAATGGCAAGAACCAAAGATAAAGACTGCTCAAAGTGACAAGAGAGAAGACAGTCTCAAACCCAAGAAAACAAAATAAACTTCACAGATATTCTCAAAACTCTGAAAGAGGGATGAGAATGGAATAACTTATTCAAAGTACTGAATCTAAAGAACCTCTAACCAAGAAATGCTAGCCTGCAAAGTTATAACTAATACTTTATAAAGTTACTATCTCAAATTAACAATAGTTTAAGAGAAGTTTGCATCTAAACTAGTTCTGCAAGAAATACTAAATTGAGAGACTATTAAAATGATACAAATCTCAAATGGCGAAAATAAAGTTTTTCAAAGAAATGACACTAATTTTTCTAGATATTAATAGACTTAACTCTCCTATAAAAGGCCACAGAGTGACTCTGTGAATTAGGAAATTAAACTGAACCTATGTTGCCTCCAAGAGACACACTTAAACTGTCATGATAAGCACAGGACCAAAATAAAAGTTTGGAACCATCACACCAGCTAATTGTAGATGAACAAAACTAGGGCATCCATATTTGTACCAAACAAAATAATGTAGAAACTAAAGATAACAATAAGAGGGGTGTTCATAACGTAATGGTAAAGGAATTAATCAATCAAGATGACTTAACTCTTAGTATTTATATAGCAAATGAAGAGGCAGCAACCTAGTAAAACTACTGCTAATCTAGTGAGGGAGCACATTGACAAAATTACTGGAGTAAAGTGTGACTTTAATACTGACTTTTGTCATTGGATAAATTAATCTGACAGAATGTCAATAAAAAAATCAAGAGCTATAAATGAGAAATTGAATGAAATATAAATATAAGGAACTCTCCCCCCAAAAATATGAATGTACATTCTTCTTTGTTATAAGAAATATTTTCCAGAACAGAATGCATGGTGGCTTACAATTCGCATGTCAACTAAGGCAAAAAGGAATCAACTAACTTTCAGAATTCAAAGCCATGAATACTGGAGAGAATCATTAAAAGTGAGTTGGTTGGGGATGGAGTAATAGTACAGCAGGTAGGGTGCCGGCTTTACATGTGTGGGACCCAGCTTCAACCCCCCAACACCCCATTTTGTCACCTGAGAGCTGCCAGGAAAAGATCCTGAGCCAAGATAAACCCTGAGCATTGCCACATGGCCCCAAAATTAAAAGAAAAAATAAAGTGGGTAAGGAAAATCTCCAGAATTTGGAAAGTGACCAGCATATTGTAAAATAACTGCACTGTAGCATCGTCGTCCTGTTGTTCATTGATTTGCTTGAGTGGGCACCAAAAAAATATTTTAATGTCTCCATTGTGAGACTTGTTTTTGGCATATCGAATACGCCACGGGTAGCTTACCAGGCTCTGCTGTGTGGGCAGGATAATCTCAGTAGCTTGCTGGGCTCTCAAGAGAGTTGGAGGAATTGAACCCAAGTCAGCCATGTGTAAGGCAAACACCCTACCCTCTGTGCTATCACTCTAGCCCCGTAAAATAACTACTAAACCTAAAAGAAAGACAGAAAAATTAGGCTTGTTTTTTCAAACCCATATCCTCCCTTGAACACATATGTCTGCTTCTTTGCTGCCTATTTCCAGTCTGTAAAAAACGGTGTTCTCTCTCCAGCACATCTTTTCTCTTTCTTTACCCTCACATCTTTCTAATTAAGTTTCAATAAAACTATTGGCTTCACACACACACAAAAATTAAATTAGAAAATTTAGAATATTGCTCTGAGCAAACAAAAATAAAGATGCAAGCTGTCAGGATCTCTTGGTCACAGCAGAAGCAGCATGGAACACTTACAGAGCAACCTAGACTTAAATCAGGAAACAAGGGAAAGCTCAAATCAGTACCTAAATCTCGGTCACGATCCTCCCGTTGTTCATTGATTTGCTTGAGCAGGCCCAGTAACGTCTCTATTGTGAGACTTATTGTTACTGTGTTCAGCATATTGAATACGTCACGGGTAGCTTGCCAGGCTTTGCCATGCGGGTGAGATACTCTTGGTAGCTTGCCAGGCTCCCCAAGAGGGGCGGAGGAATCGAACTCAGGTCGGCCATGTTGTCTGCATGCAAGGCAAATGCCCTACCCGCTGTGCTATCGCTCCAGCCCAGCACTGAATCTCATGCCTTGAAAAAGAAGAAAATGATGAATAAGTGCCAAACTTAGTAGAAGAAAACAATGAAAGCAGAAGTCAATGACATATGAATCAAGAGAATAATGAAACCAGGAGCTGGTTTTGGAAAGAATGTGAAAGACTGACAAAAACTTACCTAGACTCATGAGATAAAAGTAGTACCAGAGGTTAAAGAGGAGAAATCACACCACACACCAGAAATACGAAAGATCATAGAGGTTCCTCTGAACATGCTGAAGAAGCTAGAAAAATGGATGAATGCTGAGAATCACACAACCTTTCAAGATTGAATCTGGAGGAAGAAAAAAAATTTCTTCAACAAAAAAAAAGAAAAAGAAAACCTTAGTACCAATCACAAGTAAGAAAATTAGAAAAATAATAAATAACTTCAAGGACAAAGCTTTGATCCAGATAGGTTCACTAGTGAATTCTATCAAATTTTAATAAAGTAGGCTTACTGCCCATGGGCTGGAGCAATAGCACAGCGGTAGGGCGTTTGCCTTACAAGCGGCCAACATGGCCGACCCGAGTTCGATTCCTCCACCCCTCTCGGAGAGCCCGGCAAGCTACCGAGAGTATCTCGCCCGCACGGCAGAGCACGGCAGAGCCTGGCAAGCTACCCGTGACGTATTCGATATGCCAAACACAGTAACAACAGGTCTCATGATGGAGACGTTGCCCGCTCGAGCAAATTGATGAACAACGGGAGGACCGGACCGTGAGGCTTACTGCCCATATCCTTAAGCTCTTCAATATATCAAAGAAATATTAATCCCTAACAGCTTCTATGAGACCAACATTAACATAATTAAGTAAATAATTACATAAATTAAGTAAATAAGTAAGTAAATAATTACCAAAATTAGGCAAGATATTTTATGTAAAAAATGCAGCTTGATAACCCTGCTAAATATTGATTAAAATGGTTCATAAAATATTAGTAATTAAAATCCTACAATATATCAAAGGTATTAAACACCATGATCAAGTGAGATTCATTCCATGCATGTAAAGTTGGTCCAAATTATACAAATCAATGAATGTAGGACAAAGGAAAAACATTATCTATATCAGTAGATACAGATAATGTTTTGGACAAAATTCTACATTCATTCATTATTAAAAACAAAAATGAAAAACCATTGGAGCTAGAGAGAGAGCATAGCCAGTAGGTTGCTTGCCTTGACACAGATTCTATCCTGTTACTACTCTGTCCTACCATTGTTCATCGGTTTTGCTCGAGCAGGCACCAGTAACAAATTGTGAGACTTGTTGTTACTGTTTTTTGGCATATTGAATACATCACAGGGAGCTCGTCAGGCTTTGCAATGTGGGCGAGATACTCTCGGTAGCTTGCCAGGCTCTCCGAGAGGGGAGATTCTATCCTAAGCACCACATATCCCTTGAGCCCTATCAGGAGTGATCTCTGAGCGCAGAACTAGGAGTAGACCCTGAACATCACCATGTATTAAGGAAATGTGATCTAAAGAGTTATGAGATATCATCTCAGATCATGAAACAATCAAAAAGATAGGAAACATGAATATTCTTTTGTTCAGCTTCATTGGCTAAAAATATGGAGATTCACAGAAAAGTAAGGTTTGATCTCCCATATTAAATCAAGTTTCCACAGACAAAACAGTAATCTTAAAAATAGGTATTAATACCTATGTTTTTACAACAACACTGTATAATAGCCAGAATAAAGCAACCAACCCAAGTTTTCAATGACAAATTAACAAATAAATTTGTGCAGGAGAGATAATACAGGGATTTAGGTGTTTGCCTTTCACATCACCCTTGTCGGTGCTAAGGGAGTTATATGGAATGCCAGAGACTGAACCTGGATCAGCATGTGCAAGGCAAGTGCCCTACCCCTCTGTTCTACTTGAACACATATATTTCCCCAAGTACTACCAGGTACTCTGAGAACAGAGTAAGCCCCTCTTGAGGTGGCCCAAGACTCCTTCCCTCCAAAATGAAGTTTTGGCACTTATCCATAATATATTGCTACACACCTATCTATTCTATTACAGAGCAAATATTTCAGTTTTCTGCAATGAGTATGATGCCAGAGGGTATCTTTCTGAGTGAAATACAACAAAGGGAGGACAAATGCCCAATAATTTCACTGTTCTGTGGTAGAGAGAGAGAAAAAAATGTGGGGGAGTCAACATCCAAACTTGTGTCCCTGCATTAAATATCTCAGGTTAGCCAGAAGTGGTTGGGGAGGTGAAATGAAGTGAAGAGGTGGATTAAATGTCACATAGAAACAGAAATGGAGAGTCTTAGACAATTTGGAGTACAACAACCTTTTATATCAGTGCCGTAGACATTAACAATATTGTGACCTAAAGTAGAATTTCAATAATATTTTTAAAATGTAGGCAATCCCGGGGCTGAAGCAATAGGCATTTGCATTTGAAGCAGGTAAGGCATTTGTCTTGTGCTCGGCTGACCCAGGTCCGATTCCAAGCATCCCATATGGTCCCCTGAGCACTGCCAGGAGTAATTACTGATTGCAGAGCCAGGAGTAATCTCCTGAGCATCACTGGGTGTGACCCCCCCAAAAATTTAGGCAACCCCTAGTATATCCCAGGGTTTATTTCTGGCTCTGTAACTACTCTGTACACACCTGGAAGACTCAGGGGAATATATAGGTACGGGGACTGGAACCCCAGTCAGCCGCAAGCAGAGCAAATAATTTTTCCATTGTACTATCCCTCTGACCTTTAAAAAAAATGTTAAAAGAAATTTGACAAAGGTGAGCAGGGAGTGGCAGAGAGATAATGCACCAGGTAGGGCACTTGCCTTGCACATGGCCAACCAAAGTTCAATCTCTGGCATCCCATATGGTCCTCTGAGCACTGTCAGGAGTGATTTCTGAGTGCAGAACTAGGAGCATTGCTTGAGCATTGCTGTCTGGGGGCCCAAAAAAAAAAAAAAAAAGAACAGAAAAAAAGAAAAGAATATCTGACATGGGTCTCAAAAAAAATTCAACATACTGTCAGAATTGTATTTCTTTCTGTGGTGTCTGGAAATGACCTACATATTGTGTCTTAGAGAGCTGTGGGTTGGAGCGATAGCACAGCGGGTAGGGCGTTTGCCTTGCACGCGGATGATCTGGCCGACCAAGGTTTGATTCCTTTGACCCTTTCGGAGAGCCCGGCAAGCTACAGAGAGTATTTCGCCCGCATGGCAAAGCCTGGCAAGCTACCCGTGATGTATTTGATATGTCAAACACAGTAACAAGTGTCACAATGGAGACATTACTGGGCCCGCTTGAACAAACCGATGAACAATGTGAGGATAGTGACAGTGACAGAGAGCTGAGAGATCTGTTTTCTTGCTATCTGTTAGCCAGAATCCTTCCCAGCTTTTATGTTTTGTGCATGGTCCTTGACATCTTTAAAGTGAACAAGAGCAGCTGGGTCTTTTGGGAATTGCAAGTCCCCCTCCTTCTATTTCATTTCTGGAACCAGTTAGCAAAGCCGCTCTGATTAAGGACTCCAGTGATTAAATTGGGACTTTCAAGATAGTCCAGGAGAATATCCTTGTCTCAGTATCTTTACTGACATCTGTAAAGTTCCTTTTGTAACACCTCTTTTGCTAAGTCAGGCAATATATCCACAAGTTCTGGAGTTTGCTCAAGACAAACTTGTTTAGGTCTCGAGCAATAGCACAGCGGGTAAGGTGTTTGCCTTGCATGAGGCTGACTGGGTTCGATTCCTAGCATTCCATATGGTCCCCTGAGCACTGCCAGGTGTAATTCCTGAGTGCAGAGCCAGGAGTAACCCCTGTGCATCACCAGTATGACCCAAAAAGAAAAAAAAAAGACAAATTTGTTCAAACAAGTTCAAGACTGCTTGTTGAGAGAGAAAATTATGCCATCTACCACAACCATAGCATAGTGAATAGGGTGTTTGCCTTGCACGCAGCTGACCCTGCTGACCGGGTTCGATTCTTCAGCCTTTCTCTGAGAGCCTGGCAAGCCACCGGAGTATCTCGCCTGCACGGCAAAGCCTGGCAAGCTCCCCGTGACGTGTTCTATATGCCAAACACAGCAACAACAAGTCTCACAATGGGCCTGCTCAAACAAATTGATGAACAACGGGAGGACAGTGCTACAGTGCTATCACAATCATGATTTCAGTATAGGTTTTCAGTGAGATCTCAGTATACGCAGTTGTATAAATTAAACAGCATAGTCACCTTGCCAAAATAAGCTATCACATATATTGTATTAGCTATTTTAGGGTTCTAAAAATGTAGATAAATTTGGTATAGGTAATGATATTGTATTGTTTAATAGGAAAATATTATAGCTACCCAGAAGTAATTTTTGTGATCATGAGTAGGGCAAGTTATTAAAAGTTGCCTTACTAAAATTTCATGACACAAAATATTCTCTAATATCCAATTTTAAATAATCCATTTAACTCAACAAAACTTTTTTCAAAATGGGAAGTAGACCTGAGTAGAAATTTATCCAGTGTAGAAACAGATGACAAGCAAATGCATAAAAAGATGTTCATTGTTTCCTATTATTAGGAAAATGCATATCAAAATTGCAATGGGAAACCATTTCACACTTAAGAGAATATCAAAAAGTCTCCAAACAAATACTGAAGGTAATCTGAAGCAAAAGGGACCTATTGTGGGAATGTAAAAAGACTTTTCAAAAAATTTAAAAAAGGAAATTTCACATGATTCAGTCGTCCAACTTCTGGGCATCAACCAGAAGAACAATAATACTATTTTGAGATATAATGCATTCTCATTTTCCTCAGAGCACTACTTATAAAGGAACTAGAAACAACCAAAATCCCCAATGATAGAAGATTGGATGAAGAGGTGGTATATACACAATAGAATATTAGTCAACTATAAAAAATAATTAAACTCTAACATTTACACTGATGAGGATATTATGATTAGTGAAATAATTCAGATAAAGATCATAGATAAACACCATATGACCATATGATTTCACTCACATGTGACACATAAACAAAAAGAATGGAATAAAAATAAACTTCTAGGCTATAAACAAAACTGTAGTCACTAGGGTGATAGGGAGAGTGGAAAAATTGCATGAAAGTGATCAATTACATCACGACGATCACAACCATCCTGTTGTTTGTCGATTGCCTCGAGCAGGCCCCAGTAACGTCTCCTTCATCCTAGCCCTGAGATTTTTTAAAAAGTGCCATATTCAAGGCTCTTTCAGGGTTAAGAGAATGAGATCCATCATTGTTACTGGTATTTGGCATATTGGGTATGCCACGGGGAGTTTGCCAGACTCTGCCATGTGAGCAGTTTACTTTCAGTAGCCTGCCAGTTTGTCCAAGGTAAGAATGAGATAATAAGATGTCGCACGGCCATGAATGCGGCTGCCCGCTTCGGGAGCTGGGTTTTATAGTCTCTGGGTCTTGGCCATTGATGGGATTACACGGTACAAGGGGGCCAGTTGGTGGGTGTGAGCTCTGCCTACTTGAATATGGAGGCTCTGAGTGGAGGATGCTCAGCCCCCATCCGAGCAGGCTTGGAGATCTCAGCCCTGGGCTCCACATGCCTGTGTTCCTCTGCCGATACCTTCATGCGTGTGGAGAGTGGTCTCAGCATGTTGGTGGCTGGTTCTGGAGGTCTTCGGCTGCTGGAGCCCTGGTCGGGGCGGGGAGGGAAACTCAACCCGCTCCCCTCCAAGGGGCCCCGGCAAGGACAGCCAGGCGCGGGGTCAGGAAACTCTGCGTTGGTGGTATAGTGGCTAGCATAGCTGCCTTCCAAGCAGTTTTATAAATATATAAAACATATATTTATATTTGTATATACTTAGTAAAATAGTCTGAAAATTATACTCATAGTAGCATTCATGAAGTCTGCTAAATATCACTGTACTATATTAATCTGAGAATGACATGTCTATAGGCTAAACTGAATTGGTTAGCATTATCCATCATAAACTCATAAGGTGTTTCCCATGGAATATTTTAATTTATACCTATTTTTCTTTCCTTCTCTCTCATTCTCTCTCTCTTTTTTTAATAGCTGCAGTTGTTTTAGCACTATTCCCAGATCAGTGTTCAAAAGTTATTTTTAGTGATGTTTAGGGGACCAAGCAATGCTGAACATAAAACCGCAGACTTGAACCCTCAAAATTAAGCTATGTTTCGGACCTGGCAGTTATTTTATGGAAAGATTTAAGTTAATAGTATCTTTTTACTCGAAGTAAGCAGTAATTTAGAGTTTTTGAATTATGAAATGTACATATTTTTATATCCTTCTTTTATAGCCTCCAACTTAAATTTTTCACAATTGTTAGTATATGTAATTCAATTAACACATAGATTTTGCTCTCTGTAGTACTGTGGTGCATATGTCTCTTTAATCTAGGTTATATATTAACCTGCTAATTTAGAATTATGAAAAAATTATTTGTCAGCTTTCTAACAATATTTCCCCTAGGAATAGAAATACTTATTCTTGCTACACACAGATCACCTACACTGTTACCAAAATTTGAAACTTGAGAACTTTAGGTAAAATTACATCTTTACAAATGCCTGTTGAATATAATTACCATGTCTGAGGCAGCTATCTATTTTTAAGCTTATAGGCATGTAGCAGAGAATAAGTGTGAAATTCAAACATGATGGTATTCCAAGCTATATATTTCATTTGAAACTATTAATGACAACATCTGAATGCAAACAGACTAGATTATACAGTCATACTGTCATTGGGGGAATTCTGCCAAAAAATTGATGTTCCTTGGGAATATTTCTTTAATGCATACTATGTTTTTACATTTATTGCCATCTTCAGTGCCTTCTTGAAATGAATCTGCTAAGTGCCTTATTTGGAAAAGTAAAATATGGAATTTCTTCTTTCTGAAAGAGATAACATGACTAGAAAGCCTTGAAGGTTATTCACAGTTGCCAAGCTGACAAATGAGACTGGAGGGGAAAATAGATCCCAAGTTTAGGAATCAATTGAGGTTTTCAGCTAAGACATTTGCTATAATTATAATGCCATCCTTGATAGATTGACTCTTATTTCTCATCTATAAGCTAGTGTTTTCCCCAAAGGCAGAGCTGCAAATTGGATTAAACATCTTGTTTAGAATGTTAGTTTTTAAACCATATATTTATTTAGATATATTTTATGCTTAGCAATAAATTAAGTATATATATGAAGTATGCTTTTTAATGTATAGATTTAAGTTTAAAATCTTTAAGTGTTTATACATATTTTTCTACTGTTCTTGTATAAGTAAAAGATTTTATTTTATTTCAATAATCATTGTAGTGTCACATAACTTATTTGTGATGGTAGTAAATTATTATGAATTCAGTTACTACTCACAAAAAGACATGTCTGTTAATATTGTCATGAAGCCTCATGGAAAAAATAACTTGTTGTTAAATATCAGGAAGCTACAAAGTGTAAAATTACAAATTTATGTTTTCATGTGATAAGAATCACTTTGTTTATTTTCAAGGAAGTTTCCAATTTGGACATTGGGAACTTAATGTCCCAATCATAATTTACTTGTCAGATATTCTTTCAGATAAACATGCTGCATTATAAAAAAAGTTTCATATTATAACTCAATATTATAACTCTCTAACAAGCATTCCTGTTAGAGAGGTCATCATAATTTTGGTTTGCAAAGGTGTTTTGATAAAATTATACTTAATTATGAAAATGCATTTATTAAAACAATAACTATACTTAAACAGCAATTAATAATATTTACTCCTCAACAAGATATTCATTTCTTTTTTCACTTTGGGCTCTGGGTGGTAGAAGCACACCCAGCAGGACACAGAGTTGACTCCTGACTTTGTGCTCTGGGAATCTCCTGGAGGCACTCAGGGGACCACATGCAGGGCCAGAGATTGACCTAAGGTCAGCCACTTTCAAAGCAAGTGAGTGTTAGCCCCTGCACTATCACTCCATGTTATTAGGACAATCTTAAGTGAAAACTATATTTAATAAATAAATTTAATATAGTTACATATAGTTAATATAATTTAATATAGTTACATATAGTTAGTATAATTAATATAGTTAATATAATTTAATATAGTTACATATAGTTACATAGTGCATAGTGATAAATAGAAATAGATGATCTAAACAGAAATATAATGGAGAGTTGATTAATTCATTCTTATTAAGAAGGCGGGCATTTGCCTTCTATTGTTTTTTCTTAACATCAGTCAAGATCTCAATATAACAGTAATGCAGTCTAAAATTATGGTGAAAATATTTTTGAACACCTTGGAAAAAGTGTTAAGTTCCCTAGTGAGTTATGGGTCACCATTGCAAGTCTTGTAAAAATATATTTTATTTATCTGTATGTGTTTATGTGAGTTTGTATGCCTGTGTTAAATTTTGTGATTCATGGTTTAAAAAGATACTTTTTTTTCAAGGTCCTTAATAGCTAATGTTGATTCCATATTGGGATATCAACCTTGTTAAGGTTTGCAATACAGAAACTTAGAGGCCATCATGTTTGGTCCTTTGTCTACTTTCAGCACACATCTGCCATCCTGAATGATCCCTCCAACCATCAGTGACTTAGTTGTCTCTTCTCTATCCCAACTGCCTTTTCCCCCAGAACATGAGGCAGGCTTCAAAACTGTGGAACAATCTTCTTGGCCCTTGTTCTACTGTACTTGGGTGTTAGTCGCATATTATGTTATTTTATATTCCACATACAAACGCAGTCATTCTATATATGTCCCTCTCTTTCTGACTCATTGAACTTAGAATGATAATGTTTATCCACTTATAAGCAAATTTCATAACTTCATCTTTCCTAATAGCAGCATAGTATTCCATTATGTAGATGTACCAAAGTTTCCTTAACCACTCACCTGTTCTCGGCACTCATGTTGTTTCCATATTCTGACTATTGTGGACAGTGCTGTAATGAAAATACAGGTGCAGATGTCATTTCTACTTCACTTTTTCGCACCCCAGGGTATATTACCAGAACTGGCAATCCTGGGTCATATGTATTGGATAACATTGTGTTGTCCTTGCTCCCTCTTCAAGGAGCTTAGATTTATTGAGTTATTCCTATAACAGTGCCTCTGAGGCACACCCAAATCCATCAGGTATTAATTATTCTATATTGATTTTCTCTATCTTTTGTGTCATTTGCATGGTTTATTAGTGTCCTTTTTGTATAGCCACAGGAAGACAGTTGATGCTATGATTTTTTAACATAGGAGTTAATTGACTCAAAATAATATCTACTCCTGGCCATTCATCATATTTACCTGACTTAAGCCTCAGTTGCCTTACTTCCTAACACCCCCAAAAAGAAAGTTCCAACAAAGGGACTGGATGGACCCAGGGCAAGATGAAAGCTACCCTGGTATCTAAAGGGTACAAGTTAAGCACCATTAGTATAATAAGTTAAGATCACAGTTATGGAACAAACCAAGTCATGACCCAAAAGGAAGTAACTGAATAAGGACCCTGTTGGGGTTAGGAAAGACTAACCTAGTCTGAGGACTGTGATCTGAAATAATAGTGTGATGTCCCCAGGAAGAGCCAACCTTTAAACTTAATATATCTCTTACTGTCTTCTGTGTGAACACAAAAAGACAGCAGTGGCTCTATCTGTCCCGCCACCTGCGTTCAGTAGTCTCACGCCATTTCCCCACTCTGGGAGGTTGATGGTGATGGACAGGTAAAGGAAGGAAATGAGAGCCAGGCTGGTTGGTGTCAGTTGCAGTTTATTCCATTCCCAACTCCATTCTCCTCTTATTTTCCTCCTGCTTCTTCCTCCCCTGTGCTACTTCATTCTCCTTCTCGATCCCCCTTCATTCTTCTTCTGGCTCTGGAATCTGTATCTGGATCCGCCAGGCCACTCTTACCATCCAGTTAAACTCCCCCCCCCCCCCCCGTATGAAGGGTTGGGGCTTACACATAGGGTAAATCAATAAGGGTAAAGTTCTTTCCCTCAGGGGGTACTTCTAGGACAGATACTCTCTCAGCAGGACGAACCACCCAAGAGCCGAATCCCATGGGTGTGTTTCCCCTCTCCTTGTCCAACAAACATATAAACATACATAATAATAATCATTTTGTATGGACACAGTAAGAAATACTTTAAGCTTATAGAATTGCTCTCCTAGGTCCATCTCAATCTCAGACTACAATGCTCAGGCCAGATAGTCTTCCTATCACTAGCAGGGTCCTAGTCTCATCGTTACTTTTGGATCCTGACAGCATTTGTCTATGATCAAGCTTTTAACTTATAGTTAAGAATCGTGGCACTTTGGCCTGGCCCATTTCAATTCCAGGGTAGCTCACAGCTTGCCCTGGGTCCATTCAGTCCCTCATCGGGACCCTGCTTTGGGGGTGTTAGGAACTAAGGGCAACTGAGGCTTAAGTTGAGAAAGCAGATGCCTGGGAGTGAATAATATCAAAGTCAATTAAATCCTAAGTTACAAAGCATAATATTAACTTTCTTCCTGTATCTATACCAAAAAAAGGCATTGCTTTAAAGTAAACTATTCATAAGACAGAAGGAGAGGAGAAAGGCACTATTAACTTACAATACAAGTTCAGTGTCCTAGAAGGATCTGACCTTACAAATTAACAGAGTCTGATTATGGGGGAAAGCTGATTAACTGGTTGGGGAAGAGAGCATATAGAAGTCGTTACAGATAAACAAAGGAATGGGAGTGACTCAGCAACACTGTGATGGGTGTAACCTGATGAACCTAAGCTTCTGTGTCAAGAGAGAAAGGACAAATCAATTGTTATCCTACAGTGTTCATACAA
Source organism: Sorex fumeus (assembly GCF_029834395.1). Lineage (NCBI taxonomy): Eukaryota > Metazoa > Chordata > Mammalia > Eulipotyphla > Soricidae > Sorex > Sorex fumeus. The sequence continues at coordinate 117,930 of NW_026606075.1, read as the reverse complement.
AATGACTAGAAATATGATAAGTAAATTTGTTACGAGTGTTTAAATGAATTACTAGCTGAGGAAAGGAGAAAGCAATACACCCTGCACGGAGTCTCACCCTTGAGCAGATCTCGTTTAATCTGGAGTACTGAACCCTCAGATGAGATTTTGTCTTGAATTAATGTCCTAGAACATTCCCTGAAAAGTGGCTTTGCCTCTGTTTGTTGTTATGAAAATGTTCAACCCTTCTAAGTGTTCCCTCACTATTCATTACTCTTATATAACTATGCTGTAAGGGGGAGGAGGGTACTATGATACCAGGACAAGATGTGGAAGAAGATGTAATAAAAGAGAGAAATTTGAGATCTATGATGAGATTAGGAGGTGGAAACTATGATGACTGGGACTACGACCAAAAGTACGACTACAGTTGTGCTGTAAGGGACAAATCGAACTACACTGGGGAGCAGAGAGAAATAAACTAACAACCAATGCATTTGGGACCCTGTTTCTCTGTTCCCCCAGCCCTTTTTCCTTCTTTTTTCCATGGGCCATCCAGGGGAACAGCTCTCTGCCACCAAATGCTTCAGTCCCTTGAGTGCCAGCGGGCCTTTCTTTTGGAAACTCACAATATGGAAGCTGAATTTCTAGTTTTTTGAGGAATGCCCATATTGTTTTCCAAAAAGGCTGGGCCAGTCCAGTCAGTATTCCCATCAAAAATGAGAGTCTCTTTCTCCCCACATCCGAGCCAGCACTAGATGTTTTTATTCTTTTTGATGTGTGACAGTCTCTGTGGTATAAAATGATATCTCATTATTTTGATTTGCATCTCCCTGATGATTAGTGATGTAGAGCATTTTTCTAATTTTTATTTAAAAGAATAAAACTCTTAGCTTGCCTATGGGCAAACACTGTAACTAAAAGTAGTATTACCCCTCAGAAAGCATAACAGGCTGATGTGTCTTTCTGAGAAAAGTACAACTAAATATGAGAACACCAGAGCCAAGCAGACTCCAACCCATCAATAGAAGGAAGAGAAAGTGGACATTTTGAAACATTTCAATTTTTAAAAGATTGTCAACTATTTTCTTTATATGTAAGTGTGTTTGAGTCTTTCTTGTAATCAATTTTTTCTCATTTTCAGCACTAAAATAATAAAGTATATTATTTAAATGAAAGATAATAAACTATCTGTTAAGTAATTAAATGTCTGTTATAAGAATTAACCAGAAAAATAATTTGAGGCATTGCCCAAATACAAAGATGTCTGTTTAAAGAGATAGAAGATTCCGAGAAATAGAGGAAAATATACTAGTGTAGAAAATATCAATATTTTAAATGTAATAGTTCACTCATAAAATTATCTGGTTTGGACTTGACATATCTATACTAAATATCTTGGATTAGGAAAGAGAATGCGTCCAAGAATTTTTTTTACAGAAAAGTAAAGATAAAAATTATTTTCTCTGAAATATATTAAGCAAATCTGCAAATATATATTATACATTTTACTGACATCAGACTTCATAGATAATTTTAGGATAGCAAACTAATTATCTAAATCATACCATTACTTTCACTATCACTGTCACTGTCCTCCCGTTGTTCAACGATTTGCTCAAGCAGGCCCAGTAACATTGTGAGACTTGGTTCTTACTGTGTTTGGCATATAGAATACATCACTGGTAGCTTGCCAGGCTTTGCCGTGCAGGCAAGATACTCTTGGTAGCTTGCCAGGCTCTCCGAGAGGGATGGAGGAATTGAAGACGGAAGAATCAGACCTGGGACAGCCTGGTCACCTGCGTGCAAGGCAAACAGCCTACCTGCTGTGCTATCACTCCAGTCCATACCAATACTACAATATTATAATTTGAAATTTCAAACTGAACTAACATAAACATTAAATAGCCAAGAGAGACTAGAGAAAAAATCAGAAATCATACCTAGAAAATAATCACCGATAAGCACAGCAGTAGGGCGTTTTCCTTACAAGCAGCCAACATGGCCAACCCTAGTTCGATTCCTCCACCCCTCTCGGAGAGCCCCGGCAAGCTACCAAGAGTATCTCGCCCGCACGGCAGAGCCTGGCAAGCTACCCGTGATGTATTTGATATGCCAAACACAGTAACAAGAAGTCTCATGATGGAGACATTACTGGGCCCTTTCGAGCAAATCAATGAACAACGGGAGGACCATGACCATGACCAATTTTAAAAATACAAAGAAACAAAGATTGTAGTGAAGTATGCCAACTGCTTTACTCAGCGGCATGATTTTATTTAATAAAGTATTCTTATTTACAGAACATATTTATATAACTTATATGGCTTTCCTAAGGGGCCATACATTAAAATTCATAGAGTATAAACTTATTCACTATAATAATTATGTAGTTAGAATAGCTTTAAGTTGTTTCCCTAAATTGTAAAGCATCTCTGATAAAGTGCAATTTGTTTATTTACTATTTTGTCAGTTATTTATGATGGAATTAGATTTGCTCATCTTCCTTTCACTGAAAGCATCTCCTCCAGGCACGTATTTCTTAGTAGAAAAGAAATGAATCACATGTCATAAAACTTTTTGTGTTCTTTCCACATCAGCTATTTTTAGCCTCTTTCCAACATGGCTACAAAAACAGTGCTTTTATTTATTAGCAGAAGGGTTCAAGTGTGAATATGCCAGAGTGCAGAACAAAAGAAATACCAATTTCATTTTCTCACCCCTATTCACATAGAGCCTCTTTTTGTAATTTATTGCTTAAAGGAGGGAAAAAATAATAAGAGTAAGTTTCACTAAGAGATGATTTGGAAAATGTAATTCTACACATTTTACACAATGTCCAAATTAAATTACAGCATTCCAAATTAAAAATAAGCATTATCCTTGGGCCAAAACCATAGTGCAGCAGGTAGGTCATTTGCCTTGCACAACGCCAACCTGGGTTGGACCCACAGTACTTTGTACATACATATATAGATATGCAAATATCTATGTGTTTTATATATATACATATATATGAAAAAGGGAGATAAAGAGAGATACCTTGGAGGATTACTACACAGCTTTACAATGATGACATCCTGTCATTTTCAACATACATGAAACCAGAGACATTTTGTTTAGTGAAGTAAACCAAACAGTGAAAGGCCGAAACCATAAATTTATTCCTAAGATATACAAAAGGAAACTGTACCAAAAAAGTATTTGAGTGATATACAACAGAAACAAGCATGCAGGCTATTAGCCCTAAGCAATACTTACCAGGAAGAAAGGGAGAAGGAAGAGTAACTAGAACACGGTGTTACATGAAGGATCAACTCATGCTTTAGTAGCAAACATCACTTGATCATTTGATCACTTGACTTCTCGTTAATCGTCAATTTGCTCGAGCGGGCGCCAGTAATGTCTCCATCTGTCCCTGTTTCATGCTAGAGTAGCCCAATGGTGTTTGTTCATTCTAGAAACACGAAGAGCCTCAAACTGATCGTTCAGGGTCTTGACGAAGAAGTATAACCATCTTGTAGGTGGGTGGCCATCAGGTCTTTTGACATCCCATGGAATCTAGTTGGTAACAGCTCTAGTGCAGCAGTCGTCTCCAAATCTCATTACGTGTCCAGTCTATCTGGTTGTTGATACCTTGGCAAACGAGACAGCATCCCTGGTTGTTGACCTTCGATGGAGGTCAGAACTCCGGATTCTTTCTCTCATTTGAGTGAAATGTGACACTCCAAGCATAGCTCTTTCAATTCCTCTTTAGGAGACCCGAATAGCCTTCTCATCCAGTTTTCGTAGGGCCCAGGTCTCTGAGGCGTATGTTAGTGCAGGAAGAACAGTGGAATCGAAGAGATATGCCTGCAGTTGGAGGTTCTTAGTCCTCTTAGTTATTTCTTTGATGCATTTGAAGGCGTTCCAATCAGCTCTCTTCCTCCTGTGCAACTCAGGTGCCAGGTCGTTCGTTATGTTGATTTCTCGACCTAGGTACACATAACTGTTGCATTCAGAGATGGTCGTTCTGTTGAGAGTGAATGGAACATAAGGAATGAGACTGTTTCTCATAAACATTGTCTTCGTGAGATTCAGCTGGAGTCCGACCTTTCCACACTTACAGTTGAAGTCAGTCAGCATTTGTGCCACTTGAATGTTGTTTGGTGTTATTAGAACGATGTCATCAGCAAAGCGGAAGTGGTGTGGTTGCCGAGCGTCTATCTTCACTCCCATTCCTTCCCATTCCAGTCCTCACATGATGTTCTCGAGGGTGGCACTGAAAAGTTTCGGTGAAATGGTATCACCCTGCCAAACCCCTCTCTTGACATGGATGATCTCTTCTTTGTAGAATGGTGAGATCCTGGTAGTGAATCCGTAATACAGCTCACGGAGGATCCTGATGTATTGAGTTTGAACGCCCTGATTTGCTAGGGCTTCGATGACCGCTTCCATCTCAACAGATTCAAAGGCCATTAAATCAATGAATGTTAGACAGAGCGGCATCTTGAACTCCCGAGAAACCTCAATGAGCTTGGTTATTGTGTGGATATGGTCGATCATGCTGAATCCTTTGCAGAACCCAGCTTGCTCGCATGGTTGTCCTTCATCTAGTGTTCTGCCAATCCTATTCAGGATGACTCAAGTGAACAACTTGTAGATGACAGACAATAGGCAGAACGGGCGATAGTTGCCAATGTCGTGGATGTTTCCCTTCTTGTACAGTAGTACATTCCTGCTGGTTTTCCATTGGTATGGAACATTGCATTCAGACAAGTAGCACATGAAGAGCCTGGCCAGTGTATTGATGAGGACTGACAGCAGGTTTTTCAGGTGTTCAGGTCTGATCTTGTCTGGGCCAGGTGCTGTTCCTTTCTTTACCGATGAAATGGCCTGTCTGATTTCAGAAGGGAGAACATTGGGAATGGCATATCCATCCTGATGAATTTATATGTGGGCAGGTGGACGTGGCTATCAAAGAGATATACCAAAACCAGTAATTACAATGGGTCTCAGTAGCAAACATACCATATAAATACAGATGGTGATTTATAATGATGTATATCTGAAATCTAAGTAAATTACTTCTGCATTGTTACTTTAATTTAAATGATTTTTAATTAAAAGGATTTAATTTAAGTCAGTTTTATTCAAAAATCACCTTATTGGGGCATAGATATAATAACACAGGTATGAGCATTTGCCTTACAACTGTAGACCATGGTTTCACCCCCAATACCATATATGAACCAATGAGCGTCACCAGGAGTGATCCCTGAACACAATCAGAGTAAGCCTGAAAACCACTAGGTATGGTCGCAAATACACCTCCCCCCAGAGAAAGCTTCTTATCTACTAATTCATAAGAAAAGTCCAATTTTGTTTCTGTTTAATTTAATTGAATTTTTTATTTTGTTGCTGTTTCATTTTTCTATTGCACCTTGGAGATTTTGCTGTTGGTTTTTTAAACTAGCGATGTTTGCCTATGTTCCAGAAACTCAACAAAGGGACATTTTATGGTTTAGGAAAAGGGCCCAATTATAAGTTCAGTGTCCATCATTTTCATTTTACTCTGTTCTAGTTTTTTGTTTATTCAGAAGACATAAGCTTGTCAAGGTCAGGCAACTGGAAAACAGTAGAACTTGCCACTATGTCCTCACTTGAATTCCATATACAGACTATAAAGAGAAGACATAGACTATAAAGCATAGTAAGCTGAATTTGAGATTCACTGGGTCTGGAATAATAGAACAAATATAATGGTAACTATAACTTACTTAGAACATTTAATTTTATTTAATTTTCCAAACCTAATTTTATTAAAGGGCTGGAGCGATAGCACAGCAGGTAGGGTGTCTGCCTTGCACAGAGCTGACCCAGGTTTGATTCCTCCTCCCCTCTCGGAGAGCCTGGCAAGCTACCGAGAGTATCTCGCCTGCACAGCAAAGCCTGATAAGCTATCCATGATGTATTCAATATGCCAAAAACAGTAACAACAAGTCTCACAATTTATTGTGAGACGTTACTGTTTCCCACTTGAGCAAAATCAATGAAACTCGAGAGGACAGTGACAGTGATTTTATTAAAGCACTGTGAGATATAAAGTTATTCATAGTTGGGTTTTTGACATACAATGTTCCATCACCGTACCCACCACCAGTGTCAACTTCCCTCCACCCATGATCCCAGAGTCCCTCTACTACACCTCCCCCTCCACCAGAACCCTTTCCCAGCTCCAATCTGCTCTCTTGACAGACACGTTTTATGTTTGGTTATTAAAATGTGAGTTTCAGCTTTTCAGTGTTGTAACTCTGTGGATTGGATATGTAGCTTTATCATTCCTTAACACCACCTATACACATGAATTCCCTTGAACCCTGGCCCTGCTGCTTCTCATCTATCTCTTGCCCCCTTCCTCTTCAATCTATTTCTTTCCTTCTTCCTATACTCTAGAATCAAGGGTGATTTAGGTATTCGCAACCTTAAATCATTTCCTCTTCCAATTACTCTAAATACCACATATAACTGATATCATCCTGTGTTTTTCCTTATTCTGGCTTACTTTATTAGCATGCTATCTTCTAATCCAACCATGTAGCAGGAAATTGCATGACTTCATCTTTCCTTAGCGACATAGTATTTCAATGTGTGGTGTGTGTGTGTATGTGTGTGTGTGCATGTGTATGTGTGTGTGGCACTGTAGCACTGTTCTTCCGTTGTTCATCAATTTGCTCAAGTGGGCACCAGTAACATTTCCATTGTGAGACTTGTTGTTACTGTTTTTAGCATATCAAATAAACCACAGGGAGTTTGCCAAGCTTTGCTGTGCATGCAGGATACTCTTGGTAGCTTTCCGGGCTCTCCGAGAGGATCGGCTGGAACAAATTGATGAACAACAGGAGGACAGTGCTACATATATATATATATATATATATTATATAGTATATATATTATACATGTATATGTATATAACCATAAGACACAACAATTTCACTTTTCAACCTACCCCCAGGACAGATATCTTTTTAGAAAGGGTGATGCTTTAGCCACCAAAGTAGAGTTGTACTGAATATGACTAAGAATTCAGTCTCCAGGCACTAGATAATTTTCAATAAAAAGGCAGTTTATAAGGTTGCTACAAACACTTCAGCCCACCCACAAGCCATTGAGAACTGTTTGATAAATTGAAGGATAATTTAATAAAGAGATGTATTTTAATTAAAGTAAACCATTATGTCATGAAGATATATATATATATAACATATATATATATATATATATATATATATATAACTGGTTTCACTGTTCCCCCATTGTTCATTGATTTGCTCGAGCGGGCCCAGTAACATTATAAGACTTGTTACTGTGTTTGGCATATTGAATACTTCAAGGGGAGCTTGCCAGGCTTTGCCCTGTGGGCGAGACAATCTCGGTAGCTTGCTGGGCTCTCCAAAAGGGGCGGAGGAATGGAAGTCGGGTGGGCCATGTTGGCTGCGTGCAAGGCAAACGACCTACCTGCTGTGCTATCGCTCCAGCCCATATATATATAATCTGTTGTTGGACATCTAGATGATTTCAAACCTTAGCTGTTCTGCTGAGTATTGCAATCAATAATGAGTGCATACTTCCTTTGGATGAATGTTTAGGTTTTTTATTTCCAGAATATATAGAGTATTTACAAAGATCAGAAGATCAGTAACAAGAACAATAAAAAAACCACATCAAATAAAGGGAAGAGGAAATGAACAAGGACTTCTCTAAGGAAGACCAACAAATCACCAATAGGCACATAATAAAATGCTCACCATCACTTTTTAGGAAAATCCAAATTAAGATGACAATGAGATACCATGTCACACTAGTGAGAACAGCATATATCATTAGTTTTAATGGGAACAATCTGTGTTGGTGGGGAAGTGGTGAAAAAGAAACTCTCATCACTGCTGGTGGAAATGTTGCCTTCTTCAATCCTTGTGCAAAACAGTATTAAGAATTCTCAGTCAAGGGGGTATAGTGCCACCAGCAGGTTAATCTGTACATGTGAGGAGAGTGCATCACCAGCCTAATGGCAACGTCAGACTTTCAGATACCCCAAAATTGCTGCTGTGCCTTTGGCCAGACCCCAAAAACTTGGGGCAAAGTTTACCAAGAAAGTAAACGGCCAAAAGTTAGGTATGTGGGAGACACACCCACAAACCACCTCTGGCTCAGCTATATAATTAGAGACATGGCTCTCTGGTTCCTGATCAAACTGCTTAATGGCCATGATCCCAGAGACGCAGAAATGAATTCGGAACCCAAAAGCTTTTGGAAGAAATGCATCTGGACTGCATACAAGGTGGCCACCAGCTCAGAACTTATTGGAAAGCCAGGTATGAGCCAGCAGTGACGGGGCAACTGCAGTCTCATGAGAAAGGGGACAGTAACGGCTCGTCCTTCACAACCTACCGAGGTCACGAGTTGCCTCCCACAAGTGGCTCTCTGGCATGGCCATGGCTCCAGAGGCAAAAGGACTTAGTCCAGAGCTCAGCAGCTTGCAGAAGAAAAGTGAATAGACCATGAGTTAAACTATGGCACCATGCCTCCCCGGGGAGGGAAAGGGTGTTGCTCCCTTACACCTTTTCCCCCCCTGGCAGCAAGGTGGCCGCCACCTCAGAACTTATTAGAAAGCCAGGTATGAGCCCGCCGTGATGGGGCAACTGCAGTCTCATGGGAAGGGAGACGGTACCGGCTCATCCTTCATGCCCTACTGAGGTCACGAGTTTACCCCCACGAGCAGCTCTCTGGCATGGCCATGGCTCCAGACAGCCAGAAACCAATCTCGTAATTATCTGACCCTTTGCAGAAATCCAAAATCGTGGCCGTGTGACATTATCTGATTTCCATAACCAGCTATAGAAAACAAAATATTTCACAATGCCTTTTCAGCAATTCTGATTGTTTGGGGGGAAATTCTAAACAATAATGGTGCGTCTTTTGTCGAAATAATGAGTGTAATCAATGTATAGAAGAGTTAAGTAGAAATCATCTGCCTCACAGGCATCAGGAGGGGTGGGAAGGGGGGTATACTGGGGTTCCTGGTGGTGAAAAATGAGTACTGGTGAAGGGAAAGGTGTTTGATCATTGTATGACTGAGACTTAAACCTGAAAGCTTAGTAACTTTCCCACAGTGATTCAATAAATAAATACAAAAAGAAAAAATAAATAACATTTTTTTAAAAAATTAAGATGGAGTTCATGCCCAATTCAATCAGCTAATCAGTGGCTGAATAAATAGCAGTACTCCTACAAAAAAAAAAGAATTCTCAGTCAACTTAAAACTAAGCAATCGTATAACCCAGAAATTTCACATTGGGGTATCTACCCACAAACCAGATTTCTTTTTAGAAAGGGTGATGTTTTAGCTACCAAACTGGATTGATATTGAACATGATTAAGAACTCATTCTCCAGGCTAATGCAGTTTATAAAAAACGCAGTTTATAAGTCTGCTACAAACACTTAAGCCAACTGGTCCTTTTTGAGAACTGTTTGATAAATTGAATAAATAATTTAATCAAGAAATGTGTTTTCATTAAAGTAAACCCATGAGGGAGAGCACGCCCACCTCGTCGCCATGCTGCCCTTCTCTGCAGATTCGTAATTCAGTGTGTCCCTGTCCCCTGTGAGCCCGGAGTGCTCCTTCCCCCTCACTGCATCCCCACCACTGGGAAGCTGGAGGACTTTGGGGGACACCTGCCCGAGTTTCACAGGAGCATCCACCCAACTTGTGGAGGTGGTGCCCTCTTCTGCAGGTTCCTCAGTGAGTCTATCCCTGTCCCACTCACCCTGCACGTCCTTTCACGGCGCCGTGCCCCTACCGCAGGGCAGCCAGACAGAATCAGGGACTAGCATCCGGGACTGGCTGGTGGTGTAGCCAGTCCATTGTAGGGGGCATGGCCTCCTCAAAAGTTGGCGTGGTCTTCTGTGTCACCTGGGTACTAAAGGGACCACAGTTATTTTCCCCATTCCCAGCAGTTTCAACTCATATGCAAGCTATATCACCTAATTCTGTCAAAAACGTCCTGGCCTCCTCAAACGCTGTGAGAGTAATCCACTGGCCTACACCAACTCCATTAAAAGACCAGTGTACACAAAAAAAGCTGTACAAGCCCTATATAAAAGAGCACATCCTCCAATGCTTCAGTAGATACCTATTATAAGTCACAGAATAATGTCTGAGAGGAAGGACGTATTCCAGAAAGGGAAAAGAGTGACCACCATCGACCGAGCTCATTCAGAACCCTCTCCCACTATAAGAGGGAACAGTACTAGTGAACTTGAAGATTTTACCTCTATACAACTACAACAACATGAAGAAACAGCACAAATCTGCAGTACAAGGAGAGGACAAAGAAAAGAGTCCTGAATACTCAACAGGGATTACCCAAAAATATGATCTCTCCAATAAAGAATTCCAAGATGTTCAAGGAACTCAAATATTCAATGGTGCAGACATCCAGAAATTAAAGGAAGAAATGAAAGAAACAGTGGAACAGATTGTAGAGAAAATACAGAAAGAAATGAGAGAAGAAATAAAAAAGCTACAAAAAGAAGTGTTACAAATACAGAATTCGGTAGATGAAATTAAAAACTCAGTGGGTGCCCTCAGAAGTAGAATGACTCCAGCCAAAGACAGGATTATTGAGTTTGAAGATGAGCAGCAGAAGGGCAATGTATAGGCCACAACAAACAATGGAAAAAGACCTCAAAATAACTCTAAGGTGAACCAGGCACCTAGGGGATGACACCAAGAGAAGCAACATTAGAATCATTGAAATGCCAGAAGGACAGGGAGGAAATTGCAATGAAAAAGCCACAGTCAAAGAAATCATTGCTGCAAAGTTTCCAGAGTTAAAAGAATGCAGACATCCAGATCCAAGGAGCCAGAAGGGTGACAGCTAAAAGAGACCCTAATAAAAACACTTCAAGACATGTCATAGTCAGATTGATGAATTGTGTAGACTCACACAAGGGGGGCTCGGCACCCACACAGTGGCGGTGGCTCTATCTCTCCCGCCACCCGCGTTCGGTAGTCTCACCCTTCTCCCACCCTGGAGAGGTCGATGGCGATGGTCAGGCGGAGGAAGGAACGAGGGCCAGGCCGGTAGGTATTAGTCGTAGTTTATTCTGATTCTCTCTTCATCTCTCTCTGCCCCCTTCTCCTTCTGTCTCTCTGCTCCCCATTCTTCCTCCCCCAGCTACTTCATTCTCCTTCTCCATTTCCCTTCATCCTCCTTCTCTGGAGTCTGGGTTCTGATCCTCTCTGAACCCCCAGCCCACTCCTACAGTCTCCTTAAATCCTCTCTCCATGAGGAATTGGGGGAAAAATTACATATAGGTGTGGTCACAATCAATAGGGGTGGAGATCAACAGGGGTAGAAATCTTGGCCTCAGGGAAGACTGCTCCTAGGACAGATCCTTCCTCAGCAGGAGGACCCACCCTAGAGCATAATCCCATGGGCGTGCCTCTCCTCTCCTTGTCCGACAAGCATATAAGAATATAATATAAATCATTTTGTATGGATACAGTAAGAAATATCTTAAACTTATAGAATTGCTCTCCTAGGGCCATCTCGATCTCAGACTAGGGTGCTCAGGCCAGATAGTCTTTCCTATCACTAGCAGGGTCCTAGTTTCATCGTTACCTTTGGATCATGACAGCATTTGTCTATGATCAAACTCTTAACTTATAGTTAAGAATCGTGACACTTTGGCCTGGCCCATTTTGCTGCCAGGGTAGCTGACCGCTTGCCCTGGGTCCATTCAGTCCCTCGTCGGGACCCTGCTTTTGGGGTGTTAGGAACTAAGGGCAACTGAGGCTTAAGTCGAGAAAGAAGATGCCCGGGAGTGAATAATATTCAAGGCCAATGAAATCCTGAGTTACAAAGCATAATGTTAATGGTCTTCCTATATCTATACAAAAAGGATATTACTTTAAGGTAAACTGTTCATAAGGCATAAGGAGAGGAGAAAGGCAATATTTCACTCCTACATAGAAAATCATAGATTTCTGGGAAACTGATCTTACAAAATCTTATAAAATCCAGATCCCAGACGAGAACAGTGCAGTCTTCTGTCCCCGCGCCTGGGTGTCCCTCGTCGGGACCCCTTGGAGGGGAGCGGGTTGAGCTTTCCTCCCCGCCCCGACCGGAGCTCCGGCAGCCGAAGACGTCCAGGACCAGCCACCACCATGCTGAGACCACTCTCCGCACACATGAAGGTACTGGCAGAGGGACAAAGCCATGCGGGTTCCGGGGCCGAGACCTCCAAGCTTACTCGGATTGGAGTCGAGCATCTTCCATCCAGATCCTCCAAATTCTAGTAGGTGGGGGTCACACCCACCACCTGGCCCCCTGGAGCCGTGTAATCCCATCAGTGGCCAAGACTCAGAGACTATAAAATCCAGATCCCGGAACCACTCGGCCGCATTTGCGGCTGCGCGACATCTTATCAGAACTTTTTTTTATGACATCTTATTATCTCATTCCTACTTTGGACAAACTTGCAGGCTATTGAATGTAGCCTGCCCACAGGGCAGAGTCTGGCAAACTCCCCGTGGCGTACCATATATGCCAAATACCAGTAACAATGATGGGTCTCATTCTCCTAAAGAGCCGTGAATATAATCTCAGGGCTAGGATGAAAGAGACGTTACTGGGGCCTGCTCGAGGCAATCGACGAGTAACAGGATGATGAAATGAAATGAAATGATCTTAAAAATTAACAAAGTCTGATTAAGGGGGAAGCTGATTAACTGGGTGGGAAGGAGAGCATAGGGAAGACTGTTTACATGTTTACATGTAAACACAATGGAAGTGGAAGTGCCTCTGGAGCACTGTGATGGGTGTAACCAGATAAACCTAAGCTTCTTGTACTCCAACAATGAATGCCATGGATAGAGACACAATACTGCAAGCAGCAAGATCAAAGAAGGAAATCACATACAAAGGAGCACCCCTTAGATTTACAGCAGACATATCAGAGGAAACATTCCAAACCCGAAGACAATAGTGGGATATGGTGAAAAAAAAAAACTCAAAAAAAGGAATGCCTCACCAAGAATACTTTATCCAGCTAAACTCTCACTCAAACTCGATGGAAAGATACAGATTTTATCAATAAACAACAGCTCAGGAAATTCATAGACTCAAAACCAAAACTAAAAGAAGGATTAAGGGGCTTGACTCCTGTAAAACATGAAGGAAAACACCTATAAGCACAACCAACCCCTACATAAAAATGGCACAAAACCCCAAGACAATAATCTCTCTCAATGTCAATAATCTAAATGCACCAATCAAGAGACACAGAGTGGCAAAATGGATCCAGACACTGAAATCAAGATTCTGCTGCCTACAAGAAACACATTTGAACAGTCAGAGCAAATACAGACGCAAAGTTAAAGGATGGAAAACAATCCTTCAAGCCAACAATTACCTCTAAAAGCTGGGTTGGCCATACTAATATCCGTCAACATATATTTCAGGTTGAAAAGATTAGAAGGGACAGCCAAGGCCATTTTCAATTTATCAAGGTATATGTGCAACAGAAAGAAATCACACTCTTAAGTGTACACACACCAAATGAGGCACCAGTTAAATAGTAAAATAGCTGCTAACAGATTTTAAGTAGAACATTGCTAGCAACACAATAGTAGTTGAAGACTTCAACATCGCATTATCACCTATGGATAGATAAACAAGAATAAAACTCATCAAGGAAACATTGGCTTTGAAGGAAGACATAGAAGTAAGAGGACTAATAGACCTATACAGGGCTTTAAACCCCAAAAGGAAAGAATACACATTCTTTTCCAGTGCACAAGGAACATTTTCCAAAATAGACCTGTGCTAGGCCACAAAAAGTACCTCAATAGAATCAGGAAGATAGAAATTGTATCAACAATCTTTTCAGACCTTGATGCGCTGAAGATAGAAGCTAATCACACACAGACACGAAGAAACAAATAAAAAACCTGAATATTAGCTCTTCTCCCCACCCAGGTCAGTTTTACTGCCACTTCTCGAACGCGGGACTTGGATTTGACCCTGCAAGCCCCCAAGCGTCCTCTGGATGCCAGAAGACAAAGCAGATCTGAGCCTCTCTGCCTCTCCCTTTCTGCCGCCCAATCCGAGCTGGTATCTTCTCCCCACCCAGTCTTTACCCCCCCACCCAGGACACACACCAGGTATCCGTGGGGGTGTGGCCATTTTAGAAGAGGACGTGGCTTTTAAAAAGTGGGCGTGGCCTATTTTGGGGCCAGCCGCAAGTAGTTTACTCATACCAAGAAATCTAAGCCCTACACCTACACACCAACATGAAGAAACAATGCAAATCCCTGCCACAGGGAGACGACAAGGAAACAATTCCAGAAGCCTCAGTAGGTGCTAGCCACCTTAGGGACCTCTCTGACAAAGAATTCAGATATGAAGTCATGAAGATGTTCAATCAACTCAATGAAACAATCAGACAGATATCCAGTAAAATGAAAGAGGATATGAAAGAAACAATCTATCACACAATCGACAAAATACAGGAGGAAATGAGAGTGAAATTGGAAAGCTTCGCACAAAAATAGCATGGATCAGAGATTTCATAAATGAAATAAAAAACTCAGTCTGTGCACTCAAAAATAGAATGACCACAGCTGAGGAAAGAATCTGTGAGTTGGAAGATCAGCTGCACCAAGCCAACATGCTAACAACAAACAGTGGCAAGGGACCTCAAAATATCTCTACAGAAAATCAGAGTCCCAGGAGACGATTCCCAAAGAAACAATATTAGAATCATTGGACTACCAGGAGCTCAGGGAAACAATCCCAAGGAAAAAACCATGGTTAAACAAATCGTCACCGAGAAATTCCCAGAGCTCCACAACACAGCCATTCAGATTCAAGAAGCCCGAAGGGTGCCAGCTAAAAGAGACCCGAAAAAAACACTCCAGGACATATCATAGTTAGAATGAACGATGCTGCCAATAGAGACACAATACTGCAATAAGCAAGAGCAAAGAAGGAAATCACATACAAAGGAGCACCCCTTAGATTCACAGCAGACCTATCAGAGAAAACCCTCAAAACCCAAAGGCAGTGGCGAGATATAGTGAAAAAGCTCACTGAAATGAATGCTTCACCAAGAATACTCCATCCGGCTAAACTGTCACTCAAAATCTAAGGAATGGTGCACTATTTTCTAGATAAACAGAAGCTCAGGAACTTCATAGACTCAAAACCAAACCTAAAACAAGGGCTAAAGAGGCTACTATAAGAGAAGACAAACCCTACAACCACAACACACCCTTACAGAAAGATGACACAAAACCCCATAACCATACTCTCTCTCAATGTCAACGGTCTAAATTCACCATTTAAGAGACACAGAGTGGCAAAATGAATACAGAGACAGAACCCAACATTCTGCTGCCTACAAGAAACTCATCTCAACAGCTGGAGAAAACACAGACTCAAAGTCAAAGGATGGAAAACAATCCTGCAAGCAAACAGCTCCTTCAAAAAAAGCTGGGGTGGCCATACTAGTATCCACAATCACAAATCACAAATCATCCTGTTAGTCGTCGATTGCCTCGAGCAGGCCCCAGTAACGTCTCCTTCATCCTAGCCCTGAGATTATATTCAAGGCTCTTTAGGAGAATAAGACCCATCATTGTTACTGGTATTTGGCATATTGGGTACGCCACAGGGAGTTTGCCAGACTCTGCTGTGTGGGCAGGCTACATTTGGTAGCCTGCCAGTTTGTCCAAAGTAGGAATGAGATAATAAGATGTTATAATAAAATGTCGCGCGGCTGCAAATGCGGCCACGTGGTTCAGATATCTGGTTTTTATAGTCTCTGAGTCTTGGCCTAGAGACTACTAGTATCCAACAACATTAATTTCACCTTGAAAAAGATTAGAAGGGACAGTAAAGGCTATTTTCTCTTCATCAAGGGATACGTGAATCTCGCGGAAGAGAACAGTGCAGTCTCCTGCCCCCGTGCCTGGCTGTCCTCACCGGGCCCCTTGAAGGGGAGCGGGTTGAGCTTTCCTCCCCACCCCGACCAGGGCTCCGGCAGCCGAAGACCTCCAGGACCAGCCACCACCGTCTCCAAGCCTACTCGGATCGGGGCCGAGCATCCTCCACCCAGATCCTCCAAATTCCAGTAGGCAGGGGTCACACCCACCAACTGGCCCCCTGGCGCAGTGTAATCCCATCAGCGGCCAAGACTCAGAGACTATAAAAACCAGCTCCCAGAACTGCGTGGCCGTGAATGATGTCATCTTATTATGACATCTCATTATCTCATTCCTACTTTGGACAAACTAGCAGGCTACCGAATGTAGCCTGCCTACACGGTAGAGTCTGGCAAACTCCCCGTGGCGTACCCAATATGCCAAATACCAATAACAATGATGGGTCTCATTCTCCGAAAGAGCCTTGAATATAATCTCAGGGCTAGGATGAAGGAGACGTTACTGGGGCCTGCTCGAGGCAATCGACGAATAACAGGATGATTTGTGATTTGTGATTGATTGTGAAGGGATACGTACAACAGGAAGAAATCACACTCTTAAATGTATACGCACCTAATGAGGGAACAGCTAACTATTTAAAACAACTGCTAATAGATTTTAAGGAGGACATTGCTAGCAACACAATAGTACTTGGAGACTTCAACATCACCTTATCACCTCTGGACAGATCAACAAGAACAAAACCCAGCAAGAAATCATTGGCTTTGAAAGAAGAAATAGAAGAGAAAGAGGTTATAGACCTATACAGGGTTTTACACCCCAAAAAGAAAGAATACACATTCTTCTCCAGGGCACCCAGAACATTTTCCAAAATAGACCATGCGCTAGGACACAAAACTTACCTCAACAGAATCAGGAAGATAGAAATAGTATCAGCCATCTTTTCAGACCATGATGCACTGAGGATAGAAGTGAATCATACGCAGACACGGAAAACCAAATCAAACACCTGGAAATTAAACAACTCAATGCTAAACAACGAATGGTTCAGGAACGAAGTCAAGGACAAAATCAAAAGACACCTGGAAACAAATGAGAAAAAGACACGAGCTACCAGAACCTATGGGATGCAGCGAGAGCCGTATTAAGGGGAAAATTTATAGCTCTGCAAGCATATCTTAGGTCTGTAGAAAGGATGCACACAAACAACTTGACCTCAAAGCTTAGAAAAGGATCAACACAAAGAGCCTGATTAGGCAGAAGGAAAGAGATCATAAAACTTAGAGCAGAAATCAATGACATGGAAACCAAAGAAACAATCTGAAAGATCAATGAAACCAAGAGCTGGTTCTTCGAGAAAATAAACAAGATAGATAAACCACTAGCAACACTCACAAATAAACAGAGAGAGAGAATCCTAATAAACCGAATCAGAATGAGAAGGGGGATATCACAACAGAAACCAAAGAAATCCAAAAGATCATCAGAGACTACTTTGAAAGTCTGTATGCCACTAAACAAGAGAACCTAGAATAAATGGACAAATGTCTGGAATCCTATAATCTCCCAAAGCTGAACCAAGAAGATCTGGAGTATCTGAGTAGACCTATTAACATGAAGGAAATTAAAACTGTTATCAAAAGTCTTCCCAAAAAAAAAATGCCCAGGTCCAGATGGATTCACTTGGGAATTTTTCCAAACATTTAAGGAGGACCTACTGCCAGTCCTTATCAAGCTTTCCAGGAAATTGAAAAAATGAAAACTCACCCAAACAGTTTCTATGAAGCCCATATTTTCAAAAGGAAACAAAGTCACCACGAGAAAAGAAACGTACAGGCCGATATCCCTGATGAACACAGATGCGAAGATTCTCAACAAAATGCTAGCAAATAGAATTTAACAACTCATCAAAAAGATCATACACCATGATCAAGTAGGATTCATCCCGGGGATGCAAGTCTGGTTTAACACTCGGAAATCAATCAACATAATCCACCATATCAACAGAAGAAAAGATAAAAATCTTATGATCATATCAATAGATGCAGAGAAAGCATTTGACAAGATCCAGCACCCACTTTTGATGAAGACCTTAGCCAAAATGGGGATAGAGGGCACTTTCCTCAATATAGTCAAAGCCATCTACCACAAGCCTACAACAAACATCGTCCTCAATGGGGAAGAACTGAGAGCCTTCGCTCTAAGATCAGGGATGAGACAAGGATGTCCACTCTCTACACTGCTGTTCAATATAGTACTGGAAATACTTGCAATAGCGATTAGGCAAGAAAAAGATATTAAGGGCATCCAGGTAGGAAAGGAAGAAAACAAGCTCTCACTATTCGCAGATGATATGATACTATACTTAGAGAACCCTAAAACCTCTACCAAGAAACTTCTGGCAACAATAGGCTTATATAGTAAAGTTGCAGGCTATAAAATCAATACCCAAAAGTCCATGGCTTTCCTATATGCAAATAGTGAAAGAGAAGAAAGTGACATGAAGAAAACAATCCCGTTTACAATTGTGCCCCAGAAAATCAAGTACCTATGAATCAGCTTAACTAAGGAAGTAAAGGGCCTGTACAAAGAAAACTACAAAATGCTACCTCTGGAAATAAAAGAGGATATGAGGAAATGGAAAAATATCCCCTGTTCATGGATCGGGAGAATTAACATTGTCAAAATGGCAATACTTCCCAAAGCACTGTATAAATTCAGTGCGATCCCTATAAGGATACCCATGACATTCTTCAAAGAAATGGAGCAAACACTCCTGAAATTTATGGAGCAATAAGCCCCCACGAATAGCTAAAGCAATTCTTGGGAAAAAGAAAATGGGAGGAATCAACCTCCCTAACTACAAACTCTACTACAAGGCAGTAGACCAATGGAACAGGGTTGAATATACTGACATCTCCCCACAAACATACGAGCTTCTAATCTTCTATAAGGGGGCAAGAAAAGTGAAGTGGAGCAGGGAAAACCTCTTTTACAAATTGTGCTGGCAAAAATTGGACGGCTACATGCAAAAAAATGGGCTCAGATCTCTGCCTAACTGCGTGTACAAAAGTAAGATCAAAGTTGATTAACGACCTCATCATCAGACCAGAATCCATAAGGTACATTGAGGAAAAAGTTGGCAAACCATTCCATGACATAGAAGCTAATGGTGTCTTCAAAGATGTCACACCATTGGCAGAGCAAGTGAAAACAGAGATAGACAAATGGGACTATCTTAAACTAAGAAGCTTCTGCACCTCAAAAGAAACAGTGACCAAAATACAAAGACAGTATACAAAATGGGAAAGGATATTCACCAAATACACATCCGATAAGGGGTTAATGTCAAGGATATACAAATTACTGGTTAAACTCCACAAAAAAAAAAAAAAACATTCAAGCCCATAAAAAATGGGGAGATGAAATGAATAGAAACTTTCACAAAGAAGAAATCCAAATGGCTAAAAGGCACATGAGAAAATGTTCCACATCATTAATCATCAGGGAAATGCAGATCAAAACCACAATGAGATATCATTTCACACCACAGAGACTGGTCCATATCCACAAGAACAAAAGCAACCGGTACTGGTGCAGATGTGGCGAGAAAGGGACACTCCTTCACTGTTGGTGGGAATGCCGACTGGTTCAGCCCTTTTGGAAAACAGTATGGACTTTTCTCAAAAAATTAGAAATTGAGATCTCATTTGATCCAGCAATATCACTCATGGGAATATATCCCAGAGAGGCATAAAAGTAGTCCAAGTGACATCTGCAATTATCTGTTCATTGCAGCACTCTCTACAATAGCCAGAATCTGGAAAAAACCTGAGTGCCCGAGGACAGATGACTGGTTAAAGAAACTTTGGTACATTTACACAATGGGGTACTATGTAGCTGTTAGAAAAGACGAAGTCACGAAATTTACATACAAGTGGTACTACATGGAAAGTATCATGTTAAGCGAAATGACTCAGAAAGACATGGATAGAATAGAAAGATTGCATTCATCTGGGGGAACATAAAGTAACAAAATAGGAGACTAACACCCAAGAATGGCCGAGATTAGTACCAGGAATTTTACTGCATGGCTTGGAGGCCAACCACACATGCCAGGGCAAAAGGGAGCTCAGATAGAGAAGGGAACACCAAATAAAGGTGTTGGGAGGATCCTCCCAGGATAGAAGAAGCATGCTGAAAGTAGACTATAGACTAAACATGATTGTCACCCATTGACTCTTTTGCAAACCACAACACCCAAAAAGAGAGAGAGAACAAACGAAAATGCCCTGCCACAGAGGCAGGATGGGATGGGGGGATGGAGGGTGGGAGGGATATTGGGATCCGTGGTGGTGGGAAATGGACACTGGTGGAGGGATGGGTATTTGATAATGTATAATTGAAACCCAAGCACAAAAATGTGTAAGTCTGCTACTGTACTTCATGATGTCTCACTATTAAAAAAAATTTTTTTTTATATCCTGAATATTACACTACTCAATGTTGAACAACGAGTGGGTCAGGAAGGAAGTCGGAGACAAAATCAAAAGAATCCTAGAAACAAATGAGAATGAAGATAAGAGCTACGAGAACCTATGAGATACAGCTAAAATCTGTGTTAAGAGGAAAATTTGTAGCTCTGCAAGCATTCCAAGGAAGGAAGAAAGGGCCTACATTGATAACCTGACTTCACGGCTCAAGATCTTAGAAAAAAGACCAACAAAATGAATCCAAATTTGTCAGAAGAAAAAAATAATAAAACATAGAGCAGAAATAACGGCATGGAAACACACACACACACAAAAAAAAACAATATAAAAGGTATGTGAAACCAAGAACTATTTCTTTGAAAAAATAAACAAGAATGATAAACCACTAGAAAGACTTAGAAAGAAAGAGAGATAATCCTAATAAACTAAATCAAAAACGAAAAGGGGACATCACAACAGAAACCAATGAAATTCAAAGATTATCAAAGTCTACTTTGAGAGTTTGTATGTCACGAAACAAGAGAAGCTAGAAGAAACGGAGAAATTCCTGGATACTTATAATCTCCCAAGATTGAACCAAGACTTGGAAAACCTGAATAAACCCATTCATAGCAAGGAAATTGAAACTGTAATCAAAAGTCTTCCCAAACACAATAGCCCAGACCCAATGGATTCACTAGTGAATTTTTTCAAACACTTAAAGAAGACCTATTACAAGTTCTCCTCAAGCTTTTACAGGAAATTGAAAAAACAGGACCTCTCCCAGTTTCTATGAGGCACATATCTCCATAATACCAAAAGCAAACAAAGACACCACAAACAAAGAAAACTATAGGCCAATATCCCTGAAGAACATGGATGCAAAGATCCTCAACAAAATATTACCAAATAGAATCATCCAACAACTCATCAAAAAGATCATACACCATGACCAAGTGGGATTAATTCCCGGGGATGCAAGGATGGTTTAACATTTGGAAATCAATCAACATAATCATATCAACAAAAGTAAAGACAAAAACATATGATCATATCAATAGACACAGAGAAAGCATTTGACAAGATCCAGCACCCGTTTATGTTGAAAACTCTCACCAAAATGGGTTTTGAAGGAACTTTCCACAAGATAGTTAAAGTCATCTATGACAAACCCATGGCAAGCATTATCCTCAAAACTAAGGGCTTTTCCTCCAAGATCAGGGAAAAAACAAGGATGCCCACTATCACCACTTCTGTTCAATGTATTACTGGAAGTACTTGCAATAGCGATTAGGCAAGAAAAAGGCATTAAAGGCATCCAGACAGGAAAGGAAGAAATCAAGCTCTCACTATTTGTAGATGATATGATACTACATCTCTAGAATCCTAAATCCTCTACCAAGAAACTCCTAGAAACAATAGACTTGTACAGTGAAGTCGCAGTCTAAAAAAAATTAATACCCAGAAATCCATGGCCTTCCTATACAGAAATAATGAGACAGAGGAAAGTGACAAGAAAAAAAATCCCATTGACAATCATGCCCCAGAAAATAAAGTACCTTGGGATCAGCCTAACCACAGAGGTAAAGGACCTCTATAACGAAAACTACAAATGCTATTTCATGAAATAAAAGAGGACACGAGGGAAAAAAAAACATATCCCCTGCTCATAGATAGAAAGAAGTAACATTGTCTAAATGGCATTACTCCAAAAGCATTATACAGATTCAATGTGATCCCTATAAGGATACCCATGAAATTCTTCAAAGAAATAGATAAAGCACTTCAGAAATTGAATTTAACAACAAACGCCCACGAATAGCTAAAGCAATGCCCACGAATAGCTAAAGCAATTCTTAGGGGAAAAAAACATAGGTAGGCATCATCCTCCCCAACCTCAAACTCTACTACAAAGCGGTAATAATTAAAACAGCATGGTATTGGAAGAAAGGCAGAGCCATAGACAAATGGAACAGGTTGCAATATCCTTACAAACAACCCCAAGTGTATGAATATCTAATCTTTGATAAGGGAGCAAGAAATGTGAAATGCAGCAAGGAAAGCCTCTTTAACAAATGGTGCTGGCATAACTGGACAACCACATGCAAAAAATGGGTTTAGAATCGACCTAACACCACGCACAAAAGTCAGGTAAAAATGAATAAAGATCTCAACATCAGGCCAAAATTCATAAGGTACACTTAAGACAAGTTCGGCAAAACCCTCCACGATATTGAGGCTAACAGTATCTTCAAAGACAACAATCCCCTGACCAACCAAGTGGAAACGAAGATAAACAAATGGGACTATCTTAAACTAAGAAGCTCCTGCACCTCAAAAGATACAGTGACCAAAATACGAAGACAGTCTACAGAATGGGAAAGGATATTCACCCAATACCCACCTGATAAGGGGTTGATATCAAGGATATACAAAGCACTGGTTGATCTCCACAAGAAAACATCCAACCCATCAAAATATTGTGTGATGAAATGAACAGAAACTTTCTCAAGGAAGAAATATGAATGGCAAAAAGGCAAATGAGAAAATTCTATACATCAGTAATCATCAGCGAGATACAGATCAAAATAATAATGAGATATAATCTCATACCACAGAGACTAGCCCACATCCAAAAGAACAAAAGCAACCCATGTTGGCACGGATATGGCGAGAAAGGGACCCTCCTTCAATGCTGGTGGGAATGCTGACTGGTTCAGCCTTTTTGAAAAACAGTATGGAAGATTCTCAAAAAATTAGAAATTGAGATCCCATTTGCCCCAGCAATACCACTCCTGGGAATATATCCTGGAGATGGAAAAAAGTATAGTTGAAATGGCATCTGCACTTGTATGTTCATTGCTGCACTGTTCACGATAGCCAAAATCTGAAAAATACCCAAGTGACCAAGAACAGACGACTGGTTAAAGAAACTTTGGTACATCTACACAATGGAGTACTATGCAGCTGTTTGAAAACATAAAGTCATGAAATTTACATACAAGTGGTTCTACATGGAATGTATCATGCTAAGTAAAATGAGTCATAAGCGAGGGACATACATAGAAATATTGCATTCATCTGGGCAATGTAAAGTAACAAATAGGAGACTAACACCAAGAACAGTTGAGATATGTACCAGGAGGTTCACTCCATGGCTTGGAGGCCAGCCTAACATGCTTGGGGAAAAGTCAGCTCAGACAGAGAAGGAAACACCAAGTAAAGGGTGTTGAGCGGATTCGCCCAGAATGGGAGGTACATGCTGAAAGTAGACCGAATATGATTGCCACTCAATACCTCTTTTGCAAACCACAACACCTGAAAGGAGAGAGAGAACAAAAGGGAATTCCCTGCTACAGATGCGTGTTGGGATACTGGTATCATTGCTTGTGGAGAATGGGCACTGGTGGAGGGATGGGTACTTGATCATTGTATAACTGAAACCCAAGCACAAAATTTTGTAAGTCTACAACTGTACCTGATGGTGTTTCATTAAGAAAAAAAAAATATATATATATATATAGGCTGGAGCGATAGCACAGCGGTAGGGCGTTTGCCTTGCATGCAACCAACATGGCCGACTCGAGTTCGATTCCTCTGTCCCTCTCGGACAGGTCGGCAAGCTGTCAAGAGTATCTCGCCCGCACGGCAGAGCCTGGCAAGCTACTCGTGATGTACTCGATATGCCAAATACAGTAACAACAAGTCTCATGATGGAGACATTACTGGGTCCACTCAAGCAAATCGATGAACAACGGGAGGACAGTGATATATATATATGTGTGTGTGTGTGTGTGTGTGTGTGTGTGTGTATATATAAACTCTTGAATTTGGATGTTGAATGTTTTAAACAAAATATCCTCATTGTTAAAATTTCAGCTATGTTTCATTGAGTAGTCATTGATGTATTTCATAAAAGTATTAGTCTGGAATAAATAGATATAAAAATAAAGACCATTTTACTGTATGGAGTGGTTAGATTACAATAAATTATAAAATGCAGACAAAACACATTAGACATGTGATGCATATTAACTTTTCTTTTACTCACAGAATGAAAGGCTATATGAGCTGGTTTGTACTTGCTTATTAATAAGCTGTATATGGGAGTTGAATTTGCCTGCACCAACTTTCAAGATAGTCTTACAGAATATTAGAACCCTCTTTCAGTTCAAACAGTCATCTGAGAAAATTGGCTTAAATCAATTCACAACATCACCCAAAAACATTATGGAATTTTAAAAAGAGATCAAGCTGGGAGAAATAATTTTGAGTATCATAAGTATAGAGGGAAATTGAAGGCTAAAGTACAAGTGAAATCATGCATACCAAGTAGTAGTAAACTATCAATGAAAAGACTAACATAAGACCGACCTTAGTAAAGTCATCTGACATAAAATACACTATAAAATAGCATTCACTATATGCAATCATTACACAATGAAAGAATTATTGTTAATCTTTATATAATATATAATGTATAAATAATAATATATAAATAATATATAATAATTATTATTAATAATAATTAATAATATATAATATAATAATGCTAAATATATATGTAAAATCTATGTGTGCCCTACTATATTTTATTAGATGATTGAACTAGTAATTATATATTGTAATTATTGGCTTATTTCAAGTCTTCTCTTAAAAGTATTAGTCACACTTTTAATTTGTTTCCGCATTTTTTAGTCAAAATCAGGCATATGATAAATAATTGTCAGCAAGAAAATGAAGCATATATCATAGGCACATATATTATTATTGCTGTTAATATATGTGTACATGCTTATATATGTGTTTAACTAGTATATATGTGTGTATATATGTATCTGTGTAACATACTTCTTGCTCTATTATGCCAATTGTGCTTGTAAAAAATCAAGAAACTCCACAAAACTCCATGAGTTTATATGATATTTGGTTTCATATAACATTATGCAAGATGTATTATGTGATGACTTTATAAAAGTATAAATGTAGAAATATAATTACTACTTCATTACATAAAGACAATTTTTTGTAATGAGAACAGAAAATGTCTATTCCATTTACTTTCAAGTATACATAGTACAATATCATTTTAGCTACAATTATTATGCTATAGCACAGTAGTAGGATGTTTGCCTTGTACAAGGCCAGTCTCGCTGACCCAGGTTCAATTCCTCCGCCCCTCTCAGAGAGTCCGACAAGCTACCAAGAGAATATCTCGCCCGCAGGCAAAGCCTGGCAAGCTACCCGTGATGTATTCAATATGCCAAACACAGTAACAACAAGTCTCACAATGGAGATGTTACTGGGCCCACTCGAGCAAACTGATGAACCATGGGAGGACAGTGCTACACGACGTGCTACAGTGCTATTATGCTATAAGTTAAATCTCCAAAACTTCCTCATTTTATAACTATATTGTACTCCCCTGGCATCATCTCCTCATCTCTCCTATCTCTAGTTTGAGACTAGTATTTTGATGTTTTCAGTTAAAATCTTCCATTTATATTTGCCAAAGGTGATTAATACCATGCATTTCCTCCAGTCTTGAAGAATAAGTACAGGCATCAGAGATAAGATCCAGATGAGATTAAGTTTATAGTTACACATTTTGTCAATGTATGTGTGTGTATGTGTGTGTTTAGTGATGAGAGAGAGAGAGTGAGAGAGAGAGAGAGAGAGAAACAGAGCCATGATAGATAGAAATCTGAAAGAATCTCAATCCAAGGGAATGTCACTTTTTAAAGCCAACATAAATTCTGAATAATCATGTATCATGTTCTAATTTATACTTCAAAACAAAACAAAACAAAAACATTTTTTCTTTTTCTTAATTTAATATGTAATCTGAGAATCATTTAATTTAAAAAATTACCTAACCTACCAATGATAAATATTTCTTAAAGGTTAATTTTATGTTAAAAACCATGATTTCTCTGAAATGTGTGATATAAAAACATACAGTAAGAGAACAACAAATGGTCAAAGGCAACAAAGTCTAAGATCTGGTCTGCAAAAATGAGCTTCCCTCAGCCAGAGGAAGGGGCAGGATAGGAAACAGTGGCGGAGGGAAAGAGAGGCTCTGGGGCAGAGAGTGGGGTTGAAATGTTGGATGCATGAAACCATATCATTAAGAGTATTGCAAATCACAGTTTTTGAATAAAATTTCACTTATATCACTTGTCATCCCGTTGCTCATCGATTTGCTCGAGCGTGTGGTAGCAATGAGTCCATTCATCCCTGTCACATGATAGTGTGGCGCAATGGCATCTGCTCTTTCCAGAAACATGAAGAGCATCAAACTGTTCTCTCAGGGTCTTGATGAAGAAGTCTGACCATCTCATACATGGGCGGCCAGACGTTCCTTTGAACATCCCGTGGAATCCAGTAGGTAACGGCTCTACTCCAGCAGTTGATGGTTCACTGCCTTACCGTGTCAGGGAGAGGGGGTGGCAACAGTGCCAACCGGTGAAGAGAGAACCAACAGGTGTTACCCAGAGACCTAGGCAAATGAGTGTTTGTCAGCGTGCAGATCGTTACAACATGCCAGTTGAATAAAATTTAGGGAAAAATTAAATTAAAGCCATAAGTGATCAATATAACTGGTATATTAAAGTTGAGATGGGGCAGCGACTGTTAATTGTAATGAATCAATAGGTTAACATCAATAAAATTTTCTAACTGGACTCTTTTGTTTATAAACGCTTTCCACTCAGGTATCCCTGGTAGCATTGCTATACTCCAGCTGCAAAAAAAAAAAAAAAAAAAAAAAGAAAGAAGAAAAGAAAAGAACATACTAGCTACTTCTTATTCTTCCATTTCCTTGTCTATGTATAATAGGTTTAAGAATAGTCTCTTGTCTCTTTATAGCATGTTTTTTAAACATAAAATTATTTCAAAAATATTCAAACAGTTTATAAAACTTAATGTATGTAGCTTAAGAATAGATGTAATTATTGTTTGTTACAGAGGGTGATATTGACGCTTTAAGCATTTTCTTATACACTTTGTTAGGGCTTTGTTGTTTGACTTAATTAGCATATATTTTTTTCTCTGTGATAGAGGTGTGCTCTATTTTTTTCTAGTCACAGTCTGATCATACATATTTCTTGTTTCTTTAATCATTAAACTGTTGTAAATCAAAATTTTCAATACAAATTTTAATATTTCTTACACACCACATCTTCTAAAAAAGTTTTCAATCAATTAATAATGAATACAGGAGCCAAAGAAATTATAAAGTGGGTAAGGCATTTGTCTGCATGTGACCAACCCAGGGCAATCCTCATCAACATATACAATCGGGGATATGGTGACACCAGCAGGTCAATCTGTACATGTGAGGAGAGTGCATCAGCAGCCTGATGGCACCGTCAGACTTTCAGATACCACAAAATTGCTGCTGTGCCTTTGGTAAGACCCCAAAAACTTGGGGCAAAGTTTATCAAGAAAGTAAACGGCCAAAAGTTAGGTATGTGGGAGACACACCCACAAACCACCTCCAGCTCAGCTATATAATTGGAGGCATGACCTCTCTGGTTCCTGATCGAACTGCTTAATGGCCAAGATCTCAGAGACTCAGAAACGAATCTCGGAACCCAAAGCTTTTGGCATAAATGTGTCCTGTTACTGTAGTAGGTTACTGGCGCTGGGCCACTCCAGGTGGGAATGGGTTTCGTGCCTTGGCCTGTTCCCCCTGGCGGCCCAGTGACCACCATCCTCCAGAGGCCACTGGACAGTCAGGTTGGGCACTCAGTGACGAGACACGTGGGGACTCACCAGATGGGGGTGGAACCGGCCCTTTTTTCCCCATCCCAACGAGACCCCGAGTCACTGCCTACAAACAGCCACTCTGGCTCCTGAGCAAGCTGCTTAATGGTCATGATCCCAGAGACTAAGAAACAAATCTCAAAACCCAGCGGCTTTTGGCAGAAATCCATCTGGACTGCATACAAGATAGCTGGCACCTCAAAGCTTATTGGAAAGCCAGGTATGAGCCAGCAGTGACAGGGCAACTGCAGGCTCATGGGAAGGGGGACAGTACCAGCTCGTCCTTCACGCCCTACTGAGGTCACGAGTTGCCCCCCACGAGCAGCTGTCTGTCATGGCTCCAGAGCCAAAAGGACTTAGTCAGAGCCCAGCAGCTTGTGGCAGAAAAGTGAATGGACCATGTGTTAAACTACAGCACCATGCCTCCCCAGGAGTGAAGGGGTGTTGCTCCCTTCCACCTTTTTCCCCGTTGGCAGCAAGGTGGCTGCCGCCTCAGAGCTTATTGGAAAGCCAGGTATGAGCCGGCAGTGATGGGGCAACTGCAGTCTCATGGGGGTAGTACTGGCTCATCCTTCACGTCCTACTGTGGTCATGAGTTGCCCCCCATGTGTGGCTCTCCGGCACGCCACAACACCAGATGCACAGAAACCAATCTCATAATTATCTGGCTATTTGCAGAAATCCAAAATCATTATATGATTCTCATAACCAGCTATAGAAAACAACGTATTTTATAATGCCTTTTCAGCAATTCTGATTGTTGGGAGGGGGCGGGAATTCTAAACAATAATGGTGCATCTTTTGTCAAAATAATGAATGCAATCAATGTAGAGAAGAGTTAAGTAGAAATCATCTGCCTTACAGGCATTGGGAGGGGTGGGAAGGGGATTATATTGTGGTTCTTGGTGGTGAAAAATGAGTACTAGTGAAGGGAAAGGTGTTTGATCATTGTATGACCGAGACCCGAGACCTAAACCTGAAAGCTTTGTAACTTTTCCCACAGTGATTCAATAAATAAATATAAGAAGAAAAATTAAAAAATAAATAAAATTATGAAAAAAAAGTAAGGTGGAGTTCATGGCCAATTCAATCAGCTAATCAGTGGCTGAATAATTAGCAGTACTCCTACATAATACATATATATATATATATATATATATATATATATAGGCATAAATGTGTCCTGTTACTATATATATACAATCCCAGGAGTGGTTCTTGAGTACCACTGAGTTTGCCCCCTCCACTGAAAAAAGATTAGTTAAGTACATTAAAAAACTAACAACCATTTCCCAAATCAAATAGTCATAGCAAGATTTATTACATTGTGCATATTCATTCAGTATGTTGACTATCATATAGTGTCAGTACTGCCCAGAGAATTTTTAATTTTTTAGATATTTACACTACTTCTATACTTACAGTAAACCAAAATAAATATTTCTTTTGTATTGTTGAGGAAAGGTCTCACTAGAATACCTTTTCAAAAATGAGATTTCCATAATTCTAATTATATAATCACCAAAATTTTATAAATAAAACAGAAATCCAAAATCACATCAAATTTAGAAACTTTATGATAAATAGTACAATATTGGATAAAATAATACCCTGAATTTTCCTGTGAAGAAAATGTAATGATGTTTTGTTTCATTGAATAGTTAATATACAACTCCAATAAATGAAAAGTCTTACCTACACAATCTTATTCAACCACTACACCATGAACAAATATTTTTACAATTTTTATACATAATCAATGTCTCATCATGAATCATGTTTCCCAACCAGCATTTTAAGTAATTTTCATAAGAAGAAACACACGTGAATAAAAGATCGGAGCATAGCATTTTCAAATGGGTGTGTCGGGAAATCATAGACCATTTTAGAATGTCTGGGGCACTGAAATTCTGTAATGTTTTTCTCCAGCTGTGCCAGGCTGGATCCTGCTGTTCACAATAAGATGCATGCACAGCAGGAGAACTAGACCGAAAAGGCCTTAATAATCACTAATGGCCCAAATTTAAAGATGGTAGGTTCTGCTGACTTTGGAAAAATTATGTTTCCACAGGGGATTCTGCTTATTCTCTGCTTTTTAAGGCATTTATTGGAAACCAAATGAGTTATTAATGCGCAATTTCTAGTTGATCAGAAGGCACAGAGCATTTAAAATGAGACTTAAACCCCTGAACTGTCTGCAACACTCAGTAGGAATTTTATAGAAATAAAAGATATACAGACATCCACATACCATTTATTGTTTAGTAGTTTAGACTATATCTACAAATACAAATACTTTATATTATTCTTCTCATCTGAAAGACTCTATGTATATAGGCAATGCTGGTTACTCAATATCTGTAAACTATTAGAAAATGAAATGTTCTATTGATTTGTTATTGGTTATAAATACTATAGAATTTATAGGATCCAGGTTTTTGTTTATTTTGTTCTTACAATTTTTATTTAGGTACCATAATTTAAATCTGGGCATGGATAGATCTTCAATCTATAGAATTCAAATAAAAACTTAATTCAAATAAAAACCTATTTTATATTTCCCTACAATGTCTTATCCAAAAGATGGATTAACTTCTTCAAGTGAGCTTCATGACATTATTAATTGCATAATTAATTGCATAATTTAAAAGACTAGTAATAATAATGTTTAGGCTTATTTATACATACATACATACACACACACACACACACATATATACATATCACTCCAGATATATATCTCACTCCAAGCAGTGTTTCAAAAACTTGAGTTTCTTGAAAGCCTGGGTTTCATTTTAAAAACTCAAAAAGGTTTTACGTTATACTCCAAAATGTATCCATATTAGTAATAATATTTAATAATTAATATTTATTATTCTTCTCTATTAGAATAAGATTCATATATAAATTTCTAAAATTTTGTATGTAACTGAAGAGTAACAAACATAACAGTTTGGTTTAGTATCTGGCTTTTCCATTCATTGACATGCGTGTGTGGCTACTTAAGAGTAGACA
This sequence comes from Sorex fumeus, assembly GCF_029834395.1. NCBI lineage: Eukaryota > Metazoa > Chordata > Mammalia > Eulipotyphla > Soricidae > Sorex > Sorex fumeus. Next base: position 86,704 of record NW_026606075.1, on the reverse strand, counting down.
GTATGCAGAAGTAAAAGAAAAATTTTCAAAGAATAAATTTCAATATAGAAGTTCTATGCCATTATTTGTGAAATGCTGTTAGTTACATTTCTTCATCTTACAAGATCCTAATGTTTTCTATCTTGTGGGGAACTGAAATGCTTTTGGCCTACTTCCCTTACTCTTTACATTTGAAAGAACTGTGTGTGTGTGTGTGTGTGTGTGTGTGTGTGTGTGTGTGTGTGTGACTGAAATGGGTACCTGATATTATTCTTCATTTAAAAAAAAAAGTACTATGCTTTTTATAATGTATATGATATATTGAAAAACATAATGTAAATTTCTCAAAGGATGCTTACAGAAAATCTTACTGTTTTTATATACCCCTTAGATTTTATTTTATCTTGTCATTTTTGTCCTTAGACATTGAAATATTGTTTGGCACGATAGTTAATGAACAAGTGTGTCTCATCTCAAAAATACATATGATAATTGAGTCACTTTGTGAGTTATTTTTCTCATTGAAAAGATCACTGCTCTCATGAATACATCAAACAATTCAGAGGCTGTAGAGATAGTATAGTGGGTAGGGTGCTTGCTTTGCACCTGACCTATCCAGGGTCAATAGAGAGCACCTCATACAGTCTGTGATCCTCCACCAGAAATAATATCAAAGTGTAGAGTCATGAGTAACTCCTGAGAATCGCTAGATGTGACCCATAAGCAGATCAAAAAGAAAAAAAATCAGCTATCATTACCTATGTGAAAACTTTTAAAGCAAGTTTTTTGTCACTGAGTTCATAAAACCTAGATAATAGTTACCAATACAAAGCCAGAATTTGCTTGATAAAACAAACTTGCAAAGTGTATATTACAGTACAGGAGAAAATGTACTTACTTTTTATTCACACATTCTTGATTTTATCCCTGGCACCACATATGATCCCCCAACCCTGCCAGAAGTTATCCCTGAGCACAGAGCCTAAGTAAACTCTGAGTACTGGTCATTGTGCCCCCAAAACCAAAACCAGTCAAACAAACTCAAAGCAGATATTATTAATTACTTAAAACTTCTGTAGGAAACAAAGCCTCACAATGCATTTAACATTTTATTAACTTGAGAATATAAAGAATTGGGTGCCTGAGTGATATTAGAGCAGGTAAGGAGCTTGTCTTGAACATGGAAAAGCCAGGTTTTATCCTCATCACTGTATATGGTCCCCTGAGCCCACAAGGAGTGATCCCTAAGCAAAAGCCAGGAGTAACCTCTGAGGATCACTGGATATGGCCCCACAACTAAAGAGAATGCTAAAAATTCAGAGTAAGAATTTTAAAATGAAAACAATGTATTGATCACTTATTTATTTTTTAACAAAAAAGATACAGTTTTGGCTTGACTGCTTTTTTGGCATAAGAGATATATTTATTATGCTTCAGGGTTTCTAAATTTTCTTGCATGAAATTTGTCTAAAGGCAATTCTAGGCTAGCCCCTAAATAATATTTCTGACAATTTCACACTTGTTATTTGTGTGTTATATTTACTATGATAGCTCCTAGCATAGACTTCTCTTCAATTGTGAAAAAGTAATTTATTCCTTTTACAAAAATATGTACACAGAGATTTTTAAGTGTAACAAGAAGGTCAGTAACATTCAATGGAATACTGTCTGGTGAAGAAATAGACTTGTATGTAGTTGCAGCACTGGGTAAATATTCTCATGACATGCAATGACTTAGTTCACCCAACATTGGTTCTTCCTTCTCTGCCTCAACTCTGCGAACCTGCTTTCTGATAGAGGCAGCAAGTTCTAGGCTGGACAGTGCAGTCTCCATTTTGAATGACAAAAACAAGTTAAGGAGCTGAACAGCACCTGAGGACTCTGTTCAACAGAAGGATTGGAAAACACATTTTGAAAAATTCTCTCATTAGCAATGTTGACAGGACTCCCTTCAACTTACTGATGTGATTCCTGCTTGAACTGGCAGTACGGTTGCTAAATTGCTAGAAGGGGAAATAAAAGTCAATTTCCTGTGAATTTGGCCCTAGGCTAGTGGCTATCCTTAACAAGACTTAGGGCAGTTTCCAGCCAGAAAATATCAAGAAATAACAGGTGATATATCGAAAACTTATTTTCTATTCTTCTCTTTTGACTTAGGTGGTAAATTTGCCTTATCAGCTCTCGTTTTGTTTTCAAACTGTTGTAACTAATCTTTTTACAGAGGTGCTTAGGTTTCAAAGAGAATTTACTGTCAAACTGGTTACAAAATCTAGAAACAAGTTACATGGAAGACTCAATAAATGCACACATATTAGCCCTTAGGGTCCATCTAATGAAAAGTGGAAAGAAGAACTTCCCACTATGTAAAGTGACTTCCAGTGTTATTGTCACAGAATCTATGAACCTACTATATCTATCAGTTTTTCCAAAATGAAATGAACTAGTTGGGATCAACATCCTTAGGAAAATTAAAACCCTTTTTTATATTTAAATCAAATGCAAACTAACATCATTCAGGTTAAACTGGCCCAGTTCTTAGCGGGTATACAAGTCATTGTGTGTTAAATTCGAGTACAAAGCTCCTGGGGTCTATGATTTTGTAATTATTAATTAACAACTGTCACTGTCACTGTCCTCCCAATGTTTATCGATTTCCTCCAGTGGGCCCAGTAATGTCTCCATTGTGACCATTGTTACTGTGATTGGCATATCGAATATGTCACGGGTATCTTGCCAGGCTTTGCCATGCGGGTGATATACTCTCAGTAGCTTGCTGGGCTCTCTGAGAGGGGCGGAGGAATCGAACTTGGGTCGGCCATGCTGGCTGCTTGCAAGGTGAACGTCCTACCCGCTGTGCTATTACTCTAGCCCAATTAACAACTAAGGAAGGTAATTTTAGTTTCCCTACTATCCTATATCCAGGCACCATGCTAGTTTCTCACTGTTTTAAAATCTGCCCAATACTCCTTGTATGCTGTCCTTAGTCCAGGCAAGTCTCCCAGTGGTTCTGTTCCTCGAAGTCCAGTGGTCCAGACTCCTCTGATACTTTCTGGACTGCCTCTGCTTGCTGGTGCTGTCGGCTCTGTGGCTCTCTGGCTTTCCTTGATTCTCCACCTGCTTGTCCTGCCAACCGTCCAGGTGAGCATAGAGTTAAAGAGTAAGTTGCCTGCCCTGTGTTCCCCTTTTAATGTTACAATTTTCACCACTAAGTCAACAGCCATTTCAATCACTAAACAGATTGCCTAGAACTGGAGGGTACTTCCCTTGCACACTACTAACCTGGATTTGACTCCAGAATTTACGATGGTCCTCAGAAACTGGCAGGAGTGGTACATGAGCACAGGGACAAGAGCGTGGCCTGAACACTGCAGAATGTGGCCCATCCCCAGAAAGTCAGACAGGCTGACCATCTATGTAGGCAAGATTTAAAATGACCAACTGTATCAACTAGGTTTATAGCTTTATAACATTTTAGTTGGACTTTAGTTATGTTTTAGTTAAATTAATGATTTTGTCTCTCTTTGTCCAGTATAATAGCTAATGTGGACAAACTAAAGAATCCGGTGTTCAGTTCACAAAGCTGTCAGACCAGAAGAAGTTAACAGAGTAGATAAAGTATACAGCAAACCCCCACCAGCACAGGTTCGAGTGACAAGTGGGCCCATTCCAAAGACATAGTTGCTTTCATCAGGTTGATGCATGTATTCAGTACAGAATGTATTCAATTTCCTTAGGTATCTAGAAGACAATTTTTCATACTCTAGAGCAAACACTGCCATGATATAAGTTTTAATGATTTGAAGAGATGAACTATGCGTTTGTTCCTCTAGGACACTTTGTGCTTGAGTGTGTTTGATTTAATACTGTCACTGTCTGCTACTCTGAACTTCTAAAGTTATACAGAAGTTGATTTTAAAAACCCTAATCTAGGGGTTTTTTTTGTCTTAATATATGACTGAAGGCAGTGTCCTATGTATAGATGATAATCTTCAAGTTAAATGTTGCAGATACATGGAAATAAACCTTACCTTTTTTAACAGTTTATTTTGCAGAAATGTTTCTCTTCACTTTCCTGTGTTCCATATTTCTCTGATGACCTCTTTGGAACTTTAAGGTTTTAGGGGTTTGTGCTTGAGTAGTAAAACTCTTAAAATATAATTAAATGAACAATACTGCTTATACAATTTAATCTTCTTATTCCAGTGTACTAGAAAACTATTTTCAAAACATTAAAACTAAGAGCTGTGAGTTCTCAAAGTGTGGTTGCATGTGACGGCAGGTGTGTTATGTGGCCTACAATAGACTTTCCAGACCTCCCCAGCAGAGCAACAAGGAGACAGGGGACTCACAGATTGATTTAAAAATGCCCCATTTAATGCAAAGCTGCTGGCATACATATAGAACATCTAAGGGGTGGGGCGGAGCGTGAGGTATAGCACTGCACATAGATGTGATTGATCATTTACAGAGGTAAAGCAATTCTGTGGAGGCAATTCTCCTGGAGGGATTAACTCAAGGAGACACTCTGTCTCCCAAGGACATCTAAATTGCTTTTCTCTTTCCCTATCCTTGTACATAATAAAGAATCAAGTTTACTTATTATTAATGTTTTTCAGTAACTTGGATAAACACAGTAAGAGATACAGATTCCAAAACTTAGGTCTCTAAGCACTGAGGACAAGCAAGGCTTTTACTGTAAATCCTAGGTTAAGAACTCAGGCCTGTTCAGCTTGTCCTTCCACATGGGGGTTTTCTCTCTTAGGTCATAACAGCTTGGTTCAACACCATGCATTTATGCTTTCTAGATTCTTCCATTTCAATGCTGGGGTAGCTACGCCACTCGCCACAGGTCCATCCCAGTCTCACAACAGGACCTCCCTTTGGGGTGTTAGGAACTACAGCAGCCAAAGTCTGAGTCAAGTAATTATGACAGATGCCCATGAGTAGATATATTTCAGAGTCAATGAACTCCCAATTATTAGAAGCATAGCATTAACAGTCTTTCTGTGTTAAGTGAAGAACATTGCTCTACAGTAAAATTAGAAATGGCTATAGGGGAAATAGAAAAGCATTTAATCCACTACAAATACAAAATTCAGAGTTAGCAGAAAGTTTTTGCTCATAAGTATCCAGTATGACTTGGGGAATTGTGACAATGGAGTTAAAACACAAAAGAAAGTTAAAGATAAACTCAGGGACTGGCACACACCAAAAAGAACAACTGGTGTGAGGATAAAGGGACTCCCTTTCATTGTTGATGGGAATGCCGCCTGGACTGGGCCAGACTTTCTGATAGAAATTGAGCTTCCATACTACCCAGTGATGCCACTTCTGGGAATATATACCGGGAATGCAAAAAAGCACAGTAGAAATTACATCAGCTCCTGTATGTTTATTGTTGCACTGTTCACAATAGCCAGAATCTGGAAACAACCTGAATGCCTGAGAACAGAAAACCGGTTAAAGAAACTGTGGTACATCTACAGAATTCAGTCCTATGCAGCCGTTAGAAAAGATGAATTCATGAAATATGCTTATCAGTGGATGATCATGGAGAGTATCATGCTAAGTGAAATGAGTCAGAAAGATAGGGACAGGCATAGAATGACTGCACTCATTTGTGTAATATAAAATAACATGAGTCTGACTTGTAAGGACAGTAGAGACAAGGGCCAGGAGGATTTCCACAGTTTGGAAGCCTGTTTCATGCGCTGGCAGAGAAGGCAGTTGGGATAGACAAGGAACCACTAAGTTAATCATGGTTGGAGGGATCATTCGTGATGGGAGATGTGTGCTGAAAGTATACAAAGGACCAAACATGATGGCTTGTCAGTATATGTATTGCACACCATAATGCCCAAAAGTAGAGAGAGAGTAAAAAGGTAGGTGCCTGCCACAGATTCAGGGTTTGGGGTTGAGTGGGGGTAGTGAGAGGGATACAGAGGACATTGGTAGCAGAAAATGCACACTGGTAGAGGGATGGATGTTCAATTATTGTATGACTGAAATTCAATCATGAAAAATTTTGTAACAGTGGGTAGGGCGTTTGTTTGCCTTGCACGCATCCGACCCAGTCAGCCCAGGTTCGATTCCTCCCTCCTCTCAGAGAGCCCTGCAAGCTACTGAGAGTATCTCGCCCTCATGGCAAAGCCTGGAAAGCTACCCATGACGTATTCGATATGCCAAACACAGTAACAGCAAGTCTCACAATGGAGAAGTTACTGGGCCCACTCGAGCAAATCTATGAACAATGGGAGGACAGTGTTATGTCATAGTGATTCAATTAAAAAATAAAGTCATAAAGTCAAAAAAGAATTTTTAAAAAGTGTAAGAAAAAAAAGATAAAGTCGGAGGATCAGGGATGTTCACATGAGGATGGTAAAGTTCTTTGGGAGGAAGAAAAGGGACAATTCACTGATGAAGCCTAAAACATTTAGGGTTAATACATATCAAAATGTATGGAATCCCATCATTATCAGTATTGTGGATCATAGTGATAAAAATAAAATTAAACAAATGCATAGAGTCATCTTTAAATTAGTCTCTAAATTAACTTTATGCTTTATTTTTGGTGGAGGACCTCTACGTGGTATCCCAGGGACCCAGAGGTGAAATTTGTGATCCCTGGGATCAACCCTGGTTAACACACACTCTAACACCTGCATCATGAACAAAAACCCTAATTTTATTCATTTTGTTTGATTTTTATTTATTGTCTCTTTCATTGTGGACAACCTCAGTATCAAAACCATTTCTAAGATAGTAACATTTGCATGATATACTAAGATATTTTTCAGTCTCTAATTTCTTTTCCCCATCCAGCATTTAAAAAACAAGGTGGCAAGTTTATGACAATAACATTTGACATCATGCAGAGATATAGTTTTATTAATTTAATCTTTTAATTATCTTTAAATGAATACTCAGGAAATGACATGTGGGAACTTCCAGATTACTTTCTAGCTTCATTGCCTGGTGCATTAATGGGCATCTCTATATTAGATGACTTGCCCAGTAATTTTACTTGTAATGGAGATTATCTGCAGTTTAAACTAAAGTCTCATTTAAACATGTTTCTTTGTCAAACTTTGAGAGAGAAATTGACTACATACTGACTAAGCAATATGTTTTGAATTTACAATTACTATAAAACCATTATAAATCTGAAAATTTATTATTCCTATTTTATTTTTAATTTCATTTGTAAAGATAGATTTTGTCTTATTATATTTTTGCCATTTACATTATTTTATTCAGTCTCTCAATTTCATTTTTACCAGAAACTCACCCTCACTCTCAATTATACATAAGCAGGTACACACAAACCAAGAGTCTTTTGATGAAACATAGAAAATCCCACAGAATTATATTTATCAGCCATCATCACCTAGCCTGGGGAGCGGGTAGTGGAGCCACTATTCTCATTTTCCTTTTTATTCTACAATTCTCAGGCAAAGAAATCATATAATATGCCTAGTAAAGATTATCTCAAGCTATTCCTTATATGGCTTTTATCAAAAAGATAAGACAAATATGAGACATTTTAACACCAATTTGTATAAACTAGTAATTCTATTTTTTTAAATTTTTGAGTATTTTCAGTCAATTCCTCCTCTGGAGATCCTCTCTCAACCAAGAGGGAGAGGGATTGCTTTCAAATCATGCTCATAAATGTGTGTTCAACATGAAGCTATAGGAAATCTAAACTGAACTCTTCTTACAGACATAACAAATTAATGACTTTGTTTATTCCTTTTACAATTTTATTCCATTTACAATAGGAATAATTTCTGAGGAAAGATATAAATAGAGATCCCACTGCAAAGATTAAAAATGAAAGTACATAGATAATCTCTTCTGGAGGAAGAAACCTCTGTCTGGGCATGGGGCTACTCAACCAAGTGTAATTCCAAAGAGAGTGGCCTAGCATACCAACATTAAAGTCTGGAAATCCAGGAGTAACAAAAGATGATAGGGACTAGAGAACTGGTCCCTACAGAACATGTATACATGTATACAGACTCATTCGTTCCTAGAAAACAACTGAAAAATAATCATTTACCAATCTTGCTGCCTGAGAAGTAGAAAGGCTATGAAAGTGAGAACATTCTGACTGCACTGTAGCAGTGCAGTCTGCTGTCTAGGAATCTTCCCACAACCTAGTAGAGGCTGATTAGAGTTTAATTACCCTATAACCCAAGTGAATTCTATGTCCAACATCTGAAAATCCCCATTACTTCCTCACACCCAGAAACCTCACTACCTGGCACTTGAATCATTACTTCATACCTACAACCACCACAGATCCCCACTGTACTCACAGGATAACTATGGGCACCTAGTATTAACTGTGCAATGGCAGTAATCTCTGCCGGCATGCACCATAGTACGGACCACCTGATACATCACAGTTTGCGCTCCCATCTATTTGCCTATCGCATCACAATCATCTGGGGTTGAGAATCCCACACACTGCATTACACAAATGTACCATGAAGGTGAGTGCGAGCAACAAAGGGACACATATGGAATCTGGGGGCCTTGGCCGTGGGACTGCCCTCCTGAAAGGTGCTCCATAGAATTGCACTTCTAAAACCCCTTTCCTGCAAGATAAGGAGAAGCAGTGGAGAAGGTGATTACACAGGAACAAGCACAGATAATCCAGCAAATGAGATAGCAAAGGAACATGAACCAAATGACAGAGCAAAATGAAATCCTGAAGAACAAAAAAAACTATGAAGGTACTAGATTAAAAATTATATTTATACCACTTGATAAATACTTCAAAGTAAAGGTTAAGGAGATTCCAAAAATCAGAAGAATGGATGACTTAGAAATTTTAAGGAAAATACAAATCAAGTTAGAAGCCAAAATATACAAGAAAACTCAAAATTACAGTAGACTAACATGCCACCCTCAGATTGAATAATGTAGAGGAACAGATAAATGAAGTGGAAGAAAAACAATACAACTCACTCAAATTAAGCAGCAATATTAAAAAAATAAACTAAGAAAGGCAAAGACATTCTAAACAACCAGTGGAACCATTAAAACATTAGAGTGATAATATTCACCATATGGGTGCCCCAGAAGGAGAATAAATAGTAAGGGGAAGAAAAAGTATTTTTAGAAATACTAGCTACACATTTTATAATCTAAAGAAGAAAAAATATAATCCATATACAGTAAACTCAGTTTTAAATGAGAATAACACACACCATTACATGTAATTAAAGTTACAGGCTTGCTACACACAAGAGAAACTCCACAAGGTTATCAGCAGATTTTTCAATAGATATCTTTGAGGCTAGGTCAGAGGTAAAACATATTCAAAGTGCTAAAGGAAAATTTTTTTCAATCAAGTTTTATTTACTTATCAAAGTTAATGTTCAGAAATGAAGGTAAGATTTCTTTCCAGATTAGCAAAATTAAAAGGGTTGCATTCATACTAAACCAGTATTGCCAAACTGAAAGGGGCCCATTTAAGATAAAAATTACACTAACAAACAAGAAAAAGCACACAAAACCTCACTGATACATATAATTATGCAATTAAAGTAGTAGCTTTGTCACTTATAAAACAGGTTTAAAGAATAAAAGACAACTCAATCTGAAAAATAAAATGATAGAAAATCTGAATTGATCAATAAGGAGGATATTAAGAAAAAAGAAAAAAGTTTCGACAAGGAAAACCATCATAGTGAATTCCAACAATGGTTAAAGAAAGAAAGTTCAATCCATCTAAATCACTTCTAAAAATCAGTGGAGGGATCACTTACAAAAGCCAGTCCATCTGAAACACTAAAAAAATTGGAGGATGGATCACTCCCAAATTTATAAAACAAGTTCAGTATGCCCTAAGACCAAAATGAGATAAGAAGAGAAAACTACAGACTAATAACTCTGTTGACTACAGATGCATGAATTCTCAATAAATTCTAGCAAAATTAAATACAATAACACATTAAAAGAATACTAAATCATGGCCAAGTGAGATTTATCTCGAGGATGTTTCAACATACATAAATCAATAAATGTGATTGCCTGTGTTCATGTGAATAAAAGACCCTTTCCTCATTAAATGTTGCAGAAAACATATTGAATACTGTCATGTGAAAGAATAAAATTTGAGCACCATTCACATAAATTAAAGAAAAATAGATGAAGTTGGGTGGTCCAAAAGCAGCAAAAAAACGCTATCTTTTCAAATCTCTGCTTTCCTGGGTTACATGAGTTCTCTTACTGTGTTTTGACACACTTTGGTTGTCTGGAAATGAAGACAGAATGTGAACATAACCTGCATAACCTATTTATCACAGAGGATGATATATGTTCGCTTGAATAAATATTTCTGCCTCATTTGAGCTAAATTTCTTGTGGATATCTCATATACACAAATATTATATATGTGTAAATGTGACAGATAAGTAAATACATATTAACAAATTGTTAAATATGATGTTAGAATATTAAAGAAGACTGCATATAAAATAGAAAACTTATAAGAACAATGACAAACTTTTTCTGTGAAAAAAAAGAATAAAAGACAAAAATAGCAAAAATTAACTTTTTAAGTTACCATTACTGTCCACTTTCTGGTCTGACACTGTTTGATTATAAATGGCATGAACTCAAATAGAAGTAAACGTGATGCTTTTGCTAGAGTTTTTGGGAAAGATCCACTCAGTTAACATAGTCAGCTAAATAAATGCAAGACTTTAGATAATTATATTACACATCAATTGATCTAAGAACGCCCATGGCCATAAAACACAGTAAAGGAGGACAGAGCTGAGCAAAGAAGAATAGTCACTTAATCACTTAATCACTTAACTTCCCGTTAGTCGTCGATTTGCTCAAGCGGGCGCCAGTAACGTCTCCATTTGTCCCTGTCGCGTGCTAGAGTAGCCCAATGGCATCTGTTCGCTCCGGGAACATGAAGGGCCTCAAACCGATCGTTCATAATCTTGATGAAGAAGTCTGACCATCTGGTAGGTGGGCGGCCACACGGTCTTTTAACATCCCGTGGAATCCGGTCAGTAACAGCTCTAGTCCAGCGGTCGTCTTTAAATCTCATTACGTGACCAGCCCATCTGATTTTCGACACCTTGGCAAATGAGACAGCATCCCTGATCCTTGATCGTAGAAGGATGTCAGAACTCCAGATTCTTTCTCTCATTTGAGTGAAACGTGATATTCCAAGCATAGCTCTTTCTATTCTTCTTTGGGAGACCTGAATAGCGTTCTCATCTTGTTTGCGTAGGGCCCAGGTCTCTGAGGCATATGTTAATGCAGGAAGAACAGTGGAATCAAAGAGATGTGCCCGGAGCCGGAGGTTCTTCGTCCTCTTAGCTATTTCTTCGACATTCTTGAAGGCGTTCCAAGCCGCTCTCTTCCTCCTGCGCAGCTCGGGTGCCAGGTCATTTGTCATGTTGATCTCTCGACCTAGGTACACATAGCTGTTGCATTCGGAGATGGTCGTTCCATTGAGAGCGAATGGGGCATCAGGAACAAGGCTGTTTCTCATAAACATTGTCTTCGTAAGATTAAGCTGTAGTCCTACCTTTCCACACTCACGGTCAAAGTCGGCCAGCATTTGTGCCACTTGGCTGATGTTTGGTGGTATTAAAACAATCTCATCAGCAAAGCAGAGGTGGTGTAGTTGCCGACCATCTATCTTCACTCCCATTCCTTACCATTCCAGTCGTCGCATGATGTTCTCGAGGGTGGCACTGAAGAGTTTTGGTGAAATGGTATCACCCTGCCACACCCCTCTCTTGACATCAACGATCACTTCTTTGTAGAATGGTGAGATCCTGGTAGTGAATCCGCAATACAGCTCACGGAGGATCCTAATGTATTGGGCTTGAATGCCCTGATTGGCTAGGGCTTCAATGACCGCTTCCGTCTCAACAGAATCAAAGGCCTTCTTTAAATCAATGAATGTTAAACAGAGAGGCATCTTGAACTCCCGAGAAACCTCAATGAGCTTGGTTATAGTGTGGATATGGTCGATGGTGCTGCATCCTTTGCGGAACGCTGCTTGCTCGCATGGTTGTCCTTCATCTAGTGTTCTGCCAATCCTATTTAGGATGACTCGAGTGAACAGCTTGTAGGTGACAGACAATAGGCAGATCAGGCGATAGTTGCCAATGTCATGGATGTCTCCCTTCTTGAACAATAGTACAGTCCTGCTGGTTTTCCATTGGGAAGGAATCTTGCATTCAGATAGGTAGCGAGTGAAGAGCCGAGCCAGTGTATTGATGAGTACTGACGGCAGGTTCTTCAGGTGTTCAGGTCTGACCTTGTCTGGGCCGGGTGCTGTTTGTTTCTTTACCGACGAAATGGCGTGTCGATTTCGGAAGGGAGAACGTTGGGAACGACATATCCATCCTGTGGAATTTGGTATGTCGGCAAGTGGACATGGCTATCGAAGAGATTTGAGTAGAAGTCATGGATAATCTTCTCCATTGCCGTTCTGGAGGATGTGATGGATCCATCAGGATGTCGGAGGGCAGTCATCTTGGTCTTATAGTTGGCGAAGTACAGGCTGGCGTTACGAATACTTTTCCTGGCTTCTGCCGCATCTACTAGTACTTCTGCTCTTCTCTCTTTGAGGTCTTCCTTGATCGCATCTCTGCACTGCTTTGCGAGCTCGGACGTTAGCTTGCGGTTGCCTGAGGCATGCGCCAGACCACTCTGGTGAATTAGCTCAAGAGTTTTTGAAGATAGGCGATTTTTTGTGGCTATCTCTCTCTTGGCGTTCCTCGCACATTCATGGAGGTGCTGAACCAGTCAATCGTATTCCTCGTCAATGTTGTCAACAATGGCATCTTCCCATGTTGCCGCAATAGTACCAAAGAGTTCCCAGTTGGTGGTCATTCTGGGAGTTCTCTTTTTGAACTTTGCAGCCCTTTCTCCCTGTTCTGTGAAGTAGAATTTTGCACGAAGGAGACGGTGGTCCGATCCCGTTTGACATTTTGGGACAACAGCGACAAGTCAGGCAAAACCGTCGATTGAATATGATGTGGTCTATTTCTTTGTGGAATCGTCCACCGGGAGACTCCCATGTCCATCGTTTAGATTCTGCCTTCTGGAACTGTGAGTTACCATGAATGGTCTTGGTCGTCATGATGAACTCAGACAGTCTCTCACCCTGTTCGTTCCATTCTAGGCCAAGGGTCCCGATGTGAAGTTCTTCAGCTGATCTTCTCGGTCCTATCTTGGCATTTAAATCACCCACAATGATTTTGTAGAAGGTGTGGTCTTCTTTATAGAACTTCTCTAGCTCCATGTAGAACTTCTCGATTTCTCTTTCATCATAATGAGATGTTGGTGCGTAGACAACGAAGATAGAAACTGCAGGCAGTGATCCACATCTATTCAAATGTAAATGTCCGATTAGGGTTGTTAGGCATTCAAATGAATCAATGCCCTTGGCCAAGTTTGTGTTGACAAGGACACCGACGCCTCCAACACCTCTTTTATCACATGTTCCGAGGAGGAACAATTCTTCTTCAGTGTTGAAAACGGCATGGTGAGATTCGTGCCTTCTTGTCTCGGTCAGACCAATGATGTCGTACTTGATCATTTGCGCTTGTACCATCAGGTCCTCGATGGATGCATCTGATGCTTGTGTACGTGCATTGAAAGTACAGACGATCATTTTTGTCTTCCTTCGTTGTGGCAGCCTAGGTCGGCCTTGAGATTTTGTCGGCCTCTCCTTTCTCATCCTTCTCAGTGCTGCCATGTCGGTGAAGCCTTCAGGGTCAGGTGAATGAGACCAGTTGTAGTTACTGGTTTTGGCATACCGAATACACAGCGGATAGCTTTCCAGGCTCTTCCGTGCGGGCGGAATACTCTCGGTAGCTTGCCAGTCTTTCCGAGAGGGATAGAGGCTTTTGGGGAGACCTCTAATCACCCTTAAGAAGAATAGTAGTTACATAATTTCAGATGATGCTGTCATTTAAATCTTGACTGTAGTTCATAAATATCCTCTACAACTCCTGAGTTTCATGGTTAAAATATCTCCCTTAAAAGGTATAATGTGAGGGCTTTTATTAATCTACAACCTTAATAACACTAACTGATATAGCCTTTAACAATGCTTATTTATGAGTGACGTTATTCTATGTCTGTCCTTCTATAGAATTATTTCATTCTGCATGATACTCTCCATGTTCATCCATTTCTAAGAAAATTTCTGAGGTGTTTTTACATTTTGGATTCAGATATATTATTTAAACATTTTCATTTTGTATATTGCTTATCCTTTTATATATCACTTATCCTTTATTTTAAATTAAATCACCATAAGATAGAGTTACAAACTTTCATGATTACATTTCAGTCATACAATGATTGAACACCCATCCCTCCACCAATGCATATTTTCCACCACCAGTGTTCCCAATATACCCCCCAACACTTATCCTTTGCAAAGAAACTTTAAATGTCATGAGGACTACTTGTTTATCTTTAATAAACTTTATTTAATTGATATTTAATATGCTGAATAAGAGAAGTATGACAATTAGCAAAAGGATGGTAGTATGTAGAAATTTTATTATAGTATAATGTAGACTAAGGATAAAATAAGTACCTATAGTTTGTATTTTCAGTTAGCAGACTCTTAGCTCTTTTTATCACAGAGAAAACTAACATTTTTTAAATGAAAGAATTTTCAACCAGAAAATTTAAGATTCCAAGTTATAATCCACAGTCCTAGTATCTCAGTATAAAATTAAGACACTGGACTGGAGAGATATTCAGACTCAGGTACTTTCCTTGCATGTAAATGAATGACCTGGGTTATATATACATATATATATACACACACACACATATATAGTACTATATGTGTATATATAGATTTATAGTTCACAAAGCCTTGTCAGGGGTGATCCCTGTGCACAGAGCCAGGAATAAGCCCTGGGCACATCTAGGTGTGGGCCAAGAACAAAGAGAGAGAGGGAGAGAGAGAAGCCCAGGTGCAAATAAACCTATAAAAGGTTTGTTAATTGCAAAAGTAAGTAGAAAAGATAAATGTGATACATTTGCTTATATACTCTTGAAATGGTCCTTTCTTAACCTCTGGGTGCTTCTTCCTACATTCCCATCTATACTGTGTACTCCCTTACTTAGGTGCTGTTCCCCTGGCAAAATGCTCGACATCTTCCTGAGATGTGAGCTTTGTTTTTTTCACTCTGAAGAATCCTGTGTAAAAAGTAACATTTTAAGCATATAGCTTACTCTCTTTCTCACCCCTTATATCCCAAATAAACTTGTTTTAATTCCTAGAAAAAAGAAGAAAGAGAAGAGAATTGGGCATCGTGTTCTCAGCAAAGTAGCTGTTAGTTGAGAAGCTCTGTGTCAACACTTCCTTTATCTCTTAAATTTTATCCCATAAAAAAGACAAGTATTTTCAATAAGTCAAATGGAGAAATACAAGTACCAGCTGTTCACACACAAATGTGGACTATAAGAAAATGAAGGGATAGATAAAGGCACAACAAATCAGACACTTGTATTCTCATTGCATATCTGAGTGATCTATTAGTGAACAAGGAAAAGTAAAACAATGATGGAGGGGACTCAATCAACTATACTGTAATATGAGGATATTGGTACTTTGGCGCTGGATGTTTTGTGCCACATCTGGCGGTGCTCAAGGCCTGACTCTGCGTTCGAGATCATTCCTTGTCCAGCCCAGGTGACCATATAGGATATCAGTGGTGGAACCCAGATTGCCACTCAAACACAAGTGCCTTTCCTGCTGTGTTATCTCTCTAACCCCTATAACTCTTCCTGAAGATTTTGAGATTAAACTGCTTAAAAATTTAAAAAGTTCATATCTTTTATTAACTTGCATGTTTAATTAGAGGAACAGAAGAAAGTATGGTGATGCTTTCTATCTTTCATGCCTTATGCCACATTTACTTTGCTAAAACACGTTCTCTTAATTTTAGGATGAGAAAATGATAATGTAATCTTTTTTCTTCATCAAATACCCTTATAATCCCTAAAATCTTGCCAACTATCTTCTGTAAAGAGTAGATGCAAAACAAGGTTAAAGTAAAACCGAGTAGTCTAATCTTCTCATGAAAGAAATGTGACTTTTTTCCCTTGAGAGACAAAAACATCTTAGTAAATACCCAATTAAAAATGAATGTCTAAAAGTGCCTCAAAATATACATAAAACACCACAAAATATACAAAGCTACTGTACCAGAACATATTTGCCAATTAGTTATATGTTGTCATGGGCATATAGTTTGACTAGTCATGTCGCTGTCTCTTAAATTTAACAAATTACCTATCTTCTGTCAAACAAGTGTGTTTGACACTTGTTTACCTTTATGAGAAATAATATGTACAGATACACATAAAAACAGATATGCAAAGGAGAGTAGTAATAGTGTCATTTATTATTTCCAATCACAAAACTTAACTATATTTATTAATATAGAACTACACATAAAGTTTTCAAAATTTAGTGCATTGTCTTCTAAATAAAATGGGGAAAATATACAAATATTATAAAAGGAAAGAATATTGAGAAAGTTCACTGCTCAATCTATTCTGACATACGTGTCTTCAAACAGTAATAAAAGTTCCTACGAGAAGTCTTCAGAATAAGATATACGGATCTCACAATCTTAGAGAAAGATTAATGCCTGAGTAAAATCAGAGTAAGAATATTTCTTGAAGAATCATGATGGTTAACATATTACTCAGCACAAATAATGCAAATTCTAGTAGAAATATTGAAAACATTCATTAAACCATAAACATGCAAAATTGTTATTGAAAAGTTGTTAATTTGGCTACTTTACTTTAAGACTGGAATAAGGAAAGTAATTTTATTTAGAACACATTTTTCTGCCCAGGATGTGTGAATCTAACCTTGCAGAAAAATAGTTTCTTCACTGAAGAGTATCCATGGATAACATATGTTGTTTATTTTATTTTAGTGGATACATGCAAATGTATTTTAATTTTTTCTACTTACAAATGCCAAGTTAATATATAAATAAATAGTAATCACATTGAATGAAACAGAGCAGCTTTTACTATGGTTAAATATTTTTGTCTAAGTATGAAATTAAATTTGAACAGAAGCTCAAAATCATTTAAAAAACACTAATAACACAAAGAATATGTTATCAATTCTTGGCCTACTGGATTTTTGCTGTTACTTATTTTTTATTTTTTGCATTTCAATGCTAAGTTTCATTCATGAATGTTCATAATGAATTTTCTAGAATATTATTTGTCAACTCAGGAACCTAACAATAAAACAGAAGTTTCAAATTAGATTAGTTATTAGTGAAGACAAAATGTAATATAGCTTGTTTTATGTGTAAGACTAAGATATACTAAACAAGCTGATTTATCATATTTTTGAGTGCCTATTAAGTATTGAGTAACAAAACTGTAGGATAAAGATGCAACAATGAATAGCATATTCTTTATTTTAAATCTATACAACCTTAAGTAAGTTAAGTGATTTATGGCAGTGACTAGCACATAAACAGATAAGTAAAAGAGATTTGTTTCTGTAATATGTGCCAGGGGAGTCATGGTTAGGGGCAGGAGCTAAAGAAGGGATGAACTCCACTTCTCTATGGTGGACCTATCTGAGTTGAGTTTTAATGTTCAACATATAAAGGAAACATTCTAGTGTATGGAATCATAGATATAAGATCCTAACACAATTTCAGGAATTCAAGGGGTTTCGAGGACTTAGATAGATTTGACAGGAATGGAGAAAATGAGGTGATGAGACACAGATGAAAAATTCAACAAATAGACAAGGACAACATAGTGGAGGCTCTGAAAAGAGAACGTTTTTATCCATAGGAGGCCACCAACAAACCTCTCCTGACTCAGTGATTATCAAACATGCTTAAAATCACCTACTTTCAATTCACTGAAATGTAGAGCAATCAAGATCTTTATGGAGAAAAGATCAAAAAGAACAGTTTGATAGTTGTTCCTATGTAATCTTGGTGCAATATGATAAGAACCAGGCACTGTAGCACTGTTGTCCCCTTGTTCATCCATTTGCTTGAGTGGGCACCAGTAATATCTCCATTGTGAGACTTGTTGTTACTGTTTTTGGCATATCAAATATGCCATGGGAAGCTTGCCAGGTTCTGATGAGGACCTAATTTAGAGTAATTAATTATATCAAAGTTGGTAACAAAAGAAATATCAAACTAAATCTGAATGAACCAAATATCCCAAAGCTACATGTAAACAAGGAAAATTAGAAAAATAAGGGGAAAAATCCTGAGAAATCAAAGTCTGACCACAATTCTGATTATTTCATTGTCTCTAGACATTAATGAGATCCATCATACAAACTAAAATTAAGAGAATAAGTATGAAATTCCTAACCCTTTTAATCAGCTTTCTCAAAAGGATCACTTTCTACTAAGTATCTTCATTACTCTGCATAATTAAACAAAGTTCTCATGAAATCCACAAGGCAGTAAAATAGAAAGTAAATGAAATACTATTATCATTAAACTTTTAGATAGCAATTGACTAATTCAAAAATAGATCCCATAAAACACAAGAGTGTCTATTATTCCACTTATTATACATTTTAATTTGTTTCCATTTTAATATCACAGTTGATAAAACATACTTTGAAGACATAAGATCATTTTTATTACCCTTCAGCCTTCTTGTGAACTTGTAAATAAGAAAAATAAAATACATACTTTTCCATAAATAAAGAACAATAAAATTTCAGATCTTTTTTAAATTTTTTCTTCCATCAGAGAGAAATAATTTAAATGACCTACATTTGTAGTGCCTTTGAAGTGCCTTTGAAGTGCCTTTCAGTTTAGAATAGTTTAACTACCAGAAATGCAAAGTTAGAAATCCATAAACCACCACAACAACGACACAGACACACACACACACACATATATATATATATATATATATATATATATGAACACATATGGGCTGGGGTGATAGCACAGCGGGTAGGGCATTTGCCTTGCACGTGGTCAACCTGGCTGACCCAGGTTCAATTCCTCCGCCTCCCTTGGAGAGCCTGGCAAGCTACTAAGAGTATCTCGCCCTTACGGCCCAGGCAAGCTACCTGTGGCATATTTGATACACCAAACACAGTAACAACAAGACTCACAATGGAGACGTTACTGGGCCCGCTCGAGCAAATCGATGAACAACGGGAGGACAATGCTACAGTGCAGTGCATATGGAATTAAAATTCCTCATGTTATAACTGGAAATGTATGAAGACTTTTTAACTAAGAAATAAAAAAGCAAATATCTTGTGAGTGAGTTAATTATAATTATAAATCTGCATTATTGAAAAATTGTCTCTCTTTGTGGCAACACATGTTAAAGAGAATAGATACCAAAGCATCCTATATATCATGGAAAATTAATTTATGTAGGCATTAATAAGAACATTATATTCTATTTCCAAAAATAATCCTATTTTTCAAAAGCCAATGTCACTCTTGAGTGTTCATCTTGTGATAATTGCTTGTGGTAACTAAGCCTTTGAAGATCCCATATTGATGTTTTAAAAAAGGAATTTTATCTTTAAAGTATGCATTTTTTATATTCAAATGATCAAAAGATTTTTCTATCAGTATCACAGTCACCACACCTATCTCCAACCTCTTTGGATTATTTTTGTCATTGTTTGATATTTAAAAGCAAATATCTGAGTTATTTTGTCACTTTAGGGGTGGCTATGCTTAAATTCTTTTATGCTTTATCCCTGAAAATTCTTAGTAAAATCTCTCCAAAAGTAATTTATTATAAAAATACTCTAAATATGTAGCAGAAATTTTTTTTAAATTTTACTATCATAATATATACTGTTCCTCAACTATACAAATGTAATTTTTGTCCAGAAAAATTCATTTTTCTGGTAGAATCACAAGTCCTAGCATTTACTGTAAACATTTAAAAAACATCCGATGATTTAACTGCTCTTAGAATAAAAAGAACTAGTAGCAGACTGTTACCTATTCAAAATCGGAGCAAAAATATTTCTGCTGGACTTCTTGCTGTGGTCGATGAGAAAGTTCAAGAATGTTCCAGAGTAATATGCTATTTTTCAATTAGCGGTAGGGCGTTCGCCTTACAAGCAGCCAACATGGCCGACCCGAGTTCGATTCCTCCGCCCCTCTCGGAGAGCCAGGCAAGCTACCGAGAGTATTCGATATGCCAGACACAGTAACAACAAAATCTCCAATGGAGATGTTACTGGGCCCGCTCGAGCAAATCGACGATCAACAGGAGGGCCTTTACCTTTACCTTTTATCTTAGAATTTAAACCATGCACACATTTCATTACTCTATTATGTTGAATGTTTCTAAAAACAACTGAAATGGATTCTTAGTCTCCTCTGGATCTAATCTTGGTCCTTTTCAACTGACCATTTGTTAACTACCAAAGTGATCATTCAAAACTGAAAATTATACCATACGTCTTCCTTGACTAAAATTTTTCCATACAAAGTTATATTACAGAGAACAACTGCCAGCTTATTTAGTTCAGTATTAATGGCTCCCTTTGATTTGATCCTAATTGTTTATTTTTATAGCATTGTATCTAACATTCCAACTTCAGTGGACAGTTTACATTTAACATTTCAACTTCAGTGAACATTTTGTATCTTGTTCTAGTCAATAGGTACTAACATATTTTTTGTATACTTGTAATATCTTTCCACTTTCCTGTCTGCCTGAAATGTTGTTATTAATCTTACTAAGCTCATCTCAGGTATTATGTAGTAAGAAAATCTTTAATGACCCACACAAAATTTCATTTTTCTTTAGGTACTTAATTACTTTGCATACTTGTGATCTACCATCTTTAGTAGTATAAGATTTACTAATTGAGAAGCGCTTAAAAGTGAACAAAAATGAACAGTACTATGTTCTTGTCAAAGGCATAGCATGTTTTATTCATTAAGTGGTATTTCATAAATCATTTATAAATGAATCAATAAAGTGACTTTTGCATTAGGTTCTCTCTTCATATCCTAGTACCAAACAAATCTCTACACTTTGCTAGTTCCTAAAATTCAAATATATATACAAGTTAACTCCTGAATTGCTTTTTCTAGAATTTCTCCCTGAAAACCACTCCCTTTAGAGCAAATTTACTGTTTCCCTGGAATGGATTCAGTTATTGCCTCATTTTCTGAATTAGCTATTCTTAGCTACAGTAACAAAAATCACTGTCTTAGGGCTTCAAAATAATAAAATTTACTCCTCATGATGAGTAAAATCTACTAATCATAATGAGTAAGATCTATTTTCTATTTCAAATTTAGGCCAATAATATCGCCCTTAACTGGTGCATACTGTCCTTTCCTGAAGAAAAGCAAAAAAGGAAACAATAAAACAATAAAATACAATAACTTTCAACATTTCTATTTAAATCCACTCATGGCTTATTAGAGAAGAAAGTCATCTGTCCTAGTCTGATAACAAGAATGTTATAAACTACAAGGAGTCAGGGTAAGAGCTATGATGAGTGCAAGGAAGTAGATCATTGGTCATAGTAACACAATCTACTTCAGACTCATAATATATTACACCCTTCTACTTCAAGTTGATTGCAGAGTAAGACATTAACTGAAAATGGAACTAAATTTGCCCAAGTTTCAGTCCTCCGAAACTCTAATTTATTCACCAATAATTTTTTAAGAGTTGCAGCCACAAGATATTTATTTTATTTTAGTGGGGGTACATTCAGCAATGCTCAGGGGTTACTCCTGGCTCTGGACTCAGGAATTAATTCTGGTGGTGCTCCAGGGACAATACCAGGTATTGGGGATCAAACCCAGGTTGATGGCTTTCAAGCAAGCACCCTACATGCTATACTATCTTTTCAGCCCCTTAATCAATAGCAATATATAAACTTAAGCAATTCGTGATGGAAATCAAAGTCTAAGTTGTGTTCCTCTGTCTGACTATAGCAGATGTGTCACAGTCTGAGGCAAAAGAACTGATCTGAAATTTTCTTTGCATAGGTTTTACACACCTTTTATTAAGCTGATTCCTTGGTAATTGATTTTATGAGGCACAATTATAAAGAATTGGTAGAACTTTACAAGAAAAAAATCAAATTCCATCTAAAATAAAAATGGAGAGAAGACATGATCAGAAACTTCCTCAAAGAAGAAATACAAATGAATAAAAGACATATAAAAATGTTCTAAATTTTATTTAATTTTCTCTGAACTGAGCTTCAGGGAAATTTAAATAAAAACAACAATAAAATTTCATCCCACATTGAGAAATGGGCATTCAACAAAAAGAAACAATAAGCATTATTATTGTGGATGAGAGGAAATGGGAATGTTGATTGGTCCAGCCTCTTTGGAAAACAACATGGATATTCCTCAAAAAATTAGAGATGAAATTTCCACAAGACCCAGCAATTTCACTTCTGGGAATATACCCAAAGGGCCCAAAAACACAATGTAGAAATGGCATCTGCTTCTCTATGCCCACTGCAGGTCAGTAGCCAAAACCTGGAAACAACAAAAGTGCAGAAGAATAGATGACTAGATAAAGAAGCTATG
Organism: Sorex fumeus; assembly: GCF_029834395.1. NCBI lineage: Eukaryota > Metazoa > Chordata > Mammalia > Eulipotyphla > Soricidae > Sorex > Sorex fumeus. The sequence goes on along the minus strand of NW_026606075.1, from coordinate 64,130 downwards.
GCACCTATATATGATGAAACACTACAGGACTATTAGAAAAAAATGAAATCAAACAATTTGCTGCGATGTGGAAGGATCTGCAGAGTATCATGCTGGGTAAAGTTAGTCTCAAGAAAAGAAACAGACATAGAATGATCTCTCACATATGAAGTATATAAAGAAACATAGTACGGGGATAACATGCCCAAAGGAAATAGAAACAGCATTAGAAATAGTTTGTAAGAGGAAGCTAGATACTGTGGGGCAGAAGTGAGGGATAGGTCAGTAAAGGGAACACTGGGGCTAGAGCAATAGCACAGCAGGTAGGGTGTTTGCCTTGGACGCGGCCAACCTGGGTTGGATTCCCAGCATCCCATATCCCTAGCACCGCCAGGAGTAATTTCTGTGTGCATGAGCCAGGAGTAATCCCTGTGAATTGCTGGGTATGACCCAAAATGAAAGAAAAAAAAAGCAAAGAAAAGGGAACACTAAGACAGTGGTGAAGGAACGTGGTCATTCCGGAGGAGGATGGTGGCTGAAAGGAGGGAAAGTGATATGCATGATATCTCATTTATAAATTCTAAAATAAATATTTTTTTCAAATGGCCTCTAATGAGACCATAATCACTAAAGTGGTCTCTTTTTGAAAGTATCATTCTGTAAGAGGTTTAACATGTAAAATGTACTTGTTTTTTATTATTATTATTATTATTATTATTATTATTTTGGTTTGAGGTCACTTCTGGCAGTTCTCAGAGTTTAATCCCGACTCTTTACTTAAGGGTCACTTTTGAAGGGGCTCAGAGGGCAATTTGGGGTGCTGGGAATCAAACCCAGGTTTGCCTCATGCAATCCAAATGGCCTACCCGGGTATTGTCTCTCGAGCCCATAAAATGTATTTTTATACACTCAGAACAAATAAAGTTATCTTAATCACAATTATTTTGTAATTTGAGCACTGATTTTTCTCTCTGTCTTTGTAGAAGGAAGGGATAAACACTAAGATGTATATCTCAAATGTTCCTGGTTAAAAAATTTCCTGAGATACCAGCATTTGATTATTATTCAGCATTTTTAGGAATAAAACCTTCTGAAACTTTTTACCCCTATCAAAATCTTATCAGTATCAAAAAATCTAATTAAAAATCACTGTGAAGCAATCTCTTTAGAACAGAAAACTTCTATTCCCTAAACAGCACATTTTATTCATATTTTAACAAATGGTAGAGAAACTTTCTGATTTAATCTGAATGTCAAGGTCATCACATCTAATCATAAATTCTAAGTGTATAAAATGTGTAATTTTAAAGAGATGTGCAAAGTAGATATATAAATTTGCATATGTCCTTCTTTCCTTTATAACACAAACAATGAAGTTAGCAAATTTTCCTTCAGTGGCTTTTTTGGTAACAGCTTGTGCCAATTGTATTAAGTTTCAGGCACTTTCAGTTCTGAAAAATCAGAATAATAGTTACTAAGATGTATTATGATGTATTCTTTAGAATTTACAACATGCCTAATTAAAATTTTGCACGCTTCTTATGTGGACTAGACTTGCTATCCTGCTGACTAGGTATAAAGATAAGATTGTTCTCACTCTTTAATCTCACTCTATTCGTTTTAACTCTTCTTAGACCTGGATAATTAGGTGGATATGAGGAAAGTGAGAACAGTATTTATTTATGTGAATACTTATGAAAAGTTTGCTTTTATCTTTATACTGATATAACTGTTGGGTTAGACTCAATGACTTTAATTGAGTCTAACTCAATTTAATTGAATCACACATAACTATCTTAAGAAAGACTCTTTAAGATTAACAATATTTTCCTCAAAACTCTATCTTTTTCTCTCTCTCTCTATCCACACACATACACACATGCTCACACACCTCATAAAACATCCCTCTCATAGATGTTCTTCCCTTTTCTATTGTTGAGGGAGCTCCAGAAATTCCACTGCTACTGTCTTCTTTAACTGCAAGGTCCCAACATGAAGACATTTATCTATTCCTACCACAGTCCAAGTATCTATCCCTATAGTCCCACAATATGGCCTATCATCTTGCTGGTCTATATCTTTTCACACTACTTTTTCTCTAGTTCCAGCTATAAGGTATATAAACAAATTCAATTCCTTAGCAGATGACAATAAAGGAAAGAACTAAATCTCCCCTTCTAGCATAAAAGCAGAAAATCATGAAAATACATAACTCAGTAACACTTATCACTTAATTTTGAAGGTAACCAATAGTATATGTTTTCTCTTATATGAAAGCATAAGAAGAATTTGATGTAAAATTCCTTGAGTTTCATGTTCTAGGAAGGTTACCTGTCTTATCTATAAGTCCCTTTTCAATGTTTCCTGTGGAAAATCAACTAGGCTATATTGATTATTTTGTGGACTCACTAATTTACCCTAAAAGTTGACCCTTAACAATGAGTGAATTTGGTAGCTATTTGATCAGGCAGTTTAGCTCTTATCCCTCAATATTTGGGTAATCCAAATGATGGGTGAATACACTCCATCTGTGATTACAATCATATTATTATTAAATAACTACTAAAAATAGCTAGGTGTTTACAAATCACTTACAAATGTTCTATGAATCACTAAACATAAATGTTAATATAATTAGTGTACATGAGCATATGCTCTCCAAGATACACCACATGCTGAGCCACAAAACATACCTCCATAGAATTAAGAAGATAGAGATTATATCAACAATCTTCTCGGAACTTAATGTGCTGAAATTAGAAGTAAATCACATGGAAAAACAGAAAACTAAATCAAACACCTGGAAAGGAAACAGTGCACTATTGGACAACGAGTGGCTTAGAAAGGTAACCAAAGAGGAAATCAAAAAATTCCTAGAAACGAATAAAAATGAGGATATGAGTTACCAAAACTTATGGGACACAGCAAAAGCTGTGTTAAGAGGAAAGTTTATAGCTCTGCAAGCATTCCTAAGGAAGGAGGAGCAAGCCCACATAAGTAACCTAACCTCACAGCTTAAGAGCTTGGAAAGATTGCATTCATCTGGGGGGATATAAAATAACAAAATATGAGATTAATACCCAAGAATAGCTGAGATCAGCACCAGGAGGATTACTCCATAACTTAGAGGCCAGCCGGGTATTCTAGAGGAAAGGGCAGTTCAGATAGAGAAGGGAGCACCAAATAAAGGGTGTTTGGAGGATCCTCCCAGGAGGGGAGATGCATGTCGAAAGTAGACTATGGACTAAACATGTTTGCCACTCAATGCCTCTTTTGCAGACCACAACACCCAAAAGGAGAGAGAGAACACAGGGGATTGCCCTGCCACAGAGGCAGGGGGGGATGGGGGGATGGGGGTGGGGGGGATATTATCCATGGTGGTGGAAAATGGGCACTGGTGGAGGGATGGGTATCTGATCATTGTATAATCGAAACCCAAGCACAAAAAATTGTAAATCTACAACTGTACCTCATGGTGTTTCACTAATAAAAAAAAATTACTCAAAAAAAAAAGAGCTTGGATGAGGACCAACAAAAGGAGCCCAACCCAAACAGGAGGAAGGAAATGATAAAACTCAGAGCAAAGATGGAAACCCAAAAAACAATTCGAAAGATCAATGAAACCAAGAGAAGTTTCTTCAAGAAAATTAACAAGATCGATAAGCCTTTAGCAAAACTCACAAAGAAAGGGAGAGAGACAACCCTAAAAAATCAAATCAGAAGTGAAAATGGGGTCATTATAACAGAAATTACAGAAATTCAAAGGATCCTCAGGGAGTATTTTGAGAAGCTTTATGTCATGGAACATGAAAACCTCGAGGAAATGGATAAATACCTAAATTCCTATAGACTCCCAAGGCTGACCCAAGAAGACATGAAATACCTGAACAGACCTATCACCATCAAGGAAATTGAAATGGTAATAAAAAGTCTCCCCAAGGACAAAAATCCCGTCCCAGATGGATTCACTTGTGAATTCTTCCAAATCTTTAAAGAATGAAAAAAAATTGCGAACAGTTTCTACGAAGAAAATATCACCCTGATGCCAAAAGCAAAGAAAGATACCACAAAGAAAAAGAATTACAGGGCGATATCCCTGATGAACACAGACACAAAGATCCTCAACAAAGTATTAGCAAATAGAATCCAATGACTACTCAAAAAGATCATATATCATGACCAAGTATTCATCCCAGGGATGTAAGGATGGTTTAACATTCGGAAAACGATCAACATAATCCATCATATCAACAAAAGAAAAGATAAAAAGCATAAGATCATATCAATATATGCAGAGAAAGAATTTGACAAGATCCAGCACCCCTTTATGATGAAAACCCTTGCCAAAATGGGTATAGAGACTTTCTTCAATATAGTTAAATCCATCTACCACAAGCCTACAGCAAGCATCATCCTCAATGGGGAAAAACTGAGAGCCTTTCCTCTAAGATCAGGGATGAGACAAGGATGCCCACTCTCTCCACTGCTGTTCAATATAGTATTGGAAATACTTACAATAGCAGTTAGGCAAGAAAAAGATATTAAGGACATTCAGGTAGGAAAGGAAGAAATCAAGCTCTCACTATTCGCAGATGATCTGATACTGTACTTAGAGAATCCTATAACCTCTACCAAGAAACTCCTAGAAATAATAGACTTGTATAGTAAAGTGGCAGGCTATAAAATCAATACCCAAAGTTCATGGCTTTCCTATACACAAACAGTGAGAGAGAAGAAAGTGACATGAAAAAAACAATCCCGTTCACAATTGTGCCCCAGAAAATCAAGTACCTTGGAATCAGCTTAACTAAGGAAGTAAAGGACCTGCACAAAGAAAACTACAAAACAGTACCTCAGGAAATAAAAAAGAACACGAAAAATTGGAAAGATATCCACTGCTCATGGATCGGGAGAATTAACATTGTGAAAAGGGCAATACATCCCAAAGCATTGCTCAAATTCAGTGTGATCCCTATAAGGATACCCATGAAATTCTTCAAAGAAAAAAAATCAAACACTCCTGAAATTCATATGGAACAATAAGCCCCCAGGAATAGCTAAAGAAATTCTTGGGAAAAAGAAAATGGGAGCAATCAAGCTCCCTAACAATTAAAACAGAATGGTACTGGAACAATGGCAGAGCTGCAGACCAATGGAACAGGGTTGAATATACTGACATCTCTTCTCAAACATATGATCATCTAATCTTTGATAAAGGAGCAAGAAATGTGAAGTGGAGTAAGGAAAATCTATTTAACAAATGGTGCTGGAAAAACTGGACATCTACGTGCAAAAATATGGGCTCAGATCTCTGCCTAACACAATGTACAAAAGTAAGATCAAAATGGATTAAAGACCTCAACATCAGACCAGAATCTATAAGGTACACTGAAGACAAAGTTGGTAAAACCATTCATGACATTGAAGCTAATGATATCTTCAAAGATGTCACGCCACTGGCTGAGCAAGTGAAATCAGAGATAGACAAATAGGACTATCTTAAACTAAGAAGCTTCTGCACCTCAAAAGAAACAATGACCAAAATACAAAGACATTCTACAGAATGGGAAAGGATATTTGTCCAATACCCATCCGACAAGGGGTTGGTATCAAGGACATATAAAGTACTGGTTGAACTCCACAAGAAGAAAACATCCAACCCCATCAAAAAATGGGGCGATGAAATGAACAGAAAATTTCTCAAATAAGAAATCCGAATGGCAAAAAGGCACATGAGGAAATGTTCTACACAGTTTATCATCAAGGAGTTGCAGATCAAAACCACAATGAGATGTCATCTCACACCACAGAGACTGGCCCACATCCAAAAGAACAAAAGTAACTGGTGCTGGAGCAGATGTGGCGAGAAAGGGACTGTCCTTCACTGCTGGTGGGAAAGCTCTTTAGGAAAACATTATGGATGATTCTCAAAAAATTCATAATTGAGCTCCCATTTGACCCACCAATACCACTCCTGGGAATATATCCCAGAGAGGCAAAAATGTATAGTCAAAATGACATCTGCACTTGTTTGTTCATTGCAGCACTATTTACAACAGCCAGAATCTGGAAAAAACCTGAGTGCCCGAGAACAGATGACTGGTTAAAGAAATTTTGGTACATCTACGCAATGGAGTACTATGAAGCTGTTAGAAAAGATGAAGTCATGAATTTTACATACAAGTAGTACTACATGGAAAGTATCATGCTAAGCAAAATGAGTCAGAAAGAGAGGGATAGACAGAGAAAGATTGCATTCATCTGGGGAACATAAAGTATCAAAATAGGAGACTAACAGCCAAGAGTGGCCAAGATTACTACCAGGAGGTTTACTCCATGGCTTGGAGGCCAGCCGCACACGCTAGGGGAAAAGGCAGCTCAGATAGTGAAGGAAGCACCAAATAAAGGGTGTTGGGAGGATCTTCCCAGGATGGGAGAAGCATGCTGAAAGTAGATTATAGAGAAAACATGATCGACATTCAATGCTCTTTTGCAAACCACAACACCCAAAAGAAGAGAGAGAGAACAAAAAGGAATGCCCTGCCACAGAGGCAGGTTGGGATGGAGGGATGGGTGGTGGGAAATGGGCAGAGGTGGAGGGATGGGTATTGGATTATTGTATAATTGAAACCCAAGCACAAAAATCTGTAAGTCTACAACTGTACCTTATGGTGTTTCACCAATAAAAATTTTAAAAAACTGAATAAATAAAAAGTTATATTTTCTTGGATAGTCTCATGTTGTACTTAATCTTTCGCACTTGCAACATCAGGTCTTCCATTGATGCATCTGATACCAGAGTACATGCATTGAAAGTACAGACAGTCATTTTTGTCCTTTGTTTTGGCAGCCTAGTTCAGCCTTGAGATTTTATCAGCCTCTCCTTCATCATCCTTCTTAACGCTGCCATATGGGTGGCTCTTTCAGGGTCAGGGGAATGTGACCCATTGTACTTACTGGTTTTAGCATATCACATGTGCCATGGATAGGTTGCCAGGCTCTGCCATGTGGGCAGGATATTCTCGGTAGCTTGCCAGGCTCTCCGAGATGAATCGAAGCTTTTAGGGCAGCCTCTAATTGCCCTTACAGGTGTTCCCCGTGGTTCAAACGATATTTGAGCACTATCAAATATGGTGCAGTAATCTTGGAAGATGGGTATTAAGTTTCTTATGATGTGTCACGCGGCCACAAAGCAGGCAAACTTCCTGAACCGTGGTTGCAGCTGGGTAGTGGAGGCAATAGAGGTAGTGGAGGTCTGCTGATGAGGTATTTATCTGGTACTGGCAGGGTGGGTCTTCTGTGTGTAATCCCTGGGTTGCTGGAGATTGGTGGAAGTGGACAGGACAGGGTAGTGTGATGCTTCTGGTTTTAATACCTTGGTCGCCAAAGATTGGTGGGAGCAGGCAGAGGATCTATGTTCCTGTTGATCCGGGAGTCCAAGGTCACAGAGTATCTTTTACCTGGTTCTGTGGGTCTTCACTAGTGCTAGAGTCTCAGTCCGAACATCCAGAAAGCATCCAGGAGCATGGCAGCAGCTGAGTAGTGGAGGTAGTAGAGGTCATTGGTCTGACAGAGACAAGAAGGCATCAATCACATCATGCGTTTTGGACACTGGAGAAGAACTGTTCCTCAGGACATGGAACAAGAGAAGCATTGGTGGTGTCAGTGTACCTGTCAACATGAACTTGGCCATGAGCATTGATTCATTCAAATGCCTAACAACCCGAATCAGACAATTAAACTTGAATAGACATGGGTCACTGCTAGAAGTTTCTATCTTCATTGGCTATGCACCAACATCCAGTTATGATGAAGAAAAAATTTACAAGTTCTACATGGAGCTGGAGAAGTTCTATAAAGAAGGTCACACCTTCTACAAAATCATTGTCAGTGATTTTAATGCCAAGATAGAACCGAGGAGATCAGCCGAAGAACTCCACATTGGGACCCATGGCCTACAATGCAATGAACAGGGTGAGAGAATGTCTGAGTTCATGTGACCAAGACTATCCATGGTAACTCACAGTTCCAGAAGGCTGAATCTAAACATTGGACATTGGAGTCTCCCAGTGGACAGTTCCACAATGAAATTGACCACATCATATTCAATTGATGGTATTGCCTGACTTATGTTGCTGTTGTCCCAAAATTCCAAACAGGATCGGACCACCGTCTCCATCATGCAAAATTCTACTTCACGGAGTGGGGATAAAGAGCTGCAAAGTTTAAGAAGAGAACTCCCAGTACCACCACCAACTGCGAGCTCTTTGTCACTATTGTGACAACATGGGAAGACGCTGTCATTGACAACACTGACAAGGAATACAATCAACTGATTAAGCACCTCCATGATTTGTGCAAGGAATGCCAAGAGAGAGATAGACAGAAAAAGAAGTCTGTCTTCGAAAACTCTTGAGAACATTTGCCAAAGTGACTTGTTGAAGCCTCAGGAAACCACAAGCGAAGGTCTGAGCTCACAAAGAAGTGCAGAGAAGCAATAAAGGAAGTCCTCAAAGAGAGAAGAGCAGCGATGCTGGTAGATGCGGCAGAAGCTGGGAAAAGCATTCGCAACACCCCCTCTTTTGCCAACTATAAAACGAAGATGACTGCCCTCCAACATTCTGATGGATATATCACATCTTCCAGGAGGGCAATGGAGAAGATCACCCATGACTTCTACTCAGATCTCTTTGCTAGCCACATCCACCTGCCCACATACCAAATTCCACAGTATGAATATATCATTCCCAATGTTCTCCCTTACAAAATCCGACATGCCATTTCATCGGTAAAGAAGCGGAGAGCACCCGGCCCAGACAAGGTCATACTCGAACAACTGAAGAAACTGCCCTCAGTACTCATCAATACACTGGCTTGGCTCTTCACATGCTACCTGTCTGAATGCAAGGTTCCGTCCCAATGGAATACAGCAGGACTGTAGTACTGTACAAGAAGGAGACATCCACAACATTGGCAATTATCGCCCAAACTGCTGATTATCTGTCATCTACAAGCTGTTCACTTGAGTCATTCTGAATAGGATTGGCAGAACACTAGATGGAGGACAACCATATGCGCAAGCTGGGTTCCACAAAGAATTCAGCACGATGGACCATATCCACTCAATAACTAAGCTCATTGAGGTTTTTCAGGAGTTCAAGATGCCTCTCTGTCTAATGTTCATTGATTTAAAGAGGGCCTTTGACACATGCAAAAGAACGAAAGCAACTGGTGCTGGCGTGGATGTGGCGAGAAAGGGACACTCCTTCACTGATGCTGGGAATGCTGACTGGTTCTGCCCTTTTGGAAAACAGTATGGGCGATTCTCAAAAAATTCATAATTGAGCTCCCATTTGACTCAGCAATACCACTCCTGGGAATATATCCCAGAGAGGCAAAAATGTATAGTCAAAGTGACATCTGTACTTGTTTATTCATTGCAACTCTGTTTACAACAGCCAGAATCTGGAAAAAACCTGAGTGCCCGAGAACAGATGACTGGTTAAAGAAACTTTGGTACATATACACAATGGAGTACTATGTAGCTGTTAGAAAAGATGAAGTCATGAAATTTACATACAAGTGCTACTACATGCTAAGTGAAATGAGTCAGAAAGAGAGGGATAGACATAGAAAGATTGCATTCGTCTGGGGAACATAAAGTAACAAAATACAAGATTAAAACCCAAGAGTGGCTGAGATTAGTACCAGGAATTTTGCTACATGGCTTGGAGGCCAGCCATAAATGCTAGGGGAAAAGAGAGTTCAGATAAATAAGGGAGCACCAAATAAAGGGTGTTGGGAGGATCCTCCCAGGTTGGGAGAAGCAAGTTGAAAGTAGACTATAGATGAAACTTGATTGCCACTCAATGCCTCTTTTGCAAACCACAACACCCAAAAGAATAAAGAAAGAGAGAGAGCAAAAGGGAATGCCCTGCCACAGAGGCAGGGTGGGATGGAGGGATGGGGGTGGGAGGGATACTGGGACCCGTGGTGGTAGAAAATGGGCACTGGTAGAGGGATGGGTACTTGATCATTGTAAAACTGAAACCCAAGCACAAAAATTTGTAAGTCTACAACTGTACCTTATGGTGCTTCACTAATAAAAGTTAAAAAAAATAAATAAAGAAGGCCTTTGATTCTGTTGAGACAGAAGTGGTCATTGAAGCCCTAGGCAATCAGGGCATTCAAACTAAATACAATAGGATCCTCTGTGAACTGTATTATGGATTCACTACCAAAATCTCACCATTCTACATGGAAATGATCATCCATGTAAAGAGAGGGGTTTGATAGGTTGATACCATTTCACCAAAACTCTTCAGTGCCACCCTCGAGAATGTCATGTGATGACTGGAATGGGAAAGAATGGGAGAGAAGATAGACGGTCAGCAACTCCACCATCTCCTCTTCGCTGATGACATTGTTCTAATAACACCAAACATCAACCAAGTGGCACAAATGCTGGCCAACTTCAACTGTGAGTGTGGAAAGGTCGGACTTCATAGCTGAATTTCATGAATATAATGTTTATGAGAAACAGTCTCTTTCCTGATGTTCCATTCACTCTCAACAGAATGAACACCTTCGAAGGCAACAAGTATGTGTACCTATGTCGAGAAGTCAAGTTGACGAATGACCTGGCTCCTGAGTTGCACAGGAGGAGAGAGAGGCTTGGAATGCCTTCAAGAGCATTGAAGAAATAGCTAGAGGACGAAGAACCTCCGGTTCCGGGCACATCTCTTCAATTTCACTATTCTTCTTGCATTAACATACTCCTCAGAGACCTGGGCCCTATGAAAACAGGATGAGAATGCTATTCGGTTCTCCCAAAGAATCAAAAGAGCTATGCTTGGAGTATCACACTTTACTCAAATGAGAGAAAGAATCAGGAGTTCCGACCTCCATCAACGATCGAGAATCAGGGACACTCTCTTGTTTGCCAAAGCATTGAAAATCAGATGGTCTGGACATATAATGAGATTTGGAGATGACTGCTGGACTAGATCCATTACCGATTGGATTCTAAGGGACGTCAAAAGATCACCTGGCCTCCAACCTACGAGATGGTCAGACTTCTTCATCAAAACCCTAAACGATCACTTTGAGGATTTTCATGTTCCTAGAATAAGTAGATGCCATTGGGCTACACTAGCACGTGACAGGGACAAAAGGAGACGTTACTGAGGCCCACTTGAGCATATCGATAAATAACAGACAGGATGTCAAGTGATCAAGTCTCATAAATTTTAATATTGTACATTAGAATAACGAATAGTTGGTATTCTGCCAAAGAATTCCATGGAAAGGAAAACAATTGCTGTGACCATAATAATTTTGACAGACTGTAAGTCATTTATCTATTCGGTAGTTCTAACCTAAAACATATGAAGTCTTATAGAACAGTTTCAAATAGAAGAGACAAAGGGATATAGTGTCTCATCTGTCAGTCTGACTTACACTAAGTGTAGAGACCATGGCTTTAGAGAAGCTCAAACTGGGGCATAATAACAGATTTACAGTCACTCCTCTGACCTTTAAATCAGTGCTTGATTACAAGACTCTCTATCGGAGATGTTCATAGAATATTCAAGAAGTATTTAGGAACTTTTAGAACAAAACATTTTATGCACATTTTAAAGGCATACACAATATTCAGATCACACAGAGTTATATAAGAACATGTCTTTGAATAACATAGCTACAGTAGTATATTCTAGAAGGATTTTATGTGCTGTAAGTTATTTTGTTCTATAATTTCTTCTGAAATTAAACACTGATTGTTTCTTTGAATCACAGCTCTTAACAAAAAGCCTGGAAGCTACTGTCAGCATGTTTATTGCCCTGCGATCTCTTGAGAAAAAAAATGGGTGAACCCTGACTATACATACTTTAAAGTATATTACTCAGAGCTAAATAGAGCCTAGTGATGAAATATATAGATTTAGTTAATGAGACAACACGTCTAGGGCTAATCAGGATAAGCTTCAGTATTTTTCTGAGCTTCTTGCAGAAGTGCGCAGCAACACGGCCTCATAGTTCACTCTCAGAAGTTCACCTCAGAGCTTTCAAAGCACCATACCTGGATTGTATTTTAGAGTTATCTTAAGGTCTAAGTAATAGACAGTATAAAAATTTTCATATAATTATTATCATGACCTTAAGAACTTATAGAGCCTTTCTTTGTTCACTATCTGTACTTCAATCATGCTTCAAATGTGGTTTTATTTAAAAAATTCTATTAAAATATAATTACTTTCTGATAATTTTTTTTATTGAATCACTGTGAGATAGCCCCTTACAAAGCTGTTCATAATTAGGTTTCAGTAGTATAGTGTTCCAATACCCATCCTTCCACCAGTGTACATTTCCCAGCACCAATGTCCCCAATTTCCCTTCCATCAGCCCCCACCCTACAGCCTGCCTCTGTGGCAGGCACTTTTCTCCTCTCTCTCTCTGTCTCTGCCTCTCTCTCTGTCTGTCTCCGTTTCTATCTGTTTCTCTCTCTCTGTCTCTCTCTCTCACACACACACCCTCTCTTTTCCTTTTGGCCATTGTGGTTTGCAATATTGATACTGAATTAATTTTCCTTTTTATGTCAGTTTTGATTTATAAATTTAGAAATTTTTTTATTTCTGTAATTAGGCTTCTCTTCTTTACAAACTATCATTTAAACTGTACTAAGTTGGACACCCAGGTATATGACATTGTCTTAAAACCTTCCATGTCTGGGGAATGGAGAGAGAGCATGAGAATAGATGCATGCCTCACTAAGCCCTGTCCTTGCATGTAACTGACCCACTTTTGTCTCTGTCACCAAGGCATCTGAAGGGAACCACTGGTTGTGGTTCCGAAGGCCTCTGAGTCAGAGACACAGGTAAGCCACAGCACAGTAGGACCCACCCAGCACCATAGTCTGGAACACATACTAAACTGCTGGTCCAATAAGCCAAAAATCACCCATGAGAGGCCGCAGGTCTCCTGCAAATTACTTGGAGCCCACCTCTCTGAAAAGAAAAAAATCATGTGGGTCTGGTGTAATGAATTTATTCTTGCTCATCTGTAAAGAACTCCAAGGGTGGCCAGGGGATGGCCCTGAAGGCTCTTCCGCTGGCCACCCAGGTTCTGGGGGGCCCAGGCCGCTCATCCAGCTGGGGCAGCTCGGGCTATGGGGCAGACAGTGGAGGAGACAAGGGTCCAGGCCGGTCGGTTGATTAGATGCCATTTATTCTATTCTCCCCGTGCTCTTGCCCCAGTCTCTCTGAGCCTCCTATTCTAGTCTTCACTGCTCCTCATTCCTGTCTCCTTCTGTCTCTCCTGCTCATCTCTCTGCTCTCCATCTCGCATGTTGGGCTCTCTCTCCATGTGCTTGCTCCTGTATTTTTCTTCTACATTCTCTCTCGTCTCTCTGTGGTCCATCATGCTGCCCTGCTCTCTCTCTCTCTCTCTCTCTCTCTCTCTCTCTCTCTCTCTCTCTCTCTCTCTCTCTCTCTCTCATTCTCCAACTCTCTTGCCTTTCCAACTCCCCAGCACTCTGGGCTGACACTGCACCCAGTCAGTAGCAAAATCAACATAAGAAAACCCTTCCTGAGGGCCCACCAAGTTCAAAGGGAACACCATCTAAAAGGTATTCCAAAGCCCTCCCTGACTGCCCAAGGACAAAATACCCCCTAAGGTGTTTTTCTCCTTTCCTCAGTGCAATAACTATAAACATCTTAATACTAGTTGTTTTTGTATGGACACATTAAGAGATATCATTGAGGCTTGTAGGGCAGCTCTCCTGGGAACATCTTGCCACAGACTCAGACTATAGCCTTCAGGCCAGATTAATCATTCCTAACCCTAGCAGGGTTCAAATCTAGTTATTACTTTTTGGATCATGACAGCATTTGTCCATGACCAAGCTCTTAACTTATAGTTAAGCATTATGGAGCTTTGGCCAGGCCCATCTTGATGCCAGGGTAGTATATAGCTTACCGCTTGCCCTGGTTCCATCCAGTCCCTCGTCGGGACCCTGTATTTGGGGGTGCTAAGAAGTAAAGGCAGCTGAGGCGTAGGTGAAAGAACAGAAGCCCAGGAATAAAATATCACTGAGAGTCACATTACAAAAGCATAGCATATGCAGTCTTCTTGTGTCCATGCAAAAAGGACATTGCTCTGAATAAACTATGCAAAGGACTTAGGGAGAAGAGAAAAACAATATTTACAAGCCAACAAAGCATAAAGAAAGAAGTTACAAATAAACACAGAGGAATAAGAATACTGTGATGGGACCATCCCAATAAACCTAAGCTATCTGAAGCTATGCAGGAAGGACAAAACAGTGTTATCCTACACTCACTCAGACATAAGCTTTAAGGGGTGTTTATTTTACTTATACTCAGTTCATTTGCATCTTTTAAAAATATTATTTTAGGAACCATGATTTAAATTAATGATAATGGCAGGGTTTTGTGCAAAACACATTATAGCACTACCCCTCCAGGAGAGTGATAGCTTCCCTCTACCATGCCCCAGTGTCCCTGTGTCTCCACCCCATCCTGTCCCCCCTATTAAAGATCAGTTCTCAGTGCCTGCCATTTGTATTTGTAGCCTTTTCTATCTACTTTATATACGAAGTACAAGAGATCATCCTTTGTATGTCCCTCTTGTTCTAAAGATAATTTCCAGATACAGCCACAAGTTGTATGATTTCACCTTTTACTCGATTGTGTCTATATATGTAAAGACCATGTCTTGTAGACAATATTTATTTGGAAACAATTTTACACCAGACTTCATGACCTCTGCCTTTAATAGGGTATATTATTATGATTGGGTTTATATCCATCACTTTATACATTCTACATTGCTTTCTTCTGTCTGTATCTGACTTCATCTCCATTACTGGAAAAATACAACATTATTTAGCACTAGATTTATTCAGGAAATATATATAACATTCATTTTATTAAAGTCAGACTTTTCATTTCACATTTCACAAGACAGAGTCTCCTACCCTATGCCTGACTGTCTCCACCAGGGCCCAACAGCTGAAGACCACCGAGGCCCAGCCAAGGCCATGCTGGGAGCACTCTCCACACACTTGGATGAGCCTCACGCATAAAAGAACTGACAGAAGAACCCAGGTGTGTGGGACCCGGGGCTGAGATCTCCAAGCCTGTACAGTTTGGGACTGGACCTGCCAGTAACTAGACAGTTACACCCACCAACTGCCGTGTAACTCCAACAACGGCCAGGATCCAGAGATTATCACACTCAGCTCCCGGAAGCGCGACATCTTATCATCTTATCATCTTATCATCTCATTCCTAATTCGGTCAAACTGGCAGGCTACCAAATGTAACATGCCCACACGGCAGAGTCTGGCAAACTCCCCGTGGTACACCCAATATGCCAAATACCAGTAACAATGATGGGTCTCATTCTCCTAACCCTGAAAAAGCCTTGAATATGGCACTTTAAGGTAAGGTAAAGGCCCTCCCGTTGATCGTCGATTTGCTCAAGCGGGCCCAGTAACGTCTCCATTGGAGACTTTGTTGTTACTGTGTCTGGCATATCGAATACTCTCGGTAGCTTGCCGGGCTCTCCGAGAGGGGCGGAGGAATCGAACTCGGGTTGGCCATGTTGATGTTGTCCGCTTGTAAGGCGAACGCCCTACCCGCTGTGCTATCGCTCCAGCCCATGGCACTTTAAAAAAAAAAAATCTCAGGGCTAGGACGAAGAAGACGTTACTGGCACCTGCTCGAGGCAATCGACGAACAACAGGGTGGTCGTGATCGTGATCGTGATTTCATATCTCAAAATAAAACTACAAATGGATATATCTCCAATAACTATACTTGTTTGTCTCTTAAGCTATATTATGACTTATAGTTCTAAATATTTTATAAACCACGATTTAAAATTTTATTACTTCATCTTTAGTAATTATTTCACTTTAAACAAATTTTGAAAAACTAAAACTTTGTACATATACATATATGAGAAATCATCCCTCTAATAAAAGCTCCAAGGTCGGGATAGTTCCCTGGGTAAAAAATCATTAGCTTAATTTAAATAATGAGGGCTGAAAACAGGTGCCCCAGCAGGAAACACCCTGCTAGTATAGATTAGGAGATTTCTACAACTTCTATGTTCTACATTAAAGGCACTTACTGGCTATTTATCACCTTATGCCACAGGTTTGGAAATGTCTGAGCATTTGCATTTAAGGTGCATGCATATTCTTTTGATGGGAGCAGGGGAAAGTGATGCCAGACTAATCAATAAGTTATAAATGTCCCTTACCAAGACCTATGGAGTCTAGCTTGCTGCCTGGTCAGTCACAATGGTTCTTGTAAGAGAGAGAAAGAGAGAGTCGAAAAGAAGCTTACACAGAGGCAGGCTGAGGTGGGGGTGGGGGATTATGGGAGGGAAACTGGGGACACTGGTTGGGGAATGGGTGTTGGAACACTGTATGACTGAAACTTAATCATGAATAGCTTTGTAAGGGTTCATCTCACAGTGATTTATAATAAAATCTTTTTTAAAAAATTAAAAATGGTTCTCTTCTCTTTGGGTTCCAATATTTCTGATGAAAAGTTATTTATGATAATAATTATATTATTCTTTTCTTTGGAATATGTTTTTTTTTTGTTTTCAAGATTTATTTTGGGAGAAGGGGTGAGCCACACTTGGAGATCCCCTATTTTTTTGACATGTGTTCCTAGGTTTTTGCTCAATGGCTGTGCAGAGTCATTCTCAAGAACCGTTTCAAGGGTCAAACTTGGCCATCTGTGTGCAAGCATGCACTCGGGCCTATTAAACTATCTCTTGACCCTAGATTTTCTTTAAGTTTCTGCTTATCAGAAGTTTGATTATGATATCTCCAGCAATTATTTTCTTTACATTATTCATGCTTCTCCTTAACAATATTTTAGTTTTGAGGTTTGAAGAGATAGTACAGGGGCTGGAGTGTTTGCGTGCACACAACCCCCTGTGTTCAGTCTCCAACATCTCAAACCGGCTACCAAGCACCTCCAGGAACAATTCCTAAGTGAAGAGCCAGGAGAAATTCCTAAGCATCACTTGGTATGAACCAAAACTCACCCGAAATAACTATGATGATATTCTCAGATTTTTAAATTTTTTCCTGTTTTGTTGTTTTGGTTTGGGACCATACCTGTGTGCTCAGGGATTACTTCTGGCTCCATGCTCAGTGAGCTTTCCTGGTGTGGATTGGTGGATTATATGTGGTGCCAGGGGCCATCTGAGGTTGGTCACATGCAAGGCAGACTTCCCTTCCATATTACACCTCCAGTCCCTTAAATTGATCTTCTATCATATATTACATTACTACTTAGAATATTTTTCTACATCATGTTTAGTATTTTTTTCCTTAGGAAATTCCAAAAGTATGCACATTGGACCATTTAGTAAATTCAACAATTTTTGAAAAGTGATTCATGTTTATTCCATATATTTCCTTGGTTACTCGCAGTTTAATCTCTCTTGATCTGCATTCATATTCAGTGCTTTAATATCAAGTTTCCTATTTAACTGATCCAGTGACATTTTTATTTTAGTCTTAATATTGTCATCTTTCTCAGAGGTTTCTTTATTTTAACTGAAAATGTTGTTCCTAGAACTCCATTGTATTAGCTCACAGAAGCATAATGCAAAAAAAATTATATTCAGGGAAAGAGCTGAGAGCTCGTGTGCTCAACTGCTTGAGAACCTAAAAAGCATTGTCAAATATACTTTTTTTCTGGTTTTCTGAATGCTCATTGCAGGGACAATTATTAACTAAGAATTCTTCTAGGAGCCTCTTCCTGTTCGTCCCCAGCGCCATGCCCGAATTTCTCCTTCTCTCAGGTCAGTCATTATTCAAACCGGGGACTTTGCTTTCCCCACACACGCTCCTGGGGCAACCTCTAGGAACCTGGACTGCCCACCATCCCTGAGCCTCTTTCTGTTCATCCCCAATGCAGCACCAGTGTTCTACTTCTCCCAGGTTACTCATTATTCGAACCCGGGACTTTTCTTTCCCTGCGCACATGCCCCAGGCGTCCTCTAGGACCCTGGGATGCACACCATCCAAGAGCCTCTTCCTGTTTGTCCTCAATACAGTGCTGGTTTTCTCCTCCCAGGTTGTACCCGACACACACACCAGGTACTCGTAGGAGGCATGGCCACTTCAGAAATGGGTGTGGCCTCTGTAGAAGTGGGCATAGCCTAATTTCGGGGCACAGGTAAATTTCTCATACCCGATAACCTTGTGTAATCTCTCAGTCTCCATACCACCACACCAACATGAAGAAACAACGCAAATCCCCACCACGAGGGGGGGTACGATGAAAGGAGTCCAGAAGCCTCATTAAGTGTTACTCACTTAAGGGAGCTCTCTGATAAAGAATTCAGATATGAAGTAATGAAGATGTTCACTGAAATTAATGAAACAGTGAGACAGATATCCAGCAAATTAAAGGAGGATATGAAAGAAACAATCAGGAAAATACAGTAATAAATGAGAGCAGAAATTAGAAAGCTACACACAGAAATGTCCTGAATAAAAGATTTGGTAGATGAAATAAACTCAGTGTGTGCCCTCAACAGTAGAATAGCTACAACTGAAGACAGAATCAGTGAGCTGAAAGATTATCAGCACAAAACCTACAGGCAACAACAATGGCAAGAGACCTCAAAACAGCTCTAGAGCAAATAGAGTCCTAGGGGATGATTCTAAGAGGAACAACATAGAATCACTGGTGTACCAGAAGGTCAGGGAAACAGTTCCAATGAAAAAGTCATGGTTAAACAAATCATTGCTGAAAAGTTACCAAAGCTGGACAGTGCAGGCATCCAGATTCAAGGGACCAAAGGGTGCCAGCTAAAAGAGACCCTAACAAAAACACTCCAAGACATACCATAGTTAGAATGATGGATGCCATGGATAGAGACACAATTTTGCAAGTAGCAAGGTCAAAGAAGAAAATCACATACAGAGGAACACCCCTTAGATTTACAGCAGACCTATCAGAGGAATCCCTCCAAGCCTGAAGGCAATGGGGGGATATAGTGAAAAAAAAAACTCACTGAAATGAACACTTCACCAAGAACACTTTATTCAGCTAAACTCTCACTCAAACTCGAAGAAACGGTACACTATTTTCTGAATAAGCAACAGCTCAGGAACTTATTAGATTCAAGACCAAACCTAAAAGAAGGGCTAAAGGGGCTACTGTAAGACAAGAAAAACCTACAAGCACAACAGACCCTTACAGAAAGATGACACAAAACCCATAACAATAATCTCTCTCGATGTCAGCAGTATAATTCACCAATTAAGAGACACAGAGTGGCAAAATGGATTCAGAGACAGAACCCAACATTCTGCTGTCTACAAGAAACACATCTGAACAATCAGAACAAAAACAGACTCAAATTCAAAGGATGGAAAACAATCCTTCAAGCAAACAACCCCCACAAAAAAACTGGAGTGCTGGAGTGGCCTTTCTAGTATTGGACAACATAGATTTCAGGTTGAAAAGATTAGAAGGGACAGTGAAGGCCATTTTTATTAATCAAGGGATATGTACAGCAGGAAGAAACCACACCACTAAACATATACACACTCAATGATGGACCAGCCAAATACCTACAATCACTGCGAACAGACCTTAGGAAGGACATTACAAGCAACACAATAGTAGTTGTAGATTTCAAAACTGCCTTATCACCCCTAGATAGATCAATAAGATTAAAACTCAGCAAGGAAATAATGGCTCTTGAGGAAGAAATAGAAGACAAAGGGCTAATAGGTCTATATAAGACTTTACACACCCCCCAAAAAGAATACACATTATTTTCCAGTGCACATGAAAAATTTTTCAGAATAGATCATGCGCTGAGACACAAAGCATACCTCAACAGAATCAGGAAGATAGACATTGTATCAACTACCTTCTGAGACCACGATGTGCTGAAGATAGAAGTAAATCATGTACAGATGCAGAAAACCAAATCAAACACCTGAAAATCAAACAACTCAATGTTTAACATTGAGTGAGTCAGGAAAGAAACCAAGGAAGAAATCAAAGATACCTGAAAACAAATGAGAATGAAGAAACGAGCTATCAGAACCTCTGAAATGCAGCTAAAGCTGTATTAAGGGGAAAATTTATAGCTCTGCAAGCATTTCTCAGGAAGGAAGAAAGGGTCCACATAAACAACTTGACCTAACAGCTCAAGATCTTAGAAAATGTTCAACAAAAGGAGCCCAAATCAGGCAGAGGGAAAGATATCATAAAACTTAGAGCAGAAATCAATGACATAGAAACCCAAAAAATAATCTGAAAGATCAACAAAACCAAGAGATGGTTCTTTGAGAAAATAGACAAGATAAATAAACCACTAGCAAGACTCAAAAAGAGAGAGAAAGAACCCTAATAAAACGAATGAGAAGTGAGAAGGGGGATATCACAACAGAAACCAGAGAAATTTAAAAGATCATCAGAGATTACTTTGAAACTCAGTATTTCACGAAACAGGAGAACCTAGAAGAAATTGATTAAATCCTGGATTCCCATAATCTCCCAAGACTGAATGAAGAAGATCTAGAATACCTGAATATTAATATCAAGGAAATTGAAACTTTAATCAATAGTCTCCCCCCCCCAAAAAAAAACAGGTCCAAAAGCATTCACTAGTGAATTTTTCCAAACATTTACGAGGACCTATTGTCAGTTCTTCTCAAGCTTTTCCAAGAAATTGAAGAAACAGAAACTCTCCCAAACAGTTGCTATGAAGCCCACATCTCTCTAATACCAAAAGCAAACAAAGACACCACAAGAAAAGAAGACTACAGGCCTATATCCCTGATGAACTCGCAAGTGAAGATTCTCAACAAAATACTAGTAAATAGAATTCAACAACTCATCAAAAAGATCATAGACCATGACCAAGTGGAGTTCATCCCAGGGATGCAAGGATTGTTTAACATTCGGAAATCAATCAACATAACCAATCATATCAACAAAAGAAAAGGTAAAAACTATATGTTCATATCAATAAATGCAGAGAAAGCATTTAACAAGATCCAGAACCCATTTATAATGAAAACAGTCACCAAAAGTGAATAGAGAGGACTGTCCTCAATATAGTTAAAGCCAAATTCCAAAAGCCTATGGCAAGCATCATCCTCAATGGGGAAAAACTAAAAGCATTCCCTCTAAGATCAGGGAGGAGAAAAGGATGCCCACTCTCTCCACTGCTATTCAATATAATACTGGATGTACTTGCAATAGAGATTAGGCAGAAAAAGTTATTAAGGGCATTCAGTAAGGAACGGAAGATATCAAGCTCTCACTATTCGCAGATGATATGATACTATACTTAGAGAACCCTAAAACCTCTACCAAGAAACTCCTAGAAACAATAGACTTATGAAGTTGCAGTCTATAAAACCAATACCCAAAAGTCCATGGATTTTCTATATGTAAATAATGAGAGAGAAGAAAGTGACATGAAGAAAGTGACATGAAAAAAAAAACTATCCCTGCTCATGGATCTGGAGTATTAACATTGTCAAACTGGCAATACTCTCCAAAGCATTGTAGAAATTCAATGTGATCCCTATAAAGACACCAATGACATTCTTCAAAGAATTGGAGCAATCACTCCTGAAATTCATATGGAACAATAAACCCCCACGAATAGTTAAAACAATTCTTGGGAAAAAGACATCGACCTAACACAATGCACAAAAATCAGATCAAAATGGATTAAAGACCTCAATATCATGCCATAATCCATAAGGTACATTAAAGACAAGGTTGGCAAAACTCTCCACAACATTGAAACTAATGGTATCTTCAAAGATGACATGCCACTGGCCAAGCAAGTGAAAACAGAGATAGACAAATAGGACTATCTTAAACTAAAAAGCTTCTGCACCTCCAAAGAAACAGTGACCAAAATACAAAGACAGTCTACAGAATGGGAAAGTATATTTGCCTAATACCCATCTGACAAGGGGTTGATGTCAAGGATATATAAAGTACTGGATGAACTCCTCAAGAAGAAAACATCCAACCCCATCAGTTAATGGGGTGATGAAATGAACAGAAACTTTCTCAAAGAACAAATCCGAATGGCAAAATGGCACATGAGAAAAAGCTCTACATTACTAATAATCAGGGAGATGCAGATCAAAACAACAATGAGATATCATTCACACCATGGAGACTGGCCCACATCCAAATGAACAAAAGCAACCGGTGTTGGCATGGATGTGGTGAGAAAGGGACTCTCCTTCACTGCATGTGGGAATGCCGAGTGGTTCAGCCCTTTTGGAAAACATATTGGATGCTTCTCAAAAAATTAGAAATTGAGCTCCCATTTGACCCAGCAATACCACTCCTGGAAATATATCCTGAAGAGGCAAAACTGTACAGTCGAAATGATATCTGCACTTCTATGTTCATTGCTGCACTCTTCACAATAGCTAAAATTTGGGGAAAAAAAAACCCAAGTGCCCGAGAACAGATGACTGGTTAAAGAAACTTTGGTACATCAACACAATGGTATACTATGCAGCTGTTAGAAAATATGAAGTCATGAAATTTACATACAAGTGGTTCTACATGGAAAGCATCATCCTCAGCGAAATGAGCCAGAAAAAAAGAGGAACAGACATAGAAAAACTGCACTCATCTAGGGAATATAAAGTAACAGAATGGGAGTCAACACTCAAGAATAGTTTAGATAAAACTTGCTTCAGGGCTTGGAAGCAGGCAGCACATGCTGGGGAAAAAGCAACTGAGATAAAGAAGGGAACAACAAGTAAATGATGTTTGGAGGACTCCCATGGGAATGCGAGACGCATGCTGAAAGTAGACTATAGACCGAACATGATGGCCACTCAATACCTCTCTTGTAAACTACAACACTCTAAAGGAAATAATGAGCAAAAGGGAATGCCCTGCCACACAGGTGGGGTTGGGTGGAGGTGATGGGGTTGTGGGGATGGGAGGACTGCTGGGATCATCGGTGGTAGAGAATGGGCACTGACAGAGTACTAATAGAATCATTGTATAACTGAAACCCAAGCACTAAAGTTTGTAAGTCTACATCTGTATCTCATGGTGTTTCACTAATAAAAATTATAATAAAATAAAATAAATAAAAATTTAAAAATAATAATGATTCTAATGTTATTATTTTTAAATTTTTACTTATTTTCTTTTTATTTTTATTAGTGAAACACCATGAGATACAGTTGTTTGTTCATTGCAGCACTCTTTACAATGGCCAGAATCTGGAAATAACCTGAGTGCCCGAGAACAGATGACTGGTTAAAGAAACTCTGGTACACATACACAATGGAGTATGATGTAGCTGTTAGAAAAGATGAAGTCATGAAATTTACATACAAGTGGTACTACATGGAAAGTATCATGTTAAGTGAAATGAGTCAGAAAGAACAGGGTAGACACAGAAAGATTGCATTAATCTGGGGAACATAGAGTAACAAAATCGGAGACTAACACCCAGGAGTGGCCGAGATTAGTACCAGGAATTTTGCTCCATGACTGGGAGACCAGTCACATGTACTAGGGGAAAAGGAAGCTCAGATAGAGAAGGGAGCACCAAATAAAGGGTGTTGGGAGGATCCTCCCAGGATGGGAGAAGTATCCTGAAAGTAGACTATAGATCAAACATGATTGCCACTCAATGCCTCTCTTGCAAGCCACAGAACCCAAAAGGAGAGAGAGAGAACAAAAAGGAATACCCTGCCACAGAGGCAGGGTGGGATGAGGGGGATGAGGGGTGGGAGGGATGCTGGGACCCGTGGTAGTGGAGGATGGGCACTGGTGGAGGGATGGATACTTGATCATTGTATAACTGAAACCCAAGCACAAAAATTTGTAAGTCTATAACTGTACCTCATGGTGTTTCACTAATAAAAAATTTTAAAAATAATAAAATATAAAATATAAAACTGCAAATGGATTTCCAAATATAAAAAATGTGATTCCTCTTTCTACTATTTGATGCCATAGAAAGTTTTTTACTTAGCAAAATTTCTGCTTGGTTTTAAATCTTAGTTTAAATTTTGCCAGTTGGGAACAAATGAAAATTTGTGGATGTGCTATATGTAAGTGACTCTCAAATGGGAGTTGGTAGGAGGATATCAGCATCACTGCTAAGATAATGGAGTTGGGAATATGTAGTTTGGAAAAACTCCCCATCCTGATTCTACAACTCCTCCACCCTCATCCTCATTTAGAACTACTGTGTGAGCTGTTACTTAGTAACATAAGATTGAACTGCTGTCAATGATGTAGAAAACCAATATAAGTGGCCAGAAACCTTGTGGATTAAAAAAAAGAATTCTTCTATGTTAGGAGAGAGAGTGACAGTACGGGGAATAGGATGCTTGCCATGCACACAGCTGACCTGAGCTTGATCTGTGACACCACCTATAGTCTCTCTGAGCCTAGAAGTAGTGAGACCGAGTACAGAGATAGGAGTGAGCCCTCAGCTTAACCAGGTATGGAGCCAAAAATAAACAAATACAGAATAATTCTTCTGTCTTAGCATTCTTGTGTGTGGAAATCTCCATATTCCTGTAACAACTTTTCAAAACATTTCAGAACTTTAAATATTATGTCTTATATTCCTTCAGAATACGTATGATCCAGTATAAAATTTTATTTTATACTCTTTGTTAGTGACAAAAAGGCATTAAAAATTAGGACTATCTGATAGACTACTTACCTAAGTAAGGAAAAGTAGATAGGCAAAGTAGTAGCTGTTTTTAACCCAATTATTATTTATGCAAGAATTTTAACTTGGATTAAGTGAAACACCAAAAAATGTATTACTTCACTTTTTATATGAAGTTTTAATTCGCCTCTTTAGGAAATGATGTAGCGATGGTATTTCCATTTCCTTATGGATAGAATGATTAAGTGAGGCTGGGAAAAAAATTTCTTTTCATAATACTAAGTGAATACGTATCAATAATACATATAAAAATACATATCAATTTCAGGGAAAAGAGCATTAGAGGATTTCCCAGGGTTACAACATTCCTTGGAGAGTCAAAGTTCTTGTAAGCAATCTAAGATATCCTGCATACCATGGCTTTCTTACTTGATATTCTCTTGTATAAATTTCTCTGAAACAGAAATTTGTGGTAAATTATCTGTATTCGTGGGGATTCCATATCAAAAGTTTTATTTTCTATTGACTGAAACTGGAGTCTTCTAAAGAAACTACTTTAATCAAAAGAAACTGAAATAAAGAGTTATGAGATTTTACCATTATAAATTTCAATATGGTAAAAACTGGGCCCCACCTGCAACGCTCAGTGGCTATTCACAAGTGTAACCCTTGCAGGTGCTGAGGGGACCATGTGTGGTGTTGGGGATTTGAACCACCAAAAACCATTTAAGGCCAAAGCAGCTATATGCAATACAATGCAGGAGCCTTCCCTCCACTACTATCTCTTTGGTACTTTGATGTCAAGATTCTAAGCTCTATGAAAATATATAAACTATGGGGAGGAGAGAAATACTTCAACAATAAGGTATGTACCTTTGCACACAACCAACAAATATTCAATCTCAGGCACACATATATCACCTGAGCATCACCAGCAGTGATTCCTGAGCAGAGAGACAGTAAGTCCTGAGGACAGCTAGGTACTACCTAAATTTTTTTAAAAGACAAAGAATAAATATGTATATATACATATGTGTGTATCATCAAAAACTGCATGCAAAACAAGTCATCTTGTATATAACTCCATCAATTTCCTAGATTAAGAAAATCCTGTATTAAAACACTACATATTTTGCAAAATATGTGCAAAATTAAAGAAAATTAAACTAAATATCCTGATAATTATCATTGCCTCCAGTGCTTTAAATTAGGAGCTTGACAGAAATGTCCAAATTCTATCATTTGATTGAATAAAACTTGACTTCAGTTCCTTTTGGAAAAAACAAACAGTATATCCAAGCACTCTTGGGCATGTATATGACTTTCTAGCTCCTTTACAACTGATATTTCAATTCTATAATAAGCACATATCATTTTATTTCTGTATCTTTAACACTAAATCTGTCAGATCGCAGCAAGGTTTTGAGAAATTATTATTTGAATAAATCAGTATCTGGGGGCTGGAGCGATAGCACAGTGGTAGGGCATTTGCCTTGCACACAGCCAACATGGCTGACCAGAGTTCTATTTCTCCATCCCTCTCGGAGAGCCCAGCAAGCTACCGAGAGTATCTCGCCCACACGACAGAGCCTGGCAAGCTACCCGTGATGTATTCGATATGCCAAACACAGTAACAGCAAAGTCTCCAATGGAGATGTTACTGGGTCCGCTCGAGCAAATCGATGAACAATGGGAGGACAGTGACAGTGACAGTGACAGTAAGGTAAGGTAAAGGTAAAGGCCCTCCCGTTGTTCGTTGACAGTGACAGTATCTGAGAATAATTCTACCCTTTAAGATCCTTTAAAATA
Source organism: Sorex fumeus (assembly GCF_029834395.1). NCBI lineage: Eukaryota > Metazoa > Chordata > Mammalia > Eulipotyphla > Soricidae > Sorex > Sorex fumeus. Next base: position 37,631 of record NW_026606075.1, on the reverse strand, counting down.
TTATTCAATCCTATTAAATATTAAAATTTACTTTTGCCTATTTATTAAAATCATATGTTTTAGATCACTATTTCTTAACTTATGATCATATGCCTTCCTAAAACCCTTGTATATTACAAGGAGCCACAAGTGAAAATTACATAAATGGGGACATGACATGAGATTAGGGGTCAGTCGGTAGAATGGGCACAGGGGCACAAGAATTCAATCAAGGTTTTAAGGGCACCACAGAAAAAGAAAGGTTGAGAAGTACTGAGATAGACTATAGACTTTGAACAAATCAGGACAATGGTTTTCATTGGTTAGTTATTACCCAGTTTTTAATTCATTGGGGGAATGGTCTTCTCATGTAAACAAGTTCTAATACATTTCATGTTTTGTATTCCATTTTAAAAATCGCTTCTGGTGGTTTTAATTTTAGACATATGAAATATGCCATAAATATCTTCTGCTGCTTCATATTCTATATACTATTATTTTTCCAAAAGGGTTGAACCAATTGGCATTAGAGAACAAAAGGGAATGCCCTGCCACAGAGGCGAGGTGGGATGGGGGGGATGAGGGGTGGGAGGGATACTGGTGGTCGGAAATGGGCACTGGTGGAGGGATGGGTATTTGATTAATGTATAATTGAAACCCAAGGACAAAAATTTGTAAGTATACAACTGTACCTCATGGTGTCTCACTAATAAAAATTAAATATATATGTATATATATACTACTATTACTACCATTTCTACATTTTACTAGTCAGCTGAGACTACAAAAGTATACATTTATTTTTATCTGACTATTTTCACCCAACCTCCTAACTAAATGGAGTACTTAAGATAGCTTTTATCAGTTTTCCTCAGGGAGCTACACCTTAGTGTTTGTGGGACCATGTGGTGCCAGAATAAAACTCCAGCCTTTTGAATTATTTCCCAGGTGCAATTTCTGTCTTTATTAACATCCATTTTCAAATCTTCATTTTCTTTTATCTCTTGGATCAGGAAAGTAGATTCTTGCTGTGAATTTGATGCACCTTAACCAAGTATATTATAAACTAATTAAAATAGTAGCAATTTTTTGTTATTCCTTAAAGGAAAACAACTAATTTTGATTTTAATATTAAAATATTTTATTAAATCACTTAATCACTTAACTTCCCGTTAGTCATCGATTTGCTCGAGCGGGCGCCAGTAACGTCTCCATTTGTCCCTGTCGCGTACTGTAGCCCAATGGCATCTGTTTGCTCCGGGAACATGAAGGGCCTCAAACTGATCGTTCATGATCTTGACAAAGAAGTCTGACCATCTAGTAGGTGGGCGGCCAAGCGGTCTTTTGACATCCCGTGGAATCCAGTCAGTAACAGCTCTAGTCCAGCGGTCGTCTTCAAATCTCATTACGTGACCAGCCCATCTGATTTTGGACACCTTGGCAAATGAGACAGCATCCCTGATCCTTGATCGTCGACGGATGTCAGAACTCCGTATTCTTTCTCTCATTTGAGTGAAACGTGATATTCCAAGCATAGATCTTTCTATTCTTCTTTGGGAGACCTGAATAGCGTTCTCATCTTGTTTGCGTAGGGCCCAGGTCTCTGAGGCATATCTTACTGCAGGAAGAACAGTGGAATCAAAGAGATGTGCCCGGAGCCGGAGGTTCTTCGTCCTCTTAGCTATTTCTTCGACGTTCTTGAAGGCGTTCCAAGCCGCTCTCTTCCTCCTGCGCAGTCGGGTGCCAGGTCATTTGTCATGTTGACCTCTCGACCTAGATACACATAGCTGTTGCATTCGGAGATGGTCGTTCCATTGAGAGCGAATGGGGCATCAGGAACAAGGCTGTTTCTCATAAACATTGTCTTCGTAAGATTCAGCTGTAGTCCTACCTTTCCACACTCACGGTCAAAGTAGGCCAGCATTTGTGCCGCTTGGCTGATGTTTGGTGGTATTAAAACAATCTCATCAGCAAAGCAGAGGTGGTGTAGTTGCCGACCATCTATCTTCACTCCCATTCCTTCCCATTCCAGTCATCGCATGATGTTCTCGAGGGTGGCACTGAAGAGTTTTGGTGAAATGGTATCACCCTGCCGCACCCCTCTCTTGACATCAACGATCACTTCTTTGTAGAATGGTGAGATCCTGGTAGTGAATCCGCAATACAGCTCACGGAGGATCCTGATATATTGGGCTCGAATGCCCTGATTGGCTAGGGCTTCAATGACCGCTTCCATCTCAACAGAATCAAAGGCCTTCTTTAAATCAATGAACGTTAAACAGAGCGGCATCTTGAACTCCCGAGAAACCTCAATGAGCTTGGTTATTGTGTGGATATGGTCAATCGTGCTGAATCCTTTGCGGAGGATGTTTAGGATGTTCACTCGAGTCATCCTAAATAGGATTGGCAGAACACTAGATGAAGGACAACCATGCGAGCAAGCAGGGTTCCGCAAAGGATTCAGCACCATCGACCAAATATTTTATTAACTCTTAATTATTTTTATTGCTTTAAATAACTAAAAGTCAGTGTCATGTTGTATTAGTAAATGTCATCAAATGATGAATAAAATGATACACAAGAAAATTAAAAGATAGAATCTATTTCTTGCCTAAGTACACTTAATTCTAAAGACTTTTTATGGTATTTACAGAGGAATCTAATGTAAATCAAATGCCAACAACCAAATAATTTTAAGTGTACATGCTAAAAACTGAGGTAATACATTTCATTTGAACTCCAAGACTTCCTGACTTCCAGAACTCCTCAGCTGACATATCTCATAGCCAGTTTGAAACTAATTAGCATTGTTATGATTCTCAACTGCTTGATAATGTCATTGGAAATCAAAAAGGTGAGGATAAGCAGGCAAAATCCTTAAGGCAAATGCTGAGTCACTCTCAGATAGAAACATTCAAGCAAGAGCTGTGGAATATCAGAATTTTTTACTCTGTTACATCATAAAAGACATAATAATTTTTTTAAAAAAGAAAGGAACATTAATGGGCATCCATGCAAGATCTCTGCTCATATTGGTAAATGAGAAACCTTTAACCAACACTATCTAAGGTGACACTGATCACCACTTGTCATTTTAATAACATTCAGATGCCAATTCCAGAATCATTACTTTTTTAGGAAAAAGTTAAATCATATTCAAGTGTGGAACACCTCCAATAATGAGTTTGAAATGTGCCGAGGTTATGATTATCATCAGCTATTAAAGAATCAGAAATGCTTCATAGGGAACTGAGAAACTTCACAGAACAGTCTTTGGGTCTTTTAATGATATCAATTCAGCAAAAGTTAGTACATTTATAATATCAGTGTACTTCATGGTTTGTTTCCGTGAACACTATTTTTTTAAAATTTAATTTTAATTAGTGAGACACCATGAGGTACCAATGTCAACTTACAAACATTCATGCTTGGGTTTCAGTTATACAATGATCAAGTACCCATGATCCCATTCACCCTCTCCACCCCCAAACTACCCCCCACCCTGCCCTGCCTCTGTGGCAGGGCATTCCCTTTTGCTCTCTCTTTCCTTTATTTAGGGTGTTGTGGTTTGCAATAGACGTATTGAGTGGTTATCATGTATGGTCTATCGTCTACTTTCAGCACGCATCTCCCATCCAGAGCGGATGTCCAAATACCCTTTACTTGATGTTCCCTCCCATATCTCAGCTGCCTTTTCCCCCAGCATGTTCTGCTGACTTCCAAGCCATGGAGCAAACCGCCTGGTATTTATCTCAACCTTCTGGTATTTATCTCAACTAATCTTGGGTGTTTGTTTTCCATTCTGTTACTTTATATTCCACAGATGAATGTAATCTTTCTATGTCTGTCCATCTCTTTCAGACTCATTTCACTTAGCATGATACTTTCCATGTAGTACCACTTGTATGCAAATTCCATGACTTCATCTTTTCTAACAGCTGCATAATATTCCGTAGTGTAGATGTACCAAAGTTTCTTTAACCAGTCATCTGTTCTTGGGCACTCGGGTTTTTTTTTTTAACAAATTTTGGCTATTATGAACAGTGCAGCAATGAACATAGAAGTGCAGATGTCATTTTGACTGTACTTTTTTGCATCTCCGGGATATATTCCCAGGAGTGGTATTGCTGGGTCAAATGGAAGCTCAATTTCTAATTTTTTGAGAAGCATCCATACTGTTTTCCAAAAGGGCTGAACCAGTCAGCATTCCCAGCATCAGTGAAGGAGAGTCCCTTTCTCACCACATCCACACCAACACTGGTTGCCCCTGTTCTTTTGGTGTGAGCCAGTCTCTGTGGTGTGAGGTGATATCTCATTGTTGTTTTGATCTGCATCTCCCTGATGACTAGTGATGTAGAGCATTTTCTCATGTGCCTTTTAGCCATTCAAATTTCTACATTGAGAAAGTTTCTGTTCATTTCATCGCCCCATTAACTGATGGGGTGGGATGTTTTCTTCTTGTAGAGCTCAACCAGTGCCTTGTATATCCTTGATATCAACCCTTTATCAGATGGGTATTGGGTGAATATCCTTTCCCATTCTGTAGACTGTATTTGCATTTCGGTCACTGTTTCTTGTGAGGTGCAGAAGCTTTTTACTTTAAGGTAGTCCCATTTGTTTATCTGTTTTCACTTGTTTATCCAGTGGCATGTCATCTTTGTAGATACTGTTAGCTTCAATGTCGTGGAGGGTTTTGCCAACCTTGTCTTCAATGTACCTAGTCTTCAATGTATCTTCAATGGACTCTGGTCTGATGTTTAGGTCTTTGATCCATTTTGATCCGACATTTGTGCACGGTGTTAGGTTGAGGTCTAGGTCCATTTTTTGTATGTGGTTTTCCAGTTATGCTAGCACCATTTGTTAAGAGGCTTTCCCTGCTCCACTTCGCATGTCTTGCTCAGATTTCAAAGAATAAATGTTCATATGTCTGGGGTTGTGTGTAAAGATCTTACACCTTGTTCCATTGGTCTGTGGCTCTGCCTTTGTTCCAGTACCATGCTGTTCTTTTACTGCTTTATACTAGAGTTTGAATTTGGGGAGGATGATACCTCCCTTCTTCTTTTTCCCAGGAATTACTTTGGTTATTCGTGGAGGTTTGTTGTTCCATATGAATTTCAGGAGTGTTTGATCCATTTATTTGAAAAATGTCATGGGTATACTTATAGGGATTGCAGTGAATCTTTATAATACTTTGGGGAGTATTGTCATTTTGACAATGTTAATTCTTCTAATCCATGAGCAGGGGATATTTTCCATTTCCTCATGTCCTCTTTTATTTCTTGGAGTAGCATCTTGTAGTTTTCTTTGTACAGGCCCCTTACTCCTTAGTTAAGCTGATTTGTAGGTACTTTACTCTGTGGGCATGATTGCTAACGAGATTGCTTTTCTTATGTCTTTTTCTTCTGTCTCGTTATTTGCATATAGGAAAGCCATGGACTTTTGGGTGTTGCTTTTATAGCATGCGACTTTACTATACAGGTCTATTGTTTCTAGGAGTTTCTTGGTAGAGGATTTAGGGTTCTCTAAGTATAGTATCATATTATCTGTGTATAGTGAGAGCTTGATTTCTTCCTTTCCTATCTGGATCCCCTTAATATCTTTTTCTTGCCTAACCACTATTGCAAGTACATCCAGTACTATGCTGAACAGAAGTGGTGAGAGTGGACAGCCTTGTTGCCCCTGATCTTAGTGAGAAGGCCTTTAGTTTTTCCCCATTGAGGACAATGCTTGTGATAGGTTTGTGGTAGATGGCTTTGACTATCATGAGGATAGTTCCTTCAAAACCCATTTTGGTAAGTTTTTTCATCATAAAGTGGTGCTGGATCTTGTCAAATGCTTTCTCTGCATCTATTGATATGATCACATGGTTTTATCTTTTGTTTTGTTTATATGATAAATTATGTTGGTTGATTTCCAAATGTTAAAGCATCCTTGCATCCCTGGGATCAATCCCACTTGGTCGTGATGTATGATATTTTGGATGAGTTGCTGGATTCTACTTGCTAATATTTTGTTGAGGATATTCACATCTATGTTCATCAGGGATATCGGCCTATAGTTTTCTTTGTTGGTGGTGTCTTTGTTTGGTTTTGGTATTAGGGAGATATGTGCCTCATAGAAACTGTTGGGGAGATTTCCTGTTTCTTCAATTTCCTGGAAAAGCTTGAGAAGAATTGGTAACAGGTCCTCTTTAAAAGTTTGGAAGAATTCGCTAGTAAATCCATCTGGAACTGGGCTTTGATTACAGTTTCAATTCCCTTGCTATGGAATGGGTCTATTCAGGTATTCCAAGTCTTCTTGGTTCAATCTTGCGAGGTTATAGGAATCCAGGAATTTATTCATTTCTTCTAGGTTCTCTTGTTTCGTGGCATACATACTTTCAAAGTAGTCTCTGATGATCTTTTGAATTTCATTGGTTTCTGTTGTGATGTCCCTCTTTTCATTTCTGATTTGGTTTATTAGGGTTCTCTCTCTCTCTCTCTCTCTCTCTCTCTCTCTCTCTCTCTCTCTCTCTCTCTCTTTGTGAGTCTTGCTAGTGGTTTATCTATCTTGTTTATTTTCTCAAAGAACCATCTCTTGCTTTCACTGACATTTTGAACTGTTTTTTGGGTTTCCATGTCATTCATTTCTCTTATAAGTTTTATTATTTCTTTCCTTCAGCCAAATTTGGGTTCATTTTGTTGGTCTTTTTCTAAGATCTTGAGCTGTGAGTCAGGTTTTAATATAGGCCCTTTCTTCCTTCCTTAGGAATGCTTGCAAAGCTACAAATTTTCCTCTTAACATGACGTTAGCTGTGTCCCATAGGTTCTGGTACCTTGTGTCTTCATTCTCATTTGTTTCCAGGTATCTTTTTATTTCTTCCTTGATTTCTTTCCTGACCCACTCGTTGTTCAACATTGACTTGTTTAATTTCCAGGTGTTTGATTTGGTTTTCTGCATCTGTACATGATTGACTTCTATCTTTAGCACATCCTGGTCTGAGAAGATAGTTGTTACAATGTCTATCTTCCTGATTCTGTTGAGGTATGTCTTGTGGCCTAGCAAGTGGTCTATTTTGGAAAATGTCTTGTGTGCACTGGAAAGGAAAGTGTATTCTTTCTTTGTGAGGTGTAAAGTCCTGTATAGGTCTATTACCACTCTCTCTTCCACTTCTTCCTTAAATAGCCAATGTTTCCTTGCTGAGTTTTGTTCTTGTTGATCAATCCAGAGGTAATAAGGCAATGTTGAAGTCTTCTACTACTATTGTGTTGCTAGCAATGTCCTCCTTAAAATGTGTTAGCAGTTGATTTAAATATTTAGCTGGTCCCTCATTAGGTGCAATCCATTTACGAGTGTGATTTCTTTCTGCTGTATGTATCCCTTGATAAATAGAAAATGGCCTTCGCTGTGCCTTCTAATCTTTCTCAAACTGAAATTTATGTTGAAGGATACTAGTTTGGCCACCCCAGCTTTTTTTAATGAGCTGTTCACTTGCAGGGTTGTTTTCTATTCTTTAATCTTGAGTCTGTGTTTGCTCTGACTGTTCAGATGTTTTTGTTGAGGCAGCACAATGTTGGTTTCAGTATGTGGATCCATTTTACCACTCTGTATCTCTTGATTGGTGCATTTAGACCATTGACATTGAGAGAAATTATTGTCATGGGGTTTTGTGCCATCTTTCTGTAGGGGTTGGTTGTGCTTATAGGTGTTTTCCTTCTTGTCTTACAGGAGCCCCTTAATCTTTCTTTTAGGTTTGGTTTTGAGTCTATGAATTTCCTGAGCTGTTGTTTATCTACAAATTGGTGAATCGTTTCTTTGAGTTTGAGTGAGAGTTTAGCCGGATAAAGTATTCTGGGTGAGGCGTTCATTTCATTGAATTTTTTCACTATGTCCCATCATTGTCCTCAGACATGGAGGGTTTCTTTCTTTTTTTTCCCCAACTTTTAGAAGTTTTGTCCAAAATAGACCTGGTTGTTCTAGCTACTACAATCAACTGTAAAATGAAATAAAAGACATACAAATTAAAAAGGACAAAATTAAACTATCTCTATGGATTATATTAAAAACCTTTTTTTTAAATTTTTATTAGTGAAACACCAGGGGGTGCAGTTGTAGACTTATAAATGTTTGTGCTTCTGTTTCACTTATACAATGATTGAGTACCCATCCCTCCACCAGTGCCTGTATGGAATGCATCATGAATTTGCATGTCATCCTTGCAGAGGAGGCATGCTAATCTTCTCTGTATCATTCCAATTTTAGTGTATGTGCTGCCAAAGCGAGTACAACACTATTTTTCTTACTAAGTTTTAATCCAGAAATCTTTCCTTACCATGAACAATTCCTATTATGGCACATACTTAGTTGTATTTTGTTGTGTATTTTGCAAAGACAGGACATTTTAATTCACAAGTTTACCCCTACCGTGGCATGAAGTAGAAAACAGTTTACTTAATTTCCTCTGATATTGCATTAGAAGTACAAATTTTTCAACTTTAGATTACAGAAGTCAAAAAGAAAATTTTTGGTGCTGCTCCTGAAATCACATCAGAAAATAGAACAGAAAACATCAGAATCTTGCAGCTAAGTGACGTGATTTAATTTGAACACACATGAACATGGAAGTACTGAACAGGTTACTAGACTTTTGAGAAAACGGAAGTCGTGCAACTCCTTAGTGTTTTGCAAAACAAGTTTCAAAATGCTGGACAAGAGCTGAGAGTTAAAAGTGGGTAAAAGATATTCTGGATAATCTTTCAGTATCAATGTTGCAAACCACAGTTCCTAAAAGGAAAGAGAGAGAGATAAAGAGTGAGTGAGAGAGAGAGAGAGAGAGAGAGAGAGAGAGAGAGAGAGAGAGAGAAGAAAAGTGCCTGCCATAGAGGCAGGCAGGGGGTGAGGTGTTGGGGATGGGGGGAGGGAACTTGGAGACACTGGTGCTGGGAAATGTACACTGGTAGAGGAATGGGTGTTGGAATATTGCATGACTCGAATCCAATCATGAACAGCTTTGTAAAAATAAATTAATTAAATTAAATTTTAAGAAGTGTCAAAAGATCTTGTAAGGTATATAACCTACATCTCAAATGACTGTTTGTAGAATAATTTTATTTGTACTTTTTTTAAACAAATTTATTTATTAAATCACCATGAGAGCAGTCACAAAGTTTTCAGATTTAAGTCTTGGTTATACAACTGTCCCTTCACCAGTGCACATTTTCCACCACCATAAACCCCAGTATACCCCCATCCCGCACCCTCTCCCTAACTGTGTGGCAGATGATTTCCACATTATTCTCTCTCTACTTTGATTACATTCAATATTTTGACACCAAACCCATGTTTATTATTTGGAATTTTACCCCAACACTCACATCTGCTGAAAAGGCAACATTAGACCTTTTGTTTTCTATGGCTGATTATGAATAGCATATGTGTTGGAATTCTAAAATCTTGTTAAATCTGGAGGGATTTCTGCCAAAAGCCACTGGGTTCTGAGATTTGTTTCTAAGTCTCTGGGATCATGGCTTAAGCAGCTTGTTTAGTAGCCAGAGGACCCAGTCATGGGCAGCAACATTGTGTCTTGTTGGGGTGAGGATGGAATGGGCTGGCTCCACCCCCACCCTATGAAGCCCCACGTGTCTGTCACTGTGGGCCTCTACCTGGCCATCCATTGGCCTCTGGAAGATGGTGGTCCCTGAACCACCAGGGGGAACAGCTGGAGTATCGGCACCTTTTCCCACCTGGGGTGGCCCAGGGCTGGTAACCTAATACTGAGTCTGGATGCATTTCATTTTATTTGTACTTTGAAGATAATAATGCCTTTCTCTTTGTCTGTGTGGGGTATGTGTTTGTGTGTATATGTGTTTGTGTGTGTGTAGTGAATATGAGAGAGAGAGAGAGAGAGAGAGAGAGAGAGAGAGAATGAGACCTTGTCACTACTTTTAAAAGATATACTAAAACTTGGAATTATGGTTACATAATTTTCAGATAGAAAATTATAGAATTAACCTTAACAAATTGATATTAGTCCAGAGGAATAGCTAAGTGGGTTAGACTGACTTTTATGAAACCTTGAAAACATAGGCCACAAATACAATACTTAGTGCTGCTCATGTTGCACCAAATTTATCTAAGTCCTGGAAACTGTAGGACTGAGCCTGTCAATTCTACAGTCTGTGATTCCTGGTACAGTAAGCAATTTCCTGCCACACTGTGGACAGATATGTCTAATCTAAAAGCCACAACAGAGGAGTATGCCTCTGCTAAGCACCACTGAACTTTGACTGGTTCAGTATAAATTTAATATGTTATTATCATTCAATACTAGGAAATTAATTTGAACAAGAATTTCTTCTCATAATATATGCTCTATCTAAAGAAATGCCACTGACTACCATTGCTTCATTATTTGTGACTTCTAAATCTACTTTAGAATGGCTATATTTCTCCAGGATGCTAATTGTCTCTGTATAATTACAAATGAGATAGTTCCAAGTATAAGTGCAAAAAAGTTGTCATGAATCAAATAATAACCTCTATTCTTCCACTCAACAGAATTATTGATTGTTTCTTCTAATTCTGATTCATTATTGTAGTCCTGTTTATACATGTCTTTCTCATTAGCTTTTCTAAAAAATATTTGCTGAAGGAATCAGAAATTCTCACTTTGTCATCATTTCTGTTCCCTAATTGCTTGCCATGCCCTTTATTCTCCACTATATGAGATTTCTGTGTGAGCTTGACTTTGTCATTTCTATTACATAGAATATTTTAATATATATTGAATTAATCCCTTACTGATCATGCACTGGTGTTGCTTTCTCAGTAGACTGAGGAAGACCACGTCATGTTTATAAAATGATAACTGGTTCAAACCTCATCATACAGAAGCAGTACCTTCTCTCAAGCAGTTCAATAGATATTTTGATTCATAACTTTAAAGGGAAACATTGAAACTTTTTGGATATCAGTAGCAGGAGAGCTGTAAAGGAAAAGGAAAATCTCAAGCAAATGTCAGTAGAATTTTAGAATTCTTTCTGTCACAAATGACTTCTGAGTGGAAACTTCTATGGTTTCCTACCCATGGTTCCCTCCATTACAAAATGAGTATCTACCTTTGTGATATGACAACATCTTAAACAAAAAAATACTATAAATTTTCATGTTTATTCTTAAAGACACATTGGTATTTCTCAAAGGAAGAAAACAAATGGAATAAACATATTTTAAAATAAAAAGAACCAGTTTGATTAATGTGCTACTGAAATAGCTGCTAACACTTACCTAAGATTACACACCTCTGTTTCATCTTGGAAAGGACTCATTGATAGCAACACACTTTAGTGTCTTCAACAACTTCATGATTACAATTCTTATTGGAAGTCCAGATAATCTGGGTAACAAATTAACTTGCCAAACTAACAAATCTCCACCTACCTCTAATCATCTAAATTATCCTCTCATGGCTCCTAGTATTAAAAAAGAGATATGTAGATAAATTATAAATAGAAAATTTAGAAAAATGGAGGCAGAGAAACAGGTTTTTATCAGTCTACAGTTTCCTTTTTTCCTGAAATGACTTCTATTGATAGATGATTCCCCAAAAAATACCTTTGAACTGTAAAAAAATGTCACTTAACTGGCCTACTTTGTTAATAGCAACATAAAATATAAAGGTTCACAGTTGCTTTTTTACCAGACAAATTATACTATTGTCTATACTACACATGGATATGTACCCAGAATACCAAGTGCATTGACATAAGAATTTCCAAAAATTATTTATACTTGCATAAGAGAATATGGACATAGTTTTCTTGATTTTTCAATGCCAACTCTAATATTACTTTATTTTAATGACAATGAAATTTGCCTATTACATAAGCCAACAAGAGAAGAGACAAAGTGAAATAGACATTTCCCTTTGGTGTCATCTTTTAAGATCCAACAGAAAGAATAATAGATTCTAGGCACAACATTATTTCTCATGTCTAGAGAAATATGCATTTCTCTTAGATAAACAGTCTCCTGGATAACTATTTCTTTTCCCTTACCAGTCCAGCAAGTGACTGGATTCACTATCAACTAAGGCAAAATAGTGCAAATTCTAGTTATAGGTGGTGATAATTAGGGCGCTTCTCTATCTGCATTTGTGAATATATATTTGTGAATAGTATATGAATCTGTATAATCTGTATAATGTCCACAACTGTTAACTCAGATTATAGGTGGAGTGAGTAACTCCTATATGTTAAGGAACTACAGTGTATTGGGGCTGTGCCAACAGTACAGAGTTTAGGACACTTATCTTCTTTGTGGTCAGCCTGGGTTCAATTCCTGACATCACGTATAGTTGCCTATATCCACCACAAACAATCCCTGGACATAGAACTGGGAGTAATCACTGTGCATAGCTTCTTGTGGCCCAAAACCAAATAAACAAGCAAAAATATATAAGACATTATCACATTTTTATCTTCATTACCTACAATGCATTAATACCATCTTACAGATAAGGAAAAATTTAAATAAATTAAAAATGAAGTAACTTCAGCCATTGAAGCACAGGAGATGATGAGACACAATTGAAAACTCAAATCTTTCTGCTTCCAACATCTAGTCTTTTATTCCACAAGACAATCTTAGTTGAGAACTACAAGTGACAAAAGAAATTAAAGGATGTGAAATGACAGCCTATCAAAGACCCTCTCTCTAAGATGTACCTGGTAGAGTGTATTTACAAAGAACCTTCATCAATGGTTATCCATTTTTAGATAGAACATAAAAGTTTTCACTATAGAAGTTGTAACCACCATCTCCACATACGGTGGATTTGTTATGATTCTCTGGTTATAAATGATCACTTTGGGATATCACAATTACTTATCCATCAACACAAATGCACAAATGGGAAAGTAGTTAAGTAAAACAAGGATGAAAAATTTTTAAAAATTGAGCTGTTAAGTATTATCATTTAGATTTTCACTGGAGTTAAGATGCAAGGAGTTCCAGAAGAAGAAAACCGGCTGGAGGACCCCACAGCTCCCGGAGAACTCCCCGGGCCCCATACAGAGCAGATATCACCAGGAGGTCCCAGATGGGGTAGGTGCTGTCTCCCCGCCTTTTCCAGATGGAATCCTGGTGACCATGAGCTTCTACAAGCATGGCTCTGGCGTGCAGGTACCAGAACTATTCTCTGAACTGCACGGCCGCATAAGCGGCCGTATGACTTTTCCTGATATGCAAAGTGATCAATGAAAAATAAATGATCTAGCATTGTCCCGGAAAGTCAGGCTTGAATGGTGGTGGGAAAATCTGAGCAATATATAATGCCTAACCGGAATACATCTGGACTGTGTATTTAACTATGCTGCTATGCTGCCCTAGGAGGGGAAGGGTGTCTGTCCTTCGCCTTTCCCCCTTTGTGGTGGTGACATGTTGGCCTGCATCTTTTAGTGCCTAATGAACAGCCAGGTATGAGACTGCATTGATGAGGCACGTGGGGCTTCATGGGATTGGGAGTGGAATAGGCCCTGCTTCCCGCCATGACAATGCTCTGGGTTATGGCGGAAATGCCTCCTCAAATGCCGCCTCCAGCTTCTGACCAACCTTGAACCCAGAGGCACACATACCAATATCGGAATCCAGGAGTTTCTGGCAGTAATCCCTTTAGGTTTATTACTAAAATATCAGAAATCCAAATTCATGTGGCCACTATTGTGGCCACACGACATCATATGCTCTTCATAATCAGCAATAGAAAACAAATTTTCTAATGATGTCTTTGTGGCAGGCCTGAATGTTGAGGGAAATTCCAAATAACAATGTTGGGTCTTTTGTTGTAATATTGAATGATCAATGTAGAGAGAGAGAGTAAAGTGGAAATCTGCCATACAGGCAGGGGCAGTGGGAGGGGGAGGATACTGGGGTTCTTGGTGGTAGAAAATGTGCACTGGTGAAGGGACGGGTCTTTGATCATTGTATGGCTGTCTGAGACTTGAACTGAAAGGCTTTTTGACTGTTCTCACAGTGATTCAATAAATTAATTAATTAATTTAAAAGAACCAAGGAGTTCCTTAAACTGCCATTCTGAAATCATTAGTTATTATTTTTTTAATTAAAAGTCCAAATTATTTTTATGTGGAAATATCAGGTGTTTTTATTTAAATAAAACTGTTCATATTTCTTCACAAATTGCAATTTCCATAAAATAAAATGTAAAGATATTTAATCTTCAGGATAATTAACTTTGACCACTTTATTATACTTGTGGAAAACCACACAAAATAAAATATAAATCATTATAGTCATTCTCTAGATTTCTTTCAAACTCCCCTGTGGCAATCTATGTACTTGAATGCTACTCTACCTGTTCCAAGAGAAAATACTTTCTTTTATTAATCATCATAGTATAGGACTAGCTTCCTTTCCTCAGCTTAATGATTCAATTTTATCTAATTGACATTTTAGATGTATTGTGGAGGAAATAAACTTGGTATTGCTACATAGAAAAATAATAAATATTGACACAACAATCATAAGTTATTATTTCTGAATTAATCAAAACATATATATTTTATTAACTGAATATTTCCAAAGCATAATAATTACTCTGGGAGAAGCAGCATCAACATCAGACTGACAAGTTAGTTATTGGAACCAACAGTGTTTAATATAGATATGTTTCGGAAGATTCAGACTACACTAATCTTTTAAAATATTCAGTTACCTTTTTTATATTTTGATCTACTTAATTATAATAAACTAGTGCTGATATAATGCAATATTGAGCATAAGTTTATTTCTTACATCGATAAATAGCCATCTTCAAAATTATTGTACCTATACATATACATTTTAAGTACTTATTTCTGTGATCTGCAGAAAGATATATTTTTTCTTCTGCTAGATGATGACCCTTATCCATAATCCCCCATTAACATAACATATTTTAACAAAGTGATAAGAAATACAGAAGACACCATTTCATTTAAGTAGACCAAGGACATGTTAAGACCGTGACTATCTTGTTAAGCGCAGACATGAGCCACTGAGAATTCATTGGTGTGAAGACATAAAATAGGTTAAGTTTTAGAGAAAATCACATCCTTGATATATTCAGTCTTTTAGGTATAAAACTATCAAGTGCATGTTGATGTAAAGCCCAATGGCTACCATAAGTGAAGCATATGTGATTTCTCAGTTTTAAAGAAGTGATAAATGTACTTTAAGGCAAGTGCACTGTTAAGGACTAAGAGTTTACCTCAAGAGTAAATTGAGGATGTTGGAAGATTCATACAATGCCTGTATATAAAGGACTTTAGTAGCTGCTGAAAGTCTTATTTTACTGATGAATAAATCATTGCTTCAAGGTTATGCTATAGGTGAATGGAAAAGCTTGTATTTGAAGTCTCCTTATCCTTAATCCTCTGCTTTTTCCATAACATATTGCATTTCCCTGAAAATCCTTCTACAGAGTCTCATGGCTATAAAACTCTCTTCTTAATTCTAAATGCATTTATTTAAAAATATAATAATTATTTATTAGGCTTTTGGGTATTGATTCCAAAGAAAAATAAGTTGAAAAATTTTTTGGAGTCCCAAACTATAAAATTGTGGAATCTCCATTGTGTTATTTTCCCTTCCGGCAGATCCTATTCTCAGAATACCATTCTAAATTGAAGAAAACAAGAGCAGGGACTAGAAATGGTGATTTCACAGGATCATCGTCGGAAGGATGAAGGAGACGTTACTGGGGCCTGCTCGAGGCAATCGACGAATAACAGGATGATTTGTGATTTGTGATTTGATCGTCGGAAGTGGCAACTGCTCAACACTCCTCTGCTGTGCCTTTACCCTTGACCACAGGGACGGGTTAGAATCAGTGCATCCACGACTGAATTAATTGTATTGTCAATACCATGCTTTGGGCATACCAGCCCAAATTCATATTTATTAGGCCAGGACTTATGGTAATTATTGTTTCTGCCTCTTGCTAAAACGGTCATAATGATGATTTAATAGTATAAAAACATCTTTGTGTCTGTGTCATATTTTTGGGGATTCCAAATGTATCTAGTGAATGTGTACAAGGACCTCTATTCCAGACTAGGGATTCAGTTCCTTACTTAATTTCAGGAAGGTTAGGGGGGTTGCATGTCATCTTGGTAATTGTGAGTATTTTATGGACTCAGAAGATAGTACAGCATGTAAGGAGCCTACCTTGCACTCTATTGATCAGAGTTCCACTTCCAGCAACACATATGCTACTCCAAGCCCCAGTAGGAGTGAGCCATAAGCAAAGAGGAAGCGAGAACCCTGACCCCAGTCACATGTGATCCCAATACTCCCCAAACAGTGAACATATTATAATATCTCATGTTTATTAATGAGATCTTGTGCCTCTATGCATCATCAAGATTCTGACTTTTAACTATAATCACAAGTTTATAAGGAGCTTTGAGTTTATATTTCCTCTACATTAGGGCTGGAGCGATAGCACAGCAGTAGGGTGTTTGCCTTGCACGCAGCCAACATGACCGACCCGAGTTCGATTCCTCCACCCCTCTCGGAGAGCCCGGCAAGCTACCGAGAGTATCTCGCCCGCATGGCAGAGCCTGGCAAGCTCCCCGTGACGTATTCGATATGCCAGACACAGTAACAACAAAGTCTCCAATGGAGATGTTACTGGGCCCGCTCGAGCAAATCGATGAACAACGGAAGGGCCTTTACCTTTTACCTTATACATTAGAAAACTGATAGTAATGGGTTATATCAGCAAGGCAGTCAAAGAATAAACTGCTATTACACTCTACTTAAATCAACCAAGTCACTGATTTCTCCCTTTAAAACTTAATCTTAATAGACTGCTATATTTGGGCCTGAGCAATAGTACAGTGGGTATGGCACTTGTTGTGCACATAGTCAATATGAGTTGATCCTAAGCACCCCCATATTGTTACTCAAGTCCTGTCAGGAGTGATTCCTGAGAGCAAAGCAAGAACTAAGCTCTGCTTAGACCTCGACCTAACACGATGCATAAAAGTCAGATCTAAATGGATTAAAGTACTCAACATCAGACCAGAATCCATGAGGTACACTAAAGACAATATTGGCAAAACCCTCCACAATATTTAATTTGAAGGTATCTTCAAAGATGACACGCCACTGACCAAGCAAGTGGAAACAGAGATAGACAAATGGGACTATATTAAACTAAGAAGCTTCTGCACCTAAAAAGATACAGTGACCAAAATACAAAGACAGTCTACAGAATGGGAAAGTATATTTGCCTAACACCCATCTGACAAGGGGTTGACATCAAGGATATATAAAGTACTGGATGAACTCCACAAGAAGAAAACATCCAACCCCATCAAAAAAATGGGGCGACGAAATGAACAGAAACTTTCTCAAAGAACAAATCTGAATGGCAAAATGGCACATGAAAAATGCTCTTCATCACTAATCATCAGGGAGATGCAAAGCAAAACAACTATGAGATATCATCTCACGACACAGAGACTGGCATACATCCAAAACAACAAAAGCAACTGGTGTTGGCGTGGATGTGGCGAAAAAGGGACTCTCCTTCACCAATGCTGGGAATGCAGAATGGTTCAGCCCTTTTGAAAAACAGTATGGATGCTTCTCAAAAAATTAGAAATTGAGCTCCCATTTGACCCAGCAATACCACTCCTGGGAATATATCTTGGAGATGCAAAAAAAGTATAGTTGAAATAACCTCTGCTCTTGTATGTTCATTGCAGCACTGTTTACAATAGCCAGAATCTGGAAAAAATAAAAAACGAGTATCCAAGAACAGATGACTGGTTAAAGAAACTTTGGTACATCTACACTAAGGAATACTATGCAGCTGTTAGAAAAGAGGAAGTCATGAAATCTGCATATAAGTGGATCAACATGGAAAGTATCATGCTAAGTGAAATGAGTCAAAAATAGAGGGACAGACATAGAAAGATTATACTCATCTGTGGAATATAAAGTAACAGAATGGGAGACTAATACCCAAAAATAGGTGAGATAAGCACGAGGAGGTTTGTTCCATGGCTTGGAAGTGGTAGCAAATGCTGGAGGAAAAGGTGGCTCAGATAGAGAAGTGACTACCAAGTAAAGGGTGTTTGAAGGACCCGCTCTGGATGAGAGATGCATGTTGAAAGTAGACTATAGACCGAACGTGATGGCCACTCAATTCCCCTATTGCAAAGCACAACACCCAAAAGGAGAGAGAGAACAAAAGGGAATGCCCTGCTGCTGAGGCAAGGTGGGGGAGGGGGAGGGGGTGGAGATGGTAGGAGGGATGCTCGGATCATTGGTGGTGGAGAATGGGCAATGGTGGAGGGATGGGTACTCTATCATTATATAACTAAAACTCCAGGATGAAAGTTTGTAAGTCTACAACTGAACCTCATGGTGATTCACTAATAAAAATTTTTTTAAAAAATAATTAAGCCCTGGGCTGGAGAGATAGCACAGCGGTAGGGCGTTCGCCTTACAAGCGGCCAACATGGCCGACCCGAGTTCGATTCCTCCGCCCCTCTCGGAGAGCCCGGCAAGCTACCGAGAGTATTCGATATGCCAGACACAGTAACAACAAAGTCTCCAATGGAGACGTTACTGGGCCCACTCGAGCAAATCGACGATCAACGGGAGGGCCTTTACTTTACTTTACTTACTAATTAAGCCCTGAACACAACCAAGTGTGCATCATCAAAAAATAAAATTGCTACATCTTATTTGTAGCACTTGTGTTTGACTAACTCTTTTAATAAGTATAGCTTTTTTAATCTCTCTAGGACAAGATTCTGAATGAACTTTCTCCAGATATATGATATATTTTTCAAAGGCTACTCTAAGGCCAAAAAAGTTAGAAGTCACAATAGAGAGACAAACCAAGTCTGTTGAAATGCTCTAAACATAAATCAATGCCCTTTGTCATTAGTGATTTAAGAAAATGATATTCAAATAATAAAAAAAATCACAACAAATCAAAGGCTGTTAGGATAAAAATCTTACAATATTGGAAAATAAAAAATAATATTAATAATAAAACAAACCAATATAGAAAATAAAAGTCTTTAGACATTCAATCCAATCAAAACAAAAGAATTATTATGATAAATTGAACTTAGTAATATGGTAATTTCTAGAATAGATTGAGTCAGTCATTGTATACAACATTTTTAAAAAGGAAACAAGTTTTCCTTAAAGTTTTCTTTATTAGACCTTTATTGATTCACTACTCTTTCATGCACAAATAATTTTCAATATTTGTCTAAACAAAAATATTGCTTTTACATAGATCCATCTGACTTGACAGCATAATCCTTCTCACTATAACAATAAAGCTAGAGCTTGAGTTTAGCACTTAAGTGGAAATTGGTTTTCTAATAGAAAACACAAGCATCAAAATTGTGTCAATATAATTTCTGTGAAAAGTCATTTATTCAAGGTTAAAAACCAACTTTTCAGAAAGTAAAATTATTCTGAAAATTATTTCTTGGAACACTAAGCATGATGTTTTAATTTTTTTATTTTTCTAGCTGTGTTTGGTGTGAGCTTTTGTTTATTCTAGCTACTAGCTTGTAAGTTCATTTTTGAAATATGGCTATATAACGACAATATTAATAAAGATAAGTCCTTGGTGATGAGAAAATGAAATAGTACCCATTTTTTTAGTATTTCCTTTTTCTTTTCAATAAATGTCTATCCTTACAACATAAAGGAGATTGTTTCTTTTGCAAAGTTGATGATGTAGCAACCAATTAGTAACTTCATAGGTAATCCCAAATACTCCAAGAACACCAGCCTGGGATCTTTTGTCTTTTAAAATCTTTGCTCTCTATATTTAGGGAGTTGACAACTAGAATAGAAAAATCAAAGAACCCCAAACTCAAATTATACATTTTAAATTACATATCTAGATAGTCATACATATGCATGTCAAAAAAAAACATTACTAATTATAAAAGGATCTCATTAGTCAGTGAAAGACTCATGTCACATGTAATTGTGCATTAACAGAAATTTATGCAGGAAAAAATACTCTGGTATTATGTGATAAGATAGTCAGAGTTAACTGAAACTCGATGAAGCCGGATTGTTTCTAAGGATTCATAAATTCTTAATAAAGTTTTATAAATTCCAGTAGATTCCTCATTAAGTTAAGAGCAAACAAATTTCACCTCATGAGGAAATTTGATTACACACGAGAGATAGCTCATTCTCTAATATACTAACAAGGTGTTTGTAAATTTCATGGTAAGTCTTTTCATTCCAATATTGTTTTTGAAATTTTAGATAAAAATGTTTATAATCGACAATATTCTACTCCTTCACTATAACGTTAATAGAATTTTAGAACATTAATAGAAATAATAGAATAATAGAACATTAATAGAAAGAGGTTAGAAAGATAGTACAGTGTTGGTCTCTGAGCACAGTGCCAGCAGTAAGCCTCAAGCACCACCTAAGAGCCTAAAACAATAGCAAAGTTACATTAATAGAAATTTTTCAAAATACCCCCCACCCCACAAAAATTTAAACTTTTCATTCAGAAATTTTCTGATGTGCTTGGCATTTTTTCAAGCCTTTGCTTTCATCCTTTGGTTCAGGTGAATTCCTCCATTTCTTCATTATCCCTGGTCCCTTACATAATAGTAAGGGACTAGGATCCATGCAGGTCTTCCAGCCACCTGTGTTCACCTGGGTCTGGGTGAATATAGACAATTGGCTGCCACAAGTGCCCAGAAACAGCTACTGCAGCACCAAATTTGAGAGGAACTGAACATCCAGGTTTCACGGTTGCTAACCCCTGTCAGGGAGTGTGCTATAAAGCCAAGCAAGCAGGCCTGATCAGTGACTGAGTTCTTGGAGTCGTCTGTGTCCCAAAGCTATTGAATCAACAAGCAGACCAGGGGAGTTGTGTTTGTAAATATCTGGCAACCAACTAGTGCCAAGGTTGGGTGAATGTGGTTAGCAACCTGGCTGCCTGATTGTGGTTATGCAGCAAGGCCTGTGATGCCAAATTTGAGTGGACTGCAACCAAATGTTGACCATCTCAGGTTTTCAGGGGTATCTGTGCCCCAAATGTGTGTAGTCCTCAGCAAGGGACCAGGAGATTGAACTTGTGAGGATATGAATCCTCAGCAAGGGACCAGGAGATTGAACTTGTGAGGATATGAAAGCCCAGAGAGGGGAGAAGTCTGAAGAGCGAGATTGCCAATGGCCTGGGGGCACCTGTGTACCAAGTTCTGAGGGCCTGGGACCTGAGTCAGAAGTCTTTGGGGCACACTGGAATTGGGTCTGCTAGCTGCTACTGAAAGTAGGGCCCACGGGTAGCTGACTAGGCTCCAGGAGGTAGAGCCAGGAGTAAAATCTGAGCACAGAGCAGCTGGGTGGCTGCTGTGGTAGTGGTTGGCAGGGGCGGGTAGCAGCAGGTGACAAAGCCTGCTGGCTTGTTCTGCTGTGGGGAGTCTGCGGAGCACTCACTGGCAATAGAGCTGTGGCTTTTACCACTAGGAGGCTGGTGGGGGGGCTGGGGGGGGCTGGGCTTGCTCGCCTGTCTGGTGAAAGTCCACTTGCTCGCTGTCTTCTGGCCCCCAGCCCTCCTGGCCTAGTAGCATGAAAGGTGGGCTTCAGGTTGCTGCCCTTTCCTCCCGTTTCAGCAAGGTTGTTAGAGGTTGCCGATGGTGCCTACGAGTGACCCTCATCCCAGTGTACTCCTTAGGTTTCTCTCCTCTCAGGCTGGTGCTATAGGGATCGTATCTGGGATTCCTTTGCCTCTGGGTGCTACTCAGACCACTTGGGTCACTCTGAAATTCAGTGTTACCATTTGGAGGCCCAGAAATAGTGAGTCTGTTCATTGAACTAAACCAATGGCTGAATGCTCCTCCAAACATTTCCTGGCATGCTGGGGTCCACTTCCTTCTGACAACGCAGGGGCTCCCAGATAGTCATCTCCACATCCTTAATTGTGCAGAGCAAAAAGTGCCCCACTTCCCAGGGGAGAGTTCCACACCTTAGCAATCGCTTCCTGGTTGGGGCTCAATGCTCTCTTCATAAGAGAGAACACCTCTGTCTTTCTTTACGATTGGAGGATGCATTTTTAAACTTTACTTCATTGTGGGAGCAGGTTTAAGCCACATCTCTGGGTACTCAGGGCTTACTCCTGGGTCTGTGCTCATGAATCACTTCAGGAATCACTCCTGGCAGTGCTCTGGGCACCTTATGCAGGAGTGGGGATTGAACTGTTAGGGTTCGGGTTTGGTTTCGGGTTTGGGATCGGTTTTGGTTTGGGGTTGGGGTTCGAGTTAGGGTTCGGGTTAGGGTTCAGGCAAGGGTTCCAGTTAGGGTTTTAGGGTAAGGCTAAGGGTAAGGATTCAGGTTCCGGTTCAGGTTAGGGTTGGGGTTAGGGTGAGGGTGAGGGTGAGGGTGAGGGTAAGGGTTAGGGTGAGGATGAGAGTGAGGGTTCCATTCCATTCTAGCAGACTTTCTTGGACAATGAGAAGGGGGATACTGAGAATTTTATATGTGCCTACCCCCAATGGACAATGTCACAAGGGAGGGGACCCTGTGGACAAGTCATAGGCGACTCTCAGGTACTCATCTGGCCAGACCCCTTGTGGGATCTTCACTCAAGAGTGTCGGTATGAGCCCCACATTCGGGTCACACCTCGAAGGACCAGCGTCTGAGACAGTCATCTCCATTAGTCTGAAATGCCTGTCCACGGAATCGCATGTAGAGCCCACCAGATCCTGTAGTGGGTGCCCTGGGACCGAATCAGTCACTCACCCAGACATTCATGACACAGACCAGAG
Organism: Sorex fumeus; assembly: GCF_029834395.1. Lineage (NCBI taxonomy): Eukaryota > Metazoa > Chordata > Mammalia > Eulipotyphla > Soricidae > Sorex > Sorex fumeus. The sequence goes on along the minus strand of NW_026606075.1, from coordinate 14,831 downwards.
TCTAGAAGACGTTCCCAATGCCCGAGCCAACTCACAAAACCCAGAAAACCAGGAGCGCAGAAAAAATGGTGCACAAAACCCAGAAAATAGTGCTGCCTCTGGATCAACATCAGAGGCCTCAGTGGCACCTACATTCCTGTATTTCCTGTAGAGGCCCAGTGCCACCTCTGAAACTCCATCAGAGGCTTCGGATGCAAATCCTCAAGCAGGGAGATCAGTCCTGGGGAACCCAACTCAGCTTAAAGTCACACCTAGAAGCGCCCAGGGTTACTCCTGGCTCTGCGCTCGGGAATCACTCCTGGCAGTGTGGGGAACCATGAGTCTGCACCCCAATAAATGACGTCACAAGGGAGGGGACCCCGTGGCCCTCCATGGGGTGTGAGGGATAGAACCTGGCTCGGCCACATGCAAGGCAAACCCCCTCCCCATTGTACTGTCTCCTGGCAGTGTGGCGGGTTGGAGCACTGCCTGGGGGTGCGGCCTCGCTTCCTGCCACAGCCTCATGCGGGAAGCGGCTCACGGTAGCTCAGGCTTCTCCACCGTGGAGAGGGGTCACAGTGACGCCTCCACGTTGTCACATAGGAAAGTATGAAAGCATAAATCTCAAGAGGGAGATGCAGGTGACGCGTGTGCTCAGGCACCGCCTAAGCGGAGCAGCCTATGCGGTCACGTTGGCTTTTAGGGGTTGTCACGGCTGCCCAAGTCCGTTGCTAGGATTGTTGCCAAGGGGGGGCGGGGGAGTCAGAGCTCACTAATGCGGGCCAGGTGTATTCAGGTGTGTCCCTGGAAACCTCACCCAGGCAACACGTGGCCAATCAGAGTGGGAATGGGAGGGTTGGAGGGTGGGCTGCGGGAGCGGATAAAAGACAGTCCCCAGACCCACTTCTTCCTTTTGCCGGCTCTTGGACTTTCTCGCTCTCGGGTCTCCGGTGTCAGGTAGGGCTCTGCGTCCCCAGGGCCTGGCACGGGCAGGCTGCTCGGGTCCAGCTCGGCCGGGTGCAGGCAGGGCCGGCTGAGGTTCAGGTCAGACTGGACTCCGACACCCGGGCAGCGATAAGGAGGGGGGTGCAGGGGAACTTGGAGACTCTCGGTGCAGTGGGGGGTCCAGCGACAGGCTCAGAGCACGGGGGTCTCGCCCACGTGGCCGGAGACTGGGGGAAGGGCACGGGGGACAGAGAGGGAGGCGGGGGGTGTGACCTGGTCCTATCACGGGCAGAGAGACCCCCGGGGTCCGGGAGCCCCCCCCTTGCCTCCCCTTTATCCTATAGTCAACTCAGGGGTTTAGGTCTGCTCCTACTCAGAACTGCCCCTGGCAGTGCTTGGGGAATGAGGGGCGTTTGGCACCCCAACTGGGTCGCTCACATGCCAGGCTCAGCTCCGCCCATGCCACCTCCCCAGCTGTTTCATTTGGAAGGAGGGACGCATTTCTCAGCTTCACGCCTTTTGACAAGTCTTTCCCAACTGCGGTGGGATCAACTGGGGGTGGGGGTCTCTCTTGCAAGGGCCTGCCTCCTGGGGGTGGGCTGCATTCCCACCGCCTGGGGGCCTGGGGGCCCAGGGGTGTGGCCTAACCTTTGAGCCACCAGTGGGCGTGGCCTCCCTGGGTGGTCCCCGTGAGCCTCGTGTGGGTGTGGCCTCGCCCTTGAGCTGCCTGTGGGCGTGGCCTCACCTTTGAGCTGCCAGTGGGCGTGGCCTCCCTGGGTGGCCCCCGTGAGCCTCGTGTGGGTGTGGCCTCGCCCTTGAGCTGCCTGGGGGCGTGGCCTCACCGTTGAGCTGCCAATGGGCGTGGCCTCCCTATGAGCCTCCTGGGGGCGTGCTCCCCCTGTGAGCCTGCCTAGGGGAGTGGCCTCAGCTGTGAGCCTCCGGGGGGCATGGTCTCACCTGTGAGCCCCCGAGGGTGTGGCCACGCATGCACCTCCTGGGGGCATGTTCCCCGTGTGAGCCTCGTGGGGGCGTGGCCTCGCCCGAGAGTTGCCTGGGGCAGTGGAGGGGGAGGGGCGGGTGGTGGGCGGGAGGGGCAGGCGCTCAGGGTGGAGCCGCGGCGCGGAGGCTGCCCCGGGAGGCTCCGCCCCCATGGGTCTGTCCAGCCCCTCGATGCGGGTGCCTGGGGCTGGAGCCTCAGGGCCGTGGCCCGCTGCTCGGGGCGTCCCTGGGACCCCCGCGGCCCGGGTTGGTGCTGCCCAGGCCGGGCACTCGGGGGCGGGCGGGTCGCGGCCGGGTTGGCGCCGGGCTCAGGGCTGGGGCAGGGTCCCGGCACGCCCGCCCCCGGTTCAGGGCCCAGGGAGGCCCGGCCGGTCTTGCCATTGCCCAGAACTGCCACTGCCTTTAATTGTTTTAAATAAAGCTCTTTTTTTGTTTTTGATTTTGACGTTTTGAATTGGATCACAGGAGTCGTCCTTGATGGTTGGATCCCAGCCCCGAGATCCGAGCATCCCCACCCCCTCCCTTCTGCAGCTCACGCTTCTTGCCTCCGGGGTCCCCAGCTTCCCTCCCGGGGCTGGGGGTCCTTGTGTGCCCCAGACACGGGCCTCACCTGACTCTGTGCGTGCTTCTTCACTAGGGTCCACTGGGAGCTGTGGACGGGCTCCAGAGGATAAGGCCAGAGCGCCTGGGCTTCCAGGTAGGACTCCTGCTGGCCTCTCACTCCCCTTTGGCGTGGTGACCAGTGTGACTCTGAGACCATCACTGCCCTTCCCTAGCCTACAGGTCTCAGGGGAGCAGCTCCGAAAGGTCAGGGAGTGCGGACGGGAGCACTCCTCCCCAGACTGCGTCCATTCTCAGTGAGTTAATTCACAGTTGCAACGAAGGCATTGCAGTGAGGGTCAGTGGGAAGCAACAGGCTTAGCATGTGGCAGGCCAGGGATTGTAGCATTGCAGGTTCGCTCCTCCCATCTGAGAGAGTGGCTAGCACTCAGTGTCAGGTGCAGGGCGGCATGTCCCATGTTCTCACATACCACTCTGCCTCTGCACAGCGATTGATTCAGTCATAGGAGCATCCAGGTCTCAGAGCACTGGGTGACCACCCCCCCCCAGGGCTCAAGGAGAAATCCGTACAGATGGAGTGTTCTGGGCGTCATGCCAGTGACCACTGCAGACATCACTCTAGCCCTTACACGTGTGTCCTGATCATATCCATCCAGGGGTTTTCAGCCACCATTACGGGCCTGTTTCCTAGGTTTTACTGCCAGCCTCCAGAACCCCGGCATGCATGCCTGCCTTGATGTTCATCATGTTCCACCAGAGACCCACATGCCTGCTCCTACCGTAACACTATCAGCTTCCCGCTCGAGTGCCTGAGGTGGAGGTGCTGTGCAGGTCAGTCATCGCCGATCACACACAACACAAGTGTGTCACATGCTCACTTTCACATCACGTGGAAAATTTTTGTTACATTTACTATGGTGAATCTTTTCCAGTTTTTACACTGGCTAAGTATGATTCAGGAATGAAGTTTTTCTATACAGCAAAACCTGTGTAGTGTACAGAACCTTGCTGCATGTCTTCTGTGTGTGTTCATTTACATCATGCAGCTGTTTCCTGAGTGTGTTCATTGACATCACTATAGAACATGATAAGGGATTAGATTTTAAGAAATCTACCATTTGCATCATGAAGCGTAACAGTTGCCAGGCTCTAGTTTTTTCCCCCTAAAGTCCTGGTACTCTGGGACCAGACCTACACATTAGGAGGTACTGGTTTTCTCTTAGGCCACCAGATCACCCAGTTTCATCCTTTATATATGTCCTCTGAATAGCACTGAGGTTCATTTCTGAGCATATGCACAGGGTTAGGCATTGACCACTTGGGGTATGGTCCAGAAATACCTCCTAAGGCAGGAGTATGGGACTTCTGCTTCCCTCCAGGTGCTGCAGATGGGCCCATGGTAGCCCCAGGGCTCTCATGGCCACTGGGAGCACAGAGTGGGAAGGTCAGGGACCCCCAGGCTTGCACATGACCTTGCTGTGGTTGGGACCTACATGCCAGAGACTTCACTCTGGATCTTGTATGTGCAAGGGATATGCCCCCCACCTTGCTGAAGTATTTTCTTTGTATTTTTACCCTTGATTTTAAATGATTGATTTTAAATGAGCACACACTGCAGCTTTCAGGGGATTGCATCCCTGCCATTGACTTCATGATCCCCAGCCCAGATCCAGGCATTACCCCTGAGGGCTGGTAGGTGCATGTGTGCTTTCAGTGCAAAACCGTGCTAGAGTAAATGGATTTCTTTTCCTTTTGCTTTTATTAAAAGTTTATCCCCTTGTCCTGTAGAATTTCCGTTTACTTCTCACATTGCTGAGTGAGTTGAAGAGCAGATTCTGTAGATCCCACTATCTCCACCTGCCCATTGTCCTGCGTTTACTCACCTTTGAGCAGTGATGCTGTGAATAGCCACCTACAGCCATTTGCCCACGGTTGGATTCTGCCCTGTGTGGAGCTCTTGAGACTCCTAGTGAAATGATAGGAGGTAGAGGACCTGTCTGCACTTCCTTAAGCAGCATTGCCATAATTGCTTTGCCTGTTGCGTTTGCTTTGCATATTCTATTGCTGTGTGATCTTATTTCAGGTGTTTTTGGTGGGGCACAATGAGCTTGACAGAACCAGGCACTGTTACCAATGTGTGTCATTCACTGACTTTGAAATTGTCATGATGCTCAGGTTGATGGGTATGACCTACAGTCCTTTTGTAGTATCCATTATCTTGCTTGACTCTTTATTAGCATATAAAGCCATCCATCTGAGTGGTCCAGTCTGCTGTGACGTACCATCACTGTACACTTTTAACTGTCGCAGCGTTCTTTTATTGTGAAGTTCACCTCATGACTTGCAGTTGTTCAGATTGTATTTTCTTTTTAAAGCAGTAGCCCCACACTTTAGCTGTGTGCGTTTCTGCTATGACAGTGGTGTTTCTGCTATGTGCAGTACCCTATGTCACTGCAAACTTTAATCCTCCGATTTTTCTCCTGCTGGTTTTAACATTCTTAAAGCCTTCTGACAACATACCTTAGTCTTGTCAAAGGACTGGAAGGTACTCCCTATCTTTGGAAGTACTTTGGCTGATTATTATCCTGAGTAACAAATCCCCAGAACACACTCACCCTTGGAGCTTCACTTACTGTTTCAGCAGGGACCCGCTCCTTCAGAGTACTCACAGTTTATTGGGATTTTCTGATTAGAGTCTATATCAGACAGTTCTTACTCTTGAGGTCCCTCTTCTGGTGCCAGTGGCCTGGGACCAGTACAAGGTGAAAAGACTTTGAAGCCGTAACACTGAGGATTCAGGAACGAGACAGAAATAAGAGAGAAAAATTATGGGGTCAGGGGCCTCATGAACGGAGGACCTGGATATAAGCAAACACAGATGCTCTCACAAATTCAACCCTCCCATAAAATGCATTTGCAGAAATCACCGTTTACCTAGCAGGCTGTTGGACACAAGAGTAAGTCATGACTCATTCTCTTTGAAAAAAATGGCAGTATGTTCCATGCTCTGCAGCACTTACTTTGCATGTCATGGTTCCGTGTCCCTCTGATGGCTCTTGGTTGGACATCACATCCGATAGTCTGCATGGCATGCCTTGCTCAGAATTTGTTTTGCAATTGATGCATTTAGATTTTGTGGCTCGCATTTAAGTTTTAATTTTAAAACTTAAAATTGCATATGTTGATGAGTGAACTTAAGATTTTAAGTTTTGACTTATGACAGACGCACACGGAGCATCTCTGCTCATGTGGCGTATAGTGGTAGTGCTTTTCCCTCGCAGCTACACAGCCCAACTCTATCACAGTGTCAGATCAGAAACGTGGCTGCATCCTTGTCTCAGGCACCATTACTTCATACTTTCTCCAGTGCTGTGTTCCTGTATGTGCACTCTTGTGGCACATGTCAGTGTGACACATGATTTACTAATGATTTACTAACCACACATGCACAGGGACAAAGAAGCCTAGGGACACAGAACGTGGTTTTATGCCTTAGTTTCTTGCACGTGTACTTGCTTGTGTATTTTCAAAAGGCCAGCATCACTCTATCTCTCTTACCACCCACGTTCAGTGCTCTCAGGCCGCTTCCCCCACCCCAGGGAGGCCTACAATGATAGGTAGGTGAAGGAAGGAATGAGGGCCAGGCTGGTTGGTAACAATTGTAGTTTATTACAATCTTCACTTTCCTTCTGCCCCCCCCCCAAACCTGAGCCCTTCTCACCTCTGACTCTGCCCCCTGGAGCCCGAGCCCACTCTGATCTTACAGTCTTAGTTTATATAGCAATCACATAGGGTGGTGACACAAAGGTGGGTTGAATATTAACAAATCAACAAAGATCTTTCATCCTAGCCCTGAGATTATATTCAAGGCTCTTTAGGAGAATGAGACCCATCATTGTTACTGGTATTTGGCATATTGGGTACACCATGGGGAGTTTGCCAGACTCTGCCGTGTGGGCAGGCTACATTCAGTAGCCTGCCAGTTTGTCAAATTAGGAATGAGGTGTCATAATAAGATGTCCAGGAGCTGGTTTTTATAGTCTCTGAGTCTTGGCCGCTGATGGTATTACACGGCGCCAGGGGGCCAGTTGGTGGATGTGACCCCCGCCTACTGGAATTTGGAGGATCTAGGAAACAATATGTTATATAATATATAAATAATATATAATAGCATTATTATCATAATATATAATAAGAATAAATATATAATAATAAATTCAATATATAATGTAATATATTCAAAATATATATATTACAGTCCTCAGGCCAGGCTAGCCTTCCTAGCCCCAGCAGGGTACTAGTCTCGCCGTTACTTACTTTTGGATCATGACAGCGTTTATCCATGATCATGCCCTCAACTTATAGTTGAGTATCGTAGTGCTTTGGCCTGGCCCATTTCAATGCCAGGGTAGCTCACAGCTTGCCCTGGGTTCATTCAGTTCCTCATTGGGAACCTGCTTTTGAGGTGCGGGGAACTAAGGGCAACTGAGTCAAGAAATCAGATGCCCAGGAGTAAATATTATTCAGAGTCAATCAACTCCCAAGTTACAAAAGCATAATATTAACTGTCTTCCTGTGTCCATACAGAAAGGACATTGCTTTGAGACGTAATTTACCATACAAGTTCAGTGTTCTTAGAAGGATCTGATCTTATAAGCTAACAGAATCTGATTAGGGAGAAAAGGTGATTAGCCAATTGGGGAGGAGAGCACAGAGAAGAGTTTGCAGATAAATACTGAGGAATGGGAGTGACTGTGATGGGCATAACCAATAAACTTAAGCTCCCTGTGGCAATGTTATCATACACTTGCTGGCATGTATAAGCCTGCAGAGCTCACCCCCTGGGTACGATCGCCATTGCTTTATTTCCTGTGTTTGGGCACAGGAAGTTTCAGGGATTGCATGCTGTCATCTGTGTGTAACACAGCTGTACTTGCACTGAAAATTCATCATCTTTTCCCACAAGGAGCTTCCTGGGAAGCACCATCTGTATTTTATGACAGTGAGCCCTGAAGAGCTTTTCAGGCCTTAGCAGCTCCATAACAAGCACACTTTGAAAGACCACTGTCAACATATGTAATAGGTCTCAATATATATATATATATATATATGCAATAGATATGCAAAAATATATGTAATATTTCTGATGAATTTCCACTTTCACAGTGAGTCCTCGAGTTTGTTTTGGGGAGTCCAGCCTAGTTGCATTCCTGTATGGATTTGCCACCCCTGCTTATGTGGCATGTTAACCTCTGTTTCCATGTGTTATCCAAGTGTGCTTTTATCCTCTACTGAGACTGTATTAGTAGTTGCAGCAGTGTCAGTATTTTGGATTGTCTGCTACTGCATTCATCCTGAAGGATGATTCTTCTATGGACTGGTTCTCTCAATATGTGGCTTTGAAAGTTTTCTCCCTTTTACTGCCTTAGAAGTGGGCCAGAGAGGAAGTCCCAGTGAGGGAGGGGAAGTGAACTGGGGGACGTAGGAGGCCCATGTTTTCAGGGCATCCATTGATCCTGAAGAAGGTGCTTTCATGACGCCATTTTAGGCACATAATCAATTTGTGTCAGAGTATTCACTTTGAGTACGAACACTTGGGAGGCCTTTGTTTCTTTTCTCAGTTTACTCTGTGCCTTTTGTCAACTTTGAGTGAAACCAGACACTTTGGGTAGACTCCTGCAAGTTATGTGTGTATGGCCAAGTCTGTGGTCTGTACATGGACATTTCTGTTGCTCTATTTGGCATTCCGGTAGTAACTGAGGATCACCCCTGGTGAGTGAATGGAGGAGTGTTAGCTGGGTTCCTGTTCTTACTCAGGACTGCCTCGTGGACATTTGCACGTCTGTTATGATGTTGCCCATTGACTTGTATTCTGGACTTCCTGGAGGAGCTGGACTTTGTGTGGTTGGGGTGCTGTTGCAGTGTATGTTTTACCAGCACCAAGTGGTGTTGGGTGTTTTACGTTTTCATTACAGTTTGGCTGTGGTCTCTCACCCAAGCAGGGACCACCCACCCACCATCACTGGGTGTGTTTCAAGGAGACTAATAAAAGACTACAAAACCTGTGCCTGGATCATTTTATTAATTAACTTATGTAATTAACTTTTGTAATGTTTGTTTGTGCTATTGCCCCTGTGCTGCTCCCATATATTTATGCGATGTGTTTGTATGCTTCACGGTGCTGCTGCTTTTGCTGTTATGTTTTATGCCATGGCTGAGATGATCCTGACTTAGTGTTTCTGAACATTGGTGTGGTTACATTAGATTAATGTTACAGTGGTTACATGGGGATGTCAAGATTGTGGTAACTGATGCTTAAAACACTCACTGAAACTGGGATCACAGGATACAGGTGAAACAGATGGTCTCGATAATTCATTGCTCACCTAAGATGCATTTGCAGAAATCACCTTTTTTCCAACCAGCTTCTGAAAACAAGATTCAAATTATTACTCATTCTCACATGCTTTGGCTTTGACTTAAGTAAGCTGCTGCTTAACATGTAGTGCTAACCATTTTCTTAAATTCTCTATGCACCGTTTCATGTTTTCCTGTATGTTTCATATTTCTTGTTATGCCTGTATGTTCCATATTTCTTGTGTACCTGTATTTTCCATATTTCTGTTCCATAATTCTGTGTCACAGACATGATTTACTAATCCTAAGTTTTCTTTGCTCTATTTCCTGATCCTGATCCTTAGAGCAGACACAGGCATGCGTGTTCATTCACATGCCTATGGACTCCCATCCATGTGAGCACATTCACTGAAGGTTCCCTTTAATCAGTCATGTTCTTTGGAAGTAACTGGAAGATGCAAAATTCACAGGTAAATGCCTGCCTACTCTCTCTTGCATGTGCACCCCCCCACACACACACCCCTACATGCACACACACGCTCAGACCATGGCAATTTATTCTTTGCTTAGGAAACAGGAATTCTTGGCTAATCTTCTCATACCTGAGCACACTTACACACACCTGCTTGTTACCTTGGTGCTCACTTGGGTGTACAAATTAGCTTTACCTTTCATTTTTGTCGTATGCTTAAATTGGATTCTGAGTACTGTTAGTTTTTTGTGTGCAGACAGCTCAAGCTGTCACAAGCAGCTCTTGATTAAGTGCACAGTGTACTGTTTTCAGGGTACTCTGTCTTACGGCGCTTGCTCTACTAATCAGTGTGCTGCTGCTGTTGCTTCTGGTGGCTCACACTTATGTGTGACATTTGATAGACTAACAGGAATCAATTTTATGTTGTCCAACATCCCTATTTTGAGGTTGGCATCTTCATAATTTCATGGCACAAATATCACAGTTAAAAATATTTTATTCTATGATCACACATGTCC